>NC_080574.1:112510522-113135522 GCF_029962835.1 Magnolia sinica | reverse complement strand
AATAATTTCAAATTTAATCATCATATCCTTAATTTTTTATATAGTGAGGAAAGTCATCTAAGCCGCAATGAAATGCTTCAAAATATTTCCTTTTGGCCAAATAAGATTCAGCTTGGAGGCAAAAGGAAATCTTCTTCAAGCTGCTTCAATAGCCGAGGAAAGAGAAAGTTGGCCTTTTGGGCAGAGGATCCAAATAATTTCATCATCTCTAAAGGCAATCAATATGTCATTCATTTGATTAAAGATCTCCACAAAGCTAGCAAAAGTGGGAGGGGGAGTGTGCCATTCATTATTGCAAACAAAGGTATAAACTTTTAAGCATGAATCCATACCGAGGTCATAAATGGCCCTATGACTAAAATGATCAATGAGACTAGAGTCCCCTAACTAAGTATTGTGTCAAAAGTTAGTCAAATTACCATTAATAATTAGTTATTTGGTATGATATTTGACAATTGGTCACATGTTGAGAATGTTGTACCAAGTCCATGATGTTGAAGCAACAGTCTTAATATTCCAAATGGATCTCTCTTTGATATACTTTGCTTGAACCCATCTTCCCATAGGGTAGAATTATTGTGGAGATTCTTCCAAAGTTGCGTAATGAGACTTCCAGAGGAGCAACGCCAAGACCACCTTCACTCTTAGGCTTATAATTTTGGTCATAATAATTAGAATGAATTTTAGAATTACCCTAAAGGAAGTTCTAATATGCCTTTCAAGAATACCAAACATAGCCATTTGGAAGCAAAAAAAAAAAAAAACATGCGACAATTGGCCAAATTAACTCTGATCTTGCAGTAAGAGAAAGAAGAGTTACTTTCCAACTGCTTAATGGCCCATTCATTTTATCAAGGAGTTGCTCGCAATCACATATATGGAGGTGGGTAGAGTAAAGGGAGAGTCTGAGGCAGGATCCTTTCCTCCACATTCAGGATTATTTTAATTATATCCTTCGGTTGATAGGAATTGGAGAAGATGAGAACAATCCTATGAAAATTGATTTCAAGACATGAATCCTGTCTAAAATTTTCAAAAATGCATTTTAAATGCATAGCCATCTACTAGTCCCGACTAGTAAAAAGCATGAGATCATTAGCAAATAGGAGGTGAGAAATAGTTAAGTCTCTTCTAGAGAAAGGGGAGCAAACATAACCATTTTCACAACATTTATTTACAAGGGCCGAAAACAACTCTATCACAATTGAAAAAAAGAAAGGAGAGAAAGGGCCACCTTGATGCAAACCTCTATTACTACTAAAGAACACCCAAACATCCTCATTGACTATTATAGAGAAAACGGGAGTAGAAAGGCAAGCACATATTCACTCTATCCATTTTTAGGAAAATTTAGAGGCCGAATGGTTGGCAGAAGGAAACTCCAATTGAAAGAGTTAAAGAATTTCCTTAGGTCAATTTTAAGGCTTATCTTGGTAGGGCCCAAGTCAAGATAAATACCACACAAAAAATCATGGCTAAGTAGGATATTGTTTAATATTCTATTGGTTTTACAAGTGATTTATAATATAAGCATCATGACTTTCATCCGGTTCACCATAATCGTAGAGATAATCTTATAGACCTCATTGGTAAGTGAAATGGATCTCAAGTCATTAGGGGAGGAGATGGTGTCATTTTTAGGAATAAAAGAAATTAATGTGGTATTTAATTGCTTTAAATGCCTTGAGGCTTGAAAGAAGCTAATTATTGCGTTACACACAAATCCTCCAATTATGGGTAAGTAGACTTATAAAAGTGGCCATTGAATCCATATGAGCTAGGAGCTTTATTTAGACAAGTACATTTTCTTGCATCCTCAATTTTAGAAATGGAAATATGCAAGTAAAAGGCCTCTCCCTGTTCCTGAGTGAGTCACAAATGTTATTAATTAGGCTCAAATTAACTTGGGAACCATTTTGATCATTTGATATAAGAATACTCTTTAAATGGTCAATCATAATATCTTTAATTTCTAACTTTTTAGTTGATATTTCCATATCAGTGCTTAAGTTCCCATATCCTTGATGAGGCTCGCTTTGCGTTAATTAAGGAATAAAAGAATTTGGAATTCACATCTCTAATATTAATGGAGCTTTGCTTTGCTTCCTGCTTTAGCATGGATGTTTCAAGTCCTTGAAGATGGTCAAGATTGGCATTCGCCTCTCTTTCTTCCTTAATGTTGGAACTTGAAGGGTCAAATTGGATAGTTAACTAGATCTGATTAAGCTTCTTCTTAGCATATTCAACTTGGGAGAATAACTTGGGTTTGTAATTTACCTTATCTTTAAGAGTATATTTAACATTTTTTAAAGCTTGGAGGCAACTGCAAACATAGGAGATCTATAAATAGGTTGAGCCCAAGCATTAACATCAACCTAAAAAAACCCTCCAATGGTTGAAGAATCGAAAAGGCGATTTAGGGGAAAATGAGCCTGACCCAGATCCCACACGGGAACATATGGGCATGTGTCATGCCCCAAATCCAAAACCTGGATTAGCTCAACCCAGATCCCACACAAGGTTGTGACTTGATTCTATGCTCAACAACCCACCAATAAAAATAAATAACTAATTAAAAAATAAAAATCAACAAACTCTATTATCAAACATCTATAGATAGTATTATTTTAAAGAAGAATATCAATTTCATCCAATACTTGAATATGTCACCATCCATAAAATAAACATAATATTGGAAAACAAGTCTCTTATAATAATTAAAAAAAAAAAACTAAAGCATAAAAATAGCATTGGAAAATAATCCTCAAGTAGTCCATTGAGATTTTATTCCTGAAACACAATATCAATAAAAATGGTGAGATCAAAAGCTCAACAAGTATATCTCAATGTAAGTTTAAAAAACAGATATGCTAGTTTCCAAATGATTATGATTAAATAAATATCATTATAAACTAACATGTATGAATAATACACAACCAACTATATTTCTTTTCTTTTTTACAAAAAAATGTCACTAATAATCAATATAGACTAAAGTTTAGAACACCGGGACCATTTTAATCTAATTGGCCAACACTCTCTCAAACCCCCCTAACTTGCATAAGTAGTCTCTTTCGCGTGCCTAACTTAAATCCATTGGTAACCATTTGTACATTAGCTTGCCAAATTACTACTTCACTTGGTTGCATGAGTGGTCTATTTCACTCACCCACCTCAGATTCGTGAAGATTCTAAAGGTACTAACTGGGGTTCTAGGACTTTCATCACAAGGGTCTCAATCGACCCACCTATTTGCACTCTGGGAACTCTTAACCCAAGGAATTCAACTGCCCAAACAATTTATTCTTTAGGAAATCTCAACCCAAAGGACTCAGTCACCCTACCTATTTTTGGCATTCTAAATATGATTTATAATTTTAAAATTTTCAACACATGATTTTACTCGAATCACCATTTTAAAAAACAATACACGATCATTTGTACCCCAATTGAGAAAGTAAAACCCATCACACATGATTCCAAATCAACAAGCCAAACAGTTCTCCATAGTCACAAAAAATGCTTGACAATAATTCAAAAAAAATCCCAAAAAATAGATTTTTGCGCACATGGTTTTCTTAGAATCGAGAAAGATTGTTCTTATTAAAAAATGTGAAAGAGTAATTTTTGCAAACCATCTAAAAGTAAAACAAAGATCATATCAACATGATAGTAAGATGATGATTAATAAATTAAGGAGATTTATCCACATTAATATTCGTGCTTGTATCTTAACAAGATGAAAACTAAAGAATTATAAGAGATACTCACGCGAGATTCATCATGCTTTAAGAATGAGATCAATAATGAAAAAAATAATGAAAAAAAGTTCACAGGAGATAAAAAATACAAAAATCAAATGAGAAAAATTTCATGTGGAGATTAAAAAAACACAAAAATCAAATCTCAATAATGGTTTTAATGCCACGAGAAATAAGAAACACGAGGATCTATACTCACATCAAAATTTCTATGGTCTTTAGAAGATCTATTATGGACATGAGTAACTCCGAAAACTGTTCACGATCTCCAATGACTGCCCCTTCCTCACCCCTCCCCCCCCTTTATTTCTTATTTCTTATTTCTTCTTTTTTTTTTCAATATTTTTTAACCCTAAGGGTCCCAAGATATGCATGCATGTGTGTGTGTGTGTGTGGGCGTGCATGAGTGGATGGGTGCAAGGGTGCACGCATGTGTGTGGGTGTGTGTGTTTTTTCTACATGGTTACTACAGCATGGTCTAAAAACTGGGTCAGAGATAACTTGCCTCATAGTTGTTAAAAGAAGGAAATTAAGACAAAATTATCAACAAATGTATCCAATCGACTTTTACTTTTATTAGAGTTGGAACTAGAGTTAGACCACAAAAGTTATTACCTGAGATTGCAATGTCATCCAGCCCAACACTGGAGAGGCAGACATTAAAGTGTTCAAGATTATTAAGTTTTGGCCTAGCTCTTCCATGCTTCTTATGAACAAACCTAATGCAATTGAATGCTCTCACCAAAATCCATGGGTGAGATAACTCCAAGTAAAGATAATACAACAATTGTAATAGTCCCATGAATCTCTCAATCAAGTAACCGGGATCGACTTGATCCTGTGAAATGGTTCCATAGTTTTCTCCATAATAGTTGCGGCAGTCACATGCTTCTCCATAACAATTACAGCAGTTACATGCTTGCCTCTTTTGAATTTTATAATTTAAAATTGTAAAGAGATGTACACCTGAATGAAATATAAGAGAAAATCAACTTATTTCATGGTATCCAAGACAATCGTCTAACAACACCTCTTCTCAAATTTTTTTCTTTTACTAATGGCATCTCCAATGGCATATGGATCTCCTTCCTTCCCTAACACCTTTCATGTGGTTACAATTCGACTCGATCGAACCAATTGCATGTTGTGGTTGGACTAGATTCTTCAATATCTCAAATGGAACAAGTTGATCAACTGCATTAATAGAACGAAGTCGTGTCCTGTGCAATTTCTGGTTGTAGATGGCAAAACCAGTACTATTGTTGATCCCAAGTTTCTTGAATGATGGGAGCAGGACCAATGTTTGCTCAATTCGTTTAATGTTACACTTACCCCTAGTCTGTTATCCACAGTAGCTCTTCTCTCCACATCATGCGAAGTTTAGGTGTCTCTCAAAAAATGCCATGTGTCACAATCCCGAACTCACATTATGTAATTGAAAAATCAGTAACAAACCACAAAACGGGGTAAGTTGTTGATCTCGGATTACATTGATAAAATGAACAATATTGTAGATAACTTAGCTCTTACCGGAAAACCAGTCGATGATGGTTCAATAGGAAAGTGACATGGTTTGCATCCCCTCATTCAACTTTTTCGATAAAACATCCGGTGCATATTTCTCAGGAAAAGACCACTATTCAATTTCGCCACTTCGATGCCTAGAAAAGAGTTAAACTTTCCAAGATCTTTTATATTTCATTTCTCTCTTAGCTACTTTTTTAGATCTGAGATAGCTTCTACATCATCCCCAGTAACTAATGATTTCATCTCTTTGATCATGAATGGAGTTGGACCTGCTTTTGAATCAACGGTCAACCTGCTCAAGCAAGGGATAATCCAATATCTCTTAATGATCTCATAGGACTACTACTTAGTGTTGAAATGAGACTTGAAGAACATAATGCTCTTTTAACATATCATGTTATGACAACTCTTTATACGATTAGAAACACGTCCTCTTAACATGGAAAAGATGTAGTTTCCATGAATCAACCATCAAATTTTGATCTTTTTTAACTTAGAAAGGATCTTCGTGAAAATTTTCATTAACTTCATAGCAATCTGCAAATCAAGCTCGTCCAAAATGCCAGATTTGTGGACATGTGAGGCATTCTGCCATTAATTATTACCACCAAATGGATCATTCATATAAGGGTTAAGTTCCTACAAAGAAATTAGCGGCCATAGTTGCATCGACAAATACTCAATCAAGTAATCAAACGTGGATAATAGACAGTGGTGCTTCGACACACATTACATTGGATCTTGAAAACTTGTTTATGCATGACAAATATTGCGGTACAGACCAAGTTGTTGTTGAAAATGGTGCAGATGCTCTATTATTTTTCACCATAAATTCTTAAAATTTTTCCTCAATAATGTTTTGCATTGTCCTTTTATTTTCACAAATTTACTTTATGTACATCAGTTTTCTTGAGATAATGATTGTTATTTTATTTTTTCATGCTAATGATTTTTTATTTTCTATTTTTTTGAAGAATACAAAAACAGACAAGACATTTTTCTACTGCAAGAGTGATAATGGATTGTATCCTCTTCAACTTCCATGCGGTGTTCTAAATAAAATGGATTTTGCTTTCATTGGTGAATGGGTTGCCTCACCCATATGGCATCAACACTTGGGTCACCCTGCATTTTCTCTTTTGTAACAACTAGTTAAAAATAAATCTTTACCTATAACTGGAACAATTCATAATAAAGTTTTTTATAACTCTTGTCCACTAGGGAAAAGCACTTTGTTACCTTTCTCTTTATTAAACTCTGTTTCTTCTTTGCCATTGTAGTTAGTTCACTCGAATATTTTGACATCTCCACATTACTCAGTAAAATGTTCTGAGTATTATGTTGTATTTATTAAATATTATTCTAGATATACATGGGTTTTTTTGATGAGATTTAAGCATGAAGTTTTTAATTATTTTATTAAATTCAAAAGAAATGTTAAGAATATTCTTTCATGCTCGATTAAATCTCTCCAAACTGATGATGAAGGTAAGTACCTAAGTGATCAATTTCAATTATTTCTTAGTGAACATGGAATTTCTCACCGCCTATCTTGTCCACATACTCTTGAACAAAATGGTGTTTTTGAAAGGAAACATTCTCACATTGTCGAGATGGGACTCGCGTTATTAGCTCAAGCTGGTATTCCACCTCAATCTTGGGTCGAAGTGTTTAATACATCTATTTATCTAATTAATCATCTTCTCACTAAACAACTTAATTATTCATCTCCATATAAAACATTGTTTCATAAATCTCCATCTTATTCTACTTTACATGTGTTTGGGTGTTCATGTTTTTCTTATCTCTGACCATACAAGAAAATTAAACTTAAGTTTCGGTCCAAGCATTGTGTTTTTCTTGGTTACTCACTTAATCATTAAGGATATCATTGTCTCGATATGAAAAATGACCATGTTTATCTATCACATCATGTTATTTTTAATGGGTCATATTTTTCTTCTAAGTCCTTATAGGGTACGCCCTCTTCACTCACGCCTATGGAAGTGCCTTCACCAATGCTCATATTTCCCTCCTAACACTAGTATCCACAACCTCAACCAACATTCCTTACAAACACTAATTCATGTTTTTCTCCAAATACTTTCTCTACCACCAACTACATACCTCAATATATACCCCTCAATAGTTCTTCTCCTTCATATCCATTAAATCCTAATATATATGATGATGCACGCTTGCCTGACACCTCTCATACACATGTAAATGTTCAAACAAAACTTGAGACCTCATCTTTTGTACCTCCTCAAGAACCCCAAACACTTGTGCATAAATCCCATAGTTCATCATCCCATCCAATGGTGACAACGACACAAACAGGTAGTTGCAAACCAAATCCACATTATGCTCTTATTACAGCCACTGATCAACACTCTCTTGAGCAAACATGTTCTAGTTAGGTTATTAAATATCTTGAATGGAGAAAGACAATCAACATTAAGTTTAACACTTTAGGTTGGAACATGGTTGCTTGTACCCTCTACGCCGAATATGCATGTGTTACCAAATAAATGAGTCTTTAAACTAAAGCATAATTCTTATGGGTTGATTGAGCAATATAAAGCTAGGCTTGTAGCTAATGGTTTTCATCAACAAGGATTGACTACACAGAGACTTTTAGTCTAGTGGTGAAACATACCATAATTCGTACCGTTCTCACATTTGCCATGCATTAAAAGTGGCCCATTCGACAACTTGACATTCAAAATGCATTTTTTTCATGGCATTCTCAATGAAGAAGTCTATATCCATCAACCCAAAGGGTTTGAAGATCCTAATTTTCCTCATCATGTGTATTAACTTTAGAAGTCAATTTTTGGTTAAAACAAGCACCTTGTGCTTGGTTTTGGTGTTTCTTTGATTATCTTGAAAATCTTGGTTTCTGTGAGTCCGAGGCGGATTACTAGTTATTTGTTTACTACAAAGATGGAGTGTTTCTCATACTATTAGTTTAGCTTGATGATATCCTTGTGACTGGCAACAATGTTACTTGAATTTCACAACTTATTTCAGCTCTTGACAAATATTTTGCTATGAAGGATTTGAGCCGCTTACATTATTTTCTGTCTTCAAGCACATTTTACCAACTATGGGCTATATCTCACACAAACCAAATATGTAGTTAATCTGCTAAAACGTCTTACTATGGAGGATGAAAAACCTTATACCACTTCAACCGCAAGTGGTAAAAAGATAGAGCCGTTTGATGAGTATCCACTTTATGATCCCACTGAATATCGTTGTACTGTTGGAGCTTTACAATATCTTACACTAACGCGACCAGATCTATCGTTTGTCGTGAATCAAGTATGCCAATATATGCATCGACCAACCACCACACATTGGACTACAATTAAATGAATTCTTCAATATATTATAGGGTTAATTAATGGAGGTTTGGTTTTTCAACCCGGTCACTTATAATTTGAAGCATACTATGATGTTGATTATGTCGTAGCCTTGTGGATCGTTAATCAACCGGGGGGTATTGTGTTTATCTCGGTAGCAATCTTATTTCTTAGAGTTCTAAGAAGCAATTTACAGTTTTACGATCTAGCATACAATTTGAATATCATTAATTCACTTATACTGTTGCTGAGATATCATGGTTGCGTCAACTACTAAGAGATCTATATCTTTATTTAAGAACAATACCATTGATATGGTGTGATAATATTAGTTCCATTTCCTTAGCTTTCAATCTCGTTTTCACGCTCAGACTAGACATTTGGAAGTTGATTATCATTATGTGCAAGAAAAAGATGTTCACAATGAACTTACGGTCTACTACATCATTACAATCAATTAAGTTGCCAATATTTTTACCAAAGGATTGCCTCCAGCACCTTTTCAATTTATAAAGTCCAAGCTGATGGTCTGATCTCGGCCACTTAGCTTGCGGGGGTATAATAAGCAAGTTGACTCAAATAATTATAACAAATGTACCGGTCTCATGAATCTCTCAATCAAGTAACTGGTATTGACTTGTTTTTGTGAAATGGTTCCATAATTTCCCCAATAACAATTGCGACAGTTACATGTTTCTCCGTAACAGTTACAATAGTTACATGTTTTTGAATTTTGTAATTTAAAATTGTAGATTGAAACTCTTGAAAATTCGAGATATATAAATTATATAAAGAGATGTACACCTGAATGAAAATACAAGAAAAAATTAACTTATTTTGGGTAGATCTAATAGAACAATGAATAAATTGGTTAGAATTATTGGCCAAGAGAACAAAAAGAGATCTATGCCAACCCATAGTAATATTGCAATTTGATAAGCATTCAACATTTGATGTATAGTTTAAATAGGAAAACTAGTATAAAAAATGGTAGAAAGATTGGATTTTCTTACACAAATTTCCATGATACCGACAAAGACAAGTTAAGATGAGAAATACGATCCTCGAGTTATTTAAGCATAGGGGGTTTATTAAGCCCTCTAACATTCCAAATGAGGGACTTCATTGGATCACAAGAGATTGATTATCCTTATTGGGTTGACGATTTCTACTTAGGGGTTGAGAAGACCTAAATGAGAAAACATCATTGATAGTATTAACAATAAGATTTGTTAGGAACTTCTTATAAGAGGAAATTAGGTGGGGCATAGTGTGATATTTGTGAGAAATCCACCTTGTCCATCTATTTTGCTGGATCATGTTATGACATGGGTTAAAAAATGAGTCAAATTCAAAACTTAAGCGGGTTGTACCATAAGAAACAACTAAACATCCATCGTTGAAACATTTATGGGGCCACAGAAGTTTTGAATCAATCTAATATTTCTAGGAGAGTAGTTGTTACCTATGTTGGATTTAAAAAGTTTTTAAATTAGATTTGAAAAAATCTAGAAAAAAAATGAATTTTGCCTTTGTTAGCCAACTTGCCTTAATTATATTTAGTTTTGTCCAACATTGAAAAATTGTTAGGAAAATTAAGCATTTACATTAAAACCCTTCACTTATTATTTGTATTGGAAGGCAAGGGTATGCCATGGGAGCAATCTTACTCGCTCACCACAACCGCAACTGTGAGTGTGGTATGCTTCGGTCACACAGAAGTGAGACTTCGGTCACATCGAAATCAAACTGAGTCCAATCGAAGTTGCCTTTGGTTGCAGTCGAATTTCATCGAAATCTGTCTAAGGTCTTTGTATCCTATAGGTCGCACCAAACCTACCTTCTGTGGCATCGAACATCACTTTAGTCGTACCTAACTGTTGAGCTGAATTAAGTATGAAAATCACTGTTTCTTGCTGGACTGTTTTTGGTACTTTTGGTCGAACCAAACCAATCTTAGGTGAGACCGAACAACTTGTCATTTATGTTATTAGACTGTATGATTTTTTAGACTTCTCTCTTTCTTTAGCACTTAGTTTTCTTAGATCTTTAGTACTTGAATTCTTCAATATTGTCCTCCATAGATCCAATCCTTCACTTAATCATTCTCTGAGCTTTAAATCTTTGTTTTAATCATCATTTTCAGCTTAGCTCTCCAAATCACCTTATATAACAAAACACACATAAGTAAATCATCTTAAAATGCTTATACGTATAAAACCAATGCACAATTAGGGAGAAATATGTAATATTTCACACTCAACATACACCCCAATCAGCATTTTGCTAGTCTCAAGTAAAACACGTAAAAACTAAATCCATATCCTAGGCTTCAAACATCTTTTAAAAGGGCAATGTTTTGTGTAATCCAAGATATATGTAAATAGAATTCAGAGACATAAGGATAAAATATTATTAGTCTAAAAGCTAATATGACTTGTAAACAATTAAACTAAGTTTTTATTCATCAATTAACTTTTAGAATGCCTTCAAACATCAAGTTTCTAGTGTGTTGAATGAATTCCAACTCATTATTAATAAAAGCTAGCCTTTTCACCATATAGTTAACTGTGATGATTACGCATAAGTGGTCAGATCAGTACAAGTCACTGATTTTGAACGCATCTCCCTTTCCACTTATTTTTCCACCTTTTGATTTTTCATTGATGGCTTTCACACTATCACCTGTCTTCTCTTCTCTCTCTCTCTCTTTTTTTTTTATTTAGGTACAGTTGACCATTTTCTTCTTATATTAGGGTAGACAGGGATCTCTAGGCTTGGTTCCTAACACTTATGAATAATCGTCAAGATAGACACTAGGAGTTCAAGTTTGTTTTAAGGATTATGAGTCAACTGTGAATTGTGAACTAGACTCAATTGATGTTTAAAACCTCTTATCAATCAATTCATTAAAGGAACATGTTCAAAAATCTATTAATTAACTAGACTCTAGACTTTCAAGAATTCTGGTATCTCATTATCCTATACTTAAAACACACTCAAGTATACAAAAAATCAGTCTTCAAAAAGAGTTTTAAAATATGAGAATAATTTTTTTTTAAAAAAAATTTGCTCAAAAATCAAACAAAAAAATGTTAATAATTCCATTGAATCTCACCCCCAACCTAAAATCTATATTATCCTCAATTCACAAAGATATACAATGCATCATAACTTAAGACAATGAAAATAAAAGATGAGTGAGCAAGAGAAAGTACCTAAGATGGATAAAAGGAATCGCAAGAATTCTCCATTAAGGGGTTTTTCAGGTCGCCAGACAAAAACAGACTAACAAAAGAACACCTAAACTACTCTAACCTAAACTAGAGAAGCAATTAATAAGGAAATGACCTCTATCAAACTAGAAGGTCAGTCCTAGTAAACAGAATCTTTCAGAGAATGGACATGTCCTTTGAATCAAAGTTGTCAGCAAATGGCTTAAGGAGGTGATTGTTCACTTTAAAAATGTTACAATTCACCGAATTCTCTATCTTAACAGCCCCACAAGAATAAATCATCTTTTACTATAAAAGGGTCGATCCAATGATATCTCAATTTTTCAACCAAAAAGAAAAGAAAGATGAAGTCTCAAATTATACAAAAAAACTTTTTGATATTCTTGTCATAGAACACTTTCATCATATCCTTGTATATCTGAGAGTTCTCGTAATCCTTATTCCAGATTTCTTTAAGTTCATTCAATTAAAATTTACGTAACGAGCCGCTTTGTTAAGATTTAAATTGAAAGTCTTTATTTCCCACTATGCCTTATGCTCCAACTTCACAGGCAAGTGACAAGCCTTCCCATAGACAACTTTGTAGGGTGATGTACCAATAGGGGGTTTATAGGCTATACAATAAGCCCACTGCGAGTTAATTAGTCGAAGTGACCAATCCTTGCGATCCAAGTTCACTATTTTTTTCAAGATTTTTTATTTCCTTATATGATATTTCAACTCGACCGCTCATCTGTGGGTGATAGGGGGCATTACTCACTTTATGCATAATACCATATTTCTTCATTAATATTTCAAATAGCCTACTGTAAAAGTATTCTCCTCCATCACTAATGATGGCTCAAGGCATTTTGAACCTATATAAGATATTTTCTTTCAAAAACTAAATGACCATTTGACGATCATTATTCCGACATAAAATTGCCTCAACCCATTTGGAAATATAGTTAACGGCAAGGAGAATATATAGATTTCCAAATGATGGGGGAATGATCCCATGAAATTGATGCCCCATCAATCAAATATTCAATGATTAAGATGGGGATTCAATGGCATCATATTTTGATAGGATATTCCTCCTGATTTATGACATCTCTTGCACGCTTTACAAATTCATTAGTGTTCTTAAACATAGTAGGCAAATAAAAGATGAACTACAAAATTTTTGCAATAGTCTTTTTAACCAAAAAGTGGCCACCACACGCATATGAGTGAGAAAAGGGAATGACACTGTGTTGCTCGTGATTAGGAATATATTTTCTTATAATATGATTTGGGCAATACTTAAGAAGTTAAGGATCATCTCATAAGAACTTGCATACCTTGGTGAAAATTTTCTTTTATTTTGCGCAGTCCAACAACTAAGAATCGTAATTGTAGCAAAATAATTAACAATATCAGCATACCAACATAATTGGAAAACTTTAAAAAGTTGTCCATCAGGGAATATGTCATTAATGGGTGTCGTTTCCATGGAATCAGATAGAACAAGTTGTGAGAGATGGTCAGCCACTACGTTGACCACATGACTGGAAAAGGTAGTAAATGACCATTAAAAGCTTTCTACAAAAGTTTTCGATCATTCTAATCTTTGTATTTTCTCTTCAACCAGTTCTGTTTAACCGTTTTAATGGGTTGGATGACATATAAACATTATGGATTTTCTTACCATGGGCCTTAAGAAGCTTTTATGATGAGCGTTCAATGATCACTGTTTCTTGTGGTGTGCCACCTAAGATTTAGATATGCTTAATTTTTTATGCCACCCCCTAAAATGGGCTAGATAGATGGACGGAATAGAAATCCAATGTATCATCAAGGTAGGACCAAAGGTAAGGGTTGTTAGTGCCTCAGTTTTGTCAATGACATGAGTTAGGGTGTTTTAAATCGGTTGAGCCTCCATATGAATATATTGAAGCCCAAAGACTTGAATACTTAAAGCATCAATACTGAAGACAACAGGTAAATCATGAGGTGCCTTTGTAAACCTACCCTTAGACCCCTTAGATTCCAAAACAACCCACCTCTAGATGAATCATCCCATAGGTAAATATTTAACTCATCTAATCCAAACCTTAGATCATTAATGAACATGTTTAGTTAGGCTTTGAAGAGGTGTAAATTTATTGTAAACTGCATTGTCTAAACAACATTTTTCGAGTAGTGTTCGATAGCATCAACATGTCATTCATGTGTCTTGATTGAACCTTTGATCAATTGAAGATCATGGCTCGATTGATCAAAGGTGACAAAAAATGTCTAGCAACATTTGCCTTAAAAGTTGGAGTTTATTGATCCCATTAAAGGGTCACTCAATCAACCGAATGCATTACTTAATCAATCGAATGTGCTGTTTCTGCCCATTTTAACCAATGGAACTTTATTTCTTTATATAGGGCACTCAGACGTTTGACAAATGAATGCTTTTTTAGTGAGTTAGAAGCCCAAGTGTGTACCAATACTCTCCAACACTTTTAGGCTCTCACCCAAAGGGATAAGTCATCTTATATGTGATTAATTAATCTTATGAGTATTCTAAGCTCCTTATGAAGATGATCTTGGTTCATTGCATTGTTTAGAGGATAGACACCAATCCAATAGGTAAATCCTTTGTCTTTTAAACATCTATAATGCCCATTTATGTGAATTCTCATTTACAATACAACTAAGCCATTAGTTATAGGATATTTAACAAAACCACTCACATTATCTTGGTAGCTTTATTGGAGCATCAAGTGCAAGATAGTCGATTCAAGGAAGTAGAAGAAGACTGACTTCAAATTTTGGGGGAGCACAAGATATGTTAAATGAAGCATATGAGAGAATTGATCAAGCATCTTAAGGAAGGCTCATCAACGGGGCTTAATCTGACAAGTAAAGTTGTTAATTCTAGAGTCCATACACTCTTTCCTTGTGTAAGACTAAGTGTAAGAGTTTATTATACAAACTCGAATAGGTTATTATGTTAGGACCTGGGCTTTTGTATAGGGCCAAATTTATCGGATACGGGTGTGTACGTGTTAGTCTCCATAGGAAGCCTCTGGCAGGAGTGTACGTAGGGCCTTGGATATGGATGACTAGTAGTTGTTGGTTAGCTGATAGAAACCAATTAAAGTCTCTAGCAGGAGCCAAGAACACTCATGGAAACGTGTTCCTCTGATACAGGAGTGGACGTGCATCAAGATCTTATGTAGGCCTCTGGCAAGAGTGTACACTTATAAAGGTTAGGTGTGAATTTATTGAAAACTCATAAGATAGTGAAATACTAGTATACTTGAGGAAAGTGCATTCGTTGGGAGTAGAGTAGGGAAACTAAATAACTATATATGCTTATGTTTCAAATTTACATTTGTCTACACTTCTATTTATGCTTGCGAGTTTAATTTATTGAATTATATGAATGCATAATTATATGTATGATAGGTATTGAATAGTTAGCATATCCTACTTACAAGATCACTATCTTGTTTTATATACTAGTTGCTTATTGTTGCATCATTTGTAGTCTATGTGATTGGATCCAATTGGCTTGAAAGCGTAAGTGTTAATTGCCTTATTAAGTTTAATTACTGCATTTTTTCAATTTGACAAGAATTTTAAAGTGGTCCTATTCACCCCCCTCCAGGACTTAACTATAATTATAAGCTCCTTTAAGCTTATGCACGTGCCATGGTAGATAATCCACTTAATTTTATTTGGTATTAAAGCATTTTATTCTTCAAGGACTTAACCGTTTATAGTAAGATCCAAAAATGAGCTTTAGAATCATATCTAACAATAGAGGGGGTATTGTGACATGGAGGGTGTTCGTCATTATTTTCTCACACTGAGTACGTGGGTGTGCCATAATTAGATTTATGGCTCCAATTTGAACTGAATAACAATGACCCCGAGCGCCAAGATAAGAAAACACGTAGTGTATGACTGAGATCTGAAGAGATAGGTCGCCTATTCAGCCACTTGCTAGACGTGTAAATTAGATCAGGCGAATTTCAGAGGGTGGGGTTCGTCCTTTGATAATGGGCTACTCCTCTGCCTTTCATATGAAATGACTTTTTAATATATATGAAATTAAATGAGAGAGAAATCCTTATAATTGGTTGTGAAGAAAACTGAAGAACTCCTTTTCAATAGATGAATTAAATTCAGCATGCGAGTGTGAACTCAAATTACAACTAAAGATGATCAACTACTTAATTACTGCTACAGATTACACTACGGAATGTAAACAACAGGCTAGAAAGTAAAAGAGTATACTAAGAAATGAAATTTATTTGATAGGAGAAGTAAAGGATTACACTATGGAATGTAAATTGATTGGTAATTGAAAGATAGATTTAGCTTGTTTGGATTGGTATAAGACCCATTTTCTGTTGTAATCTTCTGTCATTTATAGCTTAAATCCATCTGTTTTAGATCCTTCTCATGTTCCGACAGCTGTTGTAACTGTTCTCTGCTACTTGGCTTCCTCTAAATGCTTCCCACGTTCTTCTTCCTTCATTTCTCCTTACGTCATTTGTCACTCGACCGCTCTTTTTATGCTATCCATTACACGATCATTTGAACTTGACCGCTCTCCTTTCGACCACTCTAGTGTTACACTACACCAAGTGATACGTCGTGGCTCCTCTTTCCAAGATACCTTCGTACATATCTCCAAGTAGATCCCTTAGCGTACCATGTGTGCTCGTACAAATAACATGTAAAACAATTTTGATGGGTCATGGAAGGATATGACCATTGTGGGTTGGGCTGAAAGTCAGGTGGGTTAGTGCTCAGCCCTTGCCTAACCAAAGGTTCCTATACCTTAACCCTAACCCAATCCAACCCAACCTCGGGTTGGGAATTCTCAACCCAAAGCCCAACCCAAGTGGGCTCTGTCGGGTTAGTCGAATTGGTTGGGTGGATACATGCTAATATTTTCATTATTACATTAGTCTATTATATTTCAATACACATTTTATTTTATTTACCTATAATTATATTAATTATATATGTAGTTATTTATAGTAAAGAACTTCATTTTTTTCTAGACAAACAAACTAAAATATAGGGCTACTTTAAAATTTGTGTTGTGTAGCACGCAATCTATTTGAGAGAGAGAAATCTGGCATATCTTGTTAGCTTGAGTCATCGGAAATGGCGTGAACCAATGACACCCAACAACACTGGAATTTCCTATGCCTTCAACACAGACGATCTACACTCAATTATAATTTATAACTTATATATCAATCGGGTTCGGGTTGGGTCGGGCAACTGGAGACCTTAACCTAAGCTCGACCCAACCTTTATTAGGTTGCTGTTTATATAGCCCAAGCTCGAGACCAAACCTGATACATCCTGCCCAAGCCCAACCTAATGTCGGGTCGATCATGGGTTGGTCAAGTTGAACCCACCTGATTTTTAGCTCTAGTTGTGGGCCGAACAGAGGGTACATATTTTAACTTTATGCATATAGGTAGATCTTTCAAAAAAATCGAAAGAAACTCGTTGTCACATTTACAAGGGTTATGGTCATGTTGCCTCCTCATGTCTGAAGTTTTAAAAATCAAAAGAAATGATATGACAATAAAATAGGAAGAGTTCGAGGAATTTAAATTAAAATTTGAAAAATCTCATAATGATGGATACCTTAAATCCATGCACACCTTAATGGTCTCCAACACCTACACTCTCCTTATGACTAGAGACATGGGAGAAATATCTGACCATAACACCTTGGATGAAGAAGATGAGACATTCTCCTTAAATAGTGAAGAAGATGATGAGGATGAAGATGTAAATTTGCAATATGCCTACGACCAACTTTTCAAGAAAAGTAAAAAACTGATAAAAATGTTGGGATTGGTAAATGCTGAAAAAATTCAATTGGCTAACCGATTAGAGCAATTTGAATCTGAAATTTTCTCCATAATTCAAATACAGATAAAATTTAAGTCTGACCTTGATGAGACTTTAGTGAAATGTTCGGGTTTTGAATTAGAACTTGATACAGTTAAATATGAAAATCAATATCTGAAACTTCAAGGTAACAAACTTAAATCTTATCTTGCCAACGTTAAAGTCGTCTAGAATGATTAAATAGATAAATCATCAAATATAGGTAAACAATCTTTTGGGGACAATAAAAGTCTTATAAATAATAGAAATATTGTCACGCCTCAAACTCGAAAATCGGGCTCATAAAATTTTCGATCGTCGAATCCGGCGCCGATAACCTCCGTACAACCCCATTCTCGGCTCCCGGCACCCATTTACTAGGGGTACCCATTTACTAGGTTCTGATCCTGGGATTCTACAAGGATGATTTTCAACATCAATTTGATTTGTAATGAGCATAACTATAAGCATAACCCACAAACAATAACTACAAGAACACCATCACAAAATCAACTATAATAAAAAACTTTGAGTATAATGCGTATAAAAGGAAAATACAAGATAATGAAAATAATAGAAATTTTAGAAGCTCGACTGCACACTCCAACTACGGCGAGGCTATGGTTACGTCCTAACATCACCCGCACGCATCAACTGTGTACAAGCTTATAGAAAGCTTAGAGGGTGGTGTAAGTGTATGCATAATATGAACGTGCTCAGAATGCAATGCTAGAGTAATGTGGAATCATGCTGATGGGTACATGAATGCAATCAGCCGTACTAAGACTATGCGGTGCAAGATATGAATGCTATCGGCCATATCAAGACCATGCGATGCGAGATGCAACTTAAGCATGTCAATCCTCATCCAAATCCTCATACAGCTCATCAAATATCAGTACAGTTCTCATTCTGGATAATCACTGAGGTCTAGTACACTCTACGCTAGCTTGTCGCCCCTATCCGAACGCACAATTAGGAGAGTGGAAGAGACCTCATTATCCGCCTGCCAATATCGGGCCCGACTCGTCGATATCGGACTCATTCCTCAAAATGGTCAAACTCAACCTAGAAATTGCTCCCTCACTCAGGCGGGTAAGGTCACACCCCTTTCCAAACGAGCATGACACAGTGGGAGACGCAGCCTACTGGTATACGGCCCTCGCGCGCTCATGTATCCACTCGGTCTCAACGTTGGAGTCATCCTCTGGTACCATCGGGTTTAGAAATTTTCACCCAAGGACATCTATAGCTCCCCGATGTTAGAAACAGTATTCTTGGTATCCAATCTGACCATCCACGATGTGTCTGAGGAGGTTATGGCCCTGATGTCATTAGGGCATATAATAATCACAATCACACAACGCAAAGTGCATGAGTCATGCAGTCCAATTATGCATCAATCATGCGTATACCGTGCGCTCATGTGGGATAACTCCAACTATCAGGGAGTCCCATAAACCACCTGCACTATGGCATATGCAATGGTCAATCACATCTCATAACAAACATATAGATGATGCTCATGGGCATGTATCATGATGCTATGTTATCACGAACTCATAATCGGCAACGGTAGCCGGTATCAGTAATCAACACCGATAATTGGCATTGATAATCAACCTCGACGCAAGGCGGGGTCCATAAATGGACAACCGATGATGGATTAATTAAAATCAATGGGGCCCAAGTGTTCGGGTTAACCCACTAGAGAATGATGAGGAAGGGCCTAACAAGGTCTTAAGGGAAGGTCACAATGTGGACGTTCAACCATCATTGCCCATCAATATGGTCATTTAACCAACATTGCTCTCAAGGAATGGCGCTCATAGGGCCAATCGTGTAGGGGGCCAACGGTCTAGCACAAGGGACTAATATACATCATCATGGGCCTCACTTATAGGGCATATACGCATCACATTAGGCCCACTCATGGGCCAATATATGTATAACATCGGGCCGTATCAAACGGATTGAATCAAATGGGCCAATTCAAATGGGCCGAATCAAATGGGCCGATTCAAATGGGCCGAGCCAAACGGGCCGAGTCAAACGGGCCGATTCAAATGGGCTGAATCAATTGGGCCGAGTTAATTGGGCCCAAACCAACCACACTATTCATTTATAGCTGGAGATCATTTTAGAACATCATCACAAATGTATCATATCCCAAGGATCACCTGGACCATACCACAAATGGTAGTAGAGATAATGTTTTCCACTGTTTAAACCACACAGGGCCACGACAAGATTTATTTTCCACTCAATCTGTTCATAAGGCCATAAGACCTAGCTAAAGAGGAAAAACGAATATCATTTGATCCAAAACTTTTGGGATCGTTGAAGGATTTCAATGGTGGACATTCATTCTCCACTGATTTCTATAGTGTGGTCCACCTGACCATCAGATCTGCTTCATTTTTAGTCTCAAGCCTTGAGGCGAGATAGCCAGAAGGATGGACGGTAGCAAATGGATGAACGGCTAGATGTAGCACATCCATCAAGGTGAGGCCGCTGACCGTCCAGTAGATGGACGGCCAGGCACAGCCAAGAGGATGGATGACTTGGATGGAAAATATACATCATGGTGATGCCATACATGGCACCGTCCAAATGGATGGTGCAAATGAAACACATAGATTAAGGTGGGGTCCACAACCATGGCCCACCAAAAGAATATATGTGTGTGTGTGTGTGTGTGTGTGTATTTAGGGACGGTCCAGCGTCCAGCGTCTAGACCTAGAAGAACGGCTGGACGCAGGACACTACATCTGGTGTGGGTCCCACGTGGGGCCCACATACATAGAATATAATATATATATTATATACTTAATATTATATTATGTAATATTATATATATATTACATATACATATACGTGTGTGTGTGAACTTAAAGGTGCCAGCGTCCAGCCATCTGGATGCTGGACGGTGTCAAGGGTCCCACCGTCCAGGGATCTGGACGGTGAGGATGATGCAATCATCAAGGTGGGTCCTCGTGGTGTGGCCCACCCATTTAAGATCAAGCTGACATTTGCATTTTTCGTACATCTGGGCCTATCCAGACGGACGGGCAACAATCTCATCCGCTGGACAGTCCAGCAAGGTGGGTCCACAGCATAGACGGCATGGATATACCACATACTTCATGGTGGGCCGTACACACTCACCAGGTGGGCCACGTACCTATACAACATACAAGAGAGAGAGAGAGAGAGATAAATCATGATAAAGAGGAGGGACCCCGCCACTATGGGCCCTACATTTCTTACATTACATACTTCAAACGGGTCCCCACCACATGTGGTCCCAAAAAAGAAATTTAACAGTGGATCACCCACCTATCGGCCTCCTTCTTAGCTCCTTGGACTCCTATGCTCCTTGCCTTCAATTTTAATGGAGGTTGATGAAGATTGGAAGGCTGAGATGGGAGATGAGAGGGTGAGAAAGTGGGCCACACTTGTTGTTTGGGAGAGCTTGGGGATGCTTGGACGTATGAAATTTTTGTGGCTTGAAAAATGAGTTTGAGAAATGAGAGAGGGAGAGGTGATAGATTGATAAGAGATGGGTGTTGTAAGGAAAGGGGATGGAGAGGTATGGGTGTGTTTGAATTTTTGTAAAAGAGGGATGGGTAGGGGAAAGAGAGAGTTTACTTGTGGAAAAGGGAGGGATGGGTGTTGGTACTTGAGATCTTGACTTGACTTGATTGATCGATTGATGGGATATGTTGTAGAGATTCCCTCGAAATTCATAACACGCGGCGTTTCTTCAGAATGAACACGGGCCCACATCTCCTAGCACGGGTATCGGTTCGGTGCGCGAGTCACGGCGACAGCGCGGTCGCAAGAGTATAAGTTTCAGGTCGAGCCAACTTTGGTATGCAGGACTCGGCTTAGGATCGCGCGCAAACGTCGGCTACGGGTCGAGGCTTGCTGGAATTCGACTGGAAGGACTGCGGAAGCCTATGGAATGGTACGGTATAAGATACGGGTCTTACAAATATTCATATTACAATCTATCCTAGTGGTGATCCAAAATGACTTTATAGCTTCATGGAGTAAATTTAAATCATTTTTTGCATGCCATTCTTATGGAGACATAGGTCATATAAAAGTTTGAATGCCTAATATATAAAACCCGGCAATTCACCTCAATCTCGAACCGTATAGGTAAATTTATTTGGACTAAGAAAAATGACATACTCTTAGAAGAGTCCTCTTAGACGATCACTAGTTATAAAGAATAAGAAGTTCATATTCCCTCCAAACATGAATATCCATATGAGGGAGTTGATGAAATAGTTTGCCATTTTGAATGAGAGAACTAGGAAAATTATTAGTTAGGGCAACAATCATAAGGGTAGAAAACAAAGAAGAATATCCCCTATCGAATATAGATTTCTAAGTAAAGATGCACCTAAGAGAGGAGAATCTAGGCAAAGAAATATCTCTTCCAAATTTGATCCGGGTCCTAAGAAATTCAACCCATGTGGGTGGGGAAGAGACATAGGTAATCTATAAAGATTTATGTGGGCTTAATTGCTAAATCTAAGGAATTTATCCATATTTTGTGGATTTATAGGTAAATAAGAGGATTTTAGCCTCATTTTATGCTTAATAGGTAAATTCAGGATTTTTTTAGCATCATTTTCTTTTTAATAGTTTAAGTTTAAAGTTGTTCAATTTTAAGCATCATATGTTTATTGATGGACTATCATTGGTCATTGATATTTTGTTCACACCCCAAGTATAGGTTTATGATGTAGTAATAATCTCGGTAAGACCGAGGTCGAATCCATAGGGCCTGAACCTTATACGTAATCCGAAAGTAACCAGAACTAGAACTCGGAGAAGATGTAATCTTAATCAGGTAAATTAAGAGAATAATGGTGAACCACTTTAACGAAAACTTGTAAAATTCAAAGGTGGGAAACTAGGGATTCTAAGGATCTACTTGTAGCAATCAGGGAGATCTATACTTGATTCATAAACACAACTAGATTTAGAGTCTCATCTTTATCCATTTGGAAGATATATCATTAAAAATTCAAACCTAAACTTCTTTTGATATAGTTTTCAATAGAAGATAGGTATGAGAATTAGAATTAATTCCATCACAAAACCATGCCCATGAGACAAAGCAAACAACAGAATTTAGCCAATCCACATTCAATCTAAGGAAGTTATGAACATTAGGAAGGATTTCATCATCCAACCATGCCCAGGAGACGATGGTGAACAATATGGTTCTCAAATTCACAAACCCTATAATGAAAAGAACATACTCAAAGTTATCGCAGATCTTTAAGTCACAACAAACCATTAAAAACTATGAATATTCTTTAAAATCAAACCATAATCAAAGTTAGTTCAACATAACATGAATCAAAAGCATAGAAAGTATCTCATCACGCTATAAGCTTCACCTCTTAGCCCTAGCTAAGAGGTTTAACTAGCCATAATCATGATCATCTAAACTTGAAGGAAAGAAGAAAAAGAAACAATGAATAGGAAAGATTAAACCTGAGGCCGTCCTTGGCTGGCCCACGCTTTCTCGCTCTCCCTCTTTTCTTCCATGTCCAGAGATTTCAAAGATGATTCTCCCCGGCTCTCTATCTCTTTCTTTTATAGGCAAAGAAGGTCGGCTGGAGGGTCAGTTTGCTGTGGAGAAAGTCAGTGTGTGTAAACTCTTTACGCAGTAACAGCGGGCACTCCTTGCGTAGCGACAAGTTTTTGAGCAAAAACGGAAATCTGACACGGGATCCACTCCAGTTAGACTATTTGGGCTTGGTCGGCCCCACCTTGGGAAGGTTTTGAATGGCCAAGATCATTGGACCGATCCTAGCCACAATTGCAAAATAGCCTGGATCGTCCGGGTCTCGAACGTGCATAAACAGGGCTTACGCATGTTTCTTGCAGTGTAACGATTGCTGAGCTCATGATCGAAGCCGGACATGAAATCCACTCCGTCCATTGAACTCTCCTCGAAAACTTGGTTAGAGATGGATGATTTTGGATCGGATCTGTAATGATCTGGAGGATCTCTCTCGCTGCCATCTATTGTACGTTTGAATCTCCATGTTCATGCAATGTTCGAGGAATTTGAGTTGCCGACCAGGGTATGGTCAGTTTGGCCCCATGGATTAAACGAATGGTGTGGATCATCAAATCAGATGACGATGGTGGCCCACCGTGCTCCATCTGTGGCTCTTTGTTCGTCTCTTACGCGGGCGGCAATTTGAATTTCTAAATTCAGTCGGGTCAGCGACTGTTAACCGCTTCAATTAATGTGGTGCACATCTAGTGCATGCAAGTGGTGCGCGTGCACTTGCAAGTGGGGTCCACTTGTGACATTTCTTGGAAGATTTATTTTGTCCATCCATTGTGCCACCCCATTTAAGGGGTTGAGACTAAAATTGAAGCATATCCAGATATCCGGTGGGCCCTAGATTGATGATTTATGGGCTGATTTGTTTGTTGGGCCACTTGCACAAGGATTCAATGGCTGGAATTTGACATGTACAGTTAATTTATGGTCATCAAGTCAGATATAAAGTTTCGAGCCGAACGGATGGTGGGAACCCTGTGATCTTACATTCTGGACGACTTTTAAGTTTCTTTAACGTGAATTACTTGATTTTCTCAAATCTCTGGTGTGTAAATTCTTCAATGCCGATCTCCTGGGGCCCGTCCCTTTCCTTGGTGATTTTAGAGCATTAAATCCATGCTTTTAATACCATTTTCAGTCCAAGCTCTTTAAATTCACCTTGCAACAAAAACACGATTAAAATAGGACGTTAATCATTATCATGTACGTAAAATCAGGTAATAATTGGGGTTTAATATGCAATATTTGACCCTCAATATATTTTAAATGGTATACCTTTTTAAATGACTATAATAAGTATGCTTCATGTTTTTATTGATATATGCATTATATTCCCTTATTAATATATACTTATAGGAAACTTATGACTTATAAAGCTTTCCATTTTTGCGCTTATTGGTAAATACTAATGAAATTGTTTTTTTGTCAAATAAAACAAAAGGGGGGAGAAAGATCAAGTTGTACTAAAACAAGTGTATTTTATTTTGCAAGTTCGGTTCGTTGTTGTAGGGAATTGATGTAGATATGGGAAGCATTTGAGGGAAAATAATGCATAGTTTACATGTCTTGTTTATAATAGAATTATAAATTTTAATTATATTTAACATGTAATATGTTTAGTTAGTTTGGATTGTGACTGGTATGGACTATGGCAACCATGGCAATGTGTAAGTTAGTTTTATCACGTAATTGACAAATGAGGAGATTGTTAGTGCCTCGGTTTTGTCAATGACATGAGATATGGTGTTTTGAGTCAGTTGAACCTCCATATGAAAATATTAAATACTAAAGATGTAACGCCCTGAAAATCGGGGGTCGAGTAGAAATCCAACTCCCGAGTTCCAACGCATCACTTATGCAACATATTTAATGATGATTAAATGTTGTCTATATTAGTGCATAAAACATGAATAAGATTAAGCCAAATCAGCAAAACATAATCTAAGGACAGTTGTAATACGCAAGCGGAAGACTTACTCAAATATGTATAGCGTTATAACTCAGTATAGGTCCCCGAAGTGTGTATGCATTGCTAGGTCAATAATTACATGTATTGTTTCAAATTACAAAATGTCAAAATATAATAGTCCACTACAAGTATAACCCTGAAGCCCCGCCGATTAGAACGGTCTAGGTAAACCAGCCAGAATACTGCATATATGAGAATGCATCCTCATCGTCTACGAAGTCCGCCTCCGCCTCATCAGTCGAGTCTCCATCTGCAACTAAGACAGAGTCTGGTTGGTGTGTACAACACCGTCCCGAAACATGGGAGTGAGTGATCAACTCGGTGGAACAATAAAGCAAAGGTTAATATGTTCTCAATTCAGTCAAGCAGTAATGATAAAACAATACAATTAAACATCCCTAAATACTCTGATTAATGCAAGAATGGTATGAATAAATGATACATGCCCTCGCCTACACTCCCTCTGCGATCTTCATCTAACGGTCGCGCATGTCAGTCACTTCCTCAGTGCTCTACCCAATGCCAAATGGCACATGCAGTGCGGTGCATGAATATGATTACCAAGTTCTTATTAGTCCTTTTCATACAGCAGGATTGAGAAGCTAAGGTACCTCCCTTATATCAATTCTCAAACGATGATTCATTCTAGGGTCGTCAATCCTAGTAAATCTCATATGATATTACGATTCTAAGTCACTGCAAAGGGCTCGCCACCTTATCAGTGCAGGCCTAGTTTGTACTCTTGTTGCTGCGTAAGGGCTCGTCACTTCTACGCAGTTTCAGCGTACGCTCGAGGTCACTACAAAGGGCTCGTCACCTTATCAGTGTAGGCCGACAGCTCGAATACAGTGTCCCATGCCACCGTATTCGACTCACGAGACTGTGTTGCTCACTGGACACTACGGGAAGGCTCGTCACCCCAGCGTAGGCTGACAGCTCGACCACGGTGTCCCATACCACCATGCCTGGCTCATGAGTCTTAACGGATCAAGGTACCAAGGTTAAAGGGGTTTTCATTGGTGAGTTTGGTACCTTAGATTTAAGCAGTAGCGTCCATACATGGTGAGCATACATCGGGTCAATCAGGTTACTTGACGAGCTTGACTAGTACGAGCGCATGTTGAGTTGATCGACATGAAGTGCGTAAGCACTCCGTGTGGCCTAACCACTACCGACATCCCAAGCCGACATCCCAAGTACGGCTCGGATTCATCGATCATGTCCTATGTGGTGAAAACAACCTCAGCCACCTATTCAAGGCCTGTTACTGATTGCCTGGACTATTCCGTAGTCCTAAACACATTCAATTATAACAGATAATCATACAAGCTAATCAGAACAGTAATGGATCAACAATTCCAATCATACAAGCATGTGAGTATTTGATGGATTTCAACTTAAACATAAATTCACACATATGCCGTCCCTAAGTAAAATAGACAAGGAATATAAGTTACATGGAGAAAACCATACACATCATTAAGGTAGTTGAGAATCTTATCTCAACACCCACGTAAAGTACAATTATTGCACACTTGTTCATTCAGACATTTCTACAAACACTTAGACTACATATTCCAACATACATGACGTATGTTGGTAATAGCACGTATTAGGGCAAATCCTTTCACTAAGGAATTGTCACGTATACCTCAACCATATGTCTACAACAGTTAATCATGGCAAATCCATATCCAGAATCCATACTCATACAAACATTTCAACAAACACAAGAATACATTATATTCAACATAGTTCATATATATATATATATATGTGTGTGTGTGTGTGTGTGTGTGTAAAGTGCGGGAACAACGTGTTTAAGCATGTGATAGCAATTCAAGTCAGTCATAAATCATTAACTGACATTGAAAGCCTTGAAAACCATAACCTAAACATTTATAGTCCGCACCTGTCACCGGTAGACTCATAACGAACTCAGTTTTAAAAGCTAAGTCTTTGTCTACGACACTACAATAACCTATAACAGGGAATAGGTTAGCTAATTCATTTATTACACTAGTCGGAAACCCTAAGACAAGTTAGGGTTAGGTTTTCTTACCTAAGTACGGAGTCGGAATCGCCTGTATATCGATACAGGAATGACGGTTGAGTGCGTGGAGTAGCGGGATTAAATCCCAGGAAGAATCTCCAACTCTCACTCTCACTTTCTTTCTTTTTCCTTCTCTTTCTCTCCTCTCTCTCCTGGGGTTTATCAAATTCGTATGGAATATGGGAGAGAGTGTTTAAGGTCCTTATATAGGCCCAGGTTTGATGGAAATGGCCTCAGGGCCAAGGTATACTTTGGTTATATCCAAAGGGCATCTGTTTCAGCCCAACAGAGCACTTTTAGTGGCCCCTTTTTCACGTGCGGTCGGACTTAAGCTCCCTGACCATGGATCTAGGTCAGGCTGAGTTTTCATTCCGATCGAGTTTGCAGATCGACCGTGTCTGACCCATTTCAGTTCAACGGTCATGGTCACTTAATCAGGGTCACAAGTATACCGACATGTGTGGGACATTTTTCCTGATCTGAGGGTGTATTTGGGTCAGATTCTGATAGGAAAAATCTACATTGACTTAAAACTGACTTTAATTTTATATACTTTTATTATGCATCAGTCGCACTGGTTGTATCCTTTAGTTGTAGCCGAACATACCTTTGGTTGCACAAAATTTTCTTTCGGTTGAGCTGAATTTCACTAAAATAGATCTGAAGACTTTGTCTCCCACAGGTCGCACAGAACTCTCGTTCAGTGACACCAAACATAGCTTCCGTCGCACCTAAGTGTCGAGCTGAATTTCTTCCAAAAATTAGAATTTCTTGCTGGACTGTTGTAAGACCCGTGTCCTAATCCGTACCATTCCATTGGCTTCCGCGGTTCTTCCGGTCAAATTTCGGCAACCTTCGCACCATAACCGACGTTTGCGCGCGATCTTAAGCCAGGTCCCGCACACCGACGTCGGCTCGATCCGAAACTTATGTCTTGGCGTTCGCGTCGTCGCCGCGGTTCCAACGCCGTGACTTGCGCACCGAACCGATACCCAGGCAAGAAGATGCCGATCTGCGTTTATTCCGAAGAAACACCGCGCGTTGCGGATTTCGAGGGAATCTCTACACAATTAGTCCCATCAATTAACCATAAATGCATCCCATACATCAAGTACTACACCCATTCCCTCTTTTTCCAAAAGTCCACCATCTTTCCACCTCACCATTCCTCTTTTTCTCATTTTCAACCACAACCATCTCTCTTCTCCACCAATTTCAAACTAAACCATACCTCTCATCACTCCTTTCTTACAACCATCACTCCACCCATCCCTCCATCCATTATTTCTACCTCTCCCTCTCATTCTCTAGCAATTTTTCCAAATCCCATGAGAAATTTCACACATCCAACACACTCTCTCAACTTCAAGTGTGGCCCACCCTCTCATCTCCAATCTCAACCATTCATCTTTCATCAACCTCCATTAAAAGTGAAGGTAAGGAGCTAAGGAGTCCAAGGGAGCAAGGAGAAGGAAGATAAGGTGGGTGATTTTTCATTATTTTAAATTTTAGGGCCCACTTGTTGGTGGGACCCATTTGGATGTATGTGATTTAATCAAGAGGGCCCATAGTGGCGGGGTTCCTCTATCTCACCGTATATCTCTCTCTATCTCTCTCTCTTCCTTTGTAATGGTGTGGATCCCACCAATATGTGTTACATCTACCCCGTCCATCTACATCAGACGGTGTGGCCCACTCTATTACAGGTGATGATCCACACCATCCACTGTCTGGATGGGTCCAATGCATCTTTATATATGTATATGTATATATTTATATGTGTATATTTTATATAATATATATATAATATATATAATATAATATGTATTTTTATATATATATAATATAAGATATATTATAAGTATATGCATATATAGTGGTGGGCCATGTCTACGTGGGACCCACCACAATGATGAGAGTTTGTAAATCGTCCAGCGTCCCTGGACGCTGGACGTTGCAAACAGAGGAGTGAGGAGTAACTGACATGTGTGATTATTTTATTAAAAAAAGAGAGAGAGAGAGAGAGAAAGAAGTGGTGGGCCTCTCATACAAGCCTCACCTTGATGTATAAGTCAAATCCAAGCCGTTCATTTTGTTCCCCATCTCATTTTAGGTGTTGAGTAGAAAAATGAAGTTGATCCCTTTCCTTGGCGGGCCATACCATAGAAACAGTGTTCTTACCTTCAATTTACTCCCTGATGCTCCTGTATATCAAAAATAGTCCAACATTGGACTCTATGGGTTTATATCGAGCCACAGGGACCCTGGCTGGAGTGGATGTTGCTAATGTGGGCCCTACCATAGAAAATCCGTAGAAATTTGGTTTTCCAAAAAAAAAAATATATAGAAGGGAGGCGGCAGCGCTGCCGCTGCCACGCCAGACGGCCGACGGACGGACGAGCTGGGGCTCACGACCCCAGCTATGGGCCCCACATTGATGCGTTTCGATGATCCACACTGTGCATTTGATGGGTCCTCATGGACCACCCGTTCACCCCAAAAATCAGCCATAAACGGAACTCAGGCGGGCCATACCATCTAAAATCATGTGAAGACATGCCTAAAACATATAAAATCGTTGGTGGGGCCTACCTGAGTTTTGGATGTTGTTGAAACTTGGTCTGTACCGTCAGTTAGATGGGACCCACATAATGGATGGGCTGGATTTGTGAACCACATTTCGGTGGGCCCCACATCTGTCCCAAGGACCAATGACCTCTTCAACAGGTTGGACGTTAAATAAATATTACAGTGGGCTCCCTGCCCACGTGAACCGCTCAACAGGTTTAGATGAAAAATAAATATTACGGTGGGCCCCTCCCTGGCTGCATGGCCCTGTGAAAGGGTTGGGTGCACCTAAACATTACAGTGGGCCCCTGGTCTACACGACCTATCATAGGTTGTATGGAAAACACACATTGCAGCTGGCCTATTTTAGATGGAAAATAAATAGTAGTGGGCCCTATCCAGGCCCACGTGACCTTATGAATAGATTGGATGATATATAAATAATTTGGTGGGCCCTACTCTGGTCCACATGACCTTATGAACAGTGGTTGGAAAATAAACATTATATTAGGCCCTAGGCAGGGTGGGAAAACAAGCATTATGGTGGGCCCCGCATATGTATGTAAATCACACCCTCCATTAGTGTGGGCTCCATCATGATGCATGTGTTTCATCCAACAGTCCAACCATTTGGAGATAAATTAGGGCCCATTGTGGAGGCCCATATTCATGCATTGGTGGTCCATGTCGAGGCCCACCTTGATTTGTATTAGGGCCCATATCATGAGGCCCACTGTGATGTATGCAAGGCCCATGTTGATGCAATTTTGGCCCGTCATTGAGGCCCACCTTGATATGTATCTGTGAGACCCATGTATGAGGCCATTTGATGTATTAGAGGCCCATGGATCGAGGCCCAATAAGATGTACAAAAGGCCCATTGAAATGTGTGATTCGTGGAAGGCCATCCTTTGGGAGCAATGTTGGTTTGATGTCCACATTGTGAGGATAATGTCAGTTAAATGTCCGCATTATGATTCTCCCTAAGGCCCATTAATAGGCCCATACCTGTAGTATATAGGTCGTCCAGGCCCATCTTCATTTTGATCAGAGCCCATCACCACATAACATGATTAGTATAGGTCCATGATTCATGATCATTCGCATCATATGTATGCCTGATGTGAGGAGTGACCGATCATAGCATATGCCTTGGGCAGACTGTTTATGGGCTCCCTGATAGGCGGAGTTGCCTCATATAAGTGCATGGTACATACGGGACTGTTGCATGACTGATAATGTGACTCATACACTTGCATTTGTGTGATTGTAGTTACTGTATGCCCTAGCGACATCAGGGCCATAGCCTCCATAGACATATCATGGATGGCTGGGTTGGATACCGAAAATGTTTGGTTCTAGCATACGGGCGCCATAGACGTCCCTGGGTGAAAATCCCTAAACCCAATGGTACCAGAGGATGACTCCAACGTCGAGACCGAGTGGATATATGAGCGCACGAGGGCCGAATACCAGGAGGCCACATCTCCCACTGTGTCGTGGTCGGTTGGAAAGGGGTGTGGCCTTACTCGCCTGAGGGTAGGGGCAATACTAGGCTGAGTTTGACCAGCTCGCGAATGGGTCCGCTATCGACGTCTCGGGTAGGTAGTCCGATATTGGCCGGCGGATAGTGAGGTTTCTTACGCTCACTTGGGTGCGGCTAGGAGAGCGACAGTGCCATTTGGAGTGTATTGAACCCTGGTGATTATCCAGAATGAGAACTGTACTGATACATGATGAGGATTGGCATGCTTGAGTTACATCTCGCATCGCATGGCTGTGTTATGGCCGATAGCATTCATATCTTGCACCGCATAGCCTTGGTACGGCTGATTGCATTCATGTGCTCATCACCATGATTCCGCATCACTCTGACCTTGCATTTTCAGCACGTTTATATTGCGCACACACTTACACCACCCTCTAAGCTTTCCATAAGCTTATGCACGATTGATGCGTGCAGTGACGTCAGGACGCAATCATAGCCTCGTCGCAGCCGAGCTTTTGGAGTTTCTATTTCTTTTGTTACATTGTATTTCCCCTTTCTGTCGCATTGTACTAAAAATTTTTGATCATAGTGGATTTTGTGGTGGTGTTCTTGTGCTTATTATTTGTGGGTTATGCTTTTGTTATGCTCATTATGAATCAGACTAATGATTTGAAACCCTCCTTGTAGTATCCCAGGATCTAACCTGGTGAATGGGTGCCGGATCCGAGAATGGGGTTCTACGGAGGTCGGCGCCGAATTCGGCGATCGGGAATTTTGTGAGCCGGTTTCCGAGTTCGGGCGTGACAGAAGTTGGTACAATGATACTGCACGGTTTGGATCTTGCAGATCATATTTAAAGTGACTAGTGCTAATTTCACAAGTACTCTAGTTTAACACTTGATAATATTAACCTAATTTCTAAAGGTTTTGGTCCTGGGTGATTTCTGCCTGAGGTGGTACTCGGGTCCTTGTACGGATTTTTCCGAGACGTTACAAAAGACTTGAAGAGTTGAAGCATCAAGCTGAAGACAACATGCAAATCATAAGGTGCATTAGTAAACCTAGACTTAAGACCCTTTATATTCCAAGACAACCCACCTTTATATGAATTATCTCATTAGTAGACATTTGAATCATCTAATCTAAGCCTTACGCCATTAATGAACATGCTTAGTTAGGATTTGAAGAGGTGCAAAGCTGCTGTAAATCGTATTGCCCAAACAATAGTTTTTGAGTGGTGTTCAATCCCATCGACAGGCCATTGATGTGGCTTGATTGAACCTTCGATCGATCGAAGGTGGCAAAAAACGTTCAACACACATTTATCTGAAAAGTCGAAGTTTATCGATCCTAGTGAAGGACCTTCGATCCCATCAAAGCATCTCTCGATCAATCGAATGCATTGCTCGATCGATCAAATGTGTCGTTTTCTACAAATTTTTTTTTTTGCTATTGGGACTTGATTCCTTTTTATATGACACTCATACCTTGGGCAAATGTGTTACACCCCGAAATCTGACACCTAGGTATATCCAACCCTGATTTCGTACCCAAAGGCATAACTATATTTTGTATGTTTACATTTCATAATTCACACATATTTTGACAAAATAATTCTCATTTACAAGATATAATCATCCAAAAAATAAATAAATAAATATTATTTTAAAAAAATATATCCATGTCTCGACTATTAAAGATTATCACCAAACTCACGACTCAACACATGTCATCACTATACTATCGTACTAAAGGTTAATTAAAACTTATTCAGAAAATGTTAAAGAAATGAAAAATAAATCTAAATATAAAAACAAATCTTTTTAAGCGCCTCAACGAGATCCTGATCCTGAAAATTTAAAATCCCAATAGGGAAAGTTGCTAAGTCCATCGAGCAATCTAAACATAGGTTTCAAAAATAACCTCATATAATTTTAATTTTAATTTTTTTAAATTTTTTAACGCACCCACACACACTACCACACACTCACGCTGTACTGTAAGCCCCACAGTCAAGGGTCCCACCCACTTGGTGGATCCTTGTCTCATCTAATCCGCTCCCATCTTAATTCGCGCGCGCGCGCACACACACACACACACATATATATATATATATATATATATATATATATATATATATATATATTTAAAATTTTAATTAAATGTACTAAAAGATACAATATCTATATGGGTACTCAAACCCTCAACCAGGTGTTGAAAATCCTGAGAGTTTACCACCGGAGTAAGAGTAAGGACACACACACACACACACACACACACACATATATATATATATATATATAAATATATATATATATATATATAATTTTAATTAAATGTACTAAAAGATACAATACCTATTTATGTAAAGCAAATATATGGAGATGTTAATAAACAAGATTTTTCAATGTTAATTTTTAAAAATGAATAAATGAAATCAATATATGTTATAATCCATAATAATAAGTGCAGTTTATTCTTTTTAACACCAGAGACAGTTTACACCGGTTGGCCAACACCTGCGCCACCTAGCCTAGTAATGAGAACCTTTTGCGTCACATGCTCACTCATTTAAAGGGCACTTAGTGAGAGACCCATTTGTACATTAGTTGGTCAAACTACTACCCAATCAAACTTGACAATAGGAACCTTTTGTAATTCTGACATGTTCACTTATCCAAATGGTACAGTAGAGGTTTCAAGAGGTACCAATTGAGATTATGGGACTTCCAACCCAATGGTCTAATTTGCCCCACATGTTTACACTTTAAGGATTTCAACCTGGAGGGCTTGATCGCTCCACTTATTTTCTGGTGTTCCAAAAAAAGTTCGAATGATATATGATTATAATATTTTATGAACAAAATATTTCTAAAGACAAAATATTTACAATCATTGTAATCTCTTCATACATGATTAAAGTTTCACGTAGAAAATAAATATGCAATGCAATCCATCAGATTTAAGAACCCGAAAAAGTATATATGAACTTGAAGTTTTTGCAATAATTTTAAACAAAAAAATATCTAAATTCTGACTTTTCTTAAAATCATATAATAAAAATAATAAAAGAATTATTAATGCATGGTTTACAATAATCTAAATTTAAAGTCGAATCAATAGATACTAATTAAAATAAAGATAACTAAACTAATAAATAATAAAGAACATAATAAGAGAAAAAAACGTGATAAATAAATACAACAATTACGAATCAAACGGATAAATAAACAAGAGCAAAATAAAAATATTGAATTATTCGCATAATAATAAAAGAATTTTCTTAAAGGAAATCAAATGAAATTTATTATAAGAAATAAAAATAATAATAATAAAGAAAGATATTTCCTTAAAAATATCAAGTGAGAGAAAACTCACTTTTTTCCTTCTCTCTCTCTCTCTCTCTCTCTCTCTCTCTCTCTTATAGACTCTTTCACACATGTAACACTTGTGAAAGAGAACCTTTGGTATTTACTCCCTTATTTTTCATTTCATCAGTTTTTTTTTTCTTCTCATTTAAAACATGTGCAAGCACATTATATAGCTTACACTCAAGTATGTTGCATGTGTGTGCATGTGTATATGGAATGGATGTGGTGTGCGTGTGTGGGAGGTGTGTGTACATGTAATGGATGTATATGGTGTGTAATATTTGATGCATGCATGACGGATGGTGTAGATGGATGGATGAATTGATATATGATTAGATGGAGTGATAGATTTATGGTTAGGTGGACTTTTGTGTGATCGGCGATTAGACTTTAAATGTACATGTGGATTGGAGGTGAGACGGATGGGTATGATATGACGATGGGTTAGATAAAATGATGATGAATGGTGGTTTTTAGATGAAGTGATGTGCACACCTTTGGTAAAGACTCCACATTGGGCACATAGTCAGATAGACTGGTAGAATTGTAGGTGGCTATATGATCAGCAAGATGGATGATAAGTGTTCTGACAATTTTCAGTATATGAATGGTTAGATAAGTGTTTATTTGGATGAATGATTAGATGTCTGGTTGAATTTATTAATTAATGGATGGTTGGATTTGGATATATTCAAATCAACAGTTGAGATTGGATATGTTGATCATATAGATCAATAGTCATATTAAATTAGTTTGGTACGTCAATCAATAATTAAAATTGGACTGTTAAGATTAAATTGAGTTATTACAAAATGGATGGTTTTTGAGTGAGTTAAAAGCCTTAATGAGTCTCAATACTTCTTAACACCTTTAAACTCTCACCTAAAGGGATGCATAAGTCATCTTACATGTAATTGATCACTCTTATGAGTATTCCAAGCTCCTTATGAAGATAATCTTGGTTCCTTACATTCTTTAAATAATAAACACCAATCCAATATGTAAATCCTTTATTTGTTAAACCTCTAAAATGCCAATTATGTTAATTCTTATTTGGAAACCAACTAAGCTATTAGTTGTAGGAGATCCAACAAAACCACTCCCATTACCTTGGTAGTCTCATTGAAGCATTAAGTGCAAGGTAGCTGATTTAAAGAAAATGAAGAAAACTGACTTTAAAGATCGGGAAAGCATAAAAGAAGATAATTGAAGTATGGGAGAGCATTGATTAAGCATATTAAGGAATATACATTAATGAGGCTCAATCCAATAGGTAAGGTTGTCAATTTTAGATTTCATACACTCTTCCCTTGTGTGTGATTGAATGTAAGAATTTGTGGCTTAAAGTTGAACAAGTTCTTATGTAGGCCCAGGTTCTTGTGTATGACTGAATTCACTCGACACGAGTGTACGCGTTAGTTTCTATAGGAAGCCTTTGGTGGGAATGTACGTGTAGGGCTTTGGATTAAGATTATTAGTGGTTGTTGGTTAGCTGATAGAAAACCAACTAAAGTCTCTTGCGGGAGACACCAACACCTGTGAAAATGTATTCCTCCGACATGAGAGTGTACGTGCGTCAAGTCCTTGTGTAGGCTTTTAGCGGAAGTATACACTTGAAAAGATTAGGGGTGAACTTATCGAAAACTCATAAGATACTTAAATACTAGTACACTCAAGGAGAGTGCATCCGCCAAGAGTGGAGTAGGAAAACCAAGCCATTATATATACTTGCGTTTGTAATTGGTATTTGTGCACATTTATATTTATGTTTGTGAGCTTAATTTGTTGAACTATATGAATGCATGATTAGATATATGCTAGGTATTGAATAATTAACACATCACACATATCATATTACTATCTTGTTTTATAGACTAGTTATTTATTATTGTATCATTTATAATTTATGTAATTAAATTCACTTAGCTTGAAAGCATAAGTGTTAATTACCTAATTAAGTTTAATTAGTAAATTATTTTAATTTGACAAAAATTTTAAATTGGTTAGTTCTATTCACTATCTTAAGACTTAGTCATAATTTTAAGCTTTGTAAAGTTATTATATATGTCATGATAAACAATTCATAGAATTTAAAGTGTAATTCACTTAATCTGCAACTAATATTTTGATATCTTCAACTCATCTCAATAGGAATGAACTTATGAAATGCTTGGATGGCACGTAAACATCACATTGCATTCTGGGAGTCTCAATGTTAGGCATTTGCCACCTATTTGATCCTATTTGGCGGTGGACAAAACGGATGTATGGGGTGGATATCTCACAACCATCACGGTGGCCCCACCGAGCTTCCTGTCAGGAAATGGATTGGCTGGTGTACCACACCGGCTAGATAGCTGGTGTACTGACATCAGTAAAATCTGTGGATCTCATCATGAGGTATCCAAACTGTCCATTCATTTGAAGAACTTGCCGTAAGGCTTGAAAGGCAAAAATAAGACAGATCTAACTATTAAGTGGACCACACTGCAAAAAGCAGCATGAGATTAAACGTCTATCATTGAAACCCTTTCGGGGTCACAGTCCTTTTGGATCAATATGAAATTTGTTTTTCATCTTCATCCAGGTCCTTTTGGCCTCATGAATAGATTGGATGGAAAATAAACGTGTTATGGTGGGCAATACGAATGTTTTAACGGTTAAAGTCATTCTCCCCATTGCTATTTGTGGTGTCGTCCAGTTGAGCTTTGGATATAATTAATTTTTGATTCAAGCTCTAAAAATATCTCGTAAAATTGATGAACGGTGTGGATATAATAAATACATCCTTTTGGGGGCCCTGTAACTTTGATCTCCTTTGAACCGTTCGTACAACTAAGAGCTCGAGGAGCGTCAGCGCTCGTCTTCGCACGACACGTACCTACATCAGCTATATAGCTGGTGTGTGGTACACCAGCCAGTCCGCTTCCCAATCTGCGTCCTATTGACATGTAGACTTGTGCGTGGATTTATCCGCGCTCCACACGTATTGCCACCGATCGCACGTGCGTACGTTTGATGCGCCATTTCAGGCGGTGAGAGCTACAGAGAAAGGAAGAGTTCGTATCCACCGTGAAGATTGGATCTTCTCTCGGGGAATGTAGAGTGAAATCGATTGAGATTCCCATTCTCATCTCTCTTTTTCTATCTCTCGATAGGGTTTCTGCGATGGAAGATCTGAGATCTGCAATGAACGATCACATGGATCAGATGGCAGATCTCATCGAGAAATTCACCGCCGAACTCCGCACTGGATTCCAACCTGCTTACGAAAATTTCATCGGCTTCTTCCACGCCATCAATTGGAAAGTACGTCTCATCTCTCTCTCGATCCTTTTCCTTTTTCTGTTGTAATCTTAAAATCTTTCGAAATCTTGTTATTATTTATGTTTTCCTTTTTTTGATTTTACAGAATGGAGTTTGTTTTTTGGTCATGATATGTTGAAATCTACTGGAAATTGATTGTTAGTTATAGAATGAGTAATGCTACGGCGATTTGCACAAATTTCCCTCGAAGGGTGGGTTTCGCACTTTCGTTCGATCATATCTTCGCCTGAAAAGAAAATCGTTCACCCACACCGCTGTATGCAAATTTTCACATGTAATGCTTTCTTCCCACCAACATGTCACTTGTGTAGAAAATCCGATCCGTTAAGAAGGTGGGCCACACCATACAGATCTCTTGAAGTGGAAACCAGGATTTTCAACTGATAAGACCAGCTACATCATTGTAACCATTGCACATTCGGTGGTTTTGTTCAATGCATACTTGTGGCCTAACTGATGAGCTGATTGGGCTGATTTTTCTTTGAGCAATATTTGTTCTGCAGCTGATGTTCGCATGGCTGGTGGGAACGCAAGTGCTGTATGTGAAAGTTCACATACAACAATGTATGCGAAGTTGCAAACATTTTTACCCGCTAATCATAAATAGTGCAGCACCAATTCGAAATCGGCAGATACTCATTTTCCTCAAATGTGACCCTTATCTATATCCAGACCACCCAAATTGTGTGGCACATCGTGGGTGGAGCATATCTTGAAAATCAAACTGATGGAGCAATCCTAACTAGGGCTTTCAGTGGGCTGGGCTTGGGCTGGAATAATAGACCTGAGGGCCAGACCTGGGTGTAAACTTTGAGCCTGCTCAGTAATCAGGCTGGCTCAGGCTTTTCTAAGAGCCTGGCCTAGCCTGTTTTAAGCATTTTTCTCATAGATCATGCATGATATGGCACACTTAATGAATAACCCAGTTCTAGCATAAAGTGGGTGGTTGCACTCGTGCTGTGCACATTATCATGGGCCAGGCTCAGGCCTGTTTGTTTTGGCCTGTCATGGGCCCAGGCCTAGGTATTACTTTGCCTTTCCCATTGATAGCCATATTCCTAACCTCCAAATTATGACTGTCAAACTCATGGTTAAAACTGAAATAATGAGTGGTCCATATTCAGTCGGAGAAATCAGTGGGAGCACTATCATTTTCTCAAAGTAACTTTTTGGTTAGGTTGCATAAACAATTAGGTCTACATCAATGTTGTCAAATTGTTATTGTGTCGCATATTGTAACAGCGGTTGAATTGCATATTGTTTCATAAATGGTAAGAGTTTTTATTTTTATTTTTTATTATTTTTTTTAATTTATAAATTTCTAAAAAAATTGAAAACATCTGAAAAAATATAAATAAATGCATAAAGAAATTGAAAACCCATCAATAATCCATTTGCCATCAATACACACCATGAATAGTAATTGCATATTATGATATCATCAATTGAGAACATGCATACAATATACATATCATGTGTAGAATGTAAAAGGTGTTAAAAAAAAGAAGAAAATTGGGTAAAATAATAGGAAAAATATGGAAATATTAAAAATAGCAAAAAAAAGCCTAGAAAAAATACGCTTCATTTTTCAAGTAAAATCATGTTCAAAATGTGTAAATGTTATGCAATTGACTATGGGGCTTATTGTGTGTAACTGTGTATGCCATTGCTATGATGCCGTCCAACTCACACATCAAGTGAGCCCAATTGTGATGATGGGATGTCGCAAAAATTAGATCTATCTAATCATCAAGTGTGATGCAATTGCCCCACGTCCCACACGTGCATGCTCCACACACGTGCATAAGAAAATGTCCGCTTTCCTTTTTATTAGGTTGTTCCTAATTTCCTTTCTTTCATATTTCAATGTTAGGATATTTTCTAGGAAGTAAGTATTATTAGATTTTCTTGTTTAAATGCTTTCCTATTTTAGAGATCTTTATGTTAGGAAATAAGTCTCATTAGATTTTCTTGCTTAAAGGGATCCTCTTTTTAGATTACTTATATTATGTTAGAGATTGTCTCCAAGAGGAAATCTTGTAAGCACTCATTATAAATAAGACATAAGCCCTATGGAACAAAACACAATTGAATGGAATTTTCTTTGATCAAGTTCTCTTATTTCTCTATGGTAATGTGTTGGAGAGGGGGAAGTAGTGATCTCTATTATAAGACTAGAGTATTGTTGAGCTTGATCACGGACATTGCATCTTTTCTTTTGTGATTCGAATTTTCAGTCTGGTATGTTGAATCTTATTGCAATTAGTTTCTTCCTTGATGTAGTTGCATTATTTTGGTATCAGAGCAAGTTTTGCTCTTAGAAGATACTTTTCTCCTCTTCCCCTATCTTTTTTCCCCCAACAAATTCTGTCCTAATTTTCATTCCAAACTTACACTCAATTCCCTAAACTAGCCAATTAATTCAGTCCTTCCACCATAGGCCATATATTGTCTCCATCTCACTTAAGCCATGACTCTATCTTTATCTCACTTAAGCCATCACTCTATCTCAATCTCAAATTGTACTAAACCATGCCTGTTGTTTACTTGTTGTTCAACTAGTCAAATTTGGCCAGAACTTTGCCTCTAATCCCTTATTCCCGAAGCGGTGACATAAAGTGAAACTTTGTTGCGACAACTTGGGGATGCTCGACCAACACTTGTTTCAAGTGTGGTGCTCATAGGCACTATGCAACAATGTCCTTCTCGCAATCTTCAGTTTTGCGAAGGACAAAAGGGTGAATGGTATAAAGAGAACTTTGTTGCAGACTTAGTGGAAGGTGAACATCAAAGTGATCTAGAAGATTATGATCAAGAACCCGAGGAAGGCATAAATGGCCTTAAGGAAATAAGTTATCATTTGTGGTTAAGACAATTCTGATGATGTCAAAAGAGGAGGCCCAAGAAAACTGGTTGAGAACCAATATTTTCCATAGATACATGAGTATCGTGTTAAGGTCATTGTTGAAGGAGCCAATAGTGTGTATGTGGCCTCACAAGGCATGGTAGACGAGTTGAAGTTGAAAACTCGTAAGCATCCCAAGCTGTACAAGATTGCATGGGTGAATGATACATTCATCCTTGCAACCAAGGGGTGTTTAATGAACTTTTCCTTGGGTTGTTACGAACAATTACTTTGGTGTGACATCATTCCAGCAAAAGTTACACACACAAATATTTGTGTGGTTCAAATAGCGCTCGTAGCATAGCTAAATAGTGTAAATCCCCTGTAGCGTACGCTATAGCTCTGTAGCGTGTAGTGTTCATATCATACACTACAATGTTTTTTATTTTTTTATTTTTTATTTTTATTTTATTTTTTTAAAAAGGTTTTTTAGCTTTGTTTGTTAAAATGGTGTAAAACTTACATCATGAAAACCTTAAAATATAAAGTTAAAACCAAACCTTTCTCTGTTTACATTCACTTAAAATGGTGGTGATTCTTTGTTAAAGTCAGTGTGAAACTCACACAATAAAAAAACCTTTAAAACTAAACTAAAAGAGAAAGGGTTTCGAAAGAGGGTTTTCGAAAGCTCCTCTTTGTATTGATGATATCGGTATTGTACTTAATACTTTTAATCTATCAGATTTTTTTATTTCTTTTTCATACCTGTGAGTTGTGACTAGTAGTTTCAATTAGACTATTAATTAAAGTGGTTTTCTTAGAAAGCTGTTGATGTGATAATTATTTGATTTGATTTATAACTTTATATATCTCGATTGGCTTTTGATAAGTGATAATTAATATATTTTTTTTAACATACTTATACTTGAAAAATGAATCATCTTTCAAGTATTTTTTTTTTCTTACTATTTATCATGTTTTTCCTATTTTTAAATTAAAAAATAGAAGTATTGTGTAGCTTACGCTACGCTGTTTATGCTACACGCTACACAGGGCTAAATGCTACATAACACACTACCGCTATATATACATATGTATGTATGTATGTATGTATGTATGTATTATTGGGGTGCTTATGGATATTCAACACGGATGTGTTTCATAAGGGTTTTAAGACATACAAATTTATGTACGAAGGAAAGCCTATCACTCAAACCCATGAGAGATGAGGAACACCAAGAGACCAAGTTGGCTTCCACGGTGTTGAGAATGGCTCAATTTATGTAGGAAAGTCGAAAATAGGGAATCACGTATGCTTTGGTAGGATGTAAGACTGAACCAACGGATGATGTTTTTGTCCAACCACTTGATATTTAGGACATTCTCTCTCAATTTTAGGATTTGGCCCCTGATGAACTACTCAGTGAGCTTTCACCCAGTATGACATTCAACACGCAATGGATTCGATACTCGGAGTGCCATTACCCAATCTCCCAATATACCGAATGAACCTGACAGAATATGTAGAGGTTTGTCGACAAGTGGAGGAATTGCTAGCCAAAGGTTTCATCCATGATAGCCTCAGTCTGTGTGCCGTGCCAACATTATTGACATCGAAGAAGGAATGTAGTTGGCGGATGTGTGGTGGCAGTAGCACCATTAATAAAATAACAATATCTTAAAAAAAGATAACGGTTAAGTACTGTTTTTCAATTCCATGCCTAGATGATATGCTGAACATGATGGCAAAAGCTTCAATCTCTTCGAAAATTGATTTGCGAAGCGGGTATCATAGATAAGAATTCATCTTAGGGATGAATGGAAGATCACTTTTAAAATAAAGGATGGATTGTATGAGCGGCTAGTCATGCCTTTTGACTTGACAAATGCACTCAGTACATTTATGAGGGTGATTGCTTAAATTCTACAACAATTTATAAGCATGTTTGTCTTTGTGTACTTTGACGACATCCTCATCTAATAGTCGTGTATGAGAAAATCATTTGATCCATCTTTGCTAATTAGGAAGTATTACGCCCGAGAAACTCTATATCAATTTGAAGAAGTGTACCTTCATGAGTTTTAGTAAGGTCTTTCTGGGGTTTGTCATTTCAACAAAAAGGCATGAGGGCTGATCCTGGAAAGATAAGGGCTATTGTCAGCTGGCCTACTCCCATGAATATTCATTTGATTTGGAATTTTCATGGGATACTAATGTTTTATTGAGGGTTTATCCGGAGCTTTAATTCTATCATGGAGCCCTTTATTGAATGTATGAAGGCCATTCCATTTAAGTGGACCAAAGCAACAACAAAGGCATTTCAAGAAATCAAGTGAAAAATGACGGAAGCTCTAATTCTTAGGCTTTCTGATTTTGAAAAGGTGTTGGAAGTTGCATGTGATGCATCCTACATAGGCTTAAGAGGTGTCCTTAGTTAGGAAGGACATCCGATGGCGTTCTTTACCGAAAATCTCAATGAGGCACAGAAGAAATGTTCTACATACGACATGGAATTTTATGCTGTTGTACAAGCTTTTAAACATTGGCATCATAACCTCATTCATCGGGGATTTGCGCTTTCTTCTAATCATGAGGAATTGTGTTATTTAATTTCTCAGAAGAAGTTGAGCGCAAGGCACGCTAAGTAGTGTTTATATTTAGGAGGTCACATTCAACCTGAAGGATCGGGCAATGTAAAAATAAGGTAACAGACTCCCTTAGCCGAAAATCACATCTATTATCTACCTTATTAGTCTTCTTTGTTAGGTTCGAGGAACTTTAAAGAGGTGACCCAACAGATGATGATTTTGGAAAAAGGTATTTTCAACACTCTGCTAGTTTAGGCACCGAGTACCCTAATACAGCCTGCACAATGGATACTTATTCTATGATATGAGGTTGTGTCTTCCTAAAAGCTCCTTGCAAAAGCTTGTTAAACGGGGGCTTCATTTAGGTGGCCTCGGTGGTTGCTTCAACTCTAGTTGAGGATTGTTTCTATTCACCAAGTTTGAAGAAAAGGTCAGAATTATTGTTCATCACTGTCGAGTGTGCTAACTAGGCAAAGGTAGCAACCAGAGAATATTGGTATTTATACTCGATTGCCTGTGCCGTATCCTCCATGGGAAGACATTAGCATGAATTTCGTATTGGGATTGCCTAAGATAATGTGGCTATGGCTCTATTTACGTTGTGGTTGATAGGTTTTTTAACGAGGCCCATTTCATTTTTTAAGAAGACATCATATGCCTTACACATCGCCAATGTTTTCTTTAAAGAGGTGGGTTTTTATTTATTTATTTATTTTATTTTATTTTATTTACATGGTGTTCCCAGAATTGTTGCGTTTGATCGTGATGCTAAGTTCATGAGCTAGTTCTGGCGCACCTTGTGGTCTAAGATGGGAGCTAAATTAAAGTTCTGAAGTGCTTATCATTCACAATGTGTAGATTGAGGTTGTCGGACGCAGTCTTGGAAATCTGCTTTAGTGTTTGGTTGCTAATCACATCAGCTCATAGGACATTGTGCTATCACAAGCTGAGTTTGCCTATGATAGTTTTGTGAATCGCACTATGGGACTTTCCTTTCGAAATTGTGACAAGCATGCGACCTCGATAACCTATTGCGACTCAATTGAGCGAGGATACTTAAGCTTTTGCATGACATATTAATATATGAAGAAGTTTGGTGAAAGATCACCCTTAGTAATGAAAATTTCAAAGGGCATGCAGATGTTTGACGACAATTTTGCAGACTTTTAAGAAGGAAATAAGGTCATGATACAACTCAAACCTAAGAGTTTTCTAGTGGGCTCTTATACAAAGCTCCACTACAAAAAGCAGGTCCTTATCATATTTTGAAGAAGCTAGGTGATAATGCATGTTTGATTGAGCTTTTACCCAAAATGAAGATCAACCCCATTTCAATGTGGAAGACCTTATAATTTATCTTAGACATGGTGTTGCACCAGCTCAAAGAAATCATTGAAGATGTGTTGAACAATCAAATAATTTTCATACGCCAAGGAGGGAATTAGAAGTTTCTCGTCCAGTTGAAAGGTTGACCGAGATCTGATAGCACGTGGATCTTAGAAGATGACTTCAAGCGCATCAACTTGGAGCTCTATGAGGAGTATATTGCCATTAACTTGATGGAGCCAGGTTTTTCCAAGCCGGGGGGAATTGATGCAATCGCTCCACATCCCACACTTTCACTCTCCACACATGTGCACAAGAATAAGGCCCACTTTCCTTTTTAGTTTGTTCTTGTGTTCCTTTCTATCATATTCCTATGTTAGGAAAATCTCTTATTTAGGAAATAAATATGATTTTCTTGTTTAGGTGCTTTCCTATTTTAGAGATCTCTATGTTGTTAGGAAATAAGTATTCGTAGATTTTCTTGCTTGAGGATTTTCATATTTTAGAGATCTCTAGTCACAGATCGTCTCAAAGAGGAAATCTTGTAAGCACTCATTATAAGAAAGGCATAGGCCCTATAGAATAAAACACAGTTGAATGATATTTTCTTTGAGCAAGTTCTCTTGTTTCTCTAAGGTAATGTGGTCTTTTTTGAGAAATCTCTATGGTAATGTTTTGGAGAGAGGGATGTATTGATCTCAAGTATAGACTAGAGGATTGTTAAGCTTGCTCTCATTGCATCTTTTCTCTTTAGTGATTCGAACATTTAGTTTGGTATGTTAAAACTTATTGCAATTAATTTCTTCCTTGATTTAGTTGCATTAAGGTGGGCCACAATAGAAATAATGGACACTCACCCTTCATTGTAGCGTGGTGGCCCACATGATGGTTAGATCAACCCTGCCGGATTGTACAAGTTTGATACTGAGCCACAAAATAGAAAACAATCAACAACCACCATAGAGAAGAAGAAATCAAGCATATCCAATCATCTTGTGGGCCACACCATAAAAATGAATGGCCACTCAAAAACCATAGTAGGCCCCACACAACAAGTGGTAGAACATGCTTATTCTACAATGCTGCATAGAACCGGCCTTTCTTAAGAAAAAAAAAGAAAGAAAAAATGTCAAAAAATCCTAAAAGAATAAAAATAAATAAATAACTGAGAGTCAAAGTTAGAAACATACCTCTATCTAGCTTTAAGTGAACCAAAAAATAAAAATAAAAAAAATCTCCAAAGTGTGATCTCTACAGCCTTATGGACAAGAAATGGGAGAATCTAGAACTTTTTCTTCATTTGGGCTCCAATGCCTAGAAAATTTTAGCCGAAAGATCTTCCTAGAAGGTCTATGAATGCCCTAGATTTTCATCTCGAATGGTTCTTTGGATTGAGAGAGTCGAATAGACAGATTTTTTGGGGCTAGAGGTGTATTTCGGTTGATAAGGTTAGGGCTTTTGAAAGCCCTCTTCCGAAGCCTTTTGTTTTGTAAAAGCTAGCCTTTGTTAGTTTTACACTATTTAAAATGGTAGTTACTCTTCAGCTGTACACGTGGCATGGCTCTATAGATTATTACGATTGTTAAATAGGTGTGATTCTAGAGACATGCTCCATCCATAATAGGACCCACGATTTGGATGGCTTGGATTGCTGTACTTTAGCGCAAAATGTGAGGAGGAGTCACCTCCATTTTCAAATACACGGCGAACTAACATAGCAATTACTTACCCAAAAACTTGAGAAATTTCAACTTATGCTCCACGCAATGCTATGTATAGTAAATGCTGCACACTAGAGAGTATATATAATGCAGGGGCATTTTCACACTGGGCTCAAGCGGGGTAGCCTATGAGATGCAGGGATGCACTTGGGGTGGGCGGCCCGTGTGAGGTGGGTGGCTCATGTGAGGCGGTACCCATGCGATGTGGGGCCCACAAGCGGGGTTTGGCCGAGGTCCTAATTCATGCGATGTGGGGCCTGGGCTATGACATAAGGGGATTAATTCACTATGCTTTATCAGTTCGAGCTTTTAGAATAAGTGGTTAATTGTCCTGCATCAAAGTGGTATCCGAGCGGGATGTCTTGTGTTCGAGACTCCTCACCGGGGGTGATTAATGCAGGGGCATTTTCACACCGGTCTTGAGTCGCGTAGCCTGTGGGATGCAGGGATACACTCGGGGTGGGCAGCCCGAGTGAGGCAGGTGGCTCGTGTGAGGCGGGTGGCTCGTGTGAGGCAATACTCATGTGATGTGGGGCCCACGAGGGGGTTTTGGCCGAGGTCTTAACCCATGTGATGTGGGGCTTGGGCTATGAGATGAATGGATTAATTCGCCATGCTCTATTAGTTCGAGCTTTTAGAGCAAGTGGTTAATTGTCTTGCATCAATGTGCTACACCGGATTTGTGTTGTTTGCATGTGCTATGTGGCGTTATAGTTATGCTATATGCTACATGCTATGCTACAATCGCTATTAAAAACATTGCTCTAGAATGAGACGTTCCACACCATAGAGCCCCTTAGAAATTCATAGTAATCTCCCACTTTCTTCTCTTTGTCAACTACGAGAGAATAATGAAGGGAACTCCTTAGCCAAATTTGAACCCCCTAACCAATGTCTTTCTAGAATCTAATTTTGCACCCTCCACCATCTACACCATCAATCAACATTCTCACCTTTTTTGGGATTTGATTACCATTTTGACGGATGTCCTACTGATGCGACTTATCTCCTTCCACGCATAGGATCCCCCGTCCTGAGGTTCACTACCAAATTCTGGAACTAATCACCTTCCCCCTAATCGTTATATTTTCTATAAACAACCTCTCTCCACAATGCTTCTTTCTCATCTCCAAATCTCCACCACTATTTAGCTAGGAGAGCAAATTCTTGTCCTTTGTTCTTCCTAGCCCAAGCCCTCCCTTGAATTTTGCACCTCTTTTCAATTGACAAGGTGGAACTTGTGCCCCTCTTCACGGCCTTCTTGCAGAAAATTTCTTTCTTTCTTTCTTTTCAACCTTCTTAGCCACCTTGCTTGGCATCTTAAAAAGAGAGATAATACACCGGAGGTTTGAAAGGGCAGCTTTAATGAGGCAAATTCTACCACATGGAGAAACATAAGACTTCTTCCATTTAGCCAGCTTCTTCTCAATCCAGTTAATGACCATATCCCAAAAAGAGGGGACTTTTGCACTTCCCCCAATTGGAAGACAAAAACACCCCATTGGAAGTTGATCAACTAGATAGCCCACACCCCCCAACACCCCGACTAGGGAATCCGCCTCTCCTTCTTCCGATGCTACCCCCGTTAACACACTTTTCCTCATATTAATCCTTAGTTCAGACACCGTTTCAAAGCACCACAATACCCCTTTAATATATTTCATTTGATTCCTAGTGGCCTCACATAAAGTGAGAGTATCATCCACAAAATGGAGGTGGGAGACTCTCATCTCTGGGCTACTGGTATCAAAACCTCTCACCAACCCATGGTCCTAACCTTTCTCCATAACAAGACTGAAGCCTTCCACCACCACAACAAAGAATAAGAGGGATAAGGGATCTCCTTGCTGCAACCCTCTAGAACTCCCAAAGAATCCCATGAGAGATCCGTTGAGTAGAATGGAGAAAGAGGCCGTGCGAATACATTCCTTAATCCAAGAGATCCATTTGTTTCCGTAACCCATTCTATTCATGACATAAAGCAAAACTCCCAGTTGACATGGTCATAAGCCTTTTCCATGTCCACCTTGCAAAGAAATTCTTTCTCCCTACTCTTTCATGAGTCAGTTACTTCATTGGCTACCAATATACAATCCAAGATTTGTCTCTTTTTCACAAAAGTCCCTTAAAATGGCGAAAACACCAATCCAAGGACCTCTCTTAGCCTCATCGAGAGCCTATAATCTTTAATGTTAGAAGCATCCTCAATTTTAGGAATTAACGTGAAAATCTCATTGAGGCCATTACGCAATACAAGGTGTTCCGTAACGGTAACGGTGGCCGTAACGGCCACCACCGTTACCTTTATGATATGGGGCATAACGGCTGTTATGGCCCCGTAACGGCCGTTACGGTCTCTCTTTTTTATTTTTTTATTTATTGAAAAACCTCCGAAAAACCAGTATCTGCCCCATAGCGTTGATTAAAAAGTATGAAAAACATGTGTTTGTCTTGTAATAGATCATTACAGGGCTATTATGGCCTTTATAGGGGACGTAATGTGCCGTTAATGGCAATTACGAGTCATTTTTTTCCATAACGGCTGTTACGGCCGTTACGACCCCGTAACGTGTAATGGTTACCACCGTTACCTTTATGTAACGGCCTTTATGGCACACCATGACGCAATCATGGTGTGCCGTAAAGGCCGTTACGAGACCGTAAAGGCCGTTACGTAAAGGTAACGGTGGCAACCGATACATGTTACGGGGTTGTAATGGCCGTAACAACCGTTATGGAAAAAAATAGCCCGTAATTGCCATTAACGGCATGTTACATCTCCTATAAAGGCTATAATAGCCCCGTAATGGTCTATTACGGGATATATATATATATATATATATATATATATATATATATATATATATATATATATATATATGTTTTTCATTCTTTTTAATCAACATTACGGGGAAGATACAGGTTTTTCGGAGGTTTTTTCAATAAATAAAAAAAATAAAAAGGAGAGACCGTAACGGCCGTTATAGGGCCATAACAGCCGTTATGCCCCGTATCGTAAAGGTAACAGTGGTGGCCGTTACGGCCACCGTTATCGTTACGGAACACCTTGGGCGCAATATACTTCATTATGAAACTCCTTAATATAGCACATGATATCATCGTTTATGATTTCCTGACATTCTTGAAAGAATACAAGAGAAAACCCATTTGGACATGGCACCTTATCTCTATCCATATCCCAAGCCACCTTCCTAACCTCCTGTTCAGTGAATTCCCTCTCAAGCCAAACAGCTTATGAATTGGAAATCTGCTCAAAGGAAGGCCGTCAAGCTTTGGCCTCAGGCAACCCTCTTTGGAATATAGGCGCTTGCGAAAGTCCGTGATTGCATCTCTCACCATGGGCAAGTCTTCAATATTATCATCTTGGACACGAATTTTATGAATGTGATTTGCTCTTCGCTGACCATTGGCTATCTTGTGGAACGAACTAGTATTTCCATTACGGTATTACCATCATTTAGCTGTATAGCCCATGACTTTTGCCTAACTAGCTTCTTCCCTTTTTAGGATCTGTTGATATTCAAACTTAAGAGGATTCCGTGAGTAGCTTCCCTATCTTCCAGCAAAACAACCCCCCCACGTCACTAATAATGCTGACTGAGTTCCTTTTCCCTTTCGTCAGCCCCATAGGTGACTTTATTCCAATCCTTCAATCTGGATTTTATGGACTGCAACTTTTTTCGTGATTTGAAACCTGGCCCATCCTTTAACCGCGGGATTATTCTGCCACCCTCTAATCGTCTCCACAAACCCAGGTTGCTTTACCCACCAATTTTAGAATTGAAAGGGAGATGGATTGCTCAAAATGCCTGACAATTCAAGGCAAATGGGAGTGTGGTCTGACATCGCCTGCGGGAGAGGCTATTGCACCACCGCAAGAAATGGTTTTCTCACTCAGGGAAATAAGAACCTGTCAAGCTTGCGCACGACGAGCCATTCTTGGTTATTTGACCAAGTAATGCAGCCCATGCTTAGAGAGAGATCAATGAGGTTGTTAGTATCCACAAGCTCAGTGAGCTTCCTCATGGAAGTTGTAATTATACTTCTTTCCAACTTCTCATATTCAAGCTGGAATGTATTGAAATCTTCACTGATGCACCAATGAAAATTCCACCTATTTTTCTCAGATAATTCCTTCCAAAATTTACTTCTTAACCTAGATTTGTTTAGACCATTCATAGCTGTAAGTGCCCACATGAAATCTTCACCGATCCTATGGCATCTCGGAGACAGAGAATAGGATCCCTTATACTCTTATGAAAATGTCACCAAATCATCATTCCATAAAGCAATTCACCCTCCCTCCCGCACACACAAAAAGAGGGCAGAAGGGCATAATTCTTGCTTGGCAATTCCCACAGCTCATTAGCTATACAACCTGAAACCTCCTCTAACTTTGATTCTTGAAGAAGTGCAATATTTGCCTTGTGTCTACACAACAAATCTTTCACTGCCCTCCTATGGTCTCTTCCACTAAGACCGTGGGCATTCCATGAGATGACCTTCATTTACAACTTTGAGCTTTTGTGCCAGTCAATCTGTATCCCATTCTTCTGGCATAGTTTTGTTGGATCAAAGATCAGCAGGTGATCCGTCCTTTCTCCTCTGCCGTGCCTCCGTCAACGACAATGCCGCTGTTGGCTGTTTCTTACTGCACCACTTCCCAAACTGAACATGTGCCCAGTGGTTTCCCTTCTTATCCTTCTGATTTCCAGCCCTCTTTTTCGCAATTGCTTGAGTTTGGTGCCTGGATGCTACCCCCCCGCTCTCTCTCTCTCTCTCTCTCTCTCTCTCTCTCTCTCTAACTATCGAACTCTGCCTGACCCCCTCTGCTTAACTCCTCCAAATCCAGATTATTTTCTGATCTGATGTGTCCAGGTTTTCCTTAGATTTTCTGTAGAATCTCTTATCTCTTTTTATCACAACTGGTTGCTTTCCACATTGTCCACTACCTTTGAAACCAACTCATTTTTGTGATTTTGACCATGGAACTGATCTGAATGGAATTGGCAAATCCAATTGGTCTTTGGATTGCAACGATATGGATTGAGAATCTGAAGAGGATGGGGTCTTGGGAGATCCCATTTCGCACTGAGCTCCTGTTCCTGTCGACTAATGAACTGAGTCTCTGCCTATGTTAGCTCTGTTTTCAACTATATCAATGTTACAAATGTCTACCATATCTTCCGTTGCGATCTGTGGTTCTGTGTTTCCATCTGGCAGGCGCTTCAAAATTGTGAAGTTCCGACCATCGTTCTCTTTGAGCCCATCCTTCTCTGAGACCATTGCTACTGCACCTAGTAAACCTGATCAGATTAAATCGATGAAAGAGTATCTGGCCCGTGATTTAGCCTTCCTATGGCAAGGCACGCCATTCTGAAGTTAAAACTGGCACTTACGGTGGCATTCTTCTCAGCTTCAGTGGTCTTTTTCTCAACTATGCTGTTTCATGCCCCAATTTGATACGATTCTTCGAAACTGATACCCATTTCTCGCCATCGAGAGTATTGGTTCGACATCTCATTTTGCCATCTCCCTTTATCTCGCAAAAAAAATATACTCTTCTTAAGAGCCATCTTGCCCCTATTCTGCCAACATGTCACCTCTCCACTGCTTTATCCCTATACCAAGAGGGCGACAACTTTTCCTAGGGAGATGAGAATGACTCTGGCATGACACCTAATTCGCCCCCTTTTATGAACAGTAAGTGTTTTTTGCATTTAGACTCCTTCCTCCAGCTTCCCCCTGCAGGCCTACACATTCTTCATGCCTCAGTGCTCTGCGCCATATGCCTTATCAGGCCTTTCTTCCATCTCAGTTCTCCACATGGTTGATTTCTGTCCATGTCATCTTCTTCTCCTTCAACTGTTCTTCCTCACGTGGCATCTCCAAAGCATGGTCGTCCCTCCTTCCAGGTCATTTCTGCCTTTGAGCGATCTTGCCACCCTGTATCTGTGCCTGCAGATGAGTCTCCTTCCTCCCGTAATTTCTCTGTATAAAGATTTCTGATCAACTATAAGGAGAACTGGATTGGAAGTCTCCACCAACCAGTCTATAAGGACTTCTGTCTTCCCAATTCCATTTTCTCTCTGTAGATGATTCTGGATTGATTTCCCTTACCTCTCCAAAACACAAGCCCAGAACAAGAAATGTATCAATTTCACATGCATGGCGTGGAACCCCGCAAACTTTCAACCAGATTGTGCAATCTGCTGAGCCTATTTCCTCGCTCCATCTTTGTATATCGCTGATCAGGACACCCATTTTCCCATCTTCTTGCAATATTTTAAGAGCCTCCCTCTCTGAAGGAAGGATAATTAGAATTGAGCTATAATCGATCTTCTTGATCCCCACCTGAATAGCCACATCCCAGTGTTCCGCTATCCACTTCTGACTATTTGCCATCGAGTATCTGTCAAAATCCACTCTTCCAATCACAAAGGATTTCAGTACCTTTCTGTCACCAACGATTCCTTCACTAGCACCTTCATTGCCATTAACCAATTCTTTACTTGCCCTAGCCTTCTGACCTGTATAGGCACCAGATGCTGCGGCCGAATAAGAGATTGGCCTATGTGAACCCAGATCCTGATTCTGAGTCTCATGAGAAGATGACCTTTCTGCCCTTGTTGGGATGTTCGCTCGAGTAGACATAGGACTTGCATCTACTTCTCTCATCGGCTTCTTGAATTTAGCCAGATTTACTGTAAGGTTCTAGCCTTACACTGCTTTCCCATTGAGCATATTAATGGCTCTATTCGCCTCCTCCCAATACCTGAATTTAACAAAGGTGAACCTCCTCAACTTGCTTGAATCCCTAGTCCTAGGCACCACCATTTCCACCGGCTTTTCGTTTTTACCAAATACTTTTGCAACATCCTCTACCCCCCATTTAGGACTTAAGCGAGCCCTGAACACAGTGAAAGGGCCATTTCTTGAACTATTCGTCTTCTGATGGACCACTTTCCACTAAAATCTCGCATTGGCCGTTACTAGCTAAACAAGAGGATTTCTCTGACATGTGACCCACCCTGCATGGGTTCCGCTAGATTAACATATGCAACAATGGATGCGGAGGCATCTGGCACATACCCTTGATTCATAGTGTTCGCAGGTGTCATTTGACATCAGCATTGGGGGAACATGTCTGAGAGAAAGTATACTAGACAACTACCATCCTTCAAAAGGGTGGAGGCATTGTTTGGTGAAATCAATAGTTGCGATGGTTTTTTCCAAAAAAATCCCGATTTCTTTTAACATGCAGGTGAATAGCATGTAGGATAAGTGTTTTCTACAACGACTTTAGAGGAACCATCATTGCTTTTGCCTTTTGAAGAAAATCTTTGATACTTTGGCAGGGTATGGGAGTTGATACATGGTTGACAGAAGTAAGGGATTAGGGATAGTTTAATTGATCTGATTCTTGCACTATGACCTACCTACAGTGGGTCATGCAATTCAGACTGTTTATTTGGACTTTCGCTGTGATACGCACACAAGTTGCCTGTTTAACAATGATCGCACTTGCCAGATTATTAAGTAATAACACTCCTTTCGCGAATCGCAACCCCATCTTCTGCAACGCTATCTTTTCAATAAAAATATAAATAAATAACTATTAAATACTAGTTTCTTTCTTTCTTTCTTCTTCTTGTTCGTCCAACTTAAACTGCAAAGCCTGTAGAGATGAGGGAGGGAGGGACGGAGGGAGAGAGATCGATCAATCTGTTCCCCATCTATGCACTGACTTCCCTTTTTTTGAATTGTGCGAGTCCTGTTTACTTAGTGGGTCTAGGGAGGGAGCGGATATTTGTTCCCCATCTATGTGCACTGACTTCCCTTTATTTTATTTTATTATTTTTTTACTGTTCCCAATCTATGTACCGACATCCTTTTTTTTTTTTTTTTGCTACTTTGAGTCCGAGACTCTTTGGTGACTCAGACAAATCAGCCCCAAGTTGGATGAATCCGGGTTCAACTCCATTCAGTCACCCAGTTGGTGACCAGGCTGAGTTGACTTGTACATGTCCTAGGTCAACTCATCGGGTTGGCGAACCATGCATTTAATGTCTGATTGCTAATGAAGCTATTGTAGATTTGTACTTGAATGTGTAAATTGGTTGGGCATTTACAAGTCACTTTTTAAAGAGTGCATGTTAGTGAAGAGTTGCATATGAAAGGGTTGCATCCAATAAGTAGAATGTAGATTTCCTCATCAACTATCATACGGTGCTTGCTTCCCCAACCAATTCATCATCTCTCAGTAAGGATGTCATTTGAGATGCAACCAAGAGTATGAGTACGATTTCCTAAAACTCATTGAACTGCAGTGTTGGTGTCTACTGTCTACCCAGTCAATCTAATTTCTTCATATTTTGTATTTTTACCTTCTGTCAGTTTCCGATTAAAAAAAGACCCAGTAGTGAATTGAATGAATGCATATTCGTTTGTGGTACCTGATACGCATTACTGTGTGATGTTTTGTTCTTGTATTATCTTCTATCTGTGACCTGAGCTTTTCTTTTAACAATCTTCATGTCATATTTTTAAATGCATGCTTTGATGATAGATCTTTTATTGTTCAGTTGCGATATTATATTTGTAAATTTGTCAATGTGCTATGTTAGTCATTCTCTGGTTGTAAGATCTGTTTTGTGCCCTTATAGTTGTCATTCCTAATTGGCCCTCTCTTCTTGTTTGTTGTGCCCAGACAGTAAGTTATTATTCCTAATTGGTTCTCTTTTGTTTTTTGGTTGCTTCTACAGGAACCTTGGTTGATTTGCTTAATATCATTCCATGTTACTTTGCTGTTGACGACTATTATTTCAAGGAGGAATATCAACTTCCAAATGTTCTTGTTCCTCATGGCATGTAGGCTTCTGCGCCGTCTCTCTCTCTCTCCCTCTCTCTCTCTCTCTCTCTCTCTCTCTCTCTCTCTCTCTCAAATACTCAGTATTCTAGGCCTGTTGCTTACAAATTAGGGGGAAAAAAGGAAAAAAAAAGATATATGTGAGAAGTTCCTCTATTGCTAATCAAGTAAAAAGATGCCCATCTCCTACAACTTCTGTTGGTTATGCGAGGAGAAGGATAATCTCCTTTCCCATCCGAGTGCATTTGGAGTCATCCTTGATCCATAAGCTCACTGGTAATACCACAATGAGAAAATCTTATTCCTTCTTGTAGAGAAAAGAGCTTCACCTCCATGCTGGACCCATAGCAAGGCACAATGTTGTACCTTACTCATCCAGTTTTTATCTTTCTGAACGTGCAAAAACTGAGTTTTACCTCACCCCTTATAGGCACCTCCCAGATGCCCTTACGCCTTGATTCTGGAGAATGGTTGTTTGCACATGCCACTCTAGGTTATTGATGCACTAGCAATTGACATTCTCCTGAAGCATTGTTGTAGTCTAGCATGATCCAACTTGTTTAGCATTATTGCTCTAGTCAAAACTAAAAGATGAGAGGAAGCTCCAAAAGATCCCCAGTCTTTCCTCCATATATCCAATGAGATGGCTGGAAGAATATCTCACTCCTTTATTTCTTGTAGCTGGATGCAACCTGTTACAAACACATTGACATAATGGTGAGAAAGAAACCGAACAGGAGGAAAAGGACATTCTGTACCTATTTTGCCTAACAGCATTAAAGGGGAAGACTCGATTGCCAGTTTCATTTTATTGGTTGCAAAAAACACAAAAAGTTGCAACAGGTTCAATATGAGATTGGATTTTGTTTTACTTTCTCAAAGACACTTCCTAGGACAAGATGGAGCTAAACCTGAATCCACTGGGAAAGAATGATCATCCTTGGAAAGAGTCACCTCAAAGGAATCCAACTTGACAAAGTCCATGTCGAATTTTGTGTTTCTTTGATTGTACAGTGACCAAACATGTCTACACTTTTGATGCAGCTGAAATCTGAATATGCATAATGTTACTACCTGAGCAGGGTATCAGAAGTTCAATATGAGAGTCACATTAGCTTGAAGTGAAAAAGGTGATCATGACCATAGATAGTTCTCCGACCTAAATAGGACAAGAGGGTGGCAAGGACTCGGATTAGCCTCTTCACAGGCTTTTGGCCTAGGTTAACTTACCGAAAGGGTCAATGGTATTTGAGATAAACTCAGGAAGCTTTGCATGCTAGATGCGACTATCGGGAAGCTTTGCATGCTAGATGTGACTATTTTCTCTCAGCTATCTTTGTTTCCCAACTAGACACCAAAGCTGGCTAAAAGTACACCTATCTGTACGTTGCTTCAAAAGAACTCGCACTTTCCTGGCATAATGAGTAAATAGTTTCCATAGATACTACAGCTGCTAGATGCAGGAAGATGGAAGAGATGTGGTGGCTTTTGGAAGAGATGCCATATTCGCTGTGGGCCAAATTGCCTATTAACACTTTGCATGTTGTGCTGATGAATCTTGCTCATGCTTAAATGATGTTCGTTCATAGGCACTTCTTTGATGTTGATTTCGTGCTTGGCTGGGGCATCTCTTGCTTAGTGATTCACCTGTCTCATTCAATACATTTGAGCATTTAATAATCGCAAAAAGACATGGTTGATCTTGGTTCAGGCTGTTTTTTTTTTTCTCTTCGTTTCTTCTCGTCTTCTTCTTCTTCTTCTGCCTATTTTTTTTTGGTCGGCTTGAAGGAGGCATGAGTCTAGATGCTTTTGTTGAGAGCACTGGTTTTCGTTTGAGAACATTATATTGTAAGGTGGCGGACACTATAGCTGGGCAGGCCAATGGGCTTTCAATGCCAAAACCATAATGGGCGGGCTTGAGCCTAACTTTATACCCCATCGTCTCGGGCTGTCCTGAGTTTATGAGCCTACCAAAATAATGGGCTGGTGCTGGACTTTACCGCTAGGCCCATGTGGAACAGGGCTTATGGGCTGGGCGTGGGCTTTACTAGAAGGCTTGATGGGCTATCATTAGTTCACACTACATTTTCTTTTAAAGATTTATTAGCCTGTACTATATTACAATATTTGCGTATATTATACTGATTATGTTAGCAGTCATATAGTCAGAATTACTTACTGAATGCAAATTTAATCAATGTTTTTTGTTGCCAGTATTTACCATTTGTATGTTAAAAAGTTATGAATGTGTTATATGTTGCCAATATAATGATGTTTTCTTGCAAATGTTTTTGAAAATGGGTTGAGAATAATTAAGACAATTCCATAAATTTCGGCAACTCATTGGTGTACTTATGTAACATACATGCACACCAATCTAGTTTGCAATGGAGCACAGACCAAGAATCATACCCATGAGATGAAAATATGATTTTCTTATAGTCACAAAGCATTCATTATATGTTGCCAATATAATGATGTTTTCTTGCAAATGTTTTTGAAAATTGGTTGAGAATAATTGAGACAATTCCATAAATTTCGGCAACTCATTGGTGTACTTATGTAACATACATGCACACCAATCTAGATTGCAATGGAGCACAGACCAAGAATCATACCCATGAGATGAAAATATGATTTTCTCATGGTCACAAAGCATTCATGAAGGATATAAAGAGTAGAACTTCAGGAAATGCTTTGTTTATAATCTGAAATTTGTTGGTATCTGTTTCTCTGTCCGTTGTGATAGATCTCGTTTTTGGGTATCCATGGATGTGAATTTTTTTGGGAGGTTTTCAAATCCTGGGGTTTTTCTTGGGATGTGTGCAGAAAATAAAAATAAATAGAGAAAAATAAGAAAATGGGGTTGGGAAAAAAGTAGGCCCTCAGTACAGAGGGCGGCCTTCTTTAGGGAAAAATATATCCCTAAAATGCATGCAGGTATCTCAAGGACTTCATGGTATTTTCACTTTGACAATATTCAGAAATATCATGAGATTTTATTTTGTTTTTGTTTTTGTTTTTTGTTTGTGTTTTTTTTTTTTTTTTTTTTCGAATTTTTAAATATGATGAGAAGTTTGTGATGTTATCAAAAGGTTGACAATGTTTGTCAACATGCTCATGCACCCGTGGTCAAGGTATGCCAAATGGGTAATGTTGGCCAGTTATGACAAGGGCCGTAATGAGCCATTTTTTTCCTTGCAATAGCTGTTATTGCTATTTTGGCCCTGTAACGCGTAACGGTTACCACCGTTACCGCTACATAACGGCCATTTTGGCATACCTTGCCTGTGGGGGTCCAGTTCCAGATTCCATGTTACCCAACAAGCAACTTCTTGAAGTAGCTACATTTATATGTAAACTTTATAACCATTGCATTGAAAATGAGGAGCTTTGCTAGGTGCACGTGCATGTACAATAAAGCTCATGTACACGCCATACATGTGCCAACATGGCTCACAGGTGCGAGTTCCGGTCCATCCATCAGATTGGTCTGACCTTACCTTGCCTGTGGGGGTCGGGTTCCAGATTCCATGTTACCCAACAAGCAACTTACTTCTTGAAGAAGCTACATTTATATGTAAACTTTATAACCATTGCATTGAAAATTAGGAGCTTTGCTAGGTGCACGTGCATGTACAATAAAGCTCATGTACACGCCACACATGTGCCAACATGGCTCACAGGTGTGAGTTCTGGTCCATCCACCAGATTGGTCTGACCTTACAAGCGGATGGGTTAGGAAACCAAGCTTTTCAGAGCTGTACATTTGTTTTGCGAACTTTTGCCACCTGGTGAGTGGATTGACCTGATTCTTGGACCAGGCATCAATTTAGTGGTGCTGTTCTGATGGATGGATTTGATCTCAGACCTCTCATGCCATGCTGGCACGAGTTGCATGCACACGTGTGTGTGCTTGGCAAAACTCAAAAAGGGTTATGAAGTGTTCATAGCATTTCGGCCAGTCATATGCTCGAGTAACTGTCTTATTTTATTAAAAAAATACAACTGGAGTATTGAATTATGTTAATGTTCTAACATCCGATCAACTACTGTTGTGATGTGCAGTGACGGGTGTTTATCTTGCTGAGAAGATCAACAGTTTCCTAGGGAACAATTGGAAACGTTTTGCTGGCCAGAACTACTTCGATCCACATGGCCTATTTCTCTCAGCACTCTGGTCGGGACCTCTTCTGTTCATCTCAATCATAATCCTGGTCAGTGACCATTATCTCCTTGCTCTTCTCCATCTCTCTTATTTCCAAGACCTTGCATATTGAGCTCCATTTTCTGTCTGTGCAGGTAAACACCCTTTTTTCATTATGCCAACTTATCGTCAGGTGGAAAAGAGCGGAACTCAGACATCGGGCTAGGCTTTCTCATGGCAAGGAGGATTGATATCCGTCCTATGTTGCACTCGCAGTTTATGTTCTTCCTATCAGCCCTTTAAAATCATCAGCCTTTGCTTTCCAGTGTTTAAGAGGGTTTTTGGCAATTTGGGTTGTGAAAAGCTAGTTTCAGCATCATCTGGGGTTCTTCCATTTTCTGTCTTCTGTGCTTGTTTCTGTTTATGTAGGATTTAGAAGATTAAAGAGTGTAGATTGTCGGTGGATAGGCATGGATACAGTGAGGGTGGTTTTTTGGTTATTTGAAAATATTAATTGTTAGTTATGATTAGGTTAGTACATCAAGGGTGCTAGAATCTATGATCTGATTATCTTGTCAATTTCATGTCGTGTTTCCATGGGTTTTGATTCACACAACTATAATAACCTGACATTACAAAATTGTTGCCCGCATCTGTCTTGTCCATTATTTCATTTGGAGAATTATAGGCTCCATCCTGAGCTTAAAGAAACTTTCATCTGCCCATGCATGCTGGATTTTGACATGTGTGGAACATGTGTGATCTAGAATGTTGATCTGTCCTCATGGCTGGGGGATGTGCTGAAAAATCATGCAGATGGGGAGATCTTTTAAACCATTTGATTGCTTGCCTATTTTCTGCTGGATGTTGACTGCCTGTGTAATTTTTGTATCATTTTCTGGTCAGTGATTGAGCGGTTGCGATCATCCAATCTCGGCCACTTCCATCGGTAGCAGTGCGGATCATAACAATGATTTGGTTTCTGAACAAAACCACGGACTCCCATGTGCGCAAAATCCTGGACAGCAGCTTTTGTTTTTTTGATGATTGGGAGGCACCTGATGAGTGCTTGGCAAATCTTCAAAAAGAGAAACTTTTCTAAAAGTAAAAGAAGTTATCCTTTGTAGTAAATGGTCTACCATTGCCATAAATGCTCCTCAAGCTAATCTAAATACAAAGCAAATCCATGAATTTGAAAAGTTTATTGATTTACCAAATTCACATTTCCTTTATCCCAAACAGAGCCTCAAGGATTAACATTTGTGGGCTTTTGCAAGTGATGCTGTTTTTTAATAGTCCTATGGCTGATGAACTTAAGTTGTGTACACTTGCCTTTTTTACATTGAAAATTAACAAATAGAATTATCATCATCACCATCAAAGCCTTATCCCAACTAACTGGGTCAGATACTAGGGATCCTGTTTTGCCACAATTTAAATGGTCGATGGTTCTCTTTACTACGGTAGATAGCTATTGGGAGGTGTTTCACCACCCATGGGGGCTCACATGATGAGATGGTCTAAAATTTTCAGGACCGATTCTTTTAACTATTAGACACAAGCTCTCCCCAGATTCATGGATTTTTGGAGTTGATTTCATGGCATCTCTACTTTTTTTTTTTCGATCATAAGCTAGCAAAAGGTATATTTACAAAGTTACCTACAGGAGATACTGTTTTCACATGAACACATGCCAAAAGGTCTATATTTACATGATAATTTTTTTTTTTTAAAAATAAAAATAAAAAAAACAAGAAAACTTGGACATGACTAAACCAACTCCGTGGACTTTAGCCAAAATATCTGTAGCTGCATTAGCTTCCCTGTATATGTGACCTAGCTTATGGTGATCAAGGATTTTTGGCAGTCACCTGGGCCTGAGTATTCCACCAAAGATTTTCTTGATTGAGCAAGCATTTAATATGAAGTCACCTTTAATTTCTAGAGATTGAATATTCAATTTATGTGCAACGTTCAGCCCCATGAAGATAGCCACAGCCGCGAAATTGATAGAGCAAGGTAGTGATATCACTCTAAAGGCTGCCATAAAACTCCCATGATCATTTCTAATCATTCAATTGTCTATGATTGATCCATCAAAATTCAGCTGGTGGGAACCTTCGGCACGACAATGGAAAGTCTCTTTCCAGAGTTTATTCTCTAATTGTATGATATTTTGAAACTTTTCTTTTCATTGTTTAAATTCTATAATTCTTCAGTTGTATGATATTTTGAAACTTTTCTTTTTCATTATTCTGAACTCTACAAAAATAGCGATGGTAGCAGTTACTCGTTCAAGGCAATTTTCTCGTATTGACCCTCAGGTGGTGTTTGTTTTCTAAAATTCCACTGTAAATGATGGTAAAGTCATACTAATTATTTTTCACCACAGTTTGGAAGGTGAGGAAATAGCGGGGACTTGTCTTGAAAACCTGTACACTCAGATATGATTTTGGTGAGGATAATCAGTGGGTCCCACTGTGATGTATTTGTTGACCTGCGCCATCCATCTGTTTTACCAACTCATTTTACAGCATGCTCTAGGAATTGACGCTAATCGAAGGCTCATGTCGACCACACCAGAGGAAATAGGGGATTAATGACATCCACAGTTGAAATCTTAAACCTTCCTATGGCTTACACTGTTGTGTATCTTTTATCTAACCCATTCATACAGTCACACAGACATAGATGAAGGGAAAACAAAAATATCAGCTTGGTCCAAAAATTCTATGGCCCACAAGAAGTTTTCAACGGTGGGCATTTAACTCCCCTTGTTTCTTGTAGTGTAGTCCACTTGCACTTTGGATCTGCCTATATTTTGGGTTCATGCCCTAAAACGAGCTAGTAAAATGGATAGATGGTGTGGATCAGATACATACATCACGGTGGGCTTCACGGATTTTAATATTTCTTCATCAATATTAGGGTCGAAGCAATTAAAAAGTCATAACAGTCAATGTCACACGATGGGGCTAGTTGTAATAGATGCTGTAAATAATGATGGCTTATTTTCCGCAGTTTAAAATTGTAAATGGAAAAACAAACACCAAGTCTGTAACATGGTTGCGATCATCAGAGCATTCAGCATGGGGCTGACATACACTTCATTAATGTTATCTTAGTGACAAAATCTTGGTGTTAGTTTTGCAACATCTAAAAACAATAAGGAGATTTTTATAGTGTACAAGTGGCATGTTCATCTGACTTGATCAAGGTTATCCTAGTGACAAAAACCATCTACGGTGGTACCCTCAATTTGGATGGTCTGGGTAGCTTGAAATGAGTTCCATATGTGAAGAGAACAAAGCCAGCGCCATTTAAAAAGCAATGAAAAATTAGCACTAGTTTTGAAATCTATCTTGAAAAAATTTGATACTTTGGAAGTGCGATGGATGATAACCATGAACTTAGAAATTACACACATGACGAATAATTGACTCTCTTAGATGTGTCATTATTCAAGTGTCATTAGAATATCTTTTAAATTCGAGATTTGTGCCTTTATAACACAACATCATATCCTTGATCTCTAAGATAGCGGAATATAAGCTTGATGGGTTGACAATGAGATAGTATGAAAATGTCTGATTATATCAATTGTATATGAAAATGTCTGATTATATCAACTGTATAATAAATATCCAATCCAGCATAAAGCATGACATACATTGAGCTACCTATTGCGCTTTCATAAGATATAAAGGACATAGTTGATTTCTCAACTCCAGTATGGGGATATAACTTCCTATCTAACATGGTAATTTTTTCTATAGGGTTTAAATAAATAGCTTTTGAACTTTTTATCTTGAATCATTATAAGATTTTTTGTATATAAGTAGCATGAGATAAGTTCAAGAATAAGCCTAAGAATCTCTTACAATGGTCCTTGATTATCTTGTTATGCAGTTGCCTTGGATTTTGTGCAGTTTGGAGCAGGAAACAAGACATTGTTGGTTCGATTGATAGGGTGTCGGTTCGACCGATAGCATAGAGACTTTCGGCCAAGAGACAACTATAGAGCAGGGGACCTGTCGGTCTTTGTCGATCGGACAGATAATTCACTGGTTTGACCGACAACATTATGTGTGTCACGCCCCAAACTTGGAAACGGGGCTCACAAAATTTTCGATCTCGAATCCGGCATTGATAGCCTCCATAATGCCCCATTCTCGGATCCCGGCACTCGTATGCCCGATTCTGATCCTGGGATCCTATAAGGAAGATTTTCAGTATGATTTTTTTTTTTGTAATGGAGCATAACCATAAGCATAACCAAGTCACGAAATAACATCACCACATATCCACTATATCAAAAACTTTAAGTACAATGCGGAAAGGGAAATACAAGGTGATCAAAAAGCTCCAAAATAATCCAATACGCACTCATGTCTCAGCGCTGCTGCGATCTAATGACACCTGCATGCAACGGTCGTGCATAAGCTTACAAAAGCTTAGAGGGTGGTGTAAGTGTGTGCGCAAGGCGAGTGCCAAGTATACAATATCAGAGTAATGCGAAAATATGCAGGTAAGTCCATGAATGCTATCGGCCATACCAAGGCCATGCGATGCGAGGCCTATATAGCCAAATGTCATATGCAAGATGCAAAACAAGCATGCCAGTCCTCATCAAATACACATATCAGTGCAGTTTCTCTCTGGGATATCACCGGGGTCTAGTATACTCCACATTAACTGTCGCCTCCCTAGCCGCACAGCCCAGCGAGCGGAATAGACCACACTATTCGCCCGACCAGTAGTCTGCCAATACCTACCCGGCTCGTCGATAGCGGACTCATTTGTGAACTGGTCAAACTCAGCTTAACTTATAACCCCCTCACTCAGGCGGATAAGGCCACACCCCCTTCTAACCGACCACGACACAGTGGGAGACGCGGCCTACTGGTATTCAGCACTTCCGCGCTCGTGTATCCACTCGGTGTAGACGTTGGAGCATCTCCTGGTACTAAAAAGGTTCTGGGACTCTCACCCAAGGACATCCTAAGTGCCCACAGTGCTAGAACCAAGTATTTCTGATATCCGATACGACCATCCACGATGTGCCTGTGGAGGCTACGACCCTGATGTCGCTAGGGCGTATAATGATCAAGTTACATATATGCGAGATGCATGAGTCACACTGTCTAGTCATGCAGTAATCTCGCGCGTACCACACGCTCATGTGGGTAACTCCTATCAATGAGTCCCATAAATAATCTGTCCAATGACATATGCAATGATCAGTCACTACTCGTATCAAGCATACATATGATGCGTATGGGCATGAATCATGGAGTTACACTAAGCATGTTATAAGGTGATGAATTATCCTCAAAACGAAGATGGGCCTAAATGGCTTACGCACAACAAGTATGAGCCTATTAATGGGCCCTACGGAGATTTATAATGCGGACATTAAACCAATATTATTCTTACAATGTGGATGTCAAACCATCATTGCTCCCAAGGCATAGCCTACCATAAACATCATTACATAACTAAGGTGGAATCATACATTACAATGGACCTGTGTACATCCCATTGAGCCTCAATCCAGTGGCCTTTGGTACATCAAATGGGCTCATAACATGGGCCTCATATACATTAAGATGGGCCTCACCACATGGGCCTCGAATACATCAAATGGGCCTCATAACATGGGCCTCATATATATCAAAGTGGGCCTCAACAATGGGTCACAATTACATCAAGATAAGCTTAATCATATGGGCCTCATATATGTACCAAGGTGGGCCTCAATGGACGACCACAAGTACATCAATATGTATATATAATATATATAAATGAATCATATCAAAAGATCAATTGGACCACACTCCAAATAATAGTAGTGACAATGATTTCCACCGTTAAAAGTCCTACAGGGCCCACTGTTTATATATATATATATATATATATATATATATATATATATATATATATCTATATATATATATATATATTGATTCGACCTATTCATAAGTTAACATGGAGATAGCAGAAATGTAAGCTTGATCAGAACTACTGCGGCCCTTAAGAAGTTTGAACGGTAAATATCACTATCCCCACTATTTTAAATAGTGGGGGTCTACTTGAACTATAGATCTGACTCATTCTTTAGCACATACCATAAAATGAACTTTTAAAATGGTTGGACGGCTTAGATGCAACACATGCATCATGGTGGGTCCCATAGATGGACAACGTGGATAATACAGGTGGGACCCACAGAACTTGGTGACGCCACTCCAGCAGCTACGTAGTTGGAGTGAGGTACACCAGCTGACCCACCCACGCATGGGAACGGTGTGGGTGAAACACTTACATCAGTGGGTCCCATGTGGGGTCCACCATAACGTTTATATCCAATCCAGTCTGTTGATAAGGTCACGCAGACCCGGATGAAAAGGAAAAACAAAATTTATAATGATCCAAAACTTCTGTCAACCCAAAAAGGGTTTCAATGGCTGACGTTCAATCACACTGTTCCCTGTGACGTGGGCTACCCCAACTCTATGTACGACTAATTTTTGGGGTGGGCCCACTGCAAGAAGGGGCCCTCTAAATGCACGGTGTGGATGTTCCACACACATCGCGGTGGGGCCTAAGCATGGGAGCCACGTCCCTGGCCATTTTCGCCCACGCAGTGTCCTGCTGCTACAGCAGCAGCAGCAGCGTTAGCTGTTTTGTATGTATTTTTTTTGAAAAATAGAGTTTTTTCGCAATTTTTCCGTGGTAGGGCACGCATCAGGTGAATCCGACCCAGCCGTTGGATTTTATGGCTCAAGATAGTCTGAATGAGCCTAATCTTCGAGGTATTTTGGTGGATAGAAACATCAAGTGGATTTTCAATGGTAAAAGAACACTATTTTCCATGCTATGACCTGCCAGATAGTCGGATTAGCTTCATTTTTCGGCTCAACGCCTAAAATGATTTGAGGAATGGAATGGACGGCATGGATTGGACCCATACATCAAGGTGGGGCCTACATGAGCGGCCCACCCAAAAGCTTAAATAAATATGTATATATATATATTTTTGTTACAGTGAGTACAACCCACTGTCCGTTCACGCTCACTGGACCACGTCCAGCGTCCAGGGACGCTGGACTATACATTTCATTAAAGTGGGTCCCACGTGGACGTGGCCCACTTATCCTGGATCAATTTGATATTTGTGTTTTCCATCACGAAAGGTAGGGCTTACATGGTTTGGACGGCCATGTGGTCCATTGGATGGACGATCTAGATATCCCATACACTCATCATGTGGGTTACAAAATAAAGGAAGGAGAGAGAGAGAGAGAGAGAGAGAGAGAGAGAGAGAGAGAGAGAGAGAGAGAGAGAGAGATACGTGATGATGGAAGGACCCCGGCACTATGGGCCCTCCTTTACATGATTTACAACATTCATCAAGTGGGTCCCATTACATATGGGCCCACCGATCAAAATCAACGGTGGAGATCTTTTCTCCATCGAAATGCAAGGTCCAGATGACCAAAGAAAATAAACATCATGATGGGGTCCATAGAAAATGGCCCCATCATGGAATGATCATGAGGATTAAGGTGTGCCATCGGCCACATCTAGGGTCCAAAGTGAGATCCATACCATCAATCGGTAGGCCTCACTTGGCCCATCATTAAAACATGAAAAATCTATCCTATAAAGCACCTACCGTTCGATCTTCTTGGTTTGATGGAATGTCAATCTTCTTGTGTCTCACTTTGATGGAAGATGATGAGAAGTGAATGGCTAGGATGAAGGATTTTGGGGTGAAAAGTGGGCCACACAACACTCACTTTTCTCTCACATGGGATGCTTGGATGGCCATTTTTTTCTCTTGGAATGGCTTGGAAAATGTGAAGAGAAAGAGAGAGAGAGAATGGGTGGTTATAGGAGAGGTGGTGGATGTGAGGTGATAGTGTACTTGACTTAAGAGTTGACTTGGTGGTTACTTGACTTTGGGAGAAAAAGTATGGGTGTATACTTTGATTAATTGATTGATTGATTGATGGGACATGTTGTAGAGATTCTCTTGGGATTGCAAATGCATGGTGTTTTTCTTCGAACTGAACGCGGGCCCACATCTCTCGGCTAGGGTATCAGATCGTTATGCAAGACGTGGCGTTGGAACCGCGGCGATGGTGTGGTCGCAATGGTACAAGTCTCGGATTAAGCCGATTCAAATCTATGGGATATGACTTAGGGTCGCGCGCAAACGTTGATTATAGATGGCAGGTTGCCGAAATTCGACGGGAAGGATTGCGGTAGTCGACGGAATAGTACAAACTAGAATACGAGCCTTACAGCTCTCCCCACCTAATAAAAATTTCGTCCTCGAAATTTGTATTATCATCGCAGCTAACCATAACTCATAAGGGAATATAAAACATAACATCATATATAATCAAAACACAATACAAAATACAATCAAACATAAAAAAGATGGGGATAACGCTCTCGAATCTCCGCCTCGCGCTCTCAAGACGCCTCATCCACACTATGATGGCCCCACTGCCCTTCACCAAGGGAATGACCTTTGTCCGTAGGACCTGCTCCTAATTGAGGATACGAACTGGTTGCTTAATGTAAGAAGCGTCCTCACGAACCTTCAATGGTTGCCAATCAATAACTGGAACGATGTCTAACCCACACTTCCTCAACATAGTGACGTGGAAAACGTTGTGGACGCCAGACAATTGATATGACAAGGCAAGCCGATAGGCCATGGTGCCAATGCGCCCGGTGATCTCGAAAGGTCCTATAAATCTCGGGGCAAGCTTGCCCTTCACCCCAAATTGAGCCACACCCTTTATGGGTGAGACCTTGAGATACACATGGTCCCTAACGACAAACTCCAAAGGATGATGCCGACGGTCAGCACAACTCTTCTGTCGGCTCTGAGCTGTACACATCTTCTGCTTGATGATATCGATAGCCTCTGACGTCTACTACACAAGTTCGGGACCTAGGAGACGTCACTCTCTAACCTCGGTCCAACAACTCAGAGATCTACATAGCTTGCCATATAATGCCTCAAAAGGTGCCATGCTAATGGTCGCCTGATAGTTGTTGTTGTACGTGATCAGCCAATCGTAGGTGCTCGTCCTAACTACTCAAGAAATTAATCGCGCAGGCCCGAAGTGTATCCTCAAGGATCTGGTTGACCCTCTTGGTCTGGCCATCGGTCTGTGGATGATACGTGGTGCTGAGCTACAAATCAGTGCCCATCGCTCTCTGGAAGCTCCTCCAAAACTGATACATGAACCTCGGGTCTCGGTCTAAAACGATCGAGACAGGAAACACTATGCATTTCACGATCTCATCAACAAACAGTTCGGCGAGCCAGTCCGCATGCCAGGTCCTACGAATCACAAAAAAATGTGCCGACTTCGTCAGATGGTTTACGACAACCCAAATGGCGTCATGACCACGCTGTGTCCTCGGCAAACCCATGACAAAATCGGTGGATATGTGCTTCCACTTCCACATCCGGATGCTCAACGGTTACAATAGACCAGGGGGTCTCTGATGATCAGCCTTGACACGCTGGCATGTGTTACACTCGGCCACAAAACTGGCTATCTGGTGCTTTATTCCTGCCCAAAAATACTGATGCCTCATATCATGATACATCTTCATCGAGCTAGGGTGGATAGAAAATCGCGATCGATATACCTCAGTTATAAGGTCTCTGCGTAACTCAGGAATATTCGGGACACATAATCGGCCTCTGAAGCGAAGTCTACCATCAGAACCAATCTGCCAATTTGATTGACTCTCAGATGCTGCCTTTGCCCGATAACTCTACATTGACTCATTTGCCTGCTGAGCCTCGATCACCCTTGCGACAAGAGAGGGTTGAATCGACAGGCTCGATAACTGCACAATAGAAGAGTGTAAGCTGATCTCGAAGTCAAAAGCTGACACATCCTCAAGCATCCTCCACTCTTGAATCATCATGTACACTACCAAGCCTTGTGGCTGGCGGTTAAGGGCATCTGCCACCACGTTCGCCTTGCCTAGGTAGTACTGGAGATTAAAATCATAGTCCTTCAGGAGCTCCATCAATGCCTCTACCTCATGTTCAGCTCAGACTGAGAGAATAGATACTTCAAGCTCTTATCGTCGGAGAAGAGCTCGACCTCACCCCATAAAGATAGTGCCTCCACACCTTTAGTGCGAGGACCACTGCTGCCAGCTCCAAATCATACGTGGGGTAGTTCAGCTCATGGACCTTGAGCTGGCTACATCAGGACAACACCTAAGCCAACTCGCGAGGCATCGATAAATACAACAAATCCATCACTCCCAGAGGGAAGAGTGAGGATATGAGTGGACATGAGGTGGTCCTTTAGCTTCATAAATCCTTCTCACAAGTGTTGCTCCAAACGAACTCGGCACCTTTCCGGGTCAACCTAGTCAACGGGGCTGCAATACGAGAGAATCCCTCAATGAAACGTCGGTAGTAGCCCGCCAAACCAAGGAAACTGCGTATCTCGGACGCGTTCGTGGGTTGGCCCCACAGACGTATGACATCAATTTTTGAGGGGTCTACTGCGACGCCCTACCTCGTCACCACGTGACTGAGGAACTTCACCTTCTCCTGCCAGAACTCGCACTTCTCCAGCTTCGCGTAAAGCTGGTGTGCACGGAGGGTCTGCAAGGTAATCTCCAGATGCCGCTCATGCTCCTCACGAGTCTTCGAATATATCAGAATGTTGTCGATGAAGACTACGACAAACTGATCGAGATGCGGACAGAAGACTTCGTTCATTAACTGCATGAATACTGCGGGTGCATTGGTCAGTCCGAAGGATATGACCTAGAACTCAAAATGACCATAGCACATCCTGAAGGCTGTCTTCGGGATATCCTCATCTCGGACCCGAACCTGATGATAACTGGACCGCAAGTCTATCTTCGAAAAGAACTGCGCCTCCTACAGCTGATTAAACAAATCATCGATCCTTGGAAGTGGGTACTTGTTCTTGATCGTGACCTTGTTGAGCTCGCGGTAATCTACGCAAAACCTCAACGAGCCATCCTTCTTCTCCATGAAGAGTACCGACGCTCCTTACGACGAACTGCTCGGATGGATAAAGCTTAACTCATGCAACTCGTCCAACTGCTTCTGCAGTTCCCATAACTCCAACGGTGCCATCCGATACGAGGCCTTCGAAATAGGAGTAGTACCAGGCACGAGATCAATCTAGAACTCGGTGTGCCGACGAGGTGGTAAACCCAAAATCACCTGGAACACATTGAAAAAACCACAAACGACCGGCAGCTAGTCGATAATCAAAGCAGCTGACTCCTTAACAGCACACGATAATAGGCAAGAAAGCTGCTCTCCCCTGGGCTTGGCAATAAACTGGAACTCTGGCACACCGGGTATACAGAACGTGACTGTCCTCACAGAGCAGTCCAATATAGCGTGGTACTCGGAGAGCCAATCCATACCCAGGATGAAATCAAACTCGGATATCGACAATACGAATAGATTGGTAGGCAAAAAGATATCCCCAATCAGAACGGGGTAAGACGAGTAAAATCGGCCCAACACTGCACTCTTCCTTAAGGGCGTCAATACCAACAAACCCTCACGGGCAGACTCCATCGGTAAACCGGTCGATCAGTAGAAATCATCGGCCATAAAAGAATGCGATGCACCAGAATCAAATAATACATGTGCAATGCATGCAAAAACAGGGAGAGTACCCTCGACGACTCCTCCTGATGACTGAGGGTACTGCTGGGCGGCATAAAATCTGCCTTGGGCCTGTTGGAGAGGTGTAGGTCCCCTCTGAGGTCTCTACTGCTGCTGCCGCTATGGTGGCCTGATCTGCTGCCTTTGTTATTGCGGGGAAGGTCCTGGAGGTTGGTGCTGCGTCGCTGTTGCTGCTATGGGGGCTTTCGAGGAGGCTGATACGGTGTCCTCGGCTGCTACAACTATGGATGGGGACACTCGTGCCTACGATGTCCGGTCCTACCACATCCAAAGCAGGTACCTGAAAACGGTCCCGGAGGTGGTGCTGGGGGTGCCACTGGTTCTCGGAATGCTAGGCGGGTCGTGCGTCGTTGCTGTGGACGATGCTACTGTTGCTGGGAGCTACTAGAGGGTGCCTTCCTCTTTTGATCTCCTCTCTGGTCACAGGCTATTTGCAAACTGGCCTAATCTGACTCGTAGATCTGGGTCCTCTCCACAATCTACTTAAATGTCAGAAGCATGTGTTCGATCACATGTCTCCTAAGGGTAGGATGCAAATCGTTCTCAAAATGGCGGCCTTCTGCCCCTCATTATCAACAAGATACATCGCGAATCTCGATAGTGTGACGAAACGCGCCTTACACTGGGACATAGTCATGTCCCCTTGGACCAGAGTCTCAAACTCTAATGTGCGTTACTACCGTACATGCTCGGGAAAGAACTTTTGGTCAAACCGGTCTACAAAGTCCTCCCTGGTCCACATGAAATCGGCAATTATCGCTCGGGCGACAGATGCCCACCAATGCTGAGCCTCACCCTGAAGAAGAAATACAGTTAACGGGACTCGCTGCTGGGTCATAAATCTCATGGTGTCGAATATCTTCTCCACCTTGGAGCACTATATCTCTATTGCAGTAGGGTCTGGCTCGCTCCGGAAACACGGGGGATCGTGCTGTCGAAAATCCTTGAGAAGGGCACTCGCACTGTCCCGCTCGGCCTCGGCTGGCGTAACAGTGGGACGCCTGCTCCACCCCTGAAGAATAGCGGTCATCACCTGTAGCATCCGCTGCAGCTGGACGACACTCACAGGTATGGTCGGATCCGCACTGGTCTTAGGTAGAGGAGTGGTTTCCTCAGGCTGGAAAGTAGGAATATCCGGTGGTAGAGTGGGAGTAGTAGGTGGTAGAGTGGGAGTCGCAGGTAGTGGAGCGAGATTTGCTCGGGTCACTCTTCTAGGCAGTATGTCCATTAGGAAGGAACAAGGGCCTATCAGCCTTGAGAATTCTCGAAGGGAAAAATGTTAAGGGTCTATGTCGAAAAATCGCTAAGTTATTCGGACTCGGAACCTATTCATTCCAAGTTCATAGTAGATATGTGATGTGATCCTTATGTATTCCCAAGTTATGCTCTGATACCAACTTCTGTCATACCTCAAACTCGAAAACCAGGCTCATAAAATTTTCGATCGCCGAATCTAGCATTGACAGCCTCCGTAGTGCCCCATTCTCTGATCCCGACACTCGTATGCCAGATTCCGATCCTGGGATCCTAGAAGGAGGATTTTCAGTATGATTTTTTTTTTTTTTGTAATGGAACATAACCACAAGCATAACCAAGTCACAAAACAACATCACCACATATCCACTATATTAAAAACTTTAAGTAAAATATGGAAGGGGAAATACAAGGTGATCAAAAAGCTCCGAAATAATCAGATACACACTCATGCCTCAGCGCTGCTATGATCTAATGACACCTGCATGCAACGGTCGTGCATAAGCTTACAAAAGCTTAGAGGGTGGTGTGTGTGCGCAAGGCGAGTGCCAAGTATACAATATCAGAGTAATGCAAAAATATGCAGGTAAGTCCATGAATGCTATCGGCCATACCAAGGCCATGCGATGCGAGGCCTATATAGCCAAATGTCATATGCAAGATGCAAAACAAGCATGCCAGTCCTCATCAAATACACATATCAGTGCAGTTTCTCTCTGGGATATCACCGGGGTGTAGTACACTCCACATTAACTGTCGCCTCCCTAGCCGCACAGCCCAGCGATCGGAATAGACCATACTATTCGTCCGACCAGTAGTCTGCCAATACCTACCCGGCTCGTCAATAGCGGACTCATTTGTGAACTGGTCAAACTCAGCTTAACTTATAACCCCCTCACTCAGGCGGATAAGGCCACACCCCCTTCTAACCGACCACGACACAGTGGGAGACGCGGCCTACTGGTATAAGCACTGACGCTCATATTCTACTCGGTGTAGACGTTGGAGCATCTCCTGGTACTAAAAAGGTTCTGGGACTCTCACCCAAGGACATCCTAAGTGCCCACAGTGCTAGAACCAAGTATTTCTGATATCCGATACGACCATCCACGATGTGCCTGTGGAGGCTACGACCCTGATGTCGCTAGGGCGTATAATGATCAAGTCACATATATGCGAGATGCATGAGTTACACTGTCCAGTCATGCAATAATCTCGCACGTACCACGCGCTCATGTGGGTAACTCCTATCAATGAGTCCCATAAATAATCTGTCCAATGGCATATGCAATGATCAGTCACAATTCGTATCAAGCATACATATGATGCGTATGGGCATGAACATGGAGTTACACTAAGCATGTTATAAGGTGATGAACTATCCTCACAACGAAGATGGGCCAAATGGCCTACGCACAACAAGTATGGGCCTATCAATGGGCCCTAGGGAGATTTATAATGCGGACATTAAACCAACGTTATTCTTATAATGTGGACGTCAAACCATCATTGCTACCAAGGCATAGCCTGCCATAAACATCATTACATAACCAAGGTGGAATCATACATTACAATGGACCTGTGTACATCCCATTGGGCCTTGATCCAGGGGCCTCTGGTACATCAAATGGGCGCGTAACATGAGCCTCATATATATCAAGATGGGCCTCAATGGATGGGCCATAACTATATCAAGATGGGCTTAATCATATGGGCCTCATATATGTACCAAGGTAGGCCTCAACGGATGGCCACAAGTACATCAATATGGGCCTCACCACATGGGTCTCGAATACATCAAATGGGCCTGATATATATCAAAGTGGGCCTCAACAATGGGCCACAATTACATCAAGATGGGCCTAATCATATGGGCCTCATATATGTATATATATATATATATATATATATATATATATATATATATATATATATATATATATATATATATTGATCCGACCTATTCATAAGTTAACATGGAGATAGCAGAAACATAAGCTTGATCGGAACTATCGCGGCCCTTAAGAAGTTTGAACGGTGAATGTCACTATCCCCACTATTTTAAATGGTGGGGTCTATGTGAACTATAGATCTGATTCATTCTTTAGCTTATGCCATAAAATGAACTTTCAAAATGGTTGGACAACTTGGATGCAACACATGCATAATGGTGGGTCCCATAGATGGACAATGTGGATAATACAGGTAGGACCCACAGAACTTACTGACGCCACTCCATCAGCTATGTAGCTGGAGTGAGGTACACCAGCCGACCCACCCACGCATGGGGACGGTGTGGGTGAAACACTTACATCAGTGGGTCCCACGTGGGGCCCACCATAACATTTATATGCCATCCAGTCTGTTGATAAGGTCACCCAGACCCGGATGAAAAGGAAAAACAAATTTTATAATGATCCAAAACTTTTATCAACCCAAAAAGGGTTTCAATGGCAGACGTTCAATCACACTGTTCCCTGTGACGTGGGCCACCTGAGCTCTGCGTACGGCTGATTTTTGGGGTGGGCCCACCGCAAGAAGGGGCCCTCCAAATGCACGGTGTGGATGTTCTACACACATCACGGTGGGGCCTAAGCATGGGACCCACGTCCTTGGCCATTTTCGCCCACGCAGCATTCGCAGTAGCAGTGTCAGCTACTTTGTATGTATTTTTTTTTGAAAAATAGAGTTTTTTCACAGTTTTTCCATGGTAGGGTCCGCATCAGGTGAATCCAACCCAGCCATTGGATTATATGGCTCAAGATAGTCTGAATGAGCCCAATATTTGAGGTATTTTGGTGGATAGAAACATCAGGTGAATTTTCAATGGTAAGAGAACACTATTTTCCATGTTATGGCTTGCTAGATAGTCGGATTGGCTTCATTTTTTGGCTCAACGCCTAAAATGATCTAAGGAATGGAATGGACGGTGTGGTTTGCACCCATACATCAAGGTGGGGCCTGCATGAGCGGCCCACCCAAAAGCTTATATATATATATATTTGTTACAGTGAGTACAACCCACTGTCCGTTCACGCTCACTGGACCACATCCAGCGTCCAGGGATGCTGGACTATACATTTCATTAAGGTGGGTCCCCGTGGACGTGGCTCACTTGTCCTGGATCAATTTGATATTGTGTTTTCCATCACCAAAGGTAGGGCCCACATGGTTTGGACGGCCATGTGGTCCGTTGGATGGATGGTCTAGATATCCATACACTCATCATGTGGGCTACAAAATAAAGGAAGGAGAGAGAGAGAGAGAGAGAGAGAGAGAGAGAGAGAGAGAGAGAGAGAGAGAGAGAGAGAGAGAGACGTGATGATGGAAGGACCCCGGCACTATGGGCCCTCCCTTGTGTGATTTACAACATTCATTAAGTGAGTCCCATTACATATGGGCCAGCCGATCAAAATCAATGGTGGAGATCCTTTCTCCACCGAAATGCAAGGTCTAGATGACCAAGGAAAATAAACATCATGATGGGGTCCATGGAAAATGGCCCCATCATGGAATGATCATGAGGATCAAGGTGGGCCATCGGCCACATCTAGGATCCAAAGTGAGATCCATACCATCAATCAGTAGGCCTCACTTGGCCCATCATCAAAACATGAAAAATCTATCCTATAAAGCACCCACCGTTCGATCTTCTTGGTCCGATGGAATGTCGATCTTCTTGTGTCTCACTTTGATGGAAGATGATGAGAAGTGAATGGTTAGGATGAAGGATTTTGGGGTGGAAAGTGGGCCACACAACACTCACTTTTCTCTCACTTGGGATGCTTGGATGTCCATTTTTTTCTCTTGGAATGACTTGGAAAATGTGAAGAGAAAGAGAGAGAGAGAATGTGTGGTTGTAGGAGAGGTGATGGATGTGAGGTGATAGCGTACTTGACTTGAGAGTTGACTTGGTGGTTGCTTGACTTGGGGAGAAAGAAAGTATGGGTGTGTACTTTGATTGATTGATTGATTAATGAGACATATTGTAGAGATTCTCTTGGAATTGCAAACGCGTGGTGTTTTTTCTCGAACTGAACGCGGGCCCACATCTCTCCGCCAGGGTATCAGATCGGTATACTAAACACGGCGTTGGAACCACGGCGATGGTGCGGTCGCAATAGTATAAGTCTCGGATTAAACCGACTCAAATCTACGGGATACGACTTAGGGTCGCGCGTAAACGTTGATTATAGGGCGCAGGTTGCCGAAAGTCGACCGGAAGGATCACGACAGTCGACGGAACAGTTTGAACTTGGTTATGGGCCTTACAATGTGGTTTAGAGTAAATTAGAGTATTTAAGTCCGATTGTGATTGGGGCTTAAGTAATATGAGTGTTGTCTTTTGTAAGGGAAAGGGTTTTACGAGGTGAGAGGGTTCTCTACACTTGTAAGGGCTTGGAAAGGGATTTCTTAAGGTGCTAGGATTTTCCCCAAATGCGATGCACAAGGGGAGATCAGGTGATTTTGTAATCGAAGAAAGTGAGTGGTGTAAACTCTGAGGCCTTTAATTATAGTGGAGATCTCTGTCGCTTTGTGCTGTAGTTTTTTCCCACAAGGATTTTTTTATATAAAATCGACATGTTCTGTATTTGCTTGCTTATGGTTTTGGTTATTTTACTTATTTTGATTGTTTTATTTTTATTGAATCTGCTTCTGTAAAGTGTAATGATTGACAGTGGTATTCGATTCAAATTTCTAATACCTAGGGTTGATTCGAGTTTGTTGGGTTTCAGGATTACAATAAAGTTGTATTAGAGCTGAGCTTGATTTTTCACAACAAAGTGGTATCAGAGCATAAGGTTTAAGGACATTTGGGAATTCAACGAAGATGTCAAGGTCGAAATTCATTGTTTAGAAATTTGATGGAAAAAACAATTTTAGTTTGTGGTATCAAAATGTTAAGGATATTCTAGTATTACAAGGATTGAGCAATGCATTGTTGGAACTAAACTGGAGAAGATATTAGATGATGATTGGAGCGAACTTAAGGAGAAGGCTATGAGCATCATCCGTCTGTATTTATCAGATGAACTCATGTACTATGTTTTCAATGAGGAATCACCCCTGGAGATGTGGAAGAAACTAAAAGATCAATACATGGCAAAGTCCCTTACTAACAAGTTGTTTGTGAAGAAACAATTTTTTGGGCTACGGATGAAGGAAGGATTTGATCTCTTAGAGTACATGAACTCATTTACAAAGGTATGTAGCGAGTTATTAAGGCTCAGAGTGACAATCGAGGATGCAGATAAAGTTGTGCTACTTTTAGTATCGCTTCCCACATTATGTGGCCATCTCATCATTATTCTTCTATATAGGAAGAATACAATGAAGATGAAAAAATCACTATGCTTCTCATTTCTAAATAGATGAGGAAGAAGTCAAGCAATGAGGTCTCTCAGGCAAAAGGGTTAGTTGTGAAAGGGAGTTAGGGACGTGAGAGATCCGTGGCACGATCCCGGTCTGACAAAAAGAAAAGTTTAAACCAAAAGCAAAGGCTACGGACAGACGCTTTTATTGTAGTGTGAAGGGGTACTTTAAGAGAGTCTGCTAGAAAATGAATGATGACATGGAAAGCAAAGGTAAAAGGAATATAGGCGAATAAGCTAGTATACCAGAAGAGAACTCAGAAGAAGATATTCTCTCAGTCTCCTCAGGTACGAGCTAGCTTTCAGATACTTGGATACTTGATTTAGAATGTTTGTATCATATGTGTCCGGATAAGACTTAATTTGATTCGTACATGTCCTATGATGGTGGGAGTGTTCTGATGGGGATTGACGTAGCATATAAGGCCATCGGAATAAGGTCCATCAATGTAATGATGTTTGATGGAGTCGTACAGACTATAGGTGATGTTAGGCATGTCCTAGATCTGAAAAAGAACTTGACTTTGGCATTTTAGATACGAACGGGTATACATTTACTGCATCAGGTGGTGTAATAAAGGAGATAAAACGTGTAATGGTGTCAACGGAGGGACGTAAGATGAGGAATATGTATAATTTGGTTGGGAGCATGGTTATAGGTGAGGCTACTACCATCTCATATGCCGAATATGACACATATGACACTAATATGTGGCACATGCGCTTAGGGCATATGAGCGAGTGGGGCATGATGGAACTCCATAAATAAAAACTGTTAAAGGGTTTAAGGCGTGCAAGGTGAATTTCTGTAAGCATTGCATTTATAGGAAGCAGTGCAGTGTAAGGTTCAAGTCTGCTACACATACTAGCAACAAGGTGCTTGATTACATATATTCCAATGTTCGGGAGTCAGTAATAGTACCAGTTATGGGAGGAGCACAATACTTTGTAAGCTTTATAGTCATTTATTTGAGGAAGGTTTGAGTCTACTTCTTAAAGCACAAGTCTGAGGTGTTTGACAAGTTCAAAGAATAAAAGACGGAAGTAAAAAAAGCAAACTAAGAGACATGTTAAGTGTCTCAGGTCAGATAATGGTACAAAGTACAGAAAGGTGGAATTTATGAAATTTTGTAAGGAACAGGACATCACAAGGTACTTCTCAACTTCAGGGACCCCATGACAGAACGTGGTGCTAGAGAAGATGAATAAAATTCTATTGGAGATAGCGAGAAGTATGCGGTTGCATGTGAGACTTCTTAAAAGCTTCTTGGCAAAAGTGGTTAACATGACATGCTTTATTCTAAATTGGTCACTATCTACAACTCTAGACTCCAAGGTTGCACATGAATTCTGTATAGGTAAGGACATCAATTACTCATGATTGAGGATCTTTGGGTGTTTAGAACACATCCACATGCACAGTAGGCAAAGGATGGAGTTGGATCCTAAATCTAGAAAGTGCATCTTTGTTAGGTATGAGATATGTGTCAATAGTTACAAGCTTTGAGATACAGTTTCTCATAAGGTGGTCATTAGTAGAGATGTCATCGTCGATGAGGCATCGATGTTAAAGACCAACAAGGCTGCTAGAGGGAAGTAGAAAACACATGTGTTAGTGCACTGATTTGTGTACCTTATTTGTCAACCACGTGATTCCACATGTCATGTAGTTGGTTGAGCCCTTGAGGGGCATTTGGTGCATGGCTTTAAAGGGGATTAGGTGGGAGTGGGTTTTAAGATCCCATGGATCATTGCAACATCCTGTTTGGAACTTACATCATGTATAGGTTTTGAAGCCCCTTCTTGGACTCTACACCTGGCAAGGGATTACTGCAATCCTACTTTGAGTTTCGTGTGGGCGTTATTATACCCATTGATTTCTGTGGTGTGGTCCATATAAACTCTTGATCCACCTCATTTTTGGGCCCATCCCACAAAATGATGTTGCAAAATGAATGGATGGTGTGGATATAACACATACATCATAATGGGGTCCACATAACTAGGTGACGTAAACGCACTACAGGTCAGTGGTGGTTTGTGGCAATTCCAAACAGACGTGGTTTAGCTAGTGTCAGGTGGCTAATGGTCGATGCTATGTGGACCCCACCATGATGTTTGTATTTTATCCATGCTGTCCATCCATTTTGAAATATAATTTTAGGGCTTAATCCCAAAAATGAGATATATATATAAATCTTAGGTGGACCACACCATGGGAAAACAGTAGTGATTGAATTCCACCATTAAAAACCTCTTAAGGCCTCATAACACGGGCCCTATAAATGTCAAGGTGGGCCTTAAAAATGGCCACAAATATATATATACATACATATATATATATACAGATATATATATATATATATATATATATATATATATATATATATATATATATATATATATATATATATATATATATCAGCTTGATCCAAAACTTTTGTGGCCCCCAAGAAGTTTTTAATTGTGGCCATTCAATCAACACTATGCGTTCCACTCGAGATTTGGATTAAACTCATTTTTGGGCTCATACCATAAAATGATCTGAAAGAATGGGTGGACAGCATGGATGAAACACATACATCATGGTGGGGTCTACAGAGCACCGACCAGTAGTGGCAGGGTTGAAACACATTCATTTGGTGTGCTTCTTCTAAACATGAAGTGGGATAGTCTTTAAGCCATGGGATTACACGACAATCCCTGACACCATGTAATTATTACATTTTGCTAATTCTATCTCACTTAAACCCATCTAATCCCATGCACCAAACACCTCTTTGGAAGCTGAAGACTGAAGGCACAAGAGGACGTGGAGCATCAAGGAGCAAAGAACATGTGCATGAGGTACCTTGGTGACCCTAACCCTTGACCCAAAACAACCTAAACTTGTAACTGATCCCAACTTTAGTAGATAAACCTTTTATTGATCATCCTTTAGCCTTATGAACGTTAATTGAACATGCTTAGATTGGCTTTAAAGGTTTCGAGTTGCTGAAAAATAAATTGCATAATTTCAGGTTACATTCGGTCCCACAAAAAGTGCTTAAAATAGGATAGTAGTAAAGCTTTAAAATTTGTGTAACTCAGCTCCAGCCGAAGAATCCTTCGGCTGGTCCCAGTGTGACTAAAGACCATATTTGGTTTGACTGAAGGTGTCAAAAATTGTCTAGCATCTTTCGTGGTTTTTCTATAGGCTAATTTGGTATGATTGAAACCAATTTCGGTTGGACCAAAGACTAACCATTTTTTGCCCATTTTATGACCATTGGAACTCGATTCCTTTATAAAGAAGATCCGGTCTTTAGGCATTTATATGAGTTTTTGGTGTAATAGAAACTTACGTGAATTCTCACTCACATCCTACACCCTAAGCCTTTAATCCCATGAGATTTGATTCAACTTCTTGAGCTTTACCACTCTAATGAGGATTCCAACCTTAATGTTGAAGATGAACTCAATCTCCACTATTTTTTTAGAGATTAGTCCCAACCTTATTAGTATGCCCTTTGTCTAAATCTTCTAGAACACCTATCTAGGTGAATCCCCTAAGAATTATAACCTTCCCACGTGTTGTAAGAGATTCACTCAACGTCTCATCACCTTGGTCACCTCAATGGAGTATCGCGTGTAAGGTGTTTAATCTTGTAGTTGAAGCATTGGCAAAGCATCGACATCAACGATCGGGAGAGAAAAATGGAGCTAGTTGAAGTACGGGAGGCATCGATCAAGCAACCGAGATGACACATCAGAGGGGCTCAATTCGACAAGTGTCATGTATGAGTCCAAACTCTCTTTCCTTGTGTAGGATTGAGGTTAAGAGTAGAGGTGGGAATGGGATGACTCGATCTGACTAACTCGACTTGTACGACTCGACTCGAACTGAATGGGTGAGTCAGTCTGAACCGAGTAGGCTTCGCCCAATTCGAACTCAAACCAAGTTGAGTTCGAGTTACCTAGTAACTCGACCCAACTCGACCCAAAACTCGATTCAGTTAGACTCGACTTGATCCGAAACCCTACTCTCTAACCCTATCTCGACCTGATCCCAAAATCTCTCTCTCCCTCCCTCATCCTCCTCATCTTCCAAGCCCGTCAACCACCCACCACCATCACCCTCCTCCTCCTCCTCCTCTCTCTCCTCTCCACTCTCTTGGTCTCTCCCTCCCTCATCTCTCAATCTGACTCAGTGCTAACTCAACTCCACTCGATACTTCTAACCTAATCGGAGTCGGTCCGAATCAGTCCAGGCCAGATCGGACTCGAATCAAGTCAGGCATGCTGGACTCGGTATCGAGTCGGATTGAGTTCGGGTCAGGCCTATTTCAAAATCAGATTGAGTCGAGTAAGCCCTAACTCGGTCCAACTCGAGTCGATGCCCAGCTCTAGTTAAGAGTTTATAATCCAAACTTGTTAGGTTCTTGTGTAGGACCTAAGCTCTTACGTATGGCCGAATTCACCATATATGGGTGTGTATGTGTTAGTGTCCATGGGAGCTATCGGCAGGAGCAAACGTAGGTCCTTGGACTAGGATTGAAGTTGTTAATTAGTCGATAGAAAATCAACTAAAGTCTTTTGCAGGAGCCTCCGGTGAGAATGTACGCTAGATAGGTTCTTGTGTAGGGTTGTAAAGGTTAGATGTGAACCTGATTTAAAACCTCTAATGGTAAAATTTGGAACACTCAGAGAGAGTACGTTCGCCGAGAATAGTGTAGGGAAACAAAACCACTATACATGCTTATTTCTAGGATTGTTATTTAAGCACATTTCTAATTATGCTTGTGTGATTGATTAGTAAATTATATATATGCATGATTGGATGAATGTTAGGATTTAAATAGTTAGCACATCTCATACACGTGTACACTATCGTTTATGGAATAGTTGCTTGATTAGCATATTTATTGTAGTTTATGTGATTGGACCCTTTATTGGCTTGGAAGCCTTATAGTTAATTGACTTAGTTTAAATTAACATATTAGTTTACATAAGCAATTGTTTGTTAAAATACATAAATTTTATTTAGTCCTAATTGCCTCCTAAGATATAGTCGTGATTCTATAGCTCCACTAAGCTTCTGCACATAGTCATGGTATCCTATTCCATATAATTTTAATTGGTATCAGATTCATATAGCTTTTAAAGGGCTTAACCGTCTTGAGTTGATTGAAGGAGCTTAAAAATGATGTTTACCCACAAGGGGAAAGCTAAAGTTACCCAAGAACATAAATAAATTTCTAAACTTAACGTGGGTAAGCCTATTGGGTACAATAAAGGATTCGAACTTGATAGTCATATCTTTGCCTTTACTCCTCTGGTAATCTAAATAGACTTGTCTACTTTTGAAAGTAGACTAAGAGCTTCTCCTATGTACCATACTTATGGAGATGTTGAGAACCTTAAATTTGAATGTGTAATCTAAAAAGGGCCTAATCCACCTCAGTCTTAAACCAAAGTGGTTAATACTTTATGACTGAGAAATTGATACACCAATAGAGAAACATCCCTAAAGGATTGCTGAAAAAGAAGCGAAAGTTTCTGTAACACCTTGGTTCTCATAACTCGAGGATGATCGCTCGAATAGGAGAACTCGAGGGTTATGTCATAAAGTGAACTAACATGCATCTAATAAGTACTAAATATCATAACAATCATGAAAGATAACTGCTATATAAACTAATAAAAGTGAAATTAAAAGAGTTCAACATACGTAAATGGAGGGTAAGATATAAAAGTGAAATCCCTTAGCAAGGGATTTTAATTACAATCCTCGAAATGTAAGAAAATATAAAGTCTGAAATGTGAAAGCAGGTAATCCTATGATATCAGTTGAGCTCCAACGACTCAACTACATCAGCATACAAGTCCTCACTGTACTCCTTGTCACGCCTCAAACCCAAAAATCGAATTTACAGGAATCCCAATTGTCGAATCTGGTGCCGACAACCTCCGTAGTACCCCAGTCTCGGCACCTAGTGGTCATATGTTAGGTTCCGATCCTGGGATCTTACAAGGAGGATTTTCCAACGTACATTTATCTAGTAAGAAGCATAATCACAAGTTTACCCAAATCAAAAAGGCAGCATCATCATCACATATCCATTAATATAAATATTTGAATATAATGCTGAAAGGAAAATACATATGTCAAAATCAAAGCTCCAGAGTCAGCTACATGCTCCAAGTTCCACGTTGCTGCATCCTAACATCACCTGCACGCATCTATCGTGCATAAGCTTATAGAAAGCTTAGAGGGTGGTGTAATGTGTGCACAAGGTAAGTGCTAAGTATTCAATACAATGCCATAATCATACAATATCGGAAATACTGGTAAGATCATGAATCATACGATACCAGAGTACACAATACAGATCAACTATACAAGAGAGGAGTCATAAAGAGCCAAATATCAGATGCCGAGGATGCAATGCAATATATAATTCCTGATGAGTTCACGAATACCGTCAGCCGTATCTAGACCATATAAATGCAGAAACACAGTAACCCAAAATGTCATATGCCGTAGATGTAATGCAATATGCAGTATGAGTAGAACGACCATGCTGGAGTGTAAAGCCGGGATGATGGTAGTAGTATCATAAGCTATGGGGTCCATTACAAGGGACTTCTATCCAAATCAGTCCCATACCTAATTTGGATAGTCAGACTCAATGTGGTAAACTCCTGATCTCAGGTTAGTCACGCGCCTTAACCGAAATCCTGGCCATTGCGAAGATACAGGTAACAAATAGTTGTGCACCACCAGCCCGAATGGATAGTGAATGAATGAATGAGTATGCAACTCCTGCTCTACAAATCAGTACTGTATATCTCTGGGATCATCACCGGGGTCTAGTACACTCTACATGTAAATCGCCGCCCACTGATGTGCGACCATGCAAGTGGAAGAGACCTCACTATCTTCCTGGCTAGTAGTTAGCCAATATTTACTCGGTACGTAGATAGCGGACTCATTTACGAGCTGGTCAAACTCAGCCTAGGTATGCTCCCTACTCTCGGGCAGGTAAAGCCACACCTCTTCCCAACCGACCACGACATAGTGGGAGAGGCGGTCTCTTGGTATTCGGCACTTGGGCGCTCATGTATCTACTCAGTCTCGACGTTGGGGTGTCTCCTGGCATCGGAGGTTTAGGGACTTTCACCCACGGATATCCAAAGTGCCCAGATGCTCGAACCAAACATTTTCGCTGTCCCATCTGGCCATCTACGACATGCCTGTGAAGTTACAACCCTGATGTCGCTAGGGCGTATAGTAATCACAACCACACAATGCAAGATGCATAGTCATGTGGTCCAATGATGCATCGATCCTGCACATACCGTGCGCTCATGTGGGATAACTCCACCTATCAGGGAGTCTCATAAACCATTTGCATCATGACATATGCAAGGATCAATCACATCTCACAATAAACATGCAGATGATGCATATGGGCATGTATCATGATGCTATGCTGTCACATACTCATAATCGGTATCAATAACCGGCATCGACAATTGGCCTCGACAATGTGGACATTTAACCAACATTGCTTCCAAGGAATGGATCGCATAGAGCCTAACATATAGTGGACCCATGGCCTCACACAAGGGCCTAATATACGACACCATGGGCCTCACTTAAGAGTTTAATATGCATCACGATGGGCCTCTCATATGGGCCTAATATACAACACAACGGGCTCTATCGCCTGGCCCTCAAATGCACCACAATGGGCCTCATCACATAGGCCTCACATACATTACATAGGCCTCAAATGCATCAAGCTGAGGCCGAATACTCATTAGAATGGTCCTCAAATACGGGACGCATATACATCACAATGGGCCTCGGCAATCGGCCTCGATATCCGGCCTCGACAACCGGAGTCGGCCTCGATAATCAGAATCGACCTCAATAATTGGAATCGGCCTCGATAGTCAGAATCACCCTCAATAATCGGAATCGGTCTCGACAATCGGAATCGGCCTCAATAATCAGAATTGACCTCGATAATTGGAATCGACCTCAATAATCGAAATCGGCATCGACAATCGGAATCGGCCTCAATAATCAGAATCTGCCTCGATAATGATCGAAATCGGCATCGATAATCGGAGTCATCCTCGATAATCAGAATCGACCTCGACAATCGGAATCGACCTCAATAATCGGAATCAGCCTCGATAATCGGGTTAGCTTCGCTAATCGGATCGGCCTCGATAATCGGCACCAATAATCAACATCGATAATCGGCAACGATAATCGGCCTATAAGCAAGGCGGGGTCCATGTATGAACAACTGATCGAACCATAATATAAAGATTGGTCCTCGGCCGTAGTTATATCAAACCCGATAGCGCGAAACCATCCGTCTATAGCGAATGGGGCCCACTGATTAGGGTTAACCCACAAGAAAATGATGAGGAAGGGCCTAATAATGCCTAAGGGAAGGTCACAATGTGGGCGTCCAACCATCATTGCCCATCAATGTGGACATTTAACCAATATTGCTCCCAAGAAATGACACTCATAGGGTCAATCGTATACTAAGTCCACGGTCTCATACAATAGTTTAATACACATCATCATGGGCCTCGCTTATGGGGCATATACGCATTACGTTGGGTCTCACTCATGGGCCAATGTATATAACATTGGGCCGTATCAATGGGTCGAATTAAATGGGTCGAATCAAATGGACTAGTACAAATGGGCTAAATCAATTTGGCTGAGTCAATGGGCTGAATCAAATGGGCCAAGTCAATTGGGTCGATCAAATGGGTCGAGTCAATAGACCGAATCAAATGGGCCAAGTCGATTGGGTCGATCAAATGAGCCGATACAAATGGGCCGAGTCGATGGGCCGAATCAAATGAGCCAAGTCAATTGGGTCGATAAAATGGGCTGATACAAATGCGCCGAGTTGATGGGCCGAATCAAATGGGCCAAGCCAATTGGGTCGATCAAATGGGCCGAGTCAAATGGGTCCCTAAATAAATCAAATCGGGCCTCATCAAGTGGGCTCCTAATAAGTTAAATGGGCCATACCAATGGGCTGTACCAACTACACCCTTCATCCATTGTTAGAGATCATTTTAAAGCATTATTTAAAAATCATATCCAAAGGATCATCTGGACCATACCACAAATAATAGTGGTGATAAAGATTTCCACCGTTGAATTCCAGTGGGCCCACCATGGCATTTATTTCCCATCTAGTCTATTCATAAGGTCACAAAGACCTAATATTAGAGGAACAACAAATATCACATTGGTTCATAACTTCTGTAATGCCAAAAGGGGTTCCAATGGTGGGCATTCAATCCACTGTTTTCTGTAGTGTGGTCCATCTGATGACTGGAACTGTCTTTTTTTTTTTTTTTCCTTTTTTCTCAAGCCTTGAGACAGTCTTGCCAAATGGATGGACGGTTTGGATGAACCAATACATTAGGATGGGGTCCATGGACGTGGCCCACCTTGAGCAGCTCGCCAAAAGGATGGATGGTTTAGACGTAACACATATATAAGTGGGCCCCACAGAATTTGCTGGCTTTAATCACAGCAGCAAGCTGCTGCAGGAGCTGGGCCATCCATCAGATGAATGGCGTGGATACAATATATACATCCCCATGTGGCCCATGCCGCTGCTGCTGCACGTACAACAGCATACGTGTGGGGTCCCACCGTCCTGTGGTGTGGACGGTGTGGATACAACACATACATGTGGGTCCTACGTGAGAGTGGCCCACAAAACATCTATTTTAATAATATAATATATTATATAATATTATATATATTATGTATCTTACATATATCATGGCAGGAAGCTGCCACCGTCCAGACCCATCTGGACGGTGCAGTGTACTCGCGTTAAAGGTGGGTCCCACGTGGAACTGGCCCACCCATTATATATATATATATATATATATATATATATATATATATATATATATATACACACCATTCAAACCGTTCGTCAGGTGGGTCCCACGTGAGAGGTTGGCCCACCATGATAATATATATATATATATATATATATATATATATATATAGATATATATAAATTAATATATTATATATTATATATTTAGATATAATATAATATAATATATTCTCTAGCGCTCCTGGATGTATCAAAAACACAAATATCTGATTGTTTCAAAGTTGTTGGTGTGACACACTTACTGACCCACTGTGATATATATATATATATATATATATATATATATATATATATGTATGTATGTATGTATGTATGTATGTATATGTATGTATGTAGCATCCCTGCTGCTGGACGCTGGCTGGATGGTATAATATATATATATATATATATATATATATATATATATATATATATATATATATATATATAAAATACAAAAAGGATGACGATCCAGCATGTGGGACCACGATCATCCAAACAGTGGATGGTGTGGATCATCACCTGCAATAGGGTGGGCCACACCATCTGATGCTGATGGACGGAGTAGATATAACACATATTGGTAGGATCCACACCATCATAATAGAGAGAGAGAGAGAGAGAGGAACGATGATGGAGGGACCCCGCCACTATGGATCCCTCATGATTACAACATATACATCATAATGGGTCCCACCTACAAGTGGGCCCTCAAATGCAAATCGACGGTAGAGCACCCACCTATTGGCCTCCTCCTTTAGCTCCTTGGACTCGTAGTCGCCTTAGTTTCGATCTCAACGGAAGCTGATGAAGTTTTGATGGTTGAGATGTGAGATGATAGGGTGGAAAGGTGGGCCACACTTAGTTTTTTTTGGAAGAGAGAGCTTGGATGTTGGAGCTCTCATGGAAGTTGGGAATTGCTAGAGAGAGAGAGAGAGAGAGAGAGAGAGAGAGAGAGAGAGAGAGAGAGGAATGATGGATTGATATGGGATGGGTGTTGTATGGAAGGGGAATGGGAAAGCATGAGTTTGTTTGAATTTTTTGTAAAAGAGGGATGGGTAGGGAGAGAGAGAGAGAGTTGACTTGTGGAAAAAGGGTGATGGTTGCTTGTACTTGTGATGGGGTGAGGTGGTGTTGAGGTATGATGGTGTACTTGACTTGATTTGATGTGACGGGTCGTAGAGATTCTCTCAGAATTCGTAACGCGCGACATTTCTTTAGAATGAACGTGGGCTCACATCTTCTGGCCCGAGTATCAGATCGGTGCGCGAGTCACGGCGTTGGAACCACGGCGACAACGTGGTCTCTAGGGTACAAGTTTCGGATCGCACTGACTTCGGTATGCAGGTCTCGGCTTAGGATCACGCGCAAACGTCAGATACAGTTCGAGGGTTGCTGGAAGTCGACCGGGAGGACCATGGAAGCCTACAGAATGGTATAGTCTAGGATATGGGTCTTACACTCCTCTTCAGCTATCCTTGGAGTCCCGTCATAGGTGTCAGTGTCACCCTCTGCCATTAAACCTGTGTCTATTTGGTGTAATCACATAGTTCAATGAGTGAAAACTCAGTGAAAATTTCCTACACAGATTCATGTATATTACATTATTCCAATGTAGTTTAAACCAATACATTCATTTCATAAGACAAGTATATCAAATGTATCTATGTATCGATGTATGAATATATGGTCAAGTCAAAGATCTGGGGATGCATATCTAGATGTCAAAAGAAAAGGGTCGCCCACGGTAGACTGATCATCTGGAAAAGACCATGTAGGTGAGTATGCCCAAGGATGTCTAACCTCCTGAAAAAATATTCAGGATATACCCAAGGAGGTTCTAAAACCATAGTGGTACAATTGCACATATTCTGAGGGTTTAACTGAAGTGATAGAACTTTTAGTAAACTGAATAGAGTGTGGCTTACATTGAGCACTCAGTAAAGCTCATATGTCATGCGTGGATGTCATGCACCATGATACCCATGTACATTCTTTAAGTTTAACAAGATCGCTCTTTAAGCCATAGACACCATCAAAGCTTGAGGTCTTTTAGCAAGATATCAAACATTCAAACATGAGCTCAAACATGAATCTTTATAATTTCCTTAGGTCCAAATGAAGACCTATAAATGTGGTATGTCAATTATGATTAAACCATGGATAAGTTCATTCCACATTTCTTATAAAAGACAACATCTCACAAATAATCTTCATTATACAAATAAAATGAAAATAAATTTCATGGCTCTTGTCATTACTAGTAGAACTATGCCCATAATCAAACAATTGCTAAAATGACATAAAAAATGCAAGACTAAATTCTATTCACATGGTTAATAAATATAGGGCTTTTATATTAGGAAATAAGGCATTACCTCATGTTCATCACTACAAAAAAGGAATGAAAGGGATAAATTTCTATTCAAATTATTCTAAAATTTTATATATCTTAAATTCAAACTAAAATGGAGCCTAGCATATATAAGAAGTAATGGGGTAGTTCTTCACTATACCATTTATAGGATGGGTGGAAACAAGATTTCTTACCTCATATTATAACTAGTAGGAATGTACATATGTCCAAGCAATTACAAATGTGGCATAAAATACAAAATCTTGTAAAAATGAGTTACAACAATAGGGTTTTAAACATTCATTTGTAATTATCAATATCAATTAGACATAAAAAGGAGTGAAATCAATATTTATACTACTCTAAATTTCTCTACCCTTTAGGCTTAAAACCAACTTGGAATTTAATGAAATGAAGGAACAATGTGGGATATTTCTCACCTTAGGCAATTCTTCTTGATACGGACTTTCTTATAAGGTGAGTTTACAAGTTCCTAAATCACAAGCATATAATCAAATTCTATTCAAATTCATGTATGGACTATAGCCGATATGAGTTTGTCATGACTTACTTGATTCAAAGTTAGTTGCGGGAATGGTTGTTTCTCAAGGTGAGCTGATGTAGGTGGCACCTGGATGAATCATTCCAGGGTTTCAGTGAGTAGTTATTGAGTCAACTCACTTGGAATTCTCAACTAAGAAGTTAGTTGGGCTTAGAATTTCATAAAACTACTAGTTGTGGTATTTGATTACTGGTTTTCTGGATTTGTAGTGACACTTTAGATCTCTAGTAATGGATAGGCCCTGATCGTGCTATTTCAGCGAGTTATTACTGAGTCAACTCAGTTGAGTCTTTATAAAATTGACTCACTAATGAGTTAGGTGTAAAATCATGGAAGAGATGGATGGGATCACATTACCTACGCTAGAGTTGGCCTTGCTTGATGGCATAACGAAGTTTTGATTCTGACTGGTCCGAGTTGAATCCGGGAGTTGTGACTCGGCGTTTGACTGAGTTACACGAAAGAGGCTGATTCCAGACTCGCTTTCAAACACAGCAGAGTCGGCGATCTGGTACAGGGTCAGTAATAGAGGAGATGAGATGAGATAGTGTAAGGGAAGTCGAGTTTGAGTTTTAAGGGTTTACCTGAGTTGACTCGTTGAGTCCGTCTGCTCACTCCACTGCCTATGAGTCGACAGACCACAACAATGAAGTAGGTGGTCTGTTTCCTCCTTTTCTCCCGACTTCCTGCCGATATCTCTTACAATCAGCGAGTAGAGAGAGTTGATCCAGCAAGGTCGTTGGATAATCAAACTCGCTGAGTCAACCTGATCAGCATGATCGGAGTGGGCTATCGCATGGTGGAGGTCCGGAGTGGGAGAACTCACTTCTTCCTTCTCTGCTTGCCTCTACACGACCTTCTCTCTATCCGGATGAATAGGCAGAGGACTCGACCCGCTCGACTAAAAGCTTGGTTGAGGCCCGACTCAGTCGCATGAAATGCGGTGCCCCACTCTCTCTCACGAACTCTCTCTTTCTTTCCCTAACTTGCCTTAAAAGTCACCCTAAAAATTAGCTATTTATAGCCTTTCTTCTTCTAGAGATTTCCATAACTAATCACCAAGATTAGCGTGCTGTTTAGCAATTGAAGAAGTTAAGAAACTCATCGTAAGAGCTTGTTTGTTTAGTCAAATGTCAGCATGGGTCTGATCGGCTATCCCTGATGTGATTTTGGTGAACTGGGCTGCATTTTGGACGACTTGGATTAGTAAAAAGATTACTTTCCTAGATGCAGTTTTCTTTGGTCAGATCGAGGAAGATGACGTCCTGGCCATGGCGTTCTCGTAACGGTCGGGTGATTCGATGATCTGGGGCGTTCAAAAGGTTTGGATGAAGGGTATTGGGCATGTGTGATCCATCTAATGGTGAACAGGGACCGTTGATCGCAGTACTCTTGCTAAGCTGGAGGTGACTCGCATCGTGGCAATATCTTGCCAAAATTTCGGTTTGCTAAGAGATTTTCGGGCAGCCCTAAGCTGGATGTCTTGGATGGCTTGAAGGAAGCTTCCAGATGGCAGGGAAGGGCTGAGATCTGATAAGAATGGAGTTTTATTCCTTCTATCTTTTGTCGAATAGGGAGGCATTTTTGGAAACCGTAGACATGACTCGGACGCAAGCGTGATGCGTGGGAGAGGTCTCTAACGTCTTGGCAAATGATTTTTCCAGCGGACGCTGGTGACGTGGATTTCCGCATCAGTAGAGAGTTCTTAGTGCCACGCTGTCTGCAGCGGGTGATCGTGTACATGTACGTGAACCACCACGTGCAGAATATTGTGGTTATGGTCGGTGGCCTCTGTTAAACACTATGAATGGCTCGGATCTGATGAGGCAGGCTTCAATGGTCCCTGATGATAGGCCATTTGATGATGACGAATGCCTGATTCGTTTGAACTTGCGTGTGGCGGGAAATGCGGGAGAAATCCCGATTTTTTTGGTTTTTATCAGGTCAAACCAGATTTGACCCGATACACGGTCTCGTGTACTGTGGGTGCACACATTCCGTGCACTCACACAGTTCAAAAGTGGGGTCCATGTGGTGATCAGTGCAAATCCACGTCGTCCATTCTTCTTGGCAGGCCTATTAAACGCTTTGGACAGATGGTTAGTCCATTCTATAGCTTTAGGGGGCCATACTTGGAGATTTATTCAAGATATGTGTTGGTTATTTTGATTGGACGGTTACCTTTAATTTCAATGTGTATATTAGTGGTTATAAGGTGAGTTAACATGTAGTAGAGTTCTTTGATTGTTGAAATCTTACTACGGTGTTTTATGAAGTTGGGAAATGGAGTCGTTGCTCTTATTTGTGAGTTGGAGTTTAGGATTTAAAATACGAGTCGTTACAGTTTCCAAACCTTCTTAAAAAATCCGATTGGATGAAAGTGTTGCTGGAACTAATTGCCTGGCTTAATGAGAAGACCAGAATACTAATAAAGGATATTATTAATCAGGGTATGACTCACATAGTTAAATCATCCACCGAATATAGATATCTAATTAGGAATTCACTTAAGGGAGACAAATTTAGAAAAATCATTCCCCCTTTTGAAGATAGTCTAGGTCCTCGAAAATACACACCCAAGTAAATTGTGAAGAGGGATAGGTGACCTTAGAAGGTCTATGAGGGCTTAAATGATAAATAAAAGGATTAACTCTCATTTGTTAAGATAATTGTTAAATCTGAGGATTTCGCCCCCAACCTTATGATTTATAATTAAATTTGAGGATTCTAGCCTCATCGTGTACTTAATTAGTATATTTGAGGATTAAGCCTCATTTTTGTTAGTTTAAGTTTAAAGTTGCTTGATCTGAGTACCATATGCTTATTGTCAGACTATCATTGCTCATTCATATATATTTCAATTAATATATCTTTTAAATGACCATAATAAGCATGCTGCATGTTTTAATGTTTATATGCACTCTCTATTCCCTTGTTAATATGTATCTTATAATTGGTAAATCAATGACTTATAGAGTTGTTAGTGTACTAATTTGTGCACCTTATTTGTCAATCATGTGAGTCCATGTGTCATGTAGTTGGTTGGGCCATTGGAAGCTGAAGACTGAAGACACAAGAGGATATGAAGTATTAAGGAGTAAAGAACATGTATATGAGGTGCCTTGGTGACCGTAATCCTTGACCCAAAATAAACCTCTAAATAATCTTAACCTTAATAGGTAAATCTTTTATTGATCATCCTTTAACCTTAAGAGCCTTAATTGAACATGCTTATATTGGCTTTAGAAGTCCCGAGTTCCTAGAAAACGAACTGCATAATTTCATGCTATATTAGGTCCTACAAAAAGTGCTCAAAACAGGATAAAAACAAAGCCTTGAAAATTGTGTAATTCAGCTTCAACCGAAGAATCCTTCGGCTAGTCTCGATGCGACCGAAGACCTTATTTAGTATGACCAAAGGTGCCAAAAACTGTCTAGCAACTTTCATGGTTTTTTCCATGGGCTAATTCGGTGCGACCAAAGCTAATTTTTGGTTGGACCGAAGACTAGCCATTTCTGCCCATTTCATGACCAATGGATCTCGATTTCTTTATAAAGAATATCTAATCTTTGAGATTCCTATGGTTTTTTGGTGCAATAGAAGCTTATGTGAATCCCCACTCATATCTCAGACCCTAAGCCTCTAATCCCATTATATTTGATTCATTTTTTTAAGCTTTACCACTTTAATGAGGATTCTAACCTAAATGTTGAAGATGAACTCAATTTTCACAATTTTCTAGAGATTAGACCCAACTTTATTAGTATACCATATTTCTAAATCCTCTATAACACCCATCTAGGTAAAGCTCCTAAGAATTATAACATTCCCATATGTTGTAAGAGATTCACCCAACCTTCCATCACCTTAGTCACCTCAATGGAGCATCGCACGCAAGGTGTTTGATCATAGAGCTAAAGTATTGACAAAACATCGACGTTAACGATCAGGAGAGCAAAAGAGGAGAAGATTGAAGCATATGAGAGCATCGATCAAGCAACCCGAGACGACGCATCAAATGAGATCAATTCGACAAGTAAGTGTCATGTATGAATCCATATTCTATTTCCTTATGTAGGATTGACGGTAAGAGTTTGTAACCCAAAATTGATATGTTCTTATGTAGGACCTAGGCTCTTGTGTAGAGCCGAATTCACCGAACATGAGTGTGTACTTGTTAGTTTCTATGAGAGCCTTCGATGGGAGCAAATGTAAATCCTTTAATTAAGACCAAGGTTGTTGATTAGCCGATAGAAAATCAACTAAATTCTCTTATGAAAACCTCCGGCGGGAGTGTATGCTAGATTGTTCCTTATATAGGACCGCGAACCTTATGTATGGATGTAAAGATTAGAGGTGAAGCCGGTTTAAAACCTCCGATGGTGAAATCCGGTATACTTAAGGAGAGTGCGTTCGTCGAGAGTAAAGTAGAGAAACTAAACCACTATATATGCTTATGTTTGAGATTGTTATTTAAGCACTATATATATATATATCTATATATATATATGTGATTGAGTACTTTTTTGGTAGGCTAGTTCACCTTGGGTGTCCTCGTTACATAGTTTTTTTTTTCGGGTGACTAGTTCTCCTTAGGGCGCATCTTCGAGTACTTTTTCGGGTGAATAGTTTTCATTAGGCGACCTTTTTGCTAGCTGGATGTTCATCCATAGGTTTGCAAGTACGTGAATGCATTTATACATTTAAACAAGACTTCTCGAATGTTTCGTACGATGTGAACTGCTATTCCTGCTTATTTTAAATATACTTGACCAATGCGACAGTGTGTAATCTTGAGGAGAATTCACATTGAGCTGCCTACTCATTCTTTAAATATATAACTGTACAAGTAGTGCAGGTAGTTAAATGATACTTATGTTCAGAGTTATGAGTAGTCGGGTACAAATATTAGGGATGCATGGCTGCATTTACTGAAGAGAAGTTGCATGGTGGTGCAGCTTAAGTGTAGCTACATTTTATTATATTTCATATGTTAAATTGTTTATTTCTTGTATTTGTTAATATTGAGACATCGGTTTTATATAAGTCCTATGGGCAATCGCTTGTATATTTGAACATGTATGCAGAGTTTCCTTTATGTCTAACTTGTTCCTCTTCCGCTAAACTGCTCACTTTGAAAAAAAAATAAAAAATAAAAAAATATGAAATTTAGGCTATCTTTAAAAGTTAACCGTCGGATTTTCAGAAAACGAGTAGTATACTACTTGGATTTCGAGAACTAGGGTGTTACATCACCAGCGTTCAATCAAACATTGAGTCGATTACGGCTCTGGCATGCCGGCCCGCACTTCCTAAATCGCACATGTAAACTGATTACAGGTTCTCATTCACAGGTATAGCATGGTGTTTGATGGAACTGTGTAAACACCTCCCTGTCCCTTAAATGGTAGCTTAAAATCTCCCCGTCCTCCACAACAATGCATCCTTTTTACTCAGCGTGGAGATCGAAAAGCAGTAATTGTATGATTCAGGAGAATTTAAGTATCAATCCATCAAGATTAGCCCAACACACCAAAGGCGTGGTTCACTGATCAATAGACCCCACTTGTCCAAATTGAAAGCCTAGGCTGAGTGAGGGTCCTACTCTTCTGTCAAGCTATGCGCGTTGACTCAGCCAAGAAAAGATAACACCGAGATTGAGTGCGTTTAAAGGCAAAGCAATGGATACCTTCGAATCAGTTGAGTATCCGTGAATTAGAATATTTTCACTTGGATTTCATAAAGTATATAATAATGCGCCATATTGGCATGCAATTTTTTAGTACATTTATCACCGTATAAATTCCTGTGGGGCCTAATTAAGCCAAACCATAATTAACAAAGACCGTTGGATAATAGAAACCGATCAGAGGATTACAATAACCCAGAAATACCAATGGTTGGATATTCCCCTCCACGCGAAAACGGGGTGTGGAACTTGGACGGTAGATCTGATCGCTCGATCAGGATGCGATCCCTGTGAGTCCCATCCGACGGGAAACGGATTGGCTACTCCCCCTGCCACTAGCCAATGGCTGGTGGTAGGTGCTCTGTGGGCCTCATATTGATGTATGTGTTTCATCCATGCTGTCCATCCATTTTTCTAGATCATTTTATGATTTGAATCCAAAAATGAGGTATATTCAAATCTCAATTGAACCACATTACAGGAAACAGTATTGAATGAAATTCGACTATTAAAACTTTTTGGGGGCCATAAAAGTTTTGGATCAAGATGATCTTTGTTTTTTTCCTTTCATCTCGGTATGTATGACCTAATCAATAGATTGAATGTCAAATAAACAGTACAGTGGTCCTTAGGAGGATTTTAATGGTGGATATCCAATCACTATTGTTTTCCTGTGGTGTGGTCCACTTGAGATTTATATCCTCTCAATTTTGGGTTGAAGCCCTTAAATGATCTATAAAAATGGATGAACGGAATGGATGAAACAAATACATCATGGTGGGGCTCACAAAGCACCGACCACCAGCCACCGGGCTGCTGGGAGGGGGAGTAGCCAATCCACTTCCCATCCGACGGGTACACCATGATCATGCATGGGCCCCACTTGGGCCAACATGAATTTATATTCTCAATCAATGACTATATAGTAATGTGGAAAAAACTACAACTACCCTTTACTCTTCCTTCTCTATTTATATAAATCTCTCTCCCATCACACCCAACTCCATCAAATTCCATCTACTTCACCATGTTGTCTTCTACCTCTTCCTTGTTTGGCTCTTTTCTAGGCAACTTTTACTCAAGGAAGCTGCTACTACACAATCCTTTCTACCATCCACCTCCCACAGTAGCAGCTGCGCCAATCGCGGCTGCGGGCTACGACTCATCCCAGCCCCTCAGGCAAGAGCACCTTCGATGCCAACGTCGCCATGATCCTTTCCATCCTCCTTTGTGCGGTAATTTGCGCGCTGGCCATCAACTCAATCATCAGGTGCGCACCAGGGCGCTCGAACCGAGTGGCCTTCCAGTCTAGGGATCGGGCCACAATATCCCGCCCAGCCAACAAAGGTGTCGATAGGAAAGCCCTCAAATCCTTCCCGAAGCTAACCTACTCGACGAGCTTGAAGTTGCCCGAGTGCACCATCTGCCTCTCGGACTTCCTCGAGGGTGAGCGGATGCAGGTCTTGCCCAAGTGCAACCATGGGTTCCATCTCAGTTGCATCGACAAATGGCTTTCATCACATTTGTCTTGTCCCAATTGCAGGCATGTCTAGTAGATACATGTAGGAAGATTGTTGGCTGTAATGAGGCCCTAGCTCCATCGGAGCCGTCGAATGCATTGCGTTCGGTCATTGTACCATTGGAACCCGAAGGTTTGATAATTAGTTATCTAAGTGTTTGTTAATTGTATTATTTGTGTATTCATGTTGTCCAAACAAGTGCCTGTTATATAGAATTAAGACCCAATCTTTTTCTGAATATGTAATTTATGAGGTTTGGTGTGTCCACGTGTGTAGAATCCTGCCCATCTATGTGAGTACAAGTGCATGCGAATTTGGCACACGTGTGTGCGATTCAATATCCACCAGTTGCGTCACAGTGATTAGACTTATGGCTCAAATATTGGGCCATTTCCAAGTTTGCCAGCATGGCACATATCCATACATTAAGTTGGGCACCGGCATGTAGGGGACCAAAAAAAGAAAAAAAAAGAAGTCCATGTAGGGCACCAACACTAGAAAGAAATGGATGGTTTAGAAAACTTCGGCCCAAGTTTAGAGCAGTACATTTGTTTTGCTGACTGTTGCCGACCTGACGAGTGGATCTACCTGATTCTTGGAGCATGGCATCGATGTAGTGGTGCTGTTCTGACGGATGGATTTGATGGATTTCACCAACTATGGGTACTTGAACCCTTGACCTGTGGTGTTGAAGCTCTTGTGAGTCTACCACGGGGTAAGAGTAAGGACACCACATGCGTGTGCAGTTAGTAGAAAATGGGTATGAAGTGTAATATGCTCTAGCAACTCTCTTATTTTATTAAAAAGGAAAAAGAAAAAGAAAAGAAGAAGTGGAGTATTGAATTATGTTAATTATCTGGTTGGTTGCCCAATTTGTTTTAAATTTGCTGGCGTACAAGAATTGATACAATGGCTCGATCTAAACTGATCAACTTTAATCCCAAGCATTAAAATAAACAAATGTCCATATAAACGTATATGATCAAATTACGAGAAACCAGTTATTTACTCAACCACTTGCAGAATTGATAAAAATCATGCGATAATCGGATGGTAGGGTTTTTTCTCCGAAGATGGGTTACTTTGTGCCATACAGGAGAAAGGACTTTCAGAATGCCAGTGCAAATCAAACAGGAAAAAACTCACAATTGATCACTAGGAGCAAGGGCAAGAATGTGTCTCTTGAAAGAAGTGCTTGATATTGGATAAAGAACAAATCTAAAGAACGAGCATAGACTTAGGTTATAATTAAAGATTATAGCTAAGAATTACTGCTACTTGATTACTGCAACTCCTAAGATAAGTTGGGATAAAGTAAATTGATAAGATAAAGTTTGTTTGATTGTTGTGTTGGATTGGTTGTTGGTTGGGATCCTTTCTATCACATTCCTTTGCCATTTATAGATTCTTGTTGTAGCTTATTCTTACAAATCCTTCTTCCATTATTAACGGTTACAACAATCCAAAAGCCTTTTTAGATTCTTCTCTTTTCTAGATCATTGTTTTAGTATGTTTCTCTTTATGACCGTTTTACTTCTGAACGCCTCTCGGCTGCTTGCTTCACTTTTATTGGCCAAGGTTTTGTTTTGGTTGTCCTTGGTCACCTTTTATATCTTAAATAGCTCGACTGCGCTTCTTGTATATCGACTACAACAATACATCGACCATCCACTGACGTGTAGGACTAATCTTATCCACTTCCTATTCCTTGTACAATTCCACATGTCACCCTCCTATTGGCTTTCCTTGAATTGCTAGAAATATGGTACAACATTGCCCTCTACCTCGCTTCGCCTTTAGTAAAAATGTGACAATGACGTTGTTCCATTGCCCAATATCATAAATGCAATCGACCGTTAATCCTCGAGTTGTTTCCCCATTGATTATACTTGACCAATATAGTATCATGAAATATTCTTTGTCTCAAACTTCTACGTTGTCCACGTAACACGTCGCATAAAAGCGTATAGTACGAGGAGTCTAATTCCATCTTCATTAATGCACACATATTGCGACCAATATATAAGCAATTCTTAAGTTAGTGCTTCTCCCCTCTCTCTTTGTTCTCTCTTTTGCATAAATACTTCCCAATTTCCTCTCCTCAAATCGTCACCATGTCTGCATCTTCTTCTTCATCTAATCCAGTTTTTCACTTGAAATCCTTCATTAAAGACCTTAATGTCTTATCATCAGGAGTGATTAATGATCTCCTCTTCAATATTCCAATTAAACCAAACATTGTAGTGTTGAGCTTGGTCTTGCTTTCCATCTGACAATCACCTATGAACAACTTTGTGAAATCGAACTTAGTTTTCTGAAGTGCCCTGATGAAGTTCTACTTATCCAATCGGATGGTCTTTAGGATCCCTCCAATGCATTTAACTCCTCATGAGTTTGGCCGAAAGCGATGAATGGCTGGGTTGAGTGGTTTGCCCACATTGAAGCACAACATGGTGATACGTGGAAGCAAGTAGGAATTTATAAGTATATTAAACTTTCTCTACACAAATTTCCAACCAATTCCTTCCTTCTTATAGTAACATCGACTTTTTAGAGTCGATCAACCAATGCATTCCATTTCGGATGCGGTCCCATTGGTCCATCAATCATGGATATATGTGCATTCACTCACCTTCTTCCCTTTGGCGAGCCTGAAAAATCCACATCCCTTCGCTCTCCCAGACAAGACCAGCAATGCATATTCTACCTTCATGGCTCTTCAATGCAAGTCTTGGGATGAAGTAGATGAACAAGAACATATATACGATGTTCTTGTTGATGTGGATATGCCAATTTTTGTTGTGTGTGAGTGCTCTGCAAATCACTAAGGAACATATTCACTTGGTCGAGGAGCTCGCTAATTAAGGACATCATCTTGCCCTTACCCCTTTTGTGGTTGGCCACCTTTATCGTGGTATGTATGAAGCAACTACTAAAGGATTCTTCCACTTTGGTGGGCCTATTCGACTTTTCCAGATCTGGTTTTATGAATATTTTGAAGCAAAGATCATGAAATCCGCCCCAATGGATATTGAGTTCACTTCCTTTGGCCATTGCAACATTCTCTGCTCCATACTTAATTATTCTTCGTTGATATGAATATCTTTATTTCTTTCACCCTCAATAAGTCCAGTCATACTTTTTGTCCCTTCAAATATAAAGAGTTCGGCCTGATATGGTTCACTGAAGAATATGAATCGACCGACACCGAAATGGAAAACCTCAGGGACGCAGCTTGGAAAAGCTATTTGCTATGTAGAGACTTACCATGTGCAGGCACTATAAACACTGGCATTGATGCCAAGGATGGAATTGAACAATATTGCCCCCACTCTTCTTACATGCCAATTTGGTATGGGTCAAGGTATCACTTTTCCATTCATTCCCCAGACTTGTAATCAACCTCTGACTCATTGGCCAATCCTAGACTCAGTCGCCATCTTTCGAACTCCCCATAAAGGTTTTGAGTCCCTGAGCTCTTCTTTCACACTCCCTCTCTTGACCAATTATCCGTAGCAATTAAAATCATTTCACTCATGGTGGAAGGATTATTATGGGACTAATTAGCGGGTCTTATGAATTAATAATCAACCAACTTTCTTCTTCATCGAAGGTGAAGAAACCTGTGGCCAAGAAAAAGAAAAATAAAGAAGCACCAAGAAGTTAATCACTCCTCCGTCAGCCATGCCTTCTGTTCAAAGAAAGACACAATCAAGGAAGGCAACCTCAATCACATCGGCTTTCCTATCTCCAACACCAAAAAAGATGATCACTCCCTTTTCTTTAATAAAATGGTTGAGCCAGTTCAACCTAAGCTAAAGCGTCAGAAGGCCACATTGGTATATCCAACATGATGGTTTTAGCCATTGCTTCAATCCCAATGCTCACAATTCCTTTAATCATTTCAAAGATCCCAGAGCTTGGACCTCTTATAACACCTCATCCTTCTTTGCGTACAACATCTGATCGAACTGCTTCAGGAATTCACTCTTTAACCACAACTATTGTAGACTTTGAGTAGTATTACAAAGCTAAATTTTGGCTGGGTGTCTCTCCTACTAAATACTTTTGGGAGATGGAAGAGGTGTATAAGAGACATAAATATGCTCATTTTAATAAGGCGTTTAATAAATGGTAGCGTGAAGAGGAAATTTTATACGATCCTAATCTTCATTTCAATTGATATCTCAAGCCATATAATCCCAATCGCTCTAACCGAGCTTTGGCTTTAGTCGTTGATCCTGCCAAACTTTTACTAGCAGATGACTGATTCATTACCGTCATTGTTCAGTCAGATCTAAGTGAATGTTATTTTAACAATATACACTTTCATAATGTAGTTCCCTTTACTTTCTTTCTTTTTCACAGTAACTAGGGAGCTCTCAACCATTAAAAAGTCAATTTTTACATCAACTCTTTAGGTTGAGGTGTCTACTCCAGACATCTCTGCCGACGCTGCTCAGTCCCAGGATAAAACACTTGAAATTTTTGACTTAAAAAGGCCTATGAGAAATATTCGGTAACCGACAGATCAAATTGAAAGCTAAGAGGAGGTAATAATATATTAGCTTATAGAGTCATTCAATCTCCTTCTATAATTAATAATTGTCATTCACATTTAACTAGGATTAAGAAGTTACAAAATCAGTTGTGCCAATGGTCTTTCCTTCCATTGACTTGCTTCTTCCTCAAAATCGATTGATTAAGCAATCACTCTAGTCAAGACTGTTAAAATTGTGAAATGGCGATGGATTTGGTCCGTTGCAAAAAAGGCTTGGTTTAACAACGGACTTGGTTGGGAAATTAGAAAATCATTTGAAGCGCTTACTTTGCGCCTTGAAAAGATAGAGGACGCTCGGTCATCCCAACCACAATTCAGTCTAGAAATACAATGCGAGGAAAGTGATCCTAACTCGCCTTTGAAGAACTCTGAAATTATGAATGAGGAGTTGAATTCCATTAATGAGCATACGGTTCAATTTCCTGATGAGTCGATCTCGATGACTGTTCAAAAGAATGGTGAAGAGACATGGGTTTCTTTCAAATACAATGATGATAACACACCCTCCTTACATGACACACAGGATCTCAATGATGAAATGTTGCGGAAAATTGTGGCAGTTAAAAAGTGGAGGGATTTAGCGACGAACTAATATCCGTCGCTAAAATAAAATTTGTGACGGGTTTGGTCCGTTGCAAATTTAGATCTTGCAATGGATTTTGGTCTGTTGCAAAGTAGCGCCCCTAACAATGTATTTTATTTGCTTTTGCGACGGATCATGGTCTGTTGTAAATTAACTTTTGCCCCTGCATTTTTTTAAAAAAAAACGGATTTTGCTCCGTCGCAAAGGACCTCCCATAGCGACGCATTTTATTTGCTTTTGCGACGGATCACGGTCCATCGTAAATTAACTTTTGCCTGTGCATTTTTTTTTTGCGATGTATTTTTCTCCGTCGCAAAGTAGTGCCCCAAGCAACGTATTTTATTTACTTTTGCGACGGATCATGGTCCGTTGGAAATTAACTTTTGCACCTGTTCTTTTTTTTGCTTTTGTTTTTGTTTTTTTTTTAAAAATAAAATATGGTGGTAAATTGTTTTATTGTATTGTAAGAAGTGTTTTATTAATAGAATTTCAATGCTTTAGATGTATTTATTTGTATTTAAGATTATTTTTGTATCAATTGATTGAACGCAGAGATTTTGTTGTTTTGTTTTTATATCAATTGAGTGGAAACTATTATTATTATCATGATTTTGCTTTAAAACTAATATTTAAATGCTTTGTAATATCACACAAAAAATCCCATTATACATCCTTTGTATTTTAGGAAATGAAGTTTGAAAAAAAAATGATTAAAAGGAATCAATATTTTGATATATAATTGACATTTTGAAAAAGAAAATTGAGAGGTTTAAAAAAATATGATTTTGAAAAAAATCATTGAGAAATTAAAAAAATAATTAACAATGTTTGAGAAAAATTGAGATTTTGAAAAAAAAAAAACCATGATTTAATAAAAATCAAGATTTTGAAAAAATTTAAGAAAATTGAGTAAATTTGATAATTTTGAAAAAATAGATATCGAAAAAAATGATATTTTGAAAAATAAAATTGAAAGATTAAAAAAATTGTGAAAATCTTGACAACTTTGAAAAAAGAAAAGATTTTGAAAAAGTAATTGAGATTGTGTTTTGAAAAAAAATTGAGAAGTTTAGAAAAAAATTGTTTAAAAAGAAAATGGAGAAGCTTGAAAGATTGAAATTTTGAAGATAAAAAATGAGATTAAAAAATCGAGATTTTGACAAAAAACTAACATTTTGAAAAGGAAAATTAAGAAGTTCAATAAAATTATGAATTTGAAAAAAGATTGAAAATTATCATTTTGAAAAAGAAAATTGAAAAAAAGTTGAATTTCAATTAAAGTCATACAATAAATTTGACAAAAAATTATCATTTTGAAAAAGAAAATTGAAAAGTTGAAAATAAAATGGTGCTTTTGAAAAAATAAAATAAAATTGGCATCTTGAAATTTTTGAGAAGTTTGAATAGATTGAAGTTTGACCAAAAAAAAAAAAAAGATTTTTGGAAAAAATTGAGATTTTTAAAATAAAAATTCATAATTTATATTTTGAGAAAAAAATTCAGAAGTTTGATGACAAAAATGAGATTTTGTTAATAAGTTTTGAAAAAAAAAATAAGATCAAAAAATTTACATTTTGAAAAAAAATGAGAAAAAATTAAGATTTTTTACTAAATTACTAGGGACATCCACTAATTGAACCTCTTAACCGTTTATGCGTAGAAACATTCACTTGTGAAAAAATGATAGCCCAAGTATAATGAAGTGTAATTGCAAGAATAACTTATAATGATGAGATTGATCAAATTCTATGATCACGCCATCCTAAGGTTCATTTGAATGGTTAGATGTGTTCGAAACATGCTAATTAAGATATAGAACAAAAATCGGCTCAATATGACCTGAAACGAATCAGATCCATCCAAAACACTCTTTGAATGGGCATAATCAGTTTGTCTAGATCTAGACTAATTTTGGACAATCTGATTGGTTTGGATTAAAGAGTAAATATAACTTCACATGTTTAGATTACATTTCAGTCAAATTTGATCATTGAATCATAAGATATGGCCTATCATGTTGTCGATCAATCTTGTCTACATAATATCTTTCTCATTTGAAGCTTGATTGGGGCAAGTAACTAGTTAAATCGAAGCTCTTGATTAGTAGAATAGAGTGCATAGATCAAATGTCTAAATTGAGCCAAATATTTAGGTCAAAATTGTGCCACAACTTACTAACCACATGAAAACCCAAGAAATGACGTCACTAAGTTCTGTGAGCCCCACCATGATATATGTGTTATATCCACACTATTCATCCATTTGGAGAGATCATTTTAGAGCATGAGCCAAAGAATGAGGCAAATCTAAAGGTCAAGTGGACCCCATTAGAAAAACAAGTGGGGATTGAATGCCTACTATTATAAATTTCTTATGGGTTGCAAAAGTTTTTGATCAAGCTAATATTTGTGTTTTCCCTTCATTCATGTATTTGTTAACTTATGAACAAATTAGATCTAAAATAAACATCATAGTGGGCACTATGAAGGTTTCGATGGTGCGTGTCACTATCCCTACCATTTTATGTGGTGGGGTCCACTTGAGCTTTGGATTTGTCTCATTCTTTGGCTCATGCCCTAAAATGGTCTCTCCAAATGGATGGACGGTGTGGATACAACACAAACATCATGGTGCGTCTCACAAAAGTTGGACACATCACTTCAGTAGTGTAACACCCTGAAAATCGGCACTGGAGTACATAGACTCTGGTCCCGAGTTTTCGTGTGTAAGCGTAATAAAATTCATGTGTCCTGATTCAAATTCACATTTATTTCATACATAAATAATCAAAGTAACGCATTTCAATTTATTGAAACCAAAGCGAGGTAGAAATAGTTAGATCTAACAATATAGGGCTAACACATAGGGGTTACAGTTCTAAAAGTTGCGATCATCCATGTGAGAATTATACAAATTGCAATAATTACAATAGGAACAGAAGAACAATTATCAGGCGGGAAGAAGCTAGGGATCTACTCGCCTTGAGCACACCACTGACTGGTCCTATTCCCGAGCTATCTGCATATGTCAAATAGGAGGCGTCAAACGCTAACATAGTGAAAAAATATCCCCAAGATTTTTACTTGGAATATTTTGGTGATTAGCGAGTTCACAACAAATACATACTAATACATATTATATACTCAAGCATGTTATCTTTACTGCACAACTACTAAATAAGTTACACATGTTACTAACACAACAGAGCGCGAGTAATGATAACATAATAAACAAATAGTTTCCTAATTTATTTGGTAAGTATATTAATGCGATGATGAAATTATGCATGCTCCTCACAATCCAACACTCCCTCACAAGCGACTTTCATGCCTATTTCACAAATGCCAACACTCCCTCATAAGCGACTCCAATGCTAAATCACAACATATCGTAGGATATGCATGATTAGCCAAGTGGTTATTAGTCCTAGTTCATACGGTAGGTTGGCGAAGTTAAGATACCGTCATTATACCAAAAGTCATTATTCGGATCACATGGTTCGTTGTGGCATGTGGTGGCTACTCACCAGTATCCCTTGATCCAAATTAAGGCATCAACAAGGTATGGGTTGTCACCCAATACCGAGTATGAACCATCAATTCATAGGTGCGGGCTTGTCACTTAAAACTAAATTAATACAAAGGAAATGGGTTGTCACTCAATTCCATTCATGCCCGATCGTTCGAATGGTACTCTAGCATGGAACCATCGGCCGGATAATTTAAAGTGGGCCATTTGAACAATATACTAGCACCTTTATCAGTGCTCAATGTTCACTATGGTAAGGCTCGTCACCCCAGCATAGGCCGACAACTTAAACACGGTGTCCCATACCACCATGCTTGACTCATGAGTTTTTTAGGATCGTAACACACTAATGGTTATGAGTAGACTAAATCAATGGTAATGGTGGTATCTAAGATTCTATTTTATGTTATACAATCACCAAGCACAAAAATGATTGAGCTTGCATTAGACTGATGCGATCGACTACGGAGGACTCTGGGCAAATCGGCATTAGGTGCAAAGCATCTCGTGTAGCTCTAACTACTGCCGATCATCCATGTTCAACTTCGGTCGGCTGGATAAGCCTGGGATAGTCTCCATAAAGTGAGCTATTTGCATATTTTGATCTACCGCAACAACATAAATAAATCATATTAGCATTTGTAAGCATTCAACATAAAAAATTATATTATTAAGAGTTTCATATCATTCAAGCATTTCATCGAGTATGTTATCAATTAAATAGAAAATAAATGTATTTAATTATTCTAAAATGCCAAGTGGAAGCTTGGGAATAAATCTTCACCTTAGAGTCAAAATCCTTAACTCGGATGCGGTCCTAGCGTTGGAAATTTGAGAAAAATTCTCCAAACCCTAATTCATCAAAAATTTCATCATTAATAATATAAATTTTAATATAATTAGGATTTAACTATGGGTTAAGGGTTTTACTTAACTTAGTTCGAGCAAATTCCAACTCGATTCGATGAGTTGGGGCTCGGGATTGGCGTACTACAACATCCACACGGGGCCATGCCCAAATACAACTCTCACAATAGCATGAGCCACTCCTAATTCATTTTCGAGACCCCAAGTCCTAGCATGATCAAACCCTAGTATTAGGATTTTCAAAAAATGATGGAAATGAAAGAGGGTTTCTAATCCTAATAGCTCACTGACGTCCTATAACAAAATGGTTAGATTGTAAGAGCTTATGCATTTGGTTCTCAAGGACCAATTTCTAAGAAAGGTTTGCTGATTACCTCTAATTACCACCAGGAAAATTTTGGCAATGCGGTGTGATTTGGTGATGTCGCCAGCTAGTGGCGGCAGGGAGAATCCTCCAAACCCATTCCTCTCTCACACTGCTTCCCTTCTCTTCTCTTCTCCATTTTTCCTTCTTACAACTCAAAATTCGTATGAGAGTGAGAGATTGAAAAAGGTGTACTATTTATAGTGCCAGAATGTGCACAAATAGCCCCGGTGACCCTTTCTCTAATAAACTTACCATGGGGAAGGTTGTTTTTGACTTACGAGGCCTTTCAGGGGCCTACTAGCTCATCCGTGTTAGAGGAAAGGTGCCCCATTATAGTATCTATGATTTGTCAGAATCGGACAGCCATCTGACACTTCAATTAGCATGGGGGCCCCACTTACGATTGATGGCCATTAATGATCGATCGGGGCCGCGACTATATGGATATGTGTAGTGAAATATCATTAACTCACACATCGAGTTTGGTTGAAACCCAACGGTCGAAATGTCGAAACTTTGCAAAAGATCAGAGAGCCTAATTCACTTAAAATTTCAGGTTTTTGCTTAGGGCATTTGCACATCCCATGCACCCGGCCTTCGGCCTAAGTTGAGCAATTCTAGACACTATCCCGACTCGACGTCCTTGATGGACGCCAAGCCCGGTAAGACGATTATTCTATAGTTTCGAGTTTAGTGGCTCACTAATGAGCGGTTTAGAGCTTATTTGAAAGATCAGGGTATTTATGAAATGAACTAGGTGGCAAGATTTCTTGTGTACAAAACTAGAGTTTGGATCAGCTAATTAAGTTCATAGCATGGCCCATTTGTAATTAACAGAAATGATGATTCGGATCAAATCATCCTAATTAAGAATGCTAATTCAACTATACTAGAAATTATCCGAATTAGTAAAATATATTAAAAATAAAAAATATTAATTTAATCATATAGGATGATTCTTGGTATAATTATAATCAATTCCTAAGAAGATACTGAATATAAAAACTCTAAGATGAAAAAGATATGCGCAACACGTCAACAACGTGTAGTCATAGAAATTTTTAATTTAAATATGTATATTTTATATAATATTTTTAGTACTTTTAGTTAATATATTATTTTTATTATTTTTCTAGTAGTTCATAATCAAGTCTACTTTAGCTCTACCAAAATTTATTATATTTCAAGCTTTAAAAAAATTCTAAAAATTCCGGAGGTACCAGTTGTCTGAAATCAAGATTTTTGGTATAGTTTACAAATATTCCTAAAATTAACCTCCTTTTAATCTTATTTTTATTATCTATTTATTTTATTATAATACTAGACTTATCAATATTCAATTTGAATTTTGAATCACCTCAATCGGAGTTTTATAAAAATAGATACGACTTTTTGAAGTCAGTACGCTGAAACTGTCAAAATCCGAACATGTAAAATATTGTTAAACAAGGTTACTCAGTTCAACCGAGTCCAAATAGGTGCAACCGAACCCTGCTGTCTAGATTTACTCAGTTTCTCCATGTTTGCTCTGTGCAACCAAGCATTGTTGCCCTAGTTGCCCCAGTTTGCTTGGCGCAACTGAGTTCCACTTGGTTCAACCGAACCTTGCTGTCCATGTTCTTCAAAATTCTCAAATTTCACTTGGTCGGGCAGTTTTGGTGGATCCAAGGTCACTCCTTTTGGTCCCAAACATGTGTGACTATACACACGGATACGCACTTAAGTCGATAAATCAGAGGTACTACCCAAGGACATCCAATTCCCAGCTGGCAAAAATTCGGGGCATTACAAGTAGTGAATCCGCATCTCCACTCGTTGTAATAAAAATTCACTATTTTAGTAGTGTCTATTTGCAATCCAACTTGTTGATAATGTAAAGAAGATCTGGATGAAGGGAAATTACAAAGATCAAATTGATCCAAAACTTTTGTGACTTGCAAAAGGTTTTTAATGGTTATTCATCATTGTTTTGATTAGTATGGCCCACCTGAGATTTGGATCTTCTTATGATTTGCAATGATATCTTAAAATATGATGGAAAAACAAATGGCGGTGTGGATATGCAAAAAATATATAAAGGTGGGCCCTACACGTTAGGGTAACACCCATGAAGGAGTTAACTAGATAGGAAAATGGTACAATAAGGTCGACCTCATGGAACTTCCCATGAGGTCGAGCTGTGTGGGCCCCATTATGATGTGTGTAGAACATCAACACCGTGCATTTGATGTGTCCCCTTTAGGTCATAGGATATCCTAAAAATCATCCATATACGAAACTCAGGTGGGCCATAGCATCTAAAATTATGTGAAGACATCTTACAATATATAAAAGTACTTGGTGGGGCCCACATGAGTTTTAGATGTGGCTGGAACTTGGTCTTGCCCCTCATCTAAGTGGGACACACATAAATACTGGGTTGTATCTGTGAATCACTTCTAGGTGGGCCCAATATATGATTATGAATGTTTTAATGGGAGGATAACCCCTCTCAGCTATAGTATGTGGTGTGGCCCACCCAAGTCTTGGATTGATTTTATTTTTAAGCCCATTGCCCACCATGGAATGGTACATCCGATTGATGGGGCAGATCCAAAGTTCAAGTGGAGCCCACCATAAAAATGAGTGGGATTGTGATCGAAAACTTAGAGGCTTGGTATGCAAGCCAAATGCGGAAGAGAATTGCATGAATTGCTTAGTGAGTAACTCACTACGCTTAGCGTACTGAGTAAACTTTGTGAGGTCCACCATGATTTATGTATTTTATCCACTCTGTCCATCCATTTTACCAGATAATTTTAGTGCTTGAGCCAAAAAATGAAGCATATACATTGTTCAAATGGACCACACCACAGGAAACAGTTGAATTGAATGTCTACCATTGAAAATTTCTTGGGGGCCAAAGAAAGCTTATTTTTATGTTTTCCCTTCATCCATTTTTGTATGATCTTATGAACAGATTGGATGAAAAATAAACATCACTGTGGGGCCTAGAAAGGTTTCAACGGTGGAAATCATTATCCCCACTGTTTCCTGTGGTATATATGATCCACTTGATCTTTGGATATGCTTCAATTTTGGGCTCAACCCCCTTAAATTAGATGGAAAAATGGATAGACAACATGGATAAACCACATACATCCAAGGTGGGCCCAACTAAGTTTACTCAGTCAATAAGAGCGTAGTTACTCACAATCCGATTTCCAGCTGCGCACCAGTTCGCATGGAACTCATGGAAACTTTTTGATGAATCACCATACGTGATGTGAGTCCAAAATATGAATGGTCCACGTGATGCATCACCCCATGAAACCCCTAAGGCCCAACTTTTACTTTGATCCATAACTTTGGTGGGCTGTGGATAAAGAAAATAGTTTCCTCCCTTGATTTGCATCTCTTTGCTATGTTCCACTAGAGTTTTAGATCAGGGTGAAAATTGGTCCCCAGGGGTTTCATGGGATACCGCATCACATGGACCGTTCGTATTAGACGCCATGACAGTGTGCAGGTGTGTGGGTGAGCATTCCTAAAGAGTCTCCCTATCTCCTCTCTCCGTCTCTCTCGTACCCACACACCCTCTCCAGAATCCTCTCTCGGCCCTCTCTAGATCCCTCTCTCACCCTAATCCCCTCTCCTCTCTCTTCCTCTGGATCTCTCCCTCCCTCTCTCTCTCTCTCTCTCCACCCACATTCTTGTTGCCGAATTCCTACCCACACACGCCCTCTCTCTCTCTAAAGTTCGTTAAGGTATATATTTCTCTCTCTCTCTCTCAATCTCTCTCAATATCAATGCTGATTTAAGGATTTGGGGATTTTGAATTTTATTTTTTGAGTTTCAGATTAGGGATATTACTACTAATTCTGAATGCGAGAATCGCTACCAGTATGAGATTCCATTGTTGGCTGAAAGAAATATCTTGTATTTAATGACTGATTGCAACATGGCTATTTATGGGAGTTCTATGTAAAGAATGAAAAAATGTTTTTTATTTTAAAATGTTGGGTTTGTGTGATTCCTTCATTCTCTTATCTATTTGTTGTTGATTTAATTACAGATCTTGAACTAATGTAACCATATATATATATATATATATATATATATATATATAACAATCGTCTCTGTTCTGGTGTTGAATTTGTATCGAATCCATCTGTTAAACTGGTCAGAAAAAAAGAAGAAAAGAAAAGAAAACTTGCTTTAGAGGAAGCATTTAGATGTTAACTGGCTTGTGGGCTTATGGTTTTCATGTCCTTGTAAACTGGCTTTGAGTCTTGCATGCATTGATACCTTTTATTAATAGAATGATTGTCACATGCTTTCATTAAACTGTATGACTGAGTGCAAGTCTTCACTAGTCATGTCATATCAATTGACTCAATGATTCTCATGAAGTCTCAATCACATGAAACTTCTATAGGGACACCTTAAGAATGGACCCCATAATGTCTTCACTACATATACCTACGAAATTGAAGATTTCTCATTAGGCTTAAGCATTTGATAAGTGTACCATTTTTCACACAACTAAATAAGTAAATAAAGTTGGGTACTCATCTCCCTAACCAAAGCAATTAGTTCATTACCCACAATTCAGCTACACTATTCCAAGCAAGCCTCATGTTGACAACAAAGCTAAATTCACGAATATGCTTTCCAGAATCTAACTATATTAGTATCTATATCATCATCATCAAAGCCATTCACATCTAACTGGGTCAACTACACAAATATTGTTAAGACATTCCACTCTATCATGGACCATATCCTTAACAAACCCATCGGTCCTCAAGTCTTTTCTTACTACCACCCATGTCCTTTTGGGCCTTTCCCTTATCCTTTTAGAGCTTGAACTGACTCACTTCTAACTGGTGCAATTCTTGGTCTCATGAGGCAACTTATTTAACTTGCAAGGCACATGGATTTGTTGGTGTTAACCATGAATAGAATCCATTGGATGCAGGGGACCCTTGAAAAGCAAGATGAACCAACATGTCTTTACAGATGAAAAAACTACTAGTTGTAATGGTTATCTTTTTAGAGAAAGTGAGAGCTATAGATGAAAAAGCTACTAGCTTTAATGGTTGTCTTTGGAGTCTTCTAGCTCAGCTTTTCCTGAGGTCTTAGCAGAAGTACTAAAAGGTGGGATCTTTGGACTCTTCTTCCCCCACATTAGCTTGAAATTCTTAGTCTTCAAGAACTATTTGATCTTGTTCCTTTTAAACATTATATAAACAAGTTACTTTTTGATTGGATTATATGAATTTCTTTCATAATGGTTGTTCAATTGAAGCCTATTCTAACATTTGATTTGGGTTGTTTAATTGAATATGCATATTTTTTTCCCAATCAGGTGCAACAGATTCAGAATGCAACAAATATACTGTTTATCAAGATTGAGGTAGAGTGCAACTTGTTTATTAAGAGTTCAATCTTCATGTGTGTATTCACTTGGATGTGACCTTGCTAGACATTGAGTTGAGTCGAATTTGTGAGTGTTTGAACTATGCTTATTATGTTTGTTAGTTGATCTTTCTTTAGCATTTAAGGATGAAGGCTTGCGGAACCTGTATTTGATGATGCATGTATTTGTCTTATATGTAGGATAATTGAAAGTACAAATCTGCTCTTGCCAAAATTTTGAGTTCGGTCAGTGAATACGATACTTGGGAACTGAAACATCAATGCAAAATACTAGGATTGCATTTATCACTTGGATGGAGATGGGCTCTTAAGGAAATAGGGAATTTTTTGTAGAGGTTCTCATTGTAAGACCATCTTCATGAGTCATAACCCCAAGGAATTTATGGCAAAAAGCCAAGTAAAGAACTCAAATTCTGGGATTGCATCTATCACTTTATCAAATGTGTTTATATAAAACTAATGCAATGTCTCTCATGTTCATGAAGACTATAATATTAACATTCATGATGCATCATCAATGGAAGAAACTTAAAGATCATCTTTACCATTTCTTTTTTGTTTTAATTGTGTTATGTTTCATTTGGATGTTTGTAGAGATATTGAGAAAGTATCTCCTGGATTTGTATTTTAATTGATGGGATATGATTATGATGATCATCTATTTAGTTTTCAAGGCAGATGATATTCTTTACATTACCTTATTTCATCAGTAGCTGACCCAATGTTGGCTATTTACTATATATTTATTCCACTTTGCTATTTAGGCTAATTGAGCATCTAAACACGCCTAAAATGATATTTAGTCTAGTTTTATATTCAGCCCAATCTTTGAATTTTGTGAATGGGATTCTCATTAAACAATAGTGAATTTTATTTGGATGACTATTAGGCACTACACCAAAATCGTCATTTAGGAACGGTTTTAAACCGTTCCTAAATGCTTCAGGAACGGTTTAAAATCGTTCCTAAATGACGCGTCGCAAAAAATAAGGAACGGTTCAAAACCGTTTTGGGTACCGTTTCAAATTTTAGAGACGGAATTTAAGGAAGGTTTTAAACCATTCTAATACCAACGGTCATATTTGGGAATGGTATTTTTTCTCATTTCGGAACGATTTTAAATAAAAAAACCTAATGTATAAAATAAATAAAATAAAATAAAATATATTTAAGCCATATTCATTTAAGAATCAAAAGATAGTAAAAACAACCATGATGTAATTTGCAACGTTATTTATCTGACTTGCAAATTTGACAGTAAAAATTAAAATCTACAATGGAAGACTTCAAAATAAAAAGACAATTCAATGAAAGTCTGTCAAGTAGATGAAGAGCTCCACAATGTGATGGCCTTTTATATACCTAACTAACAAGCAGCAAGTAAAAAATAAGAACAAAAACATGTGAATAGATTGAAAGAATAACAATCAACTATCAAAACAGTGTGAAAAAAATTGTGACAATTGAACATACTTATGGGGGACTGTTGTTAGTTGACTCACCTGGTTTTTGGATATGCTTGATGCACTCCTGACCCGAGGGGAGCTCGTTCTAGACCAAGCGAGGCAAACTTGTTCACTTGCTAGGTGCGAAAATGCATCTCTTGTGAAATCTATAACAACATAAGAACACCACCTATGGTAGTTCAACAAGGAAACTCCGACAATCATCTTAACTGAAACTTGTAATGCATATAGAACTAGCAAAAGGTAGAGATACTGAAAATTTCTGCTTAGTGTTCAAAATCCAGAATGGAATACTCTAGATTCTTATGAGAAATGCATCATGTACATTGTAAAAAGATATTTGGAATGGCATTGCAGGTATAATTGGACTTACTTTCTAGGCTGATTTGTAATGGCATTGCAGGTAAAATCAAGAATAGAAATCAGACCAAGGTTCTGAAGTTTTCTAGAATGTATTTCTGAAGAGGAATGGGTTAGAAGCATTGCCTTCAGCTTCATCTTCCCATCATTAGCCATAAACCTGCAGATTACATTAAAATATTAGTTGCCAATGCGCACACGTCTCCCATAAAACACTACGTAACTGATGGAATTTACTCTTCTCAAAGTGGTTAATCTCCATTTGAAAATATAAGTATTTAATTGAAAATTTGAGGAAAAGGTCAGGTTCAAATGGCTATCTAGCACTTTTTTTTTTTCTAAAAATTAAAATAAAATCTGATATATAACCACAAAAAAAATTAGGGAATATGCAAGTGCTAGTGTTCCTATTGCTAGAGCCTGATGCAATTTGAGATGAGACGTGTAGTTACATAATAATTTCATTTCCTCAAATATGAAAGTGAATCATTATAATAATGGACAACCAAAGGATGTTTCCATCATCTTCATCCTTTTGAATTTTATAATGCATTGACTAAGAAAAAGAATGCCATCATTCATCCACATGCACATCAAAGACGCTTACATATACACATTGTATACATAGGCAATTAGACATCACAGATTTTAGCTAATTCATGCATTTTTAGTTACAAAAAGTCAAGGGAAGTCAAGGGAGAGCTTTTCCACAAATTTCTATTCTTTTCCACAATTTGTTATGATAAATCATTGCTTACTTCTAAAAACTATAGTATTGGCTATAAGAAGAAACATGGTTTTGTTGCAATATACTGTTCATTCCAGATATTGTAATTGGTGGTTAGAGCTGTACACGAGCAGAGTAAGCTTGGTTACTCGCTCGACTCGACTCGGAATTACTCGACTCGACTCGGTACTCGACTCGATACTCGACTCGTGTGCTCGACTCGTACTTGACTCGGTACTCGACTCGTACTGTGTGGTGTTGATTTATTATTATTAGTTTTTTGTATAAATTGTTAATATATTTCAGAAATTCATATCATATATTGCTAATATATGTCAGAAATTATTAATATATGTTAATATAGAAATTGTTAATATGTTAATATATGTCAGAAATTGTTAACATGTTAATATATGTTAATATAACTAATATATGTTAAAATTGTTAATATATGTTAATACAACTAATATATGTTAAATTTATTGCTCGAAAACCCTACTCGAAATAGGCTCAAATTCGGACTCAGACTCGAACTCGACTCGACTCGATTTCTGCTCGTACTCGAACGAGTAGAGCACGAGCAGGGAATTCATGCTCGATGCCTGAGCAGAGCTAAGTACGAGTAGGACTCGGGCAGTGCGAGCTGAGCATGAGCTGGGCAATACTCGGCTCGGCTCGACTCGTGTATAGCTCTTGGTGGTTTCTCTTGCTTCATGATGGGAATACTGGAGATTTAAGCTAAAAGTTCTAAAAACTTGAGGAAGGAAACACTTGATTTTTAAGCTAAAAGTTCTAAAAAGTGTGACCCACTCAATGGAAAGCTTTTATCTCACAACCTTACGCTACATTGGTGCATGTGGCTGCATTTGGTTGGGCAATGCTACACACGCATGTTAGTAAAACTTACCCACAATTTATGCTTGGTCCAAGATTCCGGTTGGAAGAATCAGGTTAGATGAGTGGCTTGGTCATGCATATGTGTAAACTCTCTCATTAATCGCCTGAAATGTGCAAGCAGCGTCACCTATAAAATCTAGAGAGTACAAATTAAATCTCTAGTTAAAGCCTAAAAATGATGTGCAATTATTCATAGTAAAGTAATTCACCAACAAAATAGAAATACATAAATGCAAAAACTGTGATGATGCACTCATTCCATCCAAATGGGGCAAGTGATAATCCACACTATAAATCCAATGAATCATGGTGTGGATGGAAGATGCCCTCTGATAGAGAGGTTCTTGATCTTTCAATCAATGTCCCTGGAGTAAACGGTTAAGTAAAAAAAATGCAGCAATAGTCTGTAAAAAATGCCAAAGAGTGGATGCTTAGGAACTTCCACTTGGTTTAGGTTCCAATAAAATGAGAACTTTGTGAGATTGTTGACAAATTACAAATGCAAATTAGATTTTATCCTAGATATGAAATCACCACTTTCATTTAATATTGGCTTGAAGGTTTGGACTAACTGCACAGTTCAGACTTCTTGGTTCATCAGTGTTCTCTGCTAACAAGAAAAGATTAGAATATTGCCACCAAAAGGAACACTTGTTACAGAGCAAACAATCATATGGAATAAGAGCATATGCAAAAAAAAAAAAAAGGTCACTGCAAAATATACCCACTATTGGGTACATCTGGAAACACGAAATGAACTTCCCCATTCAAAGATGTTTTCGTAATTAAATGTGAAATGTACATTATAAAAGCATTTGAATCCAAAGTATTGGCCACATCATGTGAAAACAAATAAACTACCCCATTAAAAGGATGACTTCATGAATTTCCTATTATCAGCAATGGTGGTGATAAAAGAGTGCAATATACAATTGCAGGACTGCTTGTTCATCTAGAAGACCAGTGGAACTAGTAACTATAGAAATTGAAGTTAATTGGTCCTTGGGTATCAAGTTTCTTTTCCAACAGTCTTCCAGAATTCAAAGCGAGTTCTCACATTATCCCCTTCAAACAGTTCCAAAATCTAAGCTCTACCGCATTGCCAACATCGAAGGTGTAAGGAATAAAGACATACCTGCTAGTGTAACTCTCATTAATCCAAGGAAATTAAATCTACAGCAGATGCTGATAGCTGCTTTTGTGAAGCAACACTAGTTTTCATGTTGGCTAGTACAAGAAAGCAACCGTAAGTATTAAAAAAGACCCAAAGAACACCTAGTATTTTCCTATTCATGGAATAACAAACAAGTTTTCAAGAAAATGACACCAGCTCCCTGGTAACAAAAATATTCAACAGTTCAATCAGTGATGCAAGCTAAATGTTAGATGACAATGGATGGTTCTCAATGACTTGATTGGCCATTCCAAAAACTCCCACCAGTGAGCAAAATGTTATATTCAGTATCAGGTGTTGGAGAATAATAAAATAAAATAAAATAAAAAGCTCTTCAAGTCGAGAGAATGATATGTGCATCCATCTAACCTGATGTCAAATGCCATGGGATTCATCAGCTTATCCAGTATCCTACATGGATCTAAATTGTTGTTGTGCACTAGATAAACGATTGAAGCGTGGGTTCAAATTTTGATGAGGTTTGTTCATGAGACAGACAAGATGAGATCAGTATTCCATAAGCAGAATGAGCAAGAAATATTCAGTATCAAAAACCCCAATAGAACTGTGTTCTGTTCTTGTGTCTTGATTACTCAGAAGTCCATAAGGAATTGGCAGTCTTGCAACCTAATCTTGAAGGATAATATCATACCAACCACGCCAAAGCGAGCTTTCTTTGTTGCATCAAATGAGAAGATTAGCTTCCCACCCTTCACCATTTCCTGAAAATAGGAGTTAAGGCAAGCAAAGAATTCTAGTTAATGTAATGGAACTAGCTTCACAACTATTGATTGCTCCAACCATTAACAAAAGGCATATACTGCACCTATGCATCATGTTTATCAAAATATCCCAAATATCACAAATCATATAAGATTCCAAACAATTTAGAATTAATCAATCACTGTGAAATGCCAAGTTATTTACCCAAGGCGTACACGATCCATATACTGCACCTATGCGTCATCTACATGGCCCAAGTAAATACATTAGTATCTCCATACAAATTGAACCAAATCTAGCATCTCTTAAGTACCTTTCCAGCAGATGAAAATTCTGCACTCTACATACACAGATGCCAAACACTACTTATTCAACCACCCACCCATGCCAACATTGCCCTGAAATATCAAGGGATTTATATATATCATGCTACATATGAAGATATTCAACCAAATACCTTTCCAGCTGATGAAAATTATGCACTCTACATACATAGATGCCAAACACTACTTATTCAACCACTCACCCATGGCAACATTGCCCTGAAATAATAGATTATGCTATTACGAGTCACTGGAGTGGAGTTTTACCCATCTCGTTTGTGCACAAGATGCCTGTCCTGAAATTTTGGAAGAAAGTACCATGAAACTATCATTTTTGCCAGAGATAATTAGATGGTTAGGATCATTCAACATGAGCAATTTTTAAAAAGGAATGGCAAAAATTCCAGCTCTTTGGGCCCCTATTCCCTGCGGCTTGTACTACAAAAATCCATCTCTTCAGGAAAATAACAGGAATATGTCAAAGACGTATACATATCCCAACAACACAGAGAAAAGAATAGAAACGAGAACAATTTCTACAAACTAGAATTGGTACTTGGCTTGCTGGCGTATACATAAAAGAGATTCATAGCACTATCTTTAGAGTGCATTTGGTTGCACTAAAATCTGAAATTTCATGATTAATCGGTCCAATTTGGAACAAATATCATGTTTCTTGCAATAGTTGCGAATCAAGAATGTCATTCTTGCAAACACAATATTCTTGTGTGAGAATCTGAAAATATAGAAAGAAAAAAAAAGTGGGATCATGTATCCCCTTGTTTTAACTTATGAGAATCTGCAAATAAAAAAGCGTAAAAAAAAAGTAGGATCTGCAAATGTCTTGAATGATGTTGATATTTGATAGTGGTAGTGCAACTAAAGTGAATTCAGTATCATTTCATATTTTTAATTCATGTCCATTTAGTTTGCTATGGGTACTAGTTCGGGTACCACAAATGGTTACAAAAGCAGATGCAACAGAGTCTAACGTACTTGAATCCAAGGCCACACAACCTAGGCAATTAGTGCAGTGTGAAAGGAACAGTTACAGCTAGAGTACACATTCAACCAGGAGGTCACAACAATTGGATGGTCAGAGCTGTCTGAATCCCATCACTTTCGGCCCAACATATCATCCGAGGGTCCACTTATCCCAATCACCCCACCTTTTTCATGTCTTCTATGGTGCAAGCTGAGTATTAGCATTTCTCAAACTAGAACTACCAATGACATACTTTCAGAAGATAAAAATGGAAGGAGTAAAAGCATGAAAAATGCAAATGGGAACTATGCATGCGCGCACGTACACATCCCATTTCGAAGTGGAAAGCAGTCATATGGGGCTAAGCCTTTCACCCTAACAACTCTCATAATGTTGAGAAATTCAAATAATACCGTCTTTTTGGCCAATTTCACAAGCTCTCGAAACGGAGATGAAATCAATAACTTGGAAATTTTCCTTTTGTTGCTGAATTTCCTCAAGCAATTGAAAATGATAACATTCTAACCATCCCTTCAAACACAATTGAAAAGATGAATGTTCCAACAATGACTAACGCTTATGAAATCCTGAAACTGCCCTTGTAATTTTCCCTATTTCTGCTCTTATACATTTTTTCTGTTACACGTGGACAAACCCTAAAAAGAAGCCTCAATGGCTAAAAGACGTCATTGGTGTGTGGATACAAGAAAACAAAAACCCCTCAAAATAACTGAGAACATGATTCCCATATGGCATTCAATGGGAAACCCATAAATCTTAAAAAGATATCATCATATATCTCAAAAAAAAAAAAAAAAAACTTATCATCACAATAGTCATCAAGCCAGGGGAAAACACAAGATCCTGTAACAAGAATAACAAAAAAAATCACACACACATAAAAATAAAAATAAATAAATAAATAAATACATAAAAAGATAATGCAAAATACACTAAATTACAGTGTATGGAGTCTTTGGACTGCATCTACCATCCGACTGCTAGGCAAACTCATTGATCCAGACTGTCCACCAATTTATGGGCAGCCTCTATGAGCGGCCACTGCAGAAGACGAAAAATCATATCCATCAAATGATCCCAACCGACCAATCCACAGACAACAGATCAGCCAGTCAGGAACATCAGATCCACGGAAGTTTAGCCCACAATCCAATCAAGAGGTGAATCTACCAATTTACAGGGAGCCTGTTCGATAGACTACTGCAGAATACAAAATAGCATATCCATCAAATGATCCTAATCGACGGATCCATTGAACTTCTGCTAACTGTCCAAAAATAGACAACAGATTGGCCGATCAGAAACATCAGATCTGTGCAACTTTTAGGCCACAATCCAATCAAGATGCATATCGTCAGTATAACAGTCCGGATCAATAAAAATCTACGCCAATTCCAAGCTCAAATCAGTATATACACCGAGTTTAGGCCAAAATCCAATCAAGAGTCAGATCCGCAATGGAACAGTTCAGATCGGCAGAGATCTACACTAATTCCAAAGCTAAGCCACCAAATACACCGAGTTTCAGTGAAATACGAAATCCATACAAGAAAAATCCTCCTTTGTTGGGCCGAAATTTTTATGATGGCCACAATCCCGAGTGTTTCTTGCGTGGGATGAGAGAGAGAGAGAGAGAGAGAGAGAGAGAGAGAGAGAGAGAGAGAGAGAGAGAGAGAGAGGCGGACCTGATTAAGCTCACTATAAGGCGAGAATGGCATAAGATTCAGGGTGGATCCCGGTGAAAATCCGGCGGTTTAGCCGGAGGCGATGACTAGAGAAAGTTAGGAAGAGATGAGACAGAGAGAGAGAGAGGAAGATTCCAGAGCTTGGAAGATTGGAAAGACAAATTGGGGCGTGGGTTGAAGCGTGGAAGATGAGAGATCCTGTGTCCTTACAATCAAATCATCAGAAAAGTAAAGGAGGGAGATTGAGGGAGAGGGAGAGAGAGGGAGGGAGATCGAAAGAGACGGTTGAGATCGGGAGATCGAAAGAGAGGGAGAGGGAGAGGAAGAGGGAGACGGAGCCAGTGATGGATGCAAAATGAAATGAGGAATTTTAGGGATTTTGGATAGGAAAAGGGTTAAAATCATTCGGTAGTTTTCCGCAGATGGATGCAGTGTGCCTCTTGGGCCATGTGGGGTCCACTCAGAGGTTACTAATCGAATCTATTCCATCCATCTGTTTCAAAATAAAACAATAAAACACAGTAATAACAAATAAGAAGATCCAACACTCGATTGGGACACACGAACAAAATAGTGGAAATAACGACGTATAACCACAACAATTCTAGTACAATGTAGCACCGTTTCAAATTCAGGAACGGCTTTTGGTGGTGAGGTGTAACATATTTATGAAAAAAAAAATATTATAATGACGTTTGGTTCGGTTTTTCATAGATGAGCAACGGATTTTTAATCTTTGCGACGGATAGGATCCGTCGTAATTTTTGCAACGGATTCCATCGGTCGTTTAATTTTTGTGACGTGGCAAACAGGAACAGATCATGTGACAGACAAAATCTGTCGTTAATTTGATTTGCGACGGATCTAGTCTGTCGCAAAGTCGTGGTTTTGGCATAGTGCAACAGCATGAAATTGTTCTTGTAGATAAAACAGAAATAGTTGATTAAGAGACCTTATCCAGCTGAAACTACTCATAATTGAGGTATGAAGAACGGTCGATAAGGGCACTTACCTCATAGACTACACAAGTCGTTAGGAAGCTCTAATACCAATAAAAGATGGTCTAGATGGGTGGCCCCAAGGATCTAACAGTATACACAACATTGGGAGCCCATATAAGCCAAAGATGGACAATACGCTTCTAGAGGTCCACCTAACCACTACAGGAGCAAAATTGATTATATTACCTGATTTTTTTTATGGTTGAGATGGTCCCCAAATAACAACCAATGGCTAAAATCGGTCAAAGGCAGGACAAATGTATAGAAAAATATATAAATGGATATTATTTCTTCTCTTTTCTTACTCAGGTATTACTCAAGAATTTTAAATGACTAGTATGAGGGATCATTCCTCTTTTTTTAAGGGAGGAATTAGGACAGTTCGGATGAGGCAAGGATTATTCCATCTCTACAGATCTCTTCCTCTTCCCAATTGTATCTACAACAGAATTCAACTTCAAATTTTAGAATTCAATTTTGAAGTTTTTTTATGAGATATTCAAAAAGAAAAATAGGAGAAAAAAATCAAGTGGGACCGACGCATTAGTGGTTGCACACAAGTGAGCCCTACAATCTTATGTCCAACAACTTGTTATGGTGGTGAGGCAGGTTGGCTTATTCTAATAAATCCCAAATTTCAAAACTATTCATCAACCACTGATTCAGTGGAGTTACCAAAAAGAAAGTTTATTTTATTTATTTATTTATTTTTTCTCTAGTCTTTTCAAGTTTATTCGGTAAGAGCCAATCACCTCACCACGCTGATTCAAAAAACCAAATATACTACTTTACATTGATTGGTAATTGGACATTGGGAGGATCACCCAATCTTCGTTCCTTAAAAGCCTTTTGTTGAACCTGATTTTGAGCCATAAATATCCCTCCACTAGAAGATACGGATCAAACTATCATTTTAAAATTAGTGAAGCATGCTAAATATCACCCCTTAATTTTTTAAAAAAGGTTGGATCGAATACAATCGTCTCTAGGATAGGCTTAACATTCAACTTTATGTGGGACAGTGGGAGGCCCATCATAAGGTTTTAATGACATCCAATCGACCCATAATGTGAGCCTCTAATGTTCTCCTTGGTGTCCAAAAATCCAGCCATCCAAAGCTCAGGTTGGCAACACAATGGGGACAGTAGGATGGGATGCCCACAATTAAAAACCTTCTGGTAGGGCCATTACTTGTTACATATGCCATCCAATCCATTAAGAAGGTGCATCCAAACAGGATGAATGGACAACCCAAGAAAAAAGGCAATTACATAACTCAAGTAGCCCCCAAAATGTGATTTTAGTGGATTTAGTGAGATCTTATGGTGTGGTCTACCTGAGTCTTAGATCAACCTGAGTTTTGGGATCCAAGGAGAATAGGAGGGGATGCATATGATAGACGGATTAGATGCCATTAAAATCACAGTGGGATAACATTTTGATTTGTACGTTGAGTCTATGACGGAAATGGGCGAATTGGATCTGGCCTCTTTTGCCTTTTTCCTTTATTTATTCACACAAGAGAGATAAAGTAAACCACGTAAATAAAGTTGTGAGTTGTGGAAGGAAAATGCAGTCCAAAAGGGAGCAAAATGGAGGCGCGACAAACGCTGTAGTAGGTGGGCCCTCCAGTAAATGGTGCGCATATTGTATGATATGAACCTTTCATTTAGTTGACACATATGCTGATAAATGATAATGTAGATATCGTCCTATTAGGTGCAATTTTGCACAGGTGTCCATCGATGAATCACCTAACAGATTAACGGTTCTGATCATTAAGGCTGCACCTGAATATAGAGGACTGCCTGTCTCTGATGTAACTTGTGATATCATAGTATCTTGTTAGAATAGTGCAATTTAAGATTTGGTTGTACATCAAAGGTGTGGATAACTTCAAATTGATTTTCATTTGCTCATGGCTTTACTATATACTTGGATCTGTCTTTTCTATACTGAAGAGATCAACAAATCTACAGTCTTGTGGCTGTGATTTGGAACCACATGTAGAAGTTGGTGGGCTCATGTGAGGAATTTTCATATGTCTAAGTTTATAAATTGATTAGCTTTTGGGACATTAGAGAAATGAGAAAATCAAAACGTTTCCCAGTTGTGTGATGTTTGATGGAAGACTTTAAATAGTTTCTCAAGGGTTGTAACTATTGGGGACCCACCCTGGATACCTGATTGGGATGCGGATTGTATCTTAGTTGGGTGTTGAACGAACTCCGTCTAGGCGTGCGACCCATAGTGAAGTGGTAAAAATCATCACTTTGTATATGAAATCTTTAGTTTTTTACTGCATGTTCTATGCCCGACAATATAAACCTTTTTTTTTTTTTATATTTAATTTTTTTAAATTGGCCTCGGATTCACACTGTCAAACGCCATGCTAGACGCAATCTACATTCTATAATTTTCATGATTGCATTGGATCATCTTTCAAGTTTCAACATGAGCAGTTTCTAATGTTAGGATTGTTTTATCAAGGAAAGAAAACTTCTCTTGCTATAAGGTGATCATTGTGTAATAAATATGAGATTTCTAATTGTTATTTAAGCAATACCTCTTTTTTGAAATCCATTGATATGGTTACCCCGTATTCACATCATAGATGTTGGGGATTGTACCATGGAATCGCACAGAGATGGATCTAGGATAGCAATCCAAGAGCACCAAGAAAACATAAGAGAACGCAGATTTAACGTGGAAAACCCTTTCGGAAGAAAACCATGGCACAAAGTGATAGATCTTCACTATAAAAGCATAAATTACAAAGATAAAGGATTTACCTAATTCGAATAACCTTAGAACCCCTCCTAGAAACTCTTTGGAATACTTTAGAAAGCCGTAGCATGTTTTAGAATCATCCCAGGAACTCCTATTTATAGTTTAGGAAACCCTACTTTCGCACTGACTTGAAATAGTCCAGAAACCGCCTCAAATTTACGCAGTCTGCGCGCAGTCTACGTAACATTCGATTAGTCGAAGCAAGGCTTGAGCTAGTCGAAGGGCACCTTCGACTGGTTGAATCTGTCCTTCGACTGGTCAAATATCTTGAAAACTCCAAAATACATTGTTGCTGGAATTTGAGTCGAACTTTCCCCGAGCTAGTCGAACTTTTCAAATTTAAGACATCTGTTAATCAACAATTTCTACCATGTCTTCAATCTTCAAACATGTAGCTTCTTACCCTCTTCTCTTATCTCTGCATTACATCATAGTTTCAATCAGTGCTTCTCGTGCACACTTCTTCCTTCTTTTATGCCATTGTTAAGCCCAGAGAAGTTGCACAGAACTTGAACTTCTATATAGGAATGACCTTGGTGAGCATGTCTGATGGATTCACGCTGATGTGAATCTTCTCCAGTATTACGTCTCCTTCCTCAAGCACCTGTCGGATAAAATGGTGACAAACATCAATTTGTTTAGTATGTGAGTGATAAACAGAATTTTTATCCAAATTGATAGCGCTATTGTTATCACAATTAATAGGCACGACCTCATGCTGAAGTCCTAACTGATTTATCATTCCTCTTAACCAAACACTTTCCTTAAACGCTTCCATCACTGCCATATTTTCTGCTTTGGTCGTGAAAAGAGCCACCACGGACTAAAGCTTCGACATCCAATTAATTGCTCCACCCACATATACAAATGAGTAACCAGAAGTCGACTTTCTAGAATCTACACCGCCTACGTAGTTTGAATCCACATACCCTACCAATTCTGTCCCTATCTTTTCAAATTTTAAGATGTAGTCTTTGGTACCTTGAATGTATCGAAGTAGCCATTTCACCGCTTCCCAATGTTACTTGCCGGGGTTTGACATATATCTGCTCACAACACCGACTACCTGTGAAATATCTGATCTCATACAAACCGTGACATACATTAAACTGCTAACTGCATTCGAATAACGCACATGAGACATAACTTACTTTTCCTCAATTGATTTATGACATTGTTCTGAGGAAAGCTTGAAGGGAGCGCGTGAGGAACACTCACCAGCTTTGCCTGGTCCATCTCATTCTTGATCAACACTTTTTCTAAGTATTCTTCCTGTGATAACCAAAGCATGCTCTTCTTGCTATCTCTATGAATATCTATGTCAAGAACTGTAAGTGCTGTGATGTATAAAGCACTCGTAGTTGTCAAATTTCGATGAAATAAAACAACTTATAATGACTTATTCATGTGATGAAAAGTTCACCTTCAAAATAAACACATGAAGTTGGAAAGTGCAAGACATGAAGATGGTACTTCAAGTTTGAGTTCTACTTCACTTCAAGTTCAAGATCAAGCTACAATCTCAAGTACACTTCTAGTAGAACGATATTGAAGATTCAAGTAGTAATTACAAGGTATAAACTTCAATGTCCAATAAATTCAAGTATAACTGACCCTTGAAAGACCATATACTTAAGTCCTTTCAAATGATAATCATACACGAGTTTTTATACTTTGGTTAGGCTTAAATTCGAGTAGTCCAAGCCTAAGTTCGACTAGTCCAGGCTTTGGTTCGACCAGTCCAAGATTCAAATTCAAAAATCAGAATTTTTTAGTAGTTCCTCGACCAGTCGAGCACTCTGCTCGACCAGTCGTGGACACTGGCTCGACTAGTCGTGGAGAGCTCGAGTCGAAGTTCAGAACTAAATTCATGCTCCCACGACCAGTCGAGGGCTATGCTCGACCAGTCGAGCAGGCCACTCGACTAGTCAAGCAAGCCTCTCGACCAGTCGAAGGTCGGTTTTATTCGATCGTGCCTAAAATTTGAAATTTGGTTAATTCTTGGACCAGTCGAAGGAGACCTTAAACCAGTCAAAGGAACAGTTTTTAACCTACAAATAGAGGTCTTTTTTCACTCTGAATTCATTCAGAAAAGCCACAAAAAGCCTTCACTTTAAGAGAGAAAAGTCCTCGACATTATTAAACTATAATCTAGTAATTTTAGATATTTGTATAGCTTTTGTTTTTATAATTCCTTGATCTCTATTTTGTGAATCTGACATTTTAAAAAGGAGTCTTTACTCTACTTTGAGAGATCTAAGGAATTCAAACAAGTAGCCCATGTTTGAGTTAATTTAAAATCTATTTAGAACGTAGAGCCCCTTGATTATGTTTATTGGACATTGAACATCTATACATCAAGCGAAGCGGTTCTATGGGCTACATCAAAGAGCGTCTTCAGAAAAAGATAAGTATTCTTTATTTATTTGTTTTTGGTTTTTGAGATATCCAGAAAATCTCTGTAGTGGTTTTGACTGAGATAGCCAGAAAATCTTAGTGCGGGGTTTTTGATTGTGATAGCCCATTTGAAACACAATTGTATAGGTTTTAAGGTACACCTGAGAAAATCTTAAATTTTAGTGAATGCCAATATCACGTGGGTTGTGATTATTAGGAGTGGAGTAGGTGTGACTATTTGAGAATAGTTGGTGTACACACTGAACCACTATAACTCCGGTGTTTTGTGGGGCATGGTGGATGTGATGTATATGTGTTGAATGATTGTAATCTTTTCATGTATATGTGATAAATGTTTGTAATAGATAGCTTTCTTCCTTTGCCTCTTATTTCAGTTTGCGATCTTAATCCTTACTGCGTTCATGAAATTAGGTTGTCCTACCTGAAACATTTTTTTTTAGTGTAAGGTTATCCTACCTAAAACATTTGTTTTTGGTGTAAGGATGTCTTTTGAATAAGGTTTGAATCAATTTCTCAATAATATTACGATTGAGATCTCTGATTGATTCTAATTTATTTAATCTTTCAGTTCATTAATTTTTTATTTGGCATAGTCTTATTCACCCCCCCTCTAGGACCGAGAGCTCTCCCTTTTTAAGTGGTATCAGAGCTGAATTGCTCATTTACTTGGATTAAGTTCCTTGAGTTTAAAGATCTATTTAAGCTTTCATTATGTCAAATTTCGATAGCTTGTCTATTACCAAGCCACCTCCCTTTGATGGCTCAAATTATGCTTATTGGAAAGCCAAAATGAGGATTTTCTTAAAATCCATTGATGAAAGCATGTGGCAAGCCACGGTAACCAAATGGAAACCACCTGTGTTTGGGGTTCTTGGCAGTAATGGAACCAAGTCCATTAAAGAAACTCCTTTTTATTTATAGACTACACCTCAAAAAAATGAAAGCAGTGCAAATGCTAAGGCTTTAAATGCAATTACATGTGCTCTATCACCTGATGAATTCAAAAGAATCATTTCATGTGATACAACTAAACAAGCTTGGGATATTCTTGAAAGGACACATGAAGGAATGACTATTGTCAAGAAATCTAAAGTTCAAATCCTCATTACAAGGTTTGAGGAAATTCGTATGGAAGAAAATGAGTCATTCATGGACTTATATACGAAATTAAATGACATAGTCAATTCTATGTGGGGTCTAGGAGATGAAATCCCAGAAAGCAAAGTCTGTGCTAAAATACTGCGATCTCTTCTTGAGAGGTTTAATTCCAAAGTTACTACCATTCGGGAACTAAGAGACACTGATCAAATGAAGGTTGAGGAGTTAGTTGGTTCTCTTCAAACATACAAGTTAAATTTCAAAGCTCCCAATAAGTCTATAGCCCTTAAGTCATCCAAATCTATTTCAAAAAATAATGATGTTAATTCTGATATTGAAGACACAAAGGATGATATGGCTTTACTTGATAAAAAGTTTTACAGGATTTTTAAAAGTAAGAAAAGAGTTGATTTTCAAAAACCTTCTGATAAGAGAAAGGAAAAATCTAAAACTTGAAAATCTATAAAAGACAGTCAATGTTTTAATTGCCATGAATACAAGCATTTGGCAAATAAGTGTCCAAAGAGGGATAAGCCAAAAAGAAAAGGCATGTTAGCCACTTGGGATGAATCATCCAGCTCTGAAATTTCTTCCGAGTCAGATGAATTAGATCAAGAAACTTCAAATGAAGTAAAGACTCTAATGACTATAGCCAGAGTCACATCTCAGATAGTTGCAATTTATTTGATTATGAGAATTTCAGGAGTGACCCTAAAAGTGAAAATGAAGATGATCTTCAGGATGCCTATAATGCCCTATATAGGGAAAGTTGCAAAATAGCTTTCAAGTTAAAGCTTCAAAAAGAAAATTTTCTTAAATTAAAAAAAAAACTTGAAAATATTGTTTTGAAAAAATCTCATCTGTCTGATTGTTAAGAAAAAGCTAAACTTGATTTAAGTTTTAAAACTTCTGAATTTGAAAAACTCAGAACAAAAAATGAGAATTTAAAGCTTGAAGTTTCTTCTCTATTGAGTTCTAAGGATACTTGGAGATATGCCCTTGGAGACCTTACGCTTGAAAAATTATTAACCGCATCAAAAAAGTATGGCAATAAATCGGGTCTGAGCTATAATAAAAGTACTCTACTGAAAAATAAGAATGTATCTCCTATATTTGTAAAAGAAAAATCCTCAAACTCAAAAGAAAAGAACTTGAAAAATAATAACCAAAATAATTTTAAAAATTCAAAACCTTTTCAAGCTTCTAAAGTCAATCCTAATAACATCAGCTTTAGAATCAAAGATATAACCCCTTAGCTGAAAAAACAGTGGACTTACTCAAAGAGCTTCTCAAATCTAACTCTAATATTAGAGTTGATAAATAGAGAAATTTCAACTCTACCAAACCAAGGAAAACCAATGGTACTCCTAAACCCAGAACAACAATGAAATGGGTTCCTAAAGTTACTTGTCTTATTGCCCACACCGCCTTCAAGGCTTCTAGCCATTTAAAGTGGTACCTAGATAGTGGATGTTCAAGACATATGACAAGTGATAGGGATATATTCACCAACTACAAAGAAATGAATGATGGCTCAGTTACTTTTGGTGATGGAAGCAATTGCAAGATTACTGGCCAAGGTACTATACATATTTCTAACCTTCCTCCTTTTGAAAACATCTTATATGTTGAAGGTCTTAAACACAATCTCTTAAGTATATCTCAAATCTGCGATAACAAACATAGTGTTAAATTTACTAATCAAGGATATGAGATTTCAAATGAGAAAGGTTATGTGATATTAAATGGTCGTAGGACTTCTGAAAATTGCTATGTTATTAATGAATCTTGGTTGTCTACATTTTCATGTTACATGGTCTAAACAGATAAAACAGAATTATGATATAAATGTCTTGGACATGTTAACTATTGTAATCTCTATAGACTGAGCAAAATTGATCTTATTATAGGTCTACCCAAACTAAAGAAAGTTGAGAAAATGTGGCACATGCCAAATTGGCAAACAAACTAGGAGTAGTGACAAGAAAGTGAACTCCTCAGCCACATCCAAACCTTTTGAACTTCTCCACATGGATCTAGTTGGACCAACTAGAACGGAGAGTAGAGGTGTTAAGAAGTATTTTCTGGTTATTGTTGATGACTTAACTAGATTTACTTGGGCAACATTCATGAGAGAAAAATCTGAGACTCTCGATGAAGTCAAACGAATACTAAAACGATTTCAGACTGAAAAAGAAATGAACTTTATCAAGATCAGAAGTGATCATGATGCTGAATTCAAAAATAGCAATTTTGAGAAATACTGTACTGATCATGGTATATCGCATGAGTTTTCTGCTCCTAAAACACCTCAACAGAATGGGGTTGTTAAAAGAAAATATAGAGTGCTTTAAGAGATGGCTAATGTTATGCTTAATAGTATGTAGTTACCCAAAAACTTACATGCTGAAGCTATAAATATTGCGTGCTATATTATAAACCATGTGTCCATGAGAAAATGTAAAGATAAAATAGCCTATGAGTTATGGTTCAATAAGAAATCAACTGTTAAATACTTTCGAATTTTTAGAAGTAAGTGCTTCATCTTACGTGACCGTGAAAATTTAGGGAAGTTTGAAGCCAAGAGTGATAAAGGGATATTCTTAGGTTATGCTCTGAATAGTCGAGCATATCGCATTCTTAATAAGAAAATAGGAGTGATTCACTAATCTATTAATGTTATAATTGATGATCATCTGAACACACCCACACCTAGTATAGAAGATGATTAAGTCAATTTGATTGAGAAACCTGACTTCTCATCTAGTCCAGTCAATACTGAACTAAGATCAGTCAAAGACCATCTTACTGATCTGATACTAGGTAATCCTCTCACTGGTGTGTGAACAAGAAAACAATTAGAGAATATTTACAATTATGTTTGCTTTACTTCTCAAATTGAACCAACTAACATAAAAGAAGCACTTACCAATGAAAATTGGATTGTAGCCATGCAAGAAGAATTAAATCAGTTTGTTAGGAATGATGTCTGGTATTTGGTGCCAAGACCATTTGATAAACATATAATTGGAACCAAATGGATTTTTAAAAACAAAACTGATGAAATGAGAAATATAATTAGAAATAAGGCTAGACTGATTGTACAAGGGTACACTCAAATAGAAGGAGTCGATTATGATGAAAGGTTTGTGCCAGTAGCTCACCTTGAATCTATCAGATTATTTATATCCATTGCCTAGTTCGAAAAGTTCAAGATATATCAAATGGATGTTAAAAGTGTATTCTATTCTTAAATGATGATCTACATGAAGAGGCCTATGTTGAGCAACCTAAGGGCTTTGAGGACCCTAAACACTCAAATCATGTATAACGCCTTAAAAAGGCACTTTACGGTCTGAAACAAGCTCTCGGGGTGTGGTATAAGAAGCTGACTAAGTTTTTACTCAGTCACAATTTTCTTATGGGAAGTGTTGATAAAACTTTGTTTGTTAGAAAATATAATGATCACATACTTATTGTATAGATATATATTGATGATATTATATATGGTTCTACAAGCACTAACCTATCCATTGAGTTTGTAGAGCTTATGAAATCCAAGTTCGAGATGAGTATGGTTGGAGAATTGAACTACTTTCTAGGCTTGCAAGTTAAATAACTAGAAGATTGTATCTTCATTTCTCAAACCAAGTATACTTTAAATTTGGTTAAGAAATTTTGATTCGAGAATGGTAAGAAATTTGATACTCCTATGAGTACGACTCTTAAACTTTTAAAGGATTAAATAGGTAAAAGTATAGACTCTCATTTATATCGCAGCATGATTGGTAGTCTCTTATACTTAACTGCTAGTAGACCAGATATTGCCTTTAGTGTAGGTATCTGTGCTAGATATCAATTAGATTCAAAAGAATCACATCTTATTGCTGCTAAACACATTATTAGATATGTCGCAAGTACTGCTAATTTAGGCCTGTAGTATCTGCATGATACTAATATACAACTAGCTAGATATACAAATACTGACTAGGCAGGGAACATCGATGATAGAAAGTCTACCAGTGGTGGATGTTTCTATGTTGGAAATTATCTAGTTTCTTGGCACAATAAGAAACAGAGTTCGATATCTTTATCCACATCTGAAGATGAGTACATTACAGCTGGTAATGCATGTACCCAGCTGGTTTTGATGAAAAGAATGCTACACGATTATGGAATTGCGCAAGATACAATGATCTTGTATTGTGATAACTCTAGCGTAATTAATATTTTAAAAAATCCAATCCAACACTCTCATACGAAGCATATAGACATTCGTTATCACTATATTCAAGAATTGGTTGAAGATAAAAGTATCTCTTTAGAATATATCTAGACCGATAATCAGCTTGCTGACATTATGACTAAACCGCTTGACAAGAATAGATTTTTCAAATTAAAACATGATATTGGTATGTTAATTCTAATTAATTGAATCATGTTATTTTTACATTTTTTTTTTGCAAAAATTTTGGAAAAATTTTAAATAAAAATTTATATTTCAGTGTTACATGACGGGTCGAGCACGTACTTGACCAGTCGAGCCTTGACGGATCGAGCACGTACTTGACCAGTCATGGTGCGCAGTTGGGTGTCTCTCAAAAAGGGGAAAAACACTTTTTTCTTCATTTTCTTCATCTTCTAGCCCTCTCTTGACTCGTCGAACCCATCATCATTGTGTCATTGTAAGTGTTTCATTTTCAATTTCCTTAAGATTTGGGTTCTTGTATGCCTCTTTATCATCATTTTGTTGTCAATTTGGGATTTGCATTCCATTTTTAGAAGGTTTTAGCTACAAAATATGATGTCTTTGAAACCCATTTTCTAATTTTGATTTTCTCTATTGCAATCTCATTATGGACAATAGAACTAAGAAGAAAGCAACTTGTGGTTCTTCTTACAACTCCTCTTAGGGTTAGAACCCTAAGGGCACCCGAGGAAGACCCGGAGTATGTTCGGGATCTTCGCAATAGAGAAATCATTTTAGAAAGAACCGTCAATGTTGATCATTTGGCTCGATTTCAACTTCTTCCTATCCTTACCTCTGTTGATTGGGAAAACATTTTGCATTGGGGCAGACACACATTCTACTCGATTACACAAGGGATGTATGCATCTATTAGTGATGTGTCCCTCGATACTCTTACATTCTCTATCACTTTTAGAGAAGGGATGTTTCCTGTAGATAAACATCTCATCTCAGGATTATTGGATATCAATGTTAATGATGAAGGTATTCCAATACATACACTTGCTGAGCGAATGTCTAAATCTGAACGTAAGAAAATTACTCGCAAATTGTGTCGGTTTGATGCCGAATGGAGTTCGTGTAATGCCCTCCGTGCCAATTAAATGTTGCCCAAATACAGGGTTCTTCACTGCATTTTTTTCCAATGTCTATCCTAGGTTTGGGAACAAGGCCGAGTTTACCTCCTTTATGTGTCATATTCTTCATTCCGTTATGTCTGGCATACCCATTTGTCTTCCTTCTTTGATTTGTTATATCATTATTTAATTTCATCGTCATCCTGGCCATGGTTTTATCCCTTTTACCTGTCTAATTACTACACTAGTACTTCATTGTAATGTGGTCATTCCTCCTGCTGAGGCATTGATAAGAGTTCTTCCATTTAATAACTCCAACATCAACAAGATGAACCTGGAGTTTTTGCCTGGTCAACGTGATGAGGGGGATGTCGAAGAAGAAAAAGAGGACACCTTGCCAGCTGACACTACAATGGATGATATTTTTAATGAGTTAGAAACCGATGATGAGGCGGATCCTGATTTTCAACTATCTCACTTTGATGAGCGCCTTTGCTCTTTAGAGGAAAAGGTGGGTGAGTTAAAAGTGTCATAGGACAATCTGACTGAAAGTTGCAAATCATCAATGAAATAAATGCGAAAATATTTTCATCGATTATTAAGAGACTTCATTAGATTGATCCGTCCATTCCACCTCTTTCTTCCTTTGGTTCTGACTAGTTTTCATTTTGATTCTATTTCAGTTGGGACAATATAACTTACACTTACATTTGGATTGTATAAGTTAATTTCTACTCTTGGAAGATGATCTTTACACTTACACTTGGATTGTATAAGTTAATTTCTACTCTTGGAAGATGATCTCTTTATGTTACTCTCTTAATTTAATCTTAATCGTATTACTCCTATTGTGCTTCATTTATTTATGATTCTCTTTCTGTCTTCCTTTGTCAAGTTGTGACAAAAAAGGGGAGAGACTTGTTATGAGTATATGATAATGCATTATTGATTTACGACTTGTTATGGTTATGATTAAAGCAAATGCAATGCGCTATTGGATTGTGTGGATTGTATGTTTGGATATATGTATATTTGTTAATATAGGTACTCTACACAAGTCCAAGCTCAGATTGAGGGGGAGTAGACCGAGGAGGAGTAAATATTCTGAAGTTCCTGTTAAGTGTGAAGTTTGTGTATTTTGTTTTCTAAGTTTATTTTGTCACGAATTTGACAAAGGGGGAGATTGTAAGTGCCGTGATGTATAAAGCACCCTTAGTTGTCAAATTTCGATGAGACAAAACAACTTATAGTGACTTATTCATGTGATGGAAAGTTCACCTTCAAGTGAAGATGGAAAGTTCACCTTTAAAATAAACACATGAAGTTGGAAAGTGCAAGACATGAAGTTAGAAAGTGCAAGACATGAAGATGGTACTTCAAGTTTGAGTTCTACTTCGCTTCAAGTTCAAGATCAAGCTACAATCTCAAGTACACTTTTAGTAGAAGATCTACTGAATGCTACTGAAGATTCAAGTAGTAATTGCAAGATATATACTTCAATGTCCAAAAAATTCAGGTATAAATAACCCTAGAAAGACCCTAGACTTAGGTCCTTTCAAATGATAATTATACACGGGTTTTTATACTTTGGTTAGGCTTAAACTCGACTAGTCCAAGCCTAAGTTCGACTAGTTCAGGATCTGATTCGACCAGTCCAAGAAATGCTTCAACCGGTCCAAGATTCAAATTCAAAAATTAAAATTTTCTGGTAGTTCCTCGACTAGTCAAGCACTCTGCTCGACCAGTCGTGGACACTAGCTCGACCAGTCGTGGGGAGCTCGACTTGAAGTCCAGCAACTAAATTCATGCTCCCACGACCAGTCAAGGGCTATGCTCGACCAGTCAAGCAGTCCACTCGACCAGTCGAATGTCGGTTTTATCCGATCGCGCCTAAAATTTAAAATTTAGTTAATTCTTGGACTAGACAAATAGGGTCTTTTCTTATTCCAAATCATTCAAAAAAGCCACAGAAAGCCTCCACTTTAAGAGAAAAGTCCCTGTCATTGTCAAGTTATAGTCCGGTAATTTTATATCCTTTAATAGCCTTTTTTTTATTTTTGTAATTCCTTGATCTCTATTTTGTGAATCTGATATTTTAAAAGGGACTCTTTACTCTACTTTGAGAGATCTAAGAAATTCAAATAAGTAGCCCAGGTTTGAGTTAATTTAAAATCTATTTAGAACCTAAAACCCCTTGCTTATGTTTATTGGACATCGAACATCTATACATTAAGCGAAGCGGTTCTATAGGCTACATCAAAGAGCGTCTTCAGAAGAAGATAAATATTCTTTATTTATTTGTTTTTAGTTTTTGATATATCCAGAAAATCTTTGTAGTGGTTTTGACTGAGATAGGCAAAAAATCTCAGTGCGGGGTTTTTTTATTTATTGTGATAACCCATTTGAAAACACAATTGTATAGGTTTTAAGGTACACCTGAGAAAACCTTGAATTTTAGTGAATGTCAATATCACATGGGTTATGATTATTGGGAGTGAAGTAGGTGTGGCTGTTTGAGAACAGTTACTGTACACACCGAACCACTATAACTTCTAATGTTTTGTGGTGCATGGTAGATGTGATGTATATGTGTTGAATGATTGTAATCTTTTCATGTACATGTGGTGAATGTTTATAATAGATAGCTTTCTTCCTTTGCCTCTTGTTTTAGTTTGCGATCTTGATCTTTACTAGGTTCAAGAAATTAGGTTGTCCTACCTAAAACATTTATTTTTGGTATAGGGTTATCCTTTGAATAAGGTTTGAATCAATTTCTCAATACTATTATGATTAAGATCTCTGATTAGTTCTGATTTATTTAATCTTTTAATTCATTAATTTTTTATTTGGCATAGTCCTATTCACCCCCCCCTCTAGGACTGAGAGCTCTCCCTTTTCAAGAACCCTCTTTGCGGCCCCCAGATCTTTCATCTCGAATGTCCCTGATAATTGAGTCTTCAGTATATTGATTTTAGACATACCATGACAATTATCAACATATCATCAACATACAATACTAGGATGATGAATTTTTCATTATTCAGTATCTTGTAATAGACACAATGATCATATTCACTGTGAGTAAATTTCTGACTTAACATGAAAGAATCAAATTTCTTATACCACTACCTAAGCGACTGTTTCAGGCTGTACAACGACCTTATTAACCTGCAAACTTTTTTCTCTGCCCCTTTAACTTCGTAGCCCTTTAGTTGCTTCATGTAGATCTGCTCTTTCAACTCCCTGTGCAAGAATGTAGTCTTGACATCTATCTATTCCAGCTCGAGATCATATTGGACAATCAGCGCTAATACGAATCTAATGGATACTTGCTTAACCACCGGCGCGAATATCTCTATAAAGTCGATTCATTCTCTCTGAGCATACTACTTCACTATTAGCCTTGCTTTGTATCTATCATGTTTCCTTTTGAATAACAACTTGCATCCGATCACTTTTCGGCCCACTGGAAGCTCTACCAGCTCCCATGTGTGGTTTTTATGCAACAAGTCCATCTCATCATCTATAGCCGCCTTCTACTTTTTTACATTAGGCTCATGAAGAGCCTCCTAAATAGTTGATGGGTCCCCCTCATCTGTAATGAGGGCATATACAATATTAGAGTCGTCCGTGTATCTTTCCGGTAACCTGCGATCACGTGGTGGGTTCCTTCTCACAGGTGGCTGCTTCACCTGCTCCTGTACTTTTATTTGTACATTTGTCTCTACCTGAGTATCATCTGTGTTAATTTGGATGTAACGTCCTAAATTTTTGCCAACTTAGAGTTAGACGTCCTTGGGCAATGGGTCGATCATAACCCCCTTGTTGACTTCTTAGAACTCAATCCTAAAGCCTCAAATCCCCTTTCAACCCATTTTCTTCAAAATCTCACCTTTCACCACCTTATTCTTTAAATTTTTCTAAGTACTTTCATATTAGATACTAAATCTAAAGTTTAAATGATAAAGAACAATACTTAAACTAAACTTTTTTATAAATAGTAAATAAATAAATAAAATGGGTTTTTGACCATTAACCTTATGGAATTTGACACAATAAATAGGTTATTTGGATAGAGTAGCTTCTCCTACCCCAAAATCATATATTTCACGTCGAATAATTCATCCCAGTTTGTAAACTACACCCATTTTAAATATCGGGTGGCAAAACACCACCAGTCACCACAGCGGGCGGGCAGCGGGCCGCCGGAGCACCAAGTTTTGGTGGACCCTCGCTGCAGATTTTCTACACTGTTCGAATGACTTCAAAATGTCATATCTCCCTCGTTGTATCTCCGATTTAAGTGATTCAAAAGCCGGATTCAAGTTTGATAAGTCTAATTTCATATAAAAATAAGAGAAAAATATAATAATACTTTTAATATAGTTGAATTTAGGTTGATGTGACAACTATCTAAAATTTATTTGTTCGGACAGTTGCTACTTCTAGAATTTTTAGAAATTTTCTACAATATGAAATATAATGAAATTTGGTAGAGATAAAGTGAACTTTATGATGATCTATTAGAAAAATAATTAAAATAATATACTAACTAAAGGTGCCAAAAAGGGGCATAGAACTGTCCTATGATCTTATTCTGTCATAATTAGGGCAAAATTTGGTTAAGTACTAAACTAAATAATTGATGGATTTGGTTTGAACCACTTTCTATATGAACTACAAGACTCAAAACCATTAAAATCACTAACCCAACATTACCTAGAAATTTAGGATCAATCTTAAAACCCAGTTGCTCTCGGGAGCATATTAAAACTCCGTATCGGACCTTGCCCGCACATCGAAAGTCCGATTACCCCAAAACTATACAGTTATGACCGCTTTGTTGGACTTGACCGCCACCTCAAAAATTAAGTCCTAATAGTATTTAAAAACGCACAACTTGAGCTCGGAGCGAAGTGTGTGAGGAACGCGAATATCTTTAGGAAATGAACCGAAACTTAAGTGAATTAAATCGTTCACTTGCAGGCCAAATCTAAGTCTACAGACCATCAGATTCTAACCCCACTACACCCTCGGATCAAGGAAAATTTTCAACACAGGTTGATGTACTTGTGGCCCTGATCGAGTGCCGATGACCGTTGAACTGAAACTGATCCTTTGCGGTCGATTTGTAAATCCGATCGGACCAAAAATTTACTCTGGCATAGATCCATCGTCGGGGGGCTTAATCCTGACCGTATGCAGAAAGGGGACTCCATATGTGCTCCGTTGGACCGAATCAGCTAACTTTTGGCTATAACCTAAGTATACCATGGCCCTGGGGCCATTCTCATCAGTTTTGGGACTATATAAGGGCCTTAAACCCTCTCTCTCCCTTGTCATACGAATTTTAAAACCCTAAGAGAGAAAAGAGAGAAAAGAGAAGAAGAAAGTGAGGAGAAGAGAGAGAGTTAGGGTTTGTTCCTGGGATTCGATCCCATTGTTCCACGTGCCAAATCAGCCTTCCCGTATCACCATTACGGTGATTCCGACTCCGTTCTTGGGTAAGAAATCCTAACCCTAATCTATTTTAGGGATCCGAATAGAGTAAATAGTGAAATAACTAACCTATTTCATGCTATAGGTTACCGTTGTGCCATAGACAAAGGCTTAGTGTTTAAACTGAGTTCATTACGAGTTTACCGGCGAAAGGTGCGGACTATAAACATTTAGGTTATGGTTTTCAAGGCTTTCAATGTCAGCAATGATTTATGTCTAACTTGATTGCTATCACGTATGCTTAGATACGATGTTTTCTGTATATTTCATATATATGTATACTATGTTGATTGTAAATGCATTCTATGTGTTTGTTGAAATGTCTGAATGAATATGGAATTATGATTTGTGCTTGCCATGATTATTGAATGCAAATACATGATTTCTGTATATGTGGCAACTCCTATGTGGAAGGATTTGCTATAATATGCGTTTTAACTAATCTATTACATATATGCGATTGTGTAGTTTAAGTGTTTGATAAAATGCCTGAATGAGAAAATGCTTGTTTAAATGTATGTAATGAGGGTGTTAAGATAAGATTCTCAAGTCCCTTATCTATGGTTACAGTTTTCTTCATGTAACCTATCTTACTACTATGTGATTTATGGATGAAATACCTATGTATGTTAACATGTACTTTATGTGCTCGTTAAAATGCTTATATAAGATTTATATTTAAATTGGTTGCTACTTGCTGTTTGGACTAGCACATATGAATGCCTATTATCTGGAGTGTGTTTGGGGCTATGATGTAGTCTAGGCAATTGGTAATGGTTTATGATTGGTGGCCGAATTGTTTTAGCCACGATGGATGTGTTCGACGAATCCGAGCTGTACGCTGTGTGTCGACAGTGGTTAGGCTATGCGGAGTGCTTATGCACTCCATGTTGATTAACTTAATGTACGCTCGTACCAGTCAAGCTTGTTAAGTAACCAATTAACCCAATGTATGTTCACCATGTATGGATGCTACTGCTTAAATCTAAGGTACTAAACTCACCAGTGCAAAGCCCCTTTAACCTTGGTACCTTAATCCGCTAAGACTCATGAGTCGGGCATGGTGGTATGGGACACTGCGGTCAAGTTGTCGGCCTACGATGGGGTGACGAGCCTCCCCGTAGTGACCAGTAAGCAACCCAAACTCATGAGCCGAATACGGTGTTATGGGACACTGTATTTGAGCTGTTGGCCTACGATCAGGTGATAAGCCCGTAGTGACCTCGAGTATACACTAGGACTACGCTAAGGTTACGAGCCTTGCTGTAGTGACACTGACTATAAAATAGGCCTACCCCGGCGTAGCCTAGCTGTGGTCCCCAGTCGAGTTGGTGACGAGCATTCGAAAATAGACTACCAGTTGGTAGGGTGTTGGTGGTAGTGACCTCGAGTGTGAATTAAGCCTAAGATGAGGTGATGAGCCTCTCGTTGCAACCTATGGTAGAAACTCATGAACTTACCTATCGTATGTGATTAACTAAGACTGGCGACCCTAGATGGATCATTGTTTGGGTAAATGATATAAAGGGAGGTACCTTAGCTTCCCAAACTTGCTGTATGAATAAGTCTATTAAGAACTTGGCTAATCACGTACATACACCGTATTTGCATATGCCTTTGGCGTTGGAGTTGAGCATAGATGAAGGGGTACATGCTGCGATCGTGAGATGATGTCGCAGAGGGAGTGCAGGCAAGGGCATGCATCATTAACACATAACATTCTTGCATTAACCAGAGTACCTAGGAATGATTGTTGTACTGCTCTATCATTACTGCTTGACTGAATTGATAACATGTTAACCTTTGCTTTATAATTCCATTGAATTAGCTACTTATTCCTACCTAGGATGGTGTTTTAAAACACCACCCAGACTCTGTTGTAGATGTAAGTAATGGCAGAGTCTATGCAGCTGAAATGGACTTCCTGGAAGAGGAAGAATTCTCCTATGTTCAGCTATCAGGTGGGTCCTCGTTGACCTTATTCTGTTTCGATGGGATTACAGGGATACTGGATTAGTTGAATATTTATATTTTTGGCATTTTGTAAGTTTGAAACAACACTTGTATATATATTCAGCCCAGCTACATGATCATACTTTGGAGGTTATGAAACACGTATCTATATTTTTTTATATTAATTTTATATTAAATTCAGTCTTGCACTTGCTTAGTTTAATTATCTCTGGAGTATGATATGCTGTTTTAGTATAATCCCACTCATGTTTAATGGACTAATACAGACAACATTCAAACATCATTATCTATGTTGCATAAGTGATGTGTTGGAACTCGGGAGTTGAGCTTCTGCTCGACCCCCAATTTTCAGGGTGTTACATTGGACGTCTACGAAGAACCTTTCTGGTTCTTCTTGCTCCTCTTGATCATTCTTGTGGAATAGAGAGCTTTCATCAAACCTGATGTTATGGCTAGTAATGACTTTGCGTGTGAATTTGTCGAATAACCTGTAACCTTTCACACCAATACCATAGCCAACAAAGATGTACTTTTTAGCTCTATGGTCTAGCTTATCTCTCTCAACTGATGGTACATGAGAGTAAGCCTCACAACCAAATATGCGCAGATCTGAGTAGTCCAGCTTATGACCACTCCATACTTCCTATTATTTCTACAAGGAAACAAATGCGTTTGATTTGGGGGATTATTCAATGATAACAAAGATAGAATGAGAGAACAATAATCACATTTATTCTGAGTTCGTTTACATCCTCGTATTCTCTTATTTCTGAAAATAGAGTACAATCAATCACAGCAATTAATAAAAGATAAGACAGTATGATGACAATTTCGGCACCATTTTGATGCTTTTTTATCGCATCTCTAGGGGAGATGGGTTGTGCGGGCTTGAAACCCTAAATCTGACCATTGAGATCAATTTCAATCATCTTTTCATTCATTCTTCTTTAATCTGACCTTTGAGATTAATTCTGATAATCATTTGGTTCATTCTTCCTTAATCTGACTGTTGAGATCAATTCTGATCATCATTCGGTTCATTCTTCCTTGATCTGACTGTTGAGATCAATTCTGATCATCATTCGGTTCATTCTTCTAGTCGCATAGATAGATTCTTCTCTTTTCTAGAATTCTCTTCGGTACCCTACATTTCCTTGAAATGTGGAGCGTACGACCCTAGAAATGTGGAGCGCACTTCCTTGGAATGTGGCGCAGAGACAACCTTCAGGACATGTTCCCATGAGGGATGGCGCATGAGGTTGTCTTCAGGACAAAGTCCCATGAGAAATGGCACATGAGGTTGTCTTCAGGACAAAATCCCATGAGGAATGGCGCATGAGGTTTCCTTTGCATCAATGATTATGCAATTTCTATAAACATGGTTGTGCAATATTTGCAAACATGGTTATGCACAAGAAGTAGCGCAAAGGCCATCTGTTTGGACAAAACTCCACATGGAGTGGCGTTCCAAGCATTTATCAAGGAGGTTACGCAGGACCGCGCAAAGCATTCCTCCTAATTTCAATTGCGCGGAACCACACAAAGGCCCTCAGGACAACCTTTCATGCAAAATGCACAAGTGCCTCTCCCTCCCTCCTTTTCAAATTGCGCAAAAGGCTAGCCTTAAGACAAGGCTTCTCTTAAAAAATGGCACCCTCCTCTAAAAGTGGCGCAAAGGCCCTTTCTCCATTTCCATTGCGCGGGTCCGCGCAACGACTTCCTGTTGCGTGGGTTGGCATAACAACTTCCTATTACGCGGGCTAGCACAACGTCTTCCTTCTCTCCCTCTCCTACCTTACTTCTCTCTCATTCTCTGGCCCACCAAAATGACTAACCTCTCAAATGAGGCATGGGGAGGGGTATTTATAGGCCCACTCTCTTACATAATGGTGATCACCACCACTTTTCTCTTCACATAATGTCCATCTTCATCTCTTAAACAATGGTGTCCACCAAGCTCTCCTTTAAATGGTGGCGTACAACCACTTCTTCATTAAAATGACACCTGTGTACTCTTTTTTACCAAAGCACCCTTTTTACTGCCTTTTACTGAAATACCTAAACTACCCCTGGACACTGACTTTTACCAAAATACCAAAAATATCCCTGTATATTGATTTTTACCAAAATACCTAAAATACCCCTGGACAATGATTTTTACCAAAATACCTAAAATACCCCTGGATATTGATTTTTACCAAAATACCTAAAATACCCCCGGAAACTGATTTTTACTAAAATAAAGAGTGCACAACCCTGGGAAAGATCCGCACCATGAAATTCTCTGACCAATGAAATGAAATATTTTTTTGTGCCTCAACATCTATGGGATTTTACATTCAATTATCGTAGATGGGGATCGGTTCACCAAGTAATAAGCCGTGTTAATGGCTTTAGCCCATAAGTCTTTGCCCAACGCAACATTACTTAACATGCATCGGGCCCTTTCCATGAGAGTTCGATTCATCCACTCAGCCACACCGTTTTGTTCGGGCGTGTGGCGCATTATGTTGTGCCTAATGATCCCTTCATACTTGCAATATTCATTAAATTCAATGAAAGTAAATTCTCTACCATTATCAGTCCTTAAAATCTTTATTTTTTGCCCAGACTATTTTTCCACCGTTATCTTCCATTGATTGAATATGGTGAAAACTTCGGATTTACGTTTCATGAAGTAAACCCAAACTTTCTAGAGTAGTCGTCAATGAATGAAACAAAACATGATGACCCCCCAATGAAAACCTCTGGCGATGGCTCCCGTAAATCAGAGTACACATAATCAAGCACTCCCTTACATTTATGTTTTTCAAATTTAAAAGATAATATAGATTGTTTACCATATATACAATGCTTGCATATATCTTAATCAAAATTTTTAAACACTGAAATCAATCAATGATCATATAGTACCTTCATGCCTCGCTCACTCATGTGGCCCAGATGAGCATGCCACATATGTACAGATGTGGAATCTGCAACAGCCGTTGCCGCTCCACCTATTGAAGTGTTCTCGATCAACTTGTAAAAGTTTTTATACCTTTGCGCTCTCATAACCATGAGTACCCCTTTTGAAACTTTAAGGACACCATCAATACCAGTGAACTTGCACCCTATAACCTCGAGTGCACCGAGAGAAATTAGACTTTTCTTCATATAGGAACGTGCCTAAATCAGTCAAGATATGCTCCATCCCATCAAACATCTTGATGCTCACCGTACCAATAGCCACAATATTATAGGCATTGTCATTAATCATAAAGACTTGTCCACCATCGCATTCCTTGTAACTGGTGAACCAACTCCGATGAGGAGTCATTTAATATGATGCTCCTATGTCAAGGATCCACTCATCTCTATGATTATCGTTCTAGTGTCCGATCATGGACACAGATAAAACATCACCTTCACCCGTTTCTTCATCAGATGCGATAACATTGGCCTCCGTGGAAGAAGCCTCTGAGTTTTCTTTCTCCGCTTTAGGATTTGTGCAATCCTTCTTCATATGTCCATTCATCCCATAGTTCCAGCACTTTAGTTTTTCTTTGCCTTTGCCGTTGGATTTGGATCTAGGTCTTGAGGATCCTGTACCTCGATCAATATTCCTACCCCTCGTAATCAGTGCATCAGAAGATGTCCCCATGCCGCCATTTAGCTTTCTCAAGGCCTTCCCTTGAAGGGCTAAGATAATGGTGTCGACACTTAAGGTTTTATTTGTAGTACACATCGAGTCCTTGAATGAATCATACAATGCCAAAAGAGAATTCAACAACATATATCCTTGTTCCTCATCTTTGATCACTTTCTCCATATCTAGCAGTTTGCAAACCAATTTATTAAAGTTGCTGATGTGGGCCTCCATGTCTCCACCTTCTACCATCTTGAAGGCATACCACTGTAGCTTTAAGCGTAGGCTATTTTCAGAGAATTTTTTCGTATAGTTATCCTCTAACTTTGCCCATAAACTAGCCATAGTTTTCTCCCTCAAAACATTATAGAGAACCTCATCTGTGAGACATAAACGAATAGAAGCTAAAGCATTCATGTCAAGAGTATTTCAGTCTTCGTCATTCATAGTCGATTTTCGCTCCTCAAGAGCCTTAGCTTCGCCTTGCTTAGTTAATAGACTAATCATCTTAATCTTTCATAACTCAAAATTATTTTTGCCTGAGTACTTCTCAATATCAAACTTGGCGTTTCCCATTGATGCTAATACACTTGGATCGACTAAACTAACAGGTAGGTTACGTTGGGTTTTGGACTGCAGAATCACATAGAGATGGATCTAGGATAGTAATCCAAGAGCACCAAGCAAACACAAGAGAATATAAAGATTTAATGTGGAAAACCCTTTCAGGAAAAAAACCACGGCACAAAGTGATAGATCTTCACTATGAAAGTATAAATTACAAAGAGAAAGGACTTACCCGATTCGAACAACCTCGAATCTCACCCTTCACCCTTTGAAACCCTAGAACCCCTTCTAAAAACCCTTTGGAATATGTTAGAAAGCCTTATCATGTTTTAGAATGGTCCTAGGAACTCCTACTTATAGTTTAGGAAACCCCACTTTCGAATCGACTTGAAATAGTCTGGAAACCGCCTCAAATTTACGCAATCTGTGCGCAGTCTGCGTAGTCAAAGTAGGGCTTGGGCTAGTCGAAGGGTACCTTTTATTGGTCAAACCTGTCCTTCGACTGGTCGAAGATCTCAGAAATTCCAAAATATATTGTTGCTGGACTTTGAGCCGAACTTTCTCCGGGCTAGTCAAACATTTCAGATTTAAGACATCTATTAATCAACAATAGATTCCTTGTATCTAAATAGGACCTGAGTCTTTCCAACCAAGATGTCTTTAAATTTTCTTTAACAACAAAGAATTGTTAGTTTAAACAGCGAGGATTTATGCGATATAGCATAAAAATCCATAACTCAACTTGATTATATGTCCAATTGGGATGATTAACTTAGAGACAGACTAATTCGATTTAACTTTTAGTCGCAAAGTTAAAATATTTAAAGAATTAATAAATATTAGGGGATATGGCATGTGCGATGCACATAAAGAGGAAGGAGAAGAGAGATTGGAGGGCACACATGTAGTTAGGTACAGGCAACATACAGAGAGAGAAGGGAAGAACTAACGTAGTGGTTTTAATAGCTATTGTGGGTAAAAATGGACTGGCTAAAGAGAAGAGGTCAGCTCGGACATCTCTACGAGACACGAGGCCAGCCAGTGCTGATCATGACCAATGAGCTCCTCAATGGCCAAGGAAGATCTCCTTCGCTAAAGAGAGGTCAGTCACCTACTTCGTATGAAGGTAGGTCGGCAGGTCAGCTATCTACCTAATGATAAGGGGAGGCTCAAACGTGAGGCCTGTATCCTAGACCGTACTATTCCATAAGCTTCCGCGGTCCTTCCGGTCGAATTTCGATGACCTGCAATATATAGACTTCATTTGCGTGCAACCTTGTGTCGTGTCCTGTATTCCGGAGTCGGCTCGAACCGAGACTTGTACCCTAGCGACTGCGCCGTCGCCGTGGTTCAGATGCTGCATCTCGTGCACCGAGGAGATACCCAGGCAAGGAGATGTGGGCCTGTGTTTAGTTCGAGGAAACGCCACGCATTTGCAATCCCAAGAAAATCTCTACAACATGTCAAATCAATCCAATCAATCACCTCACATGTCAAGTACATGTCACATCCCCAAAAGCAACCCTAAAGTCAAAGCTACCCATCCCTTATATGTCAAGTACACATCACTCACCCATCCCTCTCTCTCTTTACATCCCATCCTCTCTCTCTCTCTCATTTCTTCATTTTTTTCAAGCAAACCCCATGAGAGCATCCAACATCCAAGCTCCATGAGAGACCTTTGTGTGACTCACTTTCTATCTCCCATCTCCACCATCCAAGTTTCATCTCAACCGTTAAAATTGTTCCTATGGAGCTGTAGCATGCATTGGCGGAATAAGGAAAAAGAGATCAAAGGTGGGTATTTCTATAGGCCTATATTTTATTGTTTTGATAATGGGCCAAGTGGGGCCTACCGATTAATGGTATGGATCTCGCTTTGGACCCTAAGTGTGGCCGATGGCCCACCTTGATTCTCATGATCATTCCATGATGGGGCCATTCTCCATGGACCCCATCATGATGTTTTCTTTTCTAAGTTTGAAAGAGGTCATCTAAGCCTTCCATTTTGGTGGAGAAGGAATCTCCATCGTTGAATCTTGATTTGGTGGCCCACATGTTTGGGACCCACTTGATGTATGATTGAATGCATGGAAGGGAGGGCCCATAGTGTCGAGGACCCTCCATCATCACGTCTCTCTCTCTCTCTCTCTCTCTCTCTCTCTCTTTTCCCTTGATTGTTGGCCCCATGATGTATGCAATGTATCCATGTTGTCTGCCTTCGTGGGACCCACTTGATGGACGTGTTGGATCTACACCGTCCAAGCCATGTGGGCCCTACCTTATGGCGAGGGGAAAACACAAATATTAGATTGATCCAAATTAAGTGGGCCACATCCGTGTGGGACCCACCTTGATAAATGTATTCACCGGTCCGTCCAGCGTCCCTGGACATTGGATGTGGTCCAGTGAAGTGTGAACAGACAGTGGGAGGTACTAACAGCCTCTGGACGTGAAAAACAGAAAAAAAATTATTAGCTTGATTTTAAGCTTTTTGGGTGGGTTGCTCATGTAGGCCCCACCTTGATGAATGGGTCTAATCCACGCCATCCATCCCATTCCCCAGATCATTTTAGGCATTGAGTCAACAAATGAAGCCAATCCGACTATTTGGCGGGCCATGGATAGAAAAATAGTATTTTTATCGTTGAAATCCATCCTGATGTTTCTGTACACCAAAACATATCGAATATTAGGCTTGATGGGTCTGTCTTGGGCTATAGAAACCAATGGTTGGGTTGGATTTTACTAATGCGGACCTTACCTGTGAAAAACCACAGAAAAACATTTTAAAAAAATATATATATATATGAAGGTCCTGAGGACACGCAGCAGCGTCCTGCTGTGCTGTGGCGTGAAGAGGGGCAGGGATCGTGGGTCCCAGCCATAGGCCCCACCATGATGCATGTTGATCATTAACGCCATGCATTTGATGGCCCTTTTAGGGTAGTGGGCCCCCTCCAAAAATTAATCGTACCTGGGACTCAGGTGGCCCACATGGCAGGAAACAATGGGGGATTAAACGTCTACCATTAGAACCCTTTCTGGGTTATAGAAGTTTTAGATCATTATGAAATTTGTTTTTCCTCTTCAAGCCGGGTCTGTGTGACCTTACCAACAGATTGGATGGTAGATAAACATCATGATGGGCCCTATGTGAGACCCATCCCTGCTGTTTGAAGCAGCAGCCACTGCCAGCTGCTGTTGTACGTGCAGCAGCAGCACGTGATGCATGTGCCACCTACTGTGTAAATGTACACCATCCATTTAGTTGGTGGGCCACGTGTGTGGACTCTACCGTGATGCATGTGTTGTATCCACACCTTCTAACCATTTTGAGAGATTATTTTATGGCATGAGAAAAGAATGAGTCAGATTTATAGTTCACACGAACCCCACCATTAGAAATAATGGGGATAGTGACATCCACCATTTAAAATTTCTAAGGGTCACTGTAGTTTCCAATTAAGCTGATATTTGTTTTCACTTCATCTATCTCTGTGTTAATTTATGAATAGGTTGGATCTCAAAATACATCATGGCGGGCCACACCATGCAATCCAGCTGTGGTATGCTCCAGATGATCTTTCGACTTGATATATTTGAGGGTCATGTGTAGGGCCCACTTGTTATGTATTTGTGGCCCATTTGATAAGACCCATTGTGATATATTTTCAGCCCATTTGAGGCCCACCTATGATGTATATTTAAGGCCCACCTGTAATGTATATTTGAGGCCCACCTGTAATGTATATTTGAGGCCCATATGATGAGGCCCACCTACTTGAATCTAAGGCCTATGGACAAGGCCCATTGTGATATGTATTAGGCCCATTAGTGTGGTCCACTGGTGCAGCCCATGTGATATGGCCGACTCGATATATATGAGGCCCATTGGTGTGGCCCGTGGATGCAATCCACTTGATGTATTTGATGGCCCATGGGTTAAGGCTCAATGTGATGTATATAAGGTCCATTGCAATGTGTGGTTCCACTATAATTTATATAATAATGCTTATGACAGGCCATGCCTTGGGAGCAATGATGGTTAAATGTCCACATTGATGGGCGATGATGGTTAAATGTCTACATTGTGACCCTCTCTTAGGCTGATTCCGATTATCGAGGTTGATTCCGATTGATAAGGCCGATTATCGGAGCCGAATACCGAGGCCAGTTGCCAAGGCCGATTGTCGAGACCGATTATCAGTGCCGGTTATCGATACCGATTATGAGTATGTGACAGCATAGCATCATAATACCTATACCTTGGAGCCACCTTGTGTATTTATTGGGCCCATAGGAAAGTCTAGTTTATTGCATGATAGAGAGGGTAAGGAAGCCCACTTATTGCATATAGACTCGGATTTACCCTCGGTGGGGGATATTGTGCCGCTCCATCATTGTGATCACATGTGGGTGGGCGCACGTGGGCGGACACTGATGTGGGCAGGACCTGAGGAGCCTGGGTGAGCTACTAGTGATTGACAGGCTACTGTGCACACAATGAAGGCAGAACTTTGTCCCACATCGGTTGCATCGTCTAATGTTATGGTGGCTATAAGTTAGATTCTTTTCTTAACTATCGTGACTCGTTTTAAATCAGTGAGCTTAGCTTGATATTTGGACTAGATCCGTCGTCCTTCTGTGGACCCTCATCATTCGTATGCATGTTGTGATGGATGATTGATTAAAGTAGATGCCATTGGGCTGAGATGTTTATGGGACTCCTTGTGAGATGGAGTTATCCCCAAATGATCGCGCAATATGTGCAGGTTTGATGTATGGCCTAGATGAGGTTGATGGTATTCGTGACTCATTAGGATTTTCATATTGCATTACATCCTCGACATCTGTTATTGTCTTATTATATTTTCTCAGTATATGATATCGGTTTATTATATTTTTACATCGCATAGCCTCGATAAGGCTAATGGTATTTTTATGGGCTTGTCAGTATTTTCGCTTATTCTGATATTGTATGATTCATGATCTTGCCAGTATTTCTGACATTGTATGATTATGACATTATATTGAATACTTGGCACTTATCTTGCGCACACACTTTCACCACCCTCTAAGCTTTCTATAAGCTTATGCACGATAGATGTGTGCAGGTGATGTTAGGATGCAGCCGATCTGAGGAAGGAGCGTGCGGTGGAACTTTTGGAGTTTACTTTGATATCTTTATATTGTATTTCCAGTTCAACATTGTACTTGAATGATTATATTAGTGGATATGTGGTGATGATGTTATTCTTGTAATTTGGGTATACTTGTGGTTATACTTCTTACGAGACAAATGTATGTTAGAAAATCCTCCTTGTAAGATCCCAGGATTGAAATCTGGCGTATGTGCGCTGAGAGTCATGAATGGGGTACTACGGAGGCTATCGGCACTAGATTCGGTGATCGGGAATTGTAACATCTCGAAAAAATCTGTATAAAGACCCGAGTACCACCTCAGGAAGAAATCACTAAAGACTAAATCCTTTAGAAATTAGACGAGAATTTGCTAAGTGTTAAACAAGATTACTTGTGAAATTAGCATTAATCACTTTAAATATGATTTGCAAGACCCAAAATGTGCAGAATCATTGACGCTATTTTACCCTGAAATCTAGAATCAATCTCTAAACCCGATTGCTCTCGGGAGCACCTTGAGACACCGTATCGGACCTGAACCGCACGTCAAAAGTCCGATTACCCCAAAACTATATGGTTATGACTGCATTACTAGCCTTAACAACCACTTTAGAAATCAAATCCTAATAGTATCCAGTAATGCACAACTTGAGCCCGAAGCGAAGTGTGTGAGAAATGCAAATATCTTTAGGAAATGAACTGAGACTTAAGTAAATTGAGTCGTTTCACTTGCAAGACAAATCTAAGGATTCAGACCATCGGAATCTGACCCAATGACACTCTCGGATCAAGAAAAATTTCCAACACATGTCAGTACACTTGTGGCCCTGATCGAGTACTGGTGACCGTTGAACTGAAACTAGTCCTCTGCGGTCGATCTGTAAATCCGATCGGACCGAAGTCTTAGCCTGACCTAGATCCAATGTCAGGAAGCTTAAGTCCGAACGCATGTGGAAAAGGGGCCTTCAGAACAGCTCCGTTGGATCGGAATAGTCCACTTTTGGCTATAACCTAAGTATACCATGGCCCTGGGGCCATTCCCATCAGTTTTTGGCCTATATAAAGGCCTAAACCCACCCCTCTCTCATTCTATACGAATTCTTAACCCTAAGAGAGAGAAGAGAGAGAAAAGAGAAGGAAAGAGAGAGAAACTGAGAGAGAAAGCTGGAGTTTATTTTTGGGACTCAATCCCTTCGCTCCACGTGCTTAACCACCAAATCTGTATCGCTTTTCCGGTGATTCCGACTCCGTACTTAGGTAAGAAATCCTAACCATAACCTGTTTTAGAGGTTCAAATAGAGCAAACGGAGGGATAGTTAACCTATTCCCTGTTATAGGTTGTTGTGGTGCCGTAGACAAAGACTTGGTGAATGAACTGAGTTCGTTACAAGTTTACCGGTGTAAGGTGCGTATTATAAATGTTTAGGTTATGATTTTCAAGGCTTTCAATGTCAGTAATGATTTATAACTGACTTGATTGCTGTCACATGTCTGTAGATACGATGTTTTCCGTATATTACGTATATATGTAGACAATGTTGATTTTTAATGCATTCCACGTTGTTGTTGAAATGTCTGAATGAGTATGGAATTATAATTCATGCCTTATATGTTCATTGACTGATAATATGTGATTATTGTACATATGGTGAACTCCTTGTGAAGGGATTTGCTATAAAACCTGTTATAACTACTGAATTACATGTATATGATATGTGTAGCCTAAGTGTTTGTTAAAATGCCTGAATGTGAAAATGTTTGTTTAAAATGCATGTAATGAGGGTATTGAGATGAGATTCTCAACTCCTTATCTATGATTATAGAATCCTTTATATAACCTATCTTACTACTATATAGGATAAGGATGAAATACCTATGTACGGTACATGTGTAGTATGTGTTTTGTCGAATTGCTTAAAGTATGATTTATATTTGATGTTAGTTCTCACATGATATTTTTAGCTACTACATGCGTATACTGCTATTTGGAGTGTGTTTGGGGCTACGACGTAGTCCAGGCAATCGGTAAGGATTTCTGAGTTTGTGGCTGAGGTCGTTTCACCACGCAAGATAGGTTCAAGGAATCCGAGTCGTATGCTATTAGTCGACAGTGGTTAGGCCATGCGAAGTGCTTACGCGCTTCATGTCGATCAGCTCGACGTGTGCTCTACCAGTCGAGCTTGTCAACCAACTCGATTGGCCCAATGTATGTTCACTATGTATGGACGCTACTGCTTGAATCTAAGGTACCAAACTCACCAGTGAAAACCCATTTAACCTTGGTACCTTGATCCGCTAAGACTCATGAGCCGGGCATGGTGGTATGGGACACCGTGGTTGAGCTTTCGGCCTACACTGGGGTGACGAGCCTCCCCATAGTGTCCAGTGAGCAACCTAGACTCGTGAGTCGAATACGGTGGTATGAGACACTGTATTCGTGTTGTCGGCCTGCGATCAGGTGACGAGCCTCTCATAGTGACCTCGAGTATACTCTAAACTACACTAAGGTGACGAGCCTCTCCGTGGTAAACTAGAATATAAACCAGACCTGCATTGAGGTGATGAGCCTCTCTGTGGCGACTTGGAATCATCTATCGTATGTGAATGACTAGGAGTGACGACCCTAGATGGATCAATGTTTGGTATAAAATATAAAGGGAGGTGCCTTAGCTTTCTAATCTTGTTGTATGAAAAACGGCTAACTAAGAACTTGGATAACACGATCATGCATCGCATTGCACGGTGCTTTGGCAAGGAAGTGCACGTTTACTGGGAGTGGTGCATGCCGCGATCGTAAGATGTTATTGCAAGAGGGAGTGCAGGCGAGGGCATGCATCATTACAACATACCATTATTGCATTAACAAGAGTACTTAGGACATGAGTGTTGTATTGCTTTATCATTACTGCTTACTGAATTGATAACATGTTAACCTTTGCTTCATTGTTCGACCGAGTTGATCACTCACTCCCGCGTTCTGGGACGGTATTGTACACACCAACTAGACTTTGTCTTAGTTGCAGGTGATGGCGATGCTTATGAAGCAGAGCCAGACTATTTCGATGACGAGGAGTTCTCCTATATGCAATTCTCTGGCGGGTCCATGTAGACCTGGAGTTGCGTTGACGAGGCTACAGGGTTTTAGGATAGAGAACATTACACTTTCTTATTTTGTACATTTTGGAACTGAACTTGTAATGATTTAACCTAGTGACATTCATACTCTGAGGGCTTGCTATTATTTTTAAATAATTTATATACGTATCATAATCTTCCACTAGTATACTTTAATTGCCTCTGGAGTATGATATACTTTAATCTCATTCATGTCTAAGGCACTAATACAGATGACATTTAATCATCATTATGTATGTTGCATAAGTGATGCATTGGAACTCGAGAGTCGAGTATATGCTCGACCCCCGATTTTTAGGGCGTTACAAGTTGGTATCAGAATATGATTTGGATTAAACTGGGCCTGGGTTATGGTCACACGATGCACATTGACGTACTTTGACTTAGGAGGGAGCATTGAAACGTAGGAACAGGCATAGGATTCCTAGTTTTACCAATCAGTGAAATTAACCGAGATCGACCGTAGAGAGTGGGCCCGTACACACCCGTGATCACTTGAGGTGAACCCAGATCACTTCTAGACCGACAATTGACGAGTTTAGACGAAGATTTAACCTATTCCAACCTCAAATGACCTGGAAAACGCGAATGCACATGAGATAGGACCCGAAATGACTTGAACGAACTCCGGGGCCAAAATCGTACAAATCGTGGGGACCCAGAGTGGATCCCGCATGTTTCTAGCACCCTGAGGGGGGGGGGGGGGGGGGCGTAGGGGGGATGGCATCGCCCAGGGGGCGAGCCATCGCCGGACAGTCCAGGGACTGGCGATGGCATCGCCGGGCCGGCACGGGCCGGGCGGGCCGATGTAGGTGGGACACTGTGGGGCCCACGGAATCACGTGGGACCCCTCCTATTTGTTCCATTTGCTCCCCTCTTTCATTTCCCACCCCTCCAAGCTTTCTTTTCTATCCAAAAACCCTTTTCCTCTCTTGAATCTCCCCTCTATTCTCCCATTTTCTCATTTTCCTACAAGACTTACGCCCCTTCACCGTTTATTACCAAAACCCCTCTCCTACTTCCTTCATTTCCTCTCATTTTGAGCACACCAATACCACTTTGTGCCTCAAAAATCTTGGGATCCAACAACCCATCTTATTTCCCCATTTTATTCCTCTCCAATGGCTCTTTTTGAGCTTGTGACGCCCCTATTTTCACATTCCACACTTCTTTCCCTTATGGGGAAGAAGAGGGCTCCTACGGATGAGGCCGGGCCTAGTCGCCCTACTCGTTCAAGGAGACTGAGAGGCGCTACCACTAGTGCAAGCATCGATCGAGAGATAAGGACAAAGCGGGACATCGATCCCCAGGCTCCCTCAAGAGGGCCCTACTGGCGGATCTGTCCCATGGACGATTCCAGGACCGTAGGGTTCTTTTTGAAGCACATGTGGACGAGAAGCTCTTTGGAGAATATCTGGTGATGGACCGCCTGGTCGAGGCCGGGTGGGGTCCCGTATTTGAGGGCAAGTCTCGTGTGAACGTGAACACTGTCCGAACCTTCTATGCGCACATTCGGGAGCCAACGCTGAAGCCTTTGCAGTTCAAATTTCCCATGGGAAGACGAGATCTCATAGTCAATGCCGGCTTGATAGCCCGACTTATGGGAGTGCCACTTGGCGAGGTCCATGCTAGCGAGAAGAATCTTCGGAGTGCATGTGAAAGAGATCGCTGCACATGATTCCTTTGTGGTCAACTGGCCCACTGGAATTCAAACAATAGTCTCCTGACATCCAATATGACCGACGACTTCCGCCTGCTCTACCACATCTTCACATACAATGTGTACCCCAGGTGGAGCAATTGCAATGAGTGCACACGCCTGATGGTAGACTTTTTATACCAAGCTGAGCAGGGAGAGAAACTGTACGTGCCTACGTATGTGCTGCTACAAATAGTGCAGACTGTGCGCTCTTCCAGGACGTCCATTTCACTCCCCTTCGGCCGACTTATATGCAAGCTTGCATATGAATTCGCCTACAGACTTGGCGCAGAACTTCCTGTGCCGATCCATTTCATCAATGACACCACTCTCAACAACATGGAGATTGGGCCACGTCAGTGTCAAGCCCGACTTGACGAGAGTGAGGATGAAACGAAAAGTGAAGAGGAAGAGAGTGATGAAGAAGATAGAGAAGAAATAGAAGAAGAGTAGGGAGAGGAAGAAGAGGAGGCCCAAGACACTGATGAGGCCTCTCCTCCTGCTGCACGGAGCCGCGATGGCGATCAGGCGGCCATACAAGCCTGCTTAGCTCAACTTGAGGAGGGCTAGGCTGCCCTTCGACAAGAGGTTGGTGAGACCTGGGCTTTCATGAAGCGGAAGTTTAGCAAGGTGTCTCGTGCTTTGAGGGCTATCTTGTGCTATGTGTGGGATAAGAGTGTGCCTCCACCATCACCAGATTCTGACAACTAGTCGTGCTTATAGTCGTCTTCTAGTTTGTTTGCTTGTTTCTATGTGTAGCCTCAATAGGCTTAGTAGTGTGGTAGTTTGGTAGTATGTTTTAGGGTTTGAAGTCTTGATTGTATTAGCTCACATGCGTTTTTCTGTTATGATTCATGTAAGACTACATCTCATGTATTGTGATGATTTTGTTAAATGAAATGCATGAAGTTTCTTTGAGCCGTAATGTGAATGTTGTGTAGTTGAACTGTGAGTATGTTGAATCTGACCTGGGTTGCACCCTATGTTGTATATAGGGGATGCCACCTAAGAGCTCGCGGAGCTCGGCACGTCTCTCACTAGGCGAATAGTTTGATAGGGCACCTCCCCTAAGCGATAGCCATACGGACCCCAGCTTGGGTCCGATCCACGATACTATGCCGGATTCTCAGCCTATGACACCGCCTATGGCACCACCTGTGGTACCACCTGTCACACCATCGGTCCTTGAGCAAAACCGTACGTCTACCTCGACGCCTTACATACCATAGTCCGCTTCGCCTCTTGATAGGCTAGAGTAGATAATGTTGTTGATGCAGTAGCAGTAGGTACAGCAACAGCAGCAATAGCAGCAACAGCAACAGTTTTTGGCTACTATGGCAGGGGTCTTTGCCCAGAGTATGGGTGAGGCTCCACCTGCATCACTCATGCACCCTGCTGGGAATGAAGGTGCTAGCAGCCATTTTAAGCAATTCCAATGCTTGTGGCCTCCTACTTTCGCGGGTACTCACCGACCCGAGGAAGCTGAGTATTAGCTTGACCGCATCTCTAAGATGCTAAGGTCACTGCACTGCACTGAGGTAGAGCAGGTGGAGTTAGTCACCTTCATGTTTAAAAAGGAGGCCAACTTATGGTGGGACAATGTCCTCAGGACCATTGCTGCCGATTTTGTGTGGACGTGGGAAGCCTTTGAGACGTGCTTTCACGAGAAGTATTTCCCTCTCACGTACCGACATGAGAAGGAGAGCAAGTTTCTTCGCCTCCATCAGGGAGGGATGCCGGTAGTAGAGTATGAGAACCGGTTCACGGAGCTGGCCAGATATGCTCCCCTTAATATTGGCAGACCAACCGATGCAGAAGCGGCGATTTTCTGAGGGCCTGCGACCCAAGATATGCTTGAAGATGTGTCGCGCCAGCATATCTACCTATGCTGAGCTAGTGACATGTCTCTGCGAGCGGAGCAAGACGGGGATAGGTTATCCCGCACTCATGGGCCTATGATTCCTAGGCCACGACCCAAGTTGCCGAGCAGGCCGTTCCTCGGCAAGAGGTCTTGTGCAGATTCGCCTCCTAGACTTCCAGCTCCCCCGACTCAGCTGAGGCGAGCGGACTTATTGTGCGCCTACTGCAAGAGGCCAAGCCACACTGACACATATTGCTTCACTAGGATGAGAGACAACGACTTCTCGCCACCTCAGAGGATTAACCGTCAGCTTTCTCAGGCTATTTCAGCCCCACCTCAGCGGTCAGCATCGGCACATCCATCCTTTCGGCCACCTGCCCCTCGATTCAGGCAGCCTCAGCGACCTATGGCACCGCAGCCGAACCATCCACAGCAGGCTCGGGCTTTTAACTGAGGCATCTGAGATGACAGTTATGCCACCACCGGCTTTCAAAGTCACAATGCATATGCAAGGTATACTGGTCTTCTTATTGGTGGACATTGGGTCCACTACCTCTATAGTATTATGCGCAGTAGTCAAGCGACTAGGGTTGGAAACTAGTCTTACAAAGGGAGTGAGACTTCTTGCTGTCATAGGGACTTTTTAAGACATTACTAAGATGTGTAAGGATTGCTCGATATACTTAGGGGGCAGGACAATTCTCGTTGACCTGATTGTTGGCCCACTATAGCATTATGATGTTATCCAAGATATGGATTAGCTCACTGAGATGAAGGCTGAGATCGATTGCGATACCAGAGTGGTGACAGCTCATGCACCTGAGGGCACGACCTTTACTTTTACAGTTCAGGTCAGTTTGCCCTGCCGCTTGCGTTGTTACGCTTCCTTGTTGAAGAATGTTGATGGCCCAACACTTGAAACCACACCCGTAGTTCACGATTTTGAGGATGTGTTCAGGAAGATACCTAGGTTGCCTCCTTAGCGTGAGGTCAATTTTACCATTGACCTAGCGTCCAGTGCGACACCCATTTCGCTACCAACGTATCGCATGCCTCCATGCGAGATGGAGGAACTGAGGAGGCAGATTGATGATTTGTTAGAGGCAGGTTTCATACGACTAACTATGTCCCCTTGGGGAGCGCCCGTGTTGTTCGTAAAGAAGAAAGACGGTTCACTGCGATTATGTATTGATTATCGTAGGTTGAACCAGGTGACGATGAAGAACAAGTATCCTTTGCCCAAGATAGATGATCTGTTTGATTAGTTAAAGGGGGCACGATACTTCTCGAAGATCGATCTGCAGTCAGGGTATCATCAGTTGCGCGTCAGGGATGAGGACGTGTAGAAGATGGCCTTCAGGACCAATTTTAGACACTACGAGTTCCTTGTGATGTCAATTGGACTCACGAATGCACTGGCCGTGTTCATGGACCTGATGAACTGGGTATTTCGACCATACTTGTACCGATTCGTCATCGTCTTTATAGATGACATTCTGATATACTCCAAGAGTCGGGAAGAGCTCAAGGAGCACCTGCGAGCAGTGTTTACTACTCTCAGGGAAAACCAATTGTTCGCACAGTACAAGAAGTGCGACTTCTAGAAAGAAGAAGTCAAGTTCCCGAGACATGTGGTGTCCAAGGATGGGATAGTTGTGAACCTTACTAAGGTACCCGTGGTTCAGGACTGGGAGCAGCCCAGTTCGGTTACTGAGGTGTGGAGTTTTCTTAGTCTGACAGGTTACTATCGATGTTTCATTCAAGATTTTTCCAAGATAGCCAGACCTTTGTTTCAGTTGACACGGAAAGATCTGAAGTTTGCCTGGAATAAGAAGGCAGAAGTAGCTTTTCAGGAGCTGAAGGACAAGCTAACGTCCACCCCTGTGCTAGTATTGCCAGAGCAAGGGGTTAAGTATACTATATACACCGATGCATCTCACGTTAGTTTGGGTTGTGTCCTTATGCAGAAGGACAGGATGATTGCCTATGCATCGCGTCAGTTGAGGAAACACGAGGAGAATTATCCTACACACGACCTAGAGTTTGCGGCCGTCATCTTTACGGAGACATTATCTCTATGGAGAGGAGTTCGAGCTCTTTTGCGACCACAAGAGCCTTAGATACATATTCACTCAGCGGGACCTGAATCTGAGGCAGTGGCGATGGATGGAAACCTTGAAGGACTTCAAGTTCGAGGTCTCCTACCATCCGGGCAAGGCTAACCTTGTGGCTGATGCGTTGAGCCGCAAGAAGACCATAGTGTTTGCGGCTCTGCTAATGGTGGCAGAATGGGGTATGGTAGAGTTCGTGCGAGACTTCGAGCAGAAGCTCACTATGGAGGAGCCGTTTGAGAGTATTACACATATTCGGGTACAACCACTCATTGATGACAGGATTATTGTGGCTCAAGCAGACGACGAGCTATTGGTGAAGATGAGGGAGCAGGTTAGTGCAGATGAGGACTCAGAATGGAGAGTTGGCACGGATGGGGGTTTACGTTATCGTGGCCGCCTATGCGTCCTAAGTCTTCTTGACTTGAGGAGGGAAGTTCTTGAGCCTGCTCACGATTCGAGGATGGCAATGCATCCTGGCAGTGCGAAGATGTACCGCGACATGAAGTGTTCGTATTGGTGGGACAACGTGAAGGCCCACATCGCAGACTATGTATCTCATTGTCTCATGTGCCAGCAGGTCAAGGCCGAACATCGATGACCTCCTGGACTACTTCAGCTCATGCACATAGAGGAATGGAAATGAGATTTCATTTCTATGAACTTCATTTCAGGGTTACCGAAGACGAGGAAGGGACACGACTCCATTTGGGTGATTGTGGACCGATTGGCAAAATTAGCTCATTTCCTTCAGATTAGAGTCTCAAACTCAGCAGACGATTTGGCCAGGCTATACATTAAGGAAATAGTGCGTCTGCATGGAGTGCCTATGGAGATCGTGTCGAATTGTGACACGCAGTTCACATCTATCTTCTGGATCGTATCTAGGAAGCAATGGGTGTGAAACTGAAGTTCAGTACTGCATTCCACCCACAGACGGATGGGCAGACGGAACGGGTGAATCAGGTGTTGGAAGATATGCTGCGAGCTTGTGTGCTTGATTTCAAAGACAGTTGGGATGACTGTCTTCCTTATGCTGAGTTCGCCTATAACAACAACTTTCAGGCGAGTATTGGCATGGCCCCCTATGAAACACTATATGGGCGTCCATGTAGAGCACCGCATTGTTGGGCAGAGGTAGGCGAGAAGTGTTTGATTGGACCAGAGTTAGTGTAGGCGACCTCAGAGAAGATCGACATTAGCAGGCATCGACTTCTAGCAGCACAGAGCAGACAGAAGAGCCACGCCGATACGAGACGACGACCGCTAGAGTTTGAGGTTAGGGACCATGTATTCCTGAAGATTTTCCCCATGAAGGGAGTCCTTTGGTTTGGTAAGAAGGGAAAACTCACGCCGAGATTCATTGGCCCATTCTAGATACTAGATCGAGTGGGTGTGGTAGCGTACCGCCTTGCTTTGCCCACACCACTTGCGGGCATGCACAATGTATTTCATGTATTTATGCTGAAGAAATACGTTCCCGATCCTTCCCACATTATCAGATGTGAGCAAGTACAGTTGAGTGAGGACGCTACATATGTATTGCGACCGACGCGGATCCTAGACAGGAAGGAGCAGGTATTACGTAGCAAGGTTATCTCACTTGTGAAGGTACTGTGGACGCATCACATTGAGGAAGAGGCTACTTGGGAAACTGAAGCCGAGGTCCATAAGAACTACCCACAGATTCTCGAGGAGTACGAAAAGGTACTAATTTCGAGAATGAAATTTTTCTTTAAGGGGGGTATATTGTAACGTCTCAAAAAAATTCGTACAAAGACCCGAGTACCACCTCAGGCAGAAATCACTAAGGACCAAATCCTTTAGAAATTAGACGAGAATTAGCTAAGTGTTAAACTAGATTACTTGTGAAATTGACACTAATCACTTTAAATATGATAGCAAGACCCAAAATGTGTAGAATCATTGACGCTACTTTACCTTAAAATCTAGAATCAATCTCTAAACCCGATTGCTCTCGGGAGCACCTTGAGACTCCATATCGGACCTGGACTGCACGTCGAAAGTCTGATTACCCCAAAACTATACGGTTATGACTGCATTATTGTACTTGACAACCACCTCAGAAATCAAGTCCTAATAGTATCCAGTAACGTAAAATTTGAGTCCGGAGCGAAGTGTGTGAGAAACGCAAATATTTTTAGGAAATGAACTGGGACTTAAGTGAATTGAGTCGTTTCACTTGCAGGCCAAATCTAAGGATTCAGACCGTTGGAATCTGACCTAATTACACCCTCGGATCAGAAAATTTTTTCAACAGATGTCAGTACACTTGTGGCCTTGATCGAGTACTGTGACCGTTAAACTGAAACTAGTCCTCCGTAGTCGATCTGTAAACTCGATCGGACCGAAGTCTTAGCCTGACCTAGATCCAATGTCAGGAAGCTTAAGTCCGATCGCATGTGGAAAAGGGGCCTCCAGAATAGCTCCGTTGGATCGGATCAGTCCACTTTTGGCTATAACCTAAGTATACCATGGCCCTGGGGCCATTCCCATCAGTTCTGGGCCTATATAAAGGCCTAAACCCACCCCTATCTCATTCAATACGAATTCCTAACCCTAGGAGAGAGAAGAGAGAGAAAAGAGAAGGAAAGAGAGAGAAAGTGAGAGAGAAAGCTGGAGTTTATTTCTGGGACTCAATCCCCTCGCTCCACGTGCTTAACCACCAAATTTGTATCGCTTTTCCAGTGATTCCGACTCCATATTTAGGTAAGAAATCCTAACCCTAACCTATTTTAGAGGTTCAAACAGAGCAAACGGAGGGATAGCTAACCTATTCCCTGTTATAGGTTGTTGTGGTGCCGTAGACAAAGACTTGGTGAACGAACTGAGTTCGTTACAAGTTTACCAGCATAAGGTGCGGATTATAAATGTTTAGGTTATGGTTTTCAAGGCTTTCAATGTCAGTAATGATTTATAACTAACTTGATTGCTGTCACATGTGCGAAGATACGACGTTTTCCGTATATTACATATATATGTAAACTATGTTGATTTTTAATGTATTCCACGTGTTTGTTGAAATGTTTGAATGAGTATGGAATTATGATTTGTGCCTTATAAGTTCATTGACTAAAAATATGTTATTGTTGTACGTATGGTGAACCCCTTATGAAGGGATTTGCTATAAAAGCTGTTATAACTACTGAAGTACATGTATATGATATGTGTAGCCTAAGTGTTTGTTAAAATGCCTGAATGTGAAAATGCTTGTTTAAAATGCGTGTAATGAGGGTGTTGAGTTGAGATTCTCAACTCCTTATCTATGATTATAGAATCCTTTATATAACCTATCTAACTACTATGTGGGATAAGGATGAAATACCTATGTACGATACATGTGTAGTATGTGTTTTGTTGAATTGCTTAAAGTATGATTTATATTTGATGTTAGTTCTCACATGCTATCTTTAGCTACTACATGCGTATACTGCTATTTGGAGTGTGTTTGGGGCTATGACGTAGTCCAGGCAATCGGTAAAGATTTCTGAGTTTGTGGCTGACCCGCGATAGGTTATCGACGTTTGTGCGTGACCCTGAGATGTGTCCCGTATATCTGAGTCGGCTCGACTCGAGACTTGTACCAGTGCGACCGCACCGTCGTCGCGGTTCCGATGCCGCGTCTTGCATGCCGATGCGGTACCCTGGCCAGGAGATGTGGGTCCGCATTCAGTTCAAGGAAAATACTGCACGTTGCAATTTTCAAGAAAATTTCTACCCTAAATGTCACATCAATCCATCAATCAAAGTCTAAGTACACAACCTTACCTAGCCATCCCTTTTTTACCAACAAGGCATGACACCCATTCCTTTTTCACCCAAAAGTCAACAAGCACCATGCTCCCTCATCCCATCACCCCATCCATCACCACTCCTCTCTCTCTCATTTTTCTCACTTTATCCTAAGCAACTCCCATATAAGGGAACGTCCAAGCCTCCAAGAGAGAAGTTAGTGTGGCCCACCTTCCTACCCCCCGATCCCACCATCCTAAGCCCATCTTAACCGTTGAAATTGTCCCTTTGGAGCTCTATCATGCATTGGTGAAGAAGGAAGAAGAGATCTAAGGTGGGTGTTTTCTATAGTCGATTTGTGTGATTTTGATGGATTGAGGGCCCACATATGACGGGGTCCATGTTGATGTATGCATTGTATAAAGGGGCTCATAGTGAAGAGGCCCCTCCTCCATCTCGTCTCTCTCTCTCTCTCTCTTTCATTTTTTTGTAGTGATGATGAGGTGTGTGTGGCCCACCATGAATGTATTGTATACGGATCCCACCTTAATGAACGTGTTGAATCCACCATCTAGTCGTGGATCGTCCAACAGCTGAGGCTGCTGGACTCTGTGATGATAAAACAAATATCAACTTGATATAAAGCAGGTGTGCCATACGTGGGACCCACCTGATGTGAATGGATTGGCTATTGCACCTTACACAGCAGCAGCAGCTGCTGCTGAGACGTCATCAAGCTGCCACCATGATGTACGTGCTCCTCCAGCTATCCATGTATTTGAACGTGGTGCCACCACACGTGTGGCACGTGTGGGATGAACCCACCTTGGTATATATATTCTATATCCACCGACCGTCAATCTGATCTGCACGGTAGAACCTGCCTGATGAACGTGTGGTATTCACACCGTCCATCCACATGCACCCCAGCAGATACAGCTGCTACTGTATTGACGGCTGCAAGCTCTGTGGGTCCCACTGCTCAATCACGTCAACAAGTGCAGCAACCCACCGTGATGTGCGTGTGGATCCTCACCGTCCATTGCTTGGACGGTGGGCCACATTGGTGTATGTATTCTACCTAGTCCTCCGTCTATCTGGACGCTGGATCATATTATAATAATAATCATAATAATTATAATAATAAAAGTATTACAATAAAATAATACATTATATATATGGTGGGTCCTACGTGGGACCCACCAGTTGTGGAAGCTGATTGGCTGACGTGTTTCACATCAGCCATATTGCTGGTGTAATGACGTCACCTAGTTATGTGGGTAGCATGATATGTGTATTATTCATGCCGTCCGTATGTTGAGAGGGTGGACCCACCCCACACGTGTGACACGTGTGGCAGGTGGGACCTACCTTGATTTATGTTTTATGTATTCACACTGTCCCTGGTGAGGGATGTGGATACCCACCATGATGTATTTATCCACACCATCCAGATTGCGCCGGACGGTGTTGGACAGTGTTTGGACGGTGTTTTGGACCCCACCTCGATGTATGTTCCATATCCACACCATCCACAATGTTTGAACTGTGTTGTACAATGTTTGGATGGTGCTGTTTTACATGGGAAATGTTTGGACAGTGTTGATCATCATTAGTGGGCCACGTGTCCCATGGAATGATAGTGTACAGTGATACACATGTTACACCTACAACCATTGAAATGAGTTTTGGTGTGATCCAAGCCCACTTGAGGCCCATTAGCGGAGCCCATTTGATGTGTATGAGGCCCATGTATAGGGTCCACCTGTGATATATATTAGGCCCATGTGTAGGGTTTACCTATTGTGTAATTGAAGCCCATGGGTTGTGGCCCATTGTGATGTATTCGAGGCCCATGGGCAAGGCTATAGTAGTGTGTTTATGGCCCATATGATGAGGCCCATTGAGATGTATTTCTAGCCCATATGATGTGGTCCATAGTGATGTGTATGTAACCCTTGTATGAGGCCCATTGCAATATATATTAGGCCTTTGTGCGAGGCCATGGGCCCACTTTATGTTTGACTCTATGTGGGCCACTGCTTGGGAGCAATGTTGGTTAAATGATCACATTGATGGGCAATGATGGTTAGATGTCCTCATTGTGACCTTCCCGTGGGCCTTGTTAGGCCCATTCTCATCATTCTCTTAGTGGGTTAACCCAATTAGGTGGGCCCCATTCGCCATAAACCGATGGTTTCATGCTATTGGATTTGATATAACCACGGCTGAGGGTCGATCTTTATATTATGGTTGATCGGTTGTTCACCTATGGACCCCGCCTTATTTATATGATGATTATTGTGACCGATTTACCGATTCTGATTATCGATCGATCCGATTGTCGTGATTTGCCAATTTCGATTATCGATCGATCCGATTATTATGACCAATTTGTCGAGTCTGATCATCGATTGATCCGATTGTCGTGATCGATTTACCAACTCGATTATCGATCGAATCGATTGTCGTGACCGATTTGTCGATTCTCGATTATCGATCGATCCGATTGTTGTGACCGATTTGCCGACTACGATTATTGATCGATCCGATTTGCTGATTTGCTGATTCTGATTATCGATCGATCCGATTGCCATGACCGATTTGCTGATTCTGATTATCGATCGATCCGATTGTCGTGACCGATTTGCCGATTCTGATTATCGATCGATCCGATTGTCGTGATCGATTTACCGATTCTGATTATCTATCGATCCGATTGTCGTGACCGATTTGCCGATTCTGATTATCGATCGATTCGATTGTCGTGACCGATTTGCCGATTCTGATTATCGATTGATCCGATTTTCGTGACTGATTTGCTGATTCTGATTATCGATCGATCCGATTGTCGTGACCGATTTGCCGAGTCTGATTATCGATCGATTCCGATTGTCGTGACCGATTTGCCGATTCTGATTATCGATCGATCCCAATTATCGAGGCCAAGTATCGAAGCCAATTCCGATTGTCTAGGCCGATTCTGAGTATCGATTCCGATTATCAAGACCTATATGATGTATATGCGAACCGTAGTTGATGACCGATTGCCGATTCCGATCTGTCGAGACCTACATGATGTATATGCGACCCGTAGTTGGGGCCCATTGTGATGTATTCGTGGCATATAGGCAAGGCCCATTGTGATATGTATTAGGCCCATGATGCATGGCTCATTTGATGTATTCGAGACCCATGTGTGGGGTCCACATGTCATGTACTTGAGGCTTATGAGCAGGGCCTACCTGTTGTGTATATGTGACCCTTGAGTAAGGCGCATTGTGTTGTATATTAGCCTTTGTGTGAGGCCGTGAGCCCATTATATGTTTGGCTCTATGTGGACCACTGCTTGGGAGCAATGCTGGTTAAATGTCCACATTGTCGAGGCCGATTGTCGATGTTAGTTATTGATACTGATTATGAGTATGTGACAACATAGCATCATGATACATGCCCATACACATCATCTGCATGTTTGTTATGAGATGTGGTTGATCATTACATACGTCATTGAACATGTTGTTATGAGACTCCCTGATAGGTAGAGGTTATCTCACATAAGCACACGGTATGTGCAGGATTGGTACATGACTCATCCATCTTGCATTGTATGCCCTAGTGACATCGGGGCCATAGCCTCCACATACATATCGTGGATGGTCAAATGGGACACCGGAAATATTTAGTTCTAACATACGGGCGCTATATATGTCCCTGAGTGAAAATTCTTAAACCTCCGTGGCCAGGAGACGCCCCAACGTCGAGACCGAGTGAATATATATGAGCGGCCAAGTGCCGAGTATAAGCCGCGTCTCCCACCGTGTCGTGGTCGGATGGGAGGGTGTGGCCTTACCCGCCCGAGTGTAAGGGGCAATACTAGGCCGAGTTTGACCAGCTCGTGAATGGGTCCGCTATCGATGTGTCGGATAGGTATTGGACTATTGGCCGGGCGGATAGTGAGATTTCTTACGCTCACTTGGGCTGTCTTGGAGAGCGGCAGTGTCATTTGGAGTGTACTAAACCCCGGTGATGATCCCAAAGGTGAACTGTATTAGTATGTGGATTTAGTGAGCAAGAGTTGCATACTCATTCATGCATTCATTCATTCACTATCCACTCGGGTTGGTGGTGTGTAACTATTTATTACGTGTGCCTTCGCAATGACCAGATTTCGGTTGGGCGCGACTAACCCGAGATCGGGAGTTTACCACATTGAGACTAACTATCTAAATTAGGTATGAGACTAGTTTGGATAGAAGTCCCTTGTGATAGGCCCCATAGCCTACAATATTACGTACTATCATCCCGACTTCACTCTCTAGCATGGTCACTCCATTCGCACCACATATTTCATTATATCTGCGACAATGGTAATTTGGGGTATTGTGTTTCTACATTTATATGGTTAGAAAGGGTGACGCTATTTGTGTTACTCATCGGGAATTGTATATTGCATGGCATCCTCGGCATCTGATATTTGGCTCTATGACTCCTCATTTGTATAATTGATCTGTATTGTGCGTACTCGATATTGTATGACTCGTGGACTTATCAGTATTTTCGCTTACTCTGATATCGTATGATTTATGATCTTGCCAGTATTTCCAATATTTTATGATTATGATATTGTATTGAATACTTGACACTTACCTGTGTACACACTTACACCACCCTCTAAGCTTTCTATAAGCTTATGCACAATAGATGCGTGCAGGTGATGTTAGGTTGTAGCAGCATTGAGCTTGGAGCTCGTAGCGGTCTTCTGGAGTTTTGATTTTCGATGTATTTTCTTTTTAGCACTGTATTCAAATATTCATATTAGTGGCCATGTGATGATGACGTTGCCCTTTATGATTTGGGTAAATTTGTGGTTATGCTTCTTACGAGATAAATGTATATTGGAAAAATCCTCCTTGTAAGATCCCAGGATCGAAACCTGGTGTATGAACACTAGGATCCGAGAATGGGGTACTACGGAGGCTGTCAACCGGATTCGGCAATCGGAATTTCTATGAGTCCGGTTTCTGAGTTTGGGGCGTGATTTGGAGTGTGTTTGGGGCTATGACGTAGTCCAGGCAATTGGTAAAGATTTCTGAGTTTGTGGCTGAGGTCGTTTCGCCACACCAGATAGGTTCGAGGAATCCGAGTCGTACGCTGCTAGTCGACGGTGGTTAGGCCACGCGGAGTGCTTACGTGCTCCATGTCGATCGGCTCGATGTGTGCTCGTACCAGTTGATCTTGTCAAGCAACCCGATTGGCCTAATGTGTGGACGCTACTGCTTGAATCTAAGGTACCAAACTCACCAGTGAAAACTCGTTTAACCTTGGTACCTTGATCCGCTAAGACTCATGAGCTGAGCATGGTGGTATGGGACACCGTGGTTGAGCTTTCGGCCTATACTGGGGTAACGAGCCTCCCCGTGGTGTCCAGTGAGTAACCCAGACTCGTAAGCCAAATACGGTGGTATGGGACACTATATTTGTGCTGTCGGCCTGTGATCAGGTGACAAGCCTCTCATAGTGACCTCGAGCATACTTTAAACTGTGCTGAGGTGACGAGCCTCTCCGTAGTAAACTAGAGTATAAACCAGACCTGCACTGAGGTGATGAGCCTCTCTGTGGCAACTTGGAATCATCTATCGTATGTGAATGACTAGGAGTGACGACCCTAGATGGATCAATGTTTGGGTATATAATATAAAGGGAGGTGCCTTAGCTTTTCAATCCTGCTGTATCAAAAAGGGCTAACTAAGAACTTGGATAACACGATCATGCATCGCATTGCACGGTACTTTGGCGAGGAAGTGCACGTTTACTGGGAGTGGTGCATGTCGCGATTGTAAGATGTTGTCGCAAGAGGGAGTGCAAGCGAGGGCATGCATTATTACAACATACCATTCTTGCATTAACAAGAGTACTTAGGACATGAGTGTTGTATTGCTTTATCATTATTGCTTGACTAAATTAATAACATGTTAACCTTTGCTTCATAGTTCGACTGAGTTGATTACTCACTCCCCCGTTCTGGGACGGTGTTGTACACATCAATCAGACTCTGTCTTAGCTGCAGGTGATGGCAATGCTTATGAAGCAAAGCCAGACTATTATAATGACGAGGAGGAGTTCTCCTATATGCAACTCTCTGGCGGGTCCATGTAGACTTGGAGTTGCGCTGACGGGGCTACAGGGTTTTAGGATAGAGGACATTACACTTTCTTATTTTATACATTTTGGAACTGAACTTGTAATTATTTAACCTAATGACATTCATACTCTGAGGGCTTACTATTATTTTTGAATAGTTTATATACGTATTATAGTCTTCTGCTAGTGTACTTTAATTGCCTCTAGAGTATGATATGTTGTTTTGGTATAATCCCATTCATGTCTAAGGCACTAATACAGACGACATTTAATCATTATTATGTACGTTGCATAAGTGATGCATTAGAAGTCGAGAGTTGAGTCTATGCTCGACCCCCGATTTTCAAGGCATTACAGGAATTTTGTGAGCCCAATTTCTGGGTTTGGATTAAACTGGGCCTGGGTTATGGTCACACGACTACCTCAGACTCTTAAGCTTAACCGCTTACAACATATTTCATCTGAATTTTACTAAGGAAATGAGCTTGGCCTCACTGCCTAGCACGAAGTATAAGGGCAGGTCGACAAGTCAGTAATCTACATGGCACAGAGAGAAGGGTCAAGGCTTTCCAAAGAGACCAGGTCGGCATACTACCCGCCGGTCAGGTTGTCCTCGGTCTCCTACTGCATGCCGCCCCCAGTTCCTACTAATCAGGTCTTATCCGAAAGACCAGCCCAAGATCTCCGCCAAAGATCTTGAGGACAACACCGACACGCTAGGAATACAGATCTCCCCAGATCTTCATCGAGGATCTCGAGAGATCATCTCAACATATTCGGGACTCAATTCCCTCTACAGCACGTCCCTACTAAATATGGAGATCTCCTCTATGTCACCGCCTCTCCTCAACTATAAATAAGAGCATCTCTATTAATTGTAAAAGGTACACAAAATCTCTCACCCAAAACCTCTCGATACTACCAGCCCCAGATTCCTAGCCTGACTTTGGCATCGGAGGGTCCCCTGCTCTAGTTAGGGTTCCTCTGTCTTCTTCCTGTGCAGGTACTCGAAGGTTTAAAAAGGGTGAACCAGATTTTTCATCAATAGTCATTCATGCTTTACTAGAAAACCACAATGGTGAAAGGAAATAAGAAAGCTCTATTTGTCATTACTGTAGCCATTCTAGTTCTTCCCGAATCATCTATGCAGCTATCCCAGCTCTTCCTGTATCGTCTGTTGCAACCATCCCAGCTCTTCTTGAATTATCAGCCGAGCAAGGTGCCCAGCCCTACAGCAACGGGCTGACTCTACTCGCGCAGCACCCGCTCCTTGACCCCGCACTAGGGGTGTTTGATTAGTCTCCTTGGAGAATTGAGTCGAAGCCCTGAATAAAAACATGGATTGACTCATGCAACTCCTAGAGAGATAGAATCCATCCCTTAGTCTGCAAAGGATGGTGCTACCACTGTACCACCTTAAGTACCGGTCAACTCGCAAAAAAACAAGCAACCTCCTGAGCTGCTAGCCTAGGCTCTTTCCCATACTTCAGGAGTAGCCACGTTCGCAGACTCCAACCTGCACCTCGTGCCAGAGAGGAAGAGTAGTTAAAAAGCCCCGAAATAGTGGCCAAGAACGAGGGCCATTGGGAGGCAAATTTAACACCCCAAACTTTTAATACCCAAACCATAAGAACTTAACAAGGTGAAAACACACCTTTAATCAACCTGGATACTTTCCCCGTCCTTACAAGAGTTTGACTGCTCGAATAAAGCCTCATCTATAAGATTAATATACATACATATATATATATATATATATATATATATATATATATGAATAGTTGTCACGACCATCATAAAATGAATCGTTAATCAATAAGAACAATGACAACCCAATCGAGAGAATTCTGACCGACATATTAGGGAGAATCCGGGATTAAAAACCAAATACCTTAAAACATGGCCCACCAAAAGTTAAACCAGTCTGACTCTTTGAAACCCAGTAGTCACACATGCATTAAGAAACTGAATGGATGGAGTGAATTAAATGAGATCACACCAACCTCTACCATACAAGGGCTGTATGTACACAAAAGTGTGTATAGCCATAGAACACCGAATGCCAAAGCCGGTCAAACAACGTTTGACCGGGCAAATCCCGAAGAGAATTCCTCTTCTTCATGCCTTCCCGCCATTCTCGTTTCAAAACAAGAACTTCCGACCGGATCTGGTGAGGGCCACCATCATAAAGGGATGGGAAATCAGAACCATCCATCGATCATCTCTTAAAATTCCGTCTGAGAAGAGTAATGGACGCGAGGAATGTTCGAGGCCCACACACTGATTTCGGTGATATTGCAGGCCGTGCGGACGCTACAATGAAGCATCTGCTCCTTGCGTTACGAAATCCATACCTATCCAAGGAGTGGACGAATCCTTCCCAAATAAGAAAGAAGAAAAACCATCTGCAATCTCTCCAAATTTCTCGGCCATTTTTGCCAGTTTCATGCGACGATGCGAAAGGAGTCCTTGCAACAACCTCAGGATCTTACTCCCACCATCGATCCGGTGGGCCAGGAAGCATCAGATAGCTAAACTGACCCACCTAGAGATGTCCGATTTGGAGAAAAATGGATCGGGACAGACTCGCCATTAAAATCGAAACCGATCTCCCACCAATAGAGCCGCCCGATTAGAGATCCAAACCACACATTTGCAGATCATCTGGCTCCCAATGGGCTAAACAACCTAAAGAGAAATGAATCCAAGAATATTGAAGGAAATGAGATCACCGACGAGTTGCGTAACTCGTTCCACACACCGCAACCGAAAGAGCCGCGCACACCATGTTACGCACATGGACAGCCTAAGAAGAATCCAAAAACCTAGACATGCTATAAAACTCCTATCACCTGGCCAGGAAGGAGCAAAATAAGGAAAGAAAGAGAGAGACGTGTGGGAGAGAAAGAAGAGGAAAGAGAGAAGAAAGAAGCCTACCGAGTCGTCGATTAATCTAGTTCGGGTCCAACCAGCCACTCCTAACTCACTTCCTTTCTTTTCTTTTCTTACCTTTACATTGTAAAATTCCATTGATAGGATTCCAGCCATAAAAACAAGCTACTCCATAATGGACGAGACCAAAACTAACAGGTTGGAACTTATCAATACCTACACTATCTAGAATATAATCTGAATCAAGTTTCTTAAACAACCCAAACTAGGTGAATTAGAGTAGAAGACGATACAACAACATAAGGTGAGGATTTTTCCTTTAAACTTTGCAACTTAATTGGTTACACCCCTTTTCCCTGTTTCAATATTTATTTTACCGTTTATCATCTCCTTATGAATCAGCACTATAGAAATTCACATCATTTTACTATATTGCACACAAGTATCATGTCGGGAATCCCACTTCAAGTGATCATCATAATATCATAGATGTAATACGTTACGGGTAGTGACCCTCTTGGTCGGCACGTAATTCCATGGGTTGGTTGGTATGGTGCACAATTGATGTAAGTAAATCGTCATGCGTGTTACAATACTTCACGGGATTGGATGTCACAAATAGTCTCTCCATGAACACATCGTGTCATGTAAATTCCCTAACCACGTTGTTATGTTGCCTTGAAATGTTCGCATAAATCCACGTTAACGTGGGACATGTCAGTGAATCACCATAGTGTGAGAATACGTGGCGAGTCAGATATCTTAAACTACCTTCCACAATGTGATCATGATTACTGAGTGTGATGAACCGCACATATTTTGCTAAGCATGTATACCATGTAGAATGATTGCGCACACCGATACCCTTGTATCCGTGGAATATGGGGCACATCGGTATCCTTATGTTGTTTCTATGAACCGCTTGGATTATTGTAAATTTTAAAGGAATGACCATCACTATGAGTAGGGTGTTGACCCTCTCCAACCGTATAGATGATGCAGGTGATGTACAGGTTGAAGACCTAAAGGATCACCTCCCTATGGAAGACTATACTAAATAAATAAGAAAATAGTTTCATGATTTAGTTTTATTTACGTTTCCGCTGTAACTTGATTATGTAATAAGCTCCCATCTGGGAAAGCATTTGATGATTCATTAAACTTTTACTTTTTTGAATGGAATAATAATTAGAGTAAATTTCCTTCTCATAGACTTGAATATTTGAAGTGTGTAAATCCAAGCAGAGGGAGGACAAGCTGTTAAGATACTACCTCATCTGTTTCAATGTCGAAGCTGTGCAGGTCAACGATTATTCTGACCAGATAGCTCTAACCGCCACGGTAGCCGATATCAAACAAAGAAAGTTCCTCTTCTCTATTGGTAAGAACCCCCCGACTCCTCTCGCTAACCTACTTAATCGAGCAAAAAAATATTCCAATGTCGAGGAACTCTTTAGTTCACGAAGAGCTACTCGAAGAGGAAATAACTTGAATGAGGATAGGAAGTGAAGGGAAAAGGGGGAGCACTCTACCGTTAGCGTTAAAAGAAAGAAAAACGATTATCAAGACTGAGGCCAACATACCAATTGACATCCAGAAAGTCTCTTCCATCGGTACACTCCCTTGAACACCAAGCCGGAGTAGGTACTGAAAGAATTCGAGCTGAGCAAGGAAACTTGACGACCGAGCTAAACCAATTAACCAAGCCAGTAATAAGGCTCATCGGCCAACTCCGACCTCGACATCAAATACTGAGAGACGTATCAACTAGAAGACATGGAGGGCTCTTACCTCGCTCATGGAATGCTGACCACTTAAAGATCTACTACTCCTGAGCACTCAAGAAGTCCTCCGACCAAGAGTGCATTGACTGACCGACCTACTTGATAAGGGTGACCTCCCTTTCTAAAAGGGAAAAAGGTGCTCGCGACACTACTGCCGTGCTTTCTACTATTCAACGATTTCTACAATAAAAGAACTTTCCCAGGTCAGGGGAAGAGAACTTCTTTCAAATTTCGACTATCCGAGCTGTAAAATCAACTACGAGGACTTCCCTTAGTGCAAGGGAAAAAAGTCATCTACCATGAATTCTACTATAGAAGAGCTTCCCCAGATCGGGAAGGAAATCTCTTTTTCTACAATCCGAGTTGCATGAACTACTGGGGACTTCCCTTAGTGCAAGGGAAAATGATCCTCTCACCAATTGTCCGACCCTTAGAGAAGAGGTCGAACCATTATTCGATTCTACTACATGGCCTACCAAGGACTTCCCTTAGTGCAAGGGAAAAACAATCCTCACTAGTCATCTAACCCTTAAAGAAGAGGTTGGACCACTAATTGGTAATGCCACTCAGATCGCACGATCTACAATGGGGATCTCTTAGTGCAAGGGAAAATAATCTTCCTAAGTAAACTACTTGGCCCCTCATGAAGGTCATTGCAGCTAACCCATCTGTTCGACAAGAGCAGAATTCCCCTAATAAAAGGAAGAGCTCAAGATCTCACCCCAATGCTCCTACTTGGCTAAAATGCCAGACCTCACCAAAACCAACTTATTTCCCAAGCCCGCTGCACAAGTACGAAAGTAGGGGGGCTTACTGTTATGGGTAAAAATGGACTGGTTAAAGAGAAGAGGTCAGCTCGAACAACTCTGCGGGACACAAGGGTGGCTAACACTGGTCATGACCAATGAGCTCCTTAATAGCCAAGGAAGATCTCTTTCGTCGAAGAGATGTTGGTCACCTATTACGTATGAAGGTAGGTTGGCAAGTCGGCCATTTACCTAATGATAAGGGGATGCTTAAAGCTCATCTGAGTATCCAGGTCAGCCAAGACCACCTCAGACTCTTGAGCTCGATCCCCCATAACATATTTCATCCGAATTCTAGTAAGGAAATGAGCTCGGCCTCATTGCCCTAACACAATGTATGAGGACAGGTCGACAGGTCAACAATCTACACGACACAGAGAATGGTCAGGGCTTTCCAGAGAGTCCAGGTTGGCATACTACCCCCTAGTCAGGTCAGCCTCCGCCTCCTACTATGCGCTGCCCCTGGTTCCTAGGTCTTATCCGAAAGACCGGCCCAAGATCTCCACCGAAGATTTCGAGGACAGCACCGACACGCTCGGAATATAGATCTCTCCAGATCTTTGTTGAGGATCTCGGGAGATCATCTCAACATATCCGGGACTCGATTCTCTCTACAGTATGTTCCTACTAAATAGGGAGATCTCCTCTACGTCATCGTCTCTCTTCAATTATAAATAGGATCATCTCTAATGGTGAAAGGTACGCAGAATATCTCGTCCAAAACCCCTCAATACTACCAAATTCAGATTCCCAGCCTGACTTTGGCATCGGAGGGTCCCCTGCTCTAGCCAGGGTCTCCTTTGTCTTTTTCCTGTGCAGGTACTCGAAGGTCTAAAAAGGGTGGACCAAATGTTTACATCAATAGTAGTGTCCCATTTATGCTGTTTATGTTGCTTTGGCCAATTAGATATGCCTTGGTTTTGAGCATAAATCCTAACACAAGGTACCATAGGAGATGAAAGTAACAACATCACCAACATGTCATGGTGGTCCCCAAATTGTCTTTTTTTTTTTTTAACATGCTTCTTAAGGTCTATTTGGCTTTCCAATTATAATGGTAAATAGTTGGAAATATGTAATAATTTCTCATCCGGTAATGGTGTGGTTACATAACCTACATTTGACTGCAATGATGAGTTTGCCGTCATTGTATGTTTTACATAGACATTCCTATAAAAATGATAGTTTTATAATTTTAAAATGTAATAATTATGATTTTCCTTACCTATTTCCTGTATAGTTGTACTTGACTTTCGATTTATAAACTATATATAATTCTTGTTTAAACAAATACTTTGAAATAATAATGATGACTTGTTTACTTTGCATTGCAAAGGAAATTACAAAACAAAATACGTTTTGAAGATTTGTGATGTGTGCAGTCTACACGGAGAGGAGAAAAGAACACGGGCTACTTTTATGAAAAATAAAAGTGGCAAAGATAACCTTAGTTGATGGCCAGCCACCTGACGCTCATTTATTTTAAAATCTTTCATGAAAATTTTAGGAGAATGCAAGGAAAAGTGAAAGCGTGACATAAGTGGGAGGAAAACTGAAAGCAAATCCTTTGCACTAGTTTGTTTTACTGAGGAGAAGTCCTGAAAAAAGAAAAAAAAGTTTTTCCTTTGCATTTGCAACTATTTAGATTGTTATTTAAGGAGAAAAAAATATTTTTTCTTTCAAATTGTCATTTAAAATATCACATAAAAGGCACATTCCTCCATTTGACTTTATGAAAAAAGGTTGTACTCTATTGTTGATGAAGGAAAACGCAAATGCAAATTCTCTACTACAGCCTCCGCTGCATTGCAAACAATTGCAAATTTATTGCCAATGTAAATTGGTTGTATTCCATAGTTCTCATTCTATCCAAAAAGGCTATAAGTGTGTGTTTGGTTGCACAAATTATACCATAAATTTTCATGATATTTGAACCAAATTACGTGGATTAATCAAGAAATTTAATGATATTCATAATCTTTGGTGCAACATGAGGTAGGCTTTGATTAATGACTAGAATCAAACAACCAAATGCAACCTAACATATTGATTTTAATTTATCACGTGGGGTTCAAGCACTGTTTCTAACCGAGAAATGCATATCATTTGGTACATGTGAGGTTGGAAATGTGTGAAAAATGGATCTACGTCTCTCAAATAAGATACGCTTTGGACTTACTAAGTAGGTTCGAGATGACCAATAGCAAACCAATTGCTTTGTTGTTTGTTCTTCCAGGACTTCCCAAAGCCACTCTTGCCTAAAAGCTAGAAGGATAGGATATTTATGGCCACTCTTGCCTAAAAGCCAAAATTAGAGGAGGATATTTATGGCCACTCTTGCCTAAAAGCTAAAAGAAGAAGATATTAAGATGATTTAGTGATGAGTCCGAAAGCGGCAAGCACTTGATTGGTTGCACGTTGCATAATCCTATAGTTAGGCATGTACACCTAATCCAAGTAGGGAAAATAAATGCTCCTCTTCTTCTACAAAGAGATGTCTACATTGACTATACCATATACCAGCTTTCCTCACTCAAATGATAACTTAAAAGTTCGTATTCTCTACACAATGCATCCCTTTTACTCCGCATCATAGAGACTGAAAAGCAGTAACTGAATAATTTAGGAGAATTTTGGCACTAATCCATCCAAGATTAGCCCAATACGCCAATGGTGTGGATCACTAAGCAAAGGGCCCCACTCGTCAGATTGAAAGCCCGGGCTGAATGAGGGTCCTACTCTTCTTCCAAGTGATGCCCGATGACTAAGCTGAGAAAAGATATTTAGGGATTGAGTGCGTATAAAGGCAAAGCAATGGATAACTTCCAATCAATTGAGTATCAATGACTAGGAATATTTGCTTTAAAAAAAATGTTCTCTTGGATTTCCTAGATTATATAATAATGAGCCATGTCGGCATGTGATTTTTTATTGCTTTTATCACTGTATAAATTCCTGTGGGGCCCAATTAAGCTCAACCATAATTTACAAAGACAGTTGGATAAGAGCAACCCACCAGAGGATTAAATGACCCAGGAAAATCAATGGTTAGATATTAATCCATGCGAAAAGACATGGAACATGGACAGTAGAAGTGATTGCTCAATCAGGATGCGATCCCCGTGACTGTCATCCGATGTGTACAGCATGATCATGCATGGGCCCACTTGGGCCAACATGAATTTTTGCACTGGATCAAAGAGCATATAATAATATGGAAACACCAACAACTACACTACACTCTCCCCTATCCACTTATATAAATCTTTCCCATCACACCCAACTCGATAAAATTTCGATCAACTTCACCATGATGTCTTCCAGCTCGTCCTCGTTTGGCTCTTTTACAAGTAACTCGTACTCAAGGAGACTGCTACTTCACAATCCATTGTACAATCCACCCGCCACGGTAGCAGCTGCGCCAATCACAGTGGCGGGTCGCAATTCATCCCAGCCCCTCATGAGTGAGAGAACCTTCAATGCCAATGTCGCCATGATCCTTTCCATCTTCCTTTGTGCTGTAATTTGCGCGCTGGCCCTCAACGCAATCATCAGATGTATACAAAGGTGCTCGAACCAAGTGGCCATCCGGTCTAGGGATCGGGCCTCAATGGCTTGCCTAGCCAATAAGGGTGTCGATAGGAAAGCTCTCAAAGCCTTCCCGAAGCTAACCTACTCGACGAGCTTGAAGCTGCCTGAGTGCACCATCTGCCTCTCGGACTTCCTCGATGGTGAGCGAGTGCGGGTCTTGCCCAAGTGCAACCATGGGTTCCATCTCAGTTGCATCGACAAATGGCTTTCATCACATTCGTCTTGTCCCAATTGCAGGCAATGTCTAGTAGATACATGTCGGAAGATTGTTGGCTGTAATGAGGGTCTGGATCCATCGGAGCCGTCGGATGCATTGCATTCGGTCATTGTACCATTGGAACCTGAAGGTTTGATAAATAGTTATCGAAGTGTTTTTTAGTTGTTTGAATTGTGTATTGATGTTGTCCATACAAGTGTATTTGTATATAGAATGAAGACCCAATCTTTTTCTGAATATGTAATTTTTGAGGTTTGGTATGTCCACGTGTGTAGAATCCTGCACATCTATGTAAGTACACGTACACACGTGTCTGAGATTCAATTTTCCACCAGCTGTGGCACACTGATTAGCCTTATGCCTCAAATATCAGGCCATTTTCAACTGTGCCAGCATGGCACATAGGTGCTAGTTCTAATCCATCGATCAAGTTGGTCCACCTTATAAATCTTCCCCCACCTCAAAAAAGAAAAAAATGTAGGCACCCATACCAGAATCAGGTGGGTGGGTTGGAAAACTTAGACCAAGTTTCAGAGTGGCATACATTTGTTTGCTGACTATTGCTGACCTGACAAATGAATCAACCTGATTTTTGGATAAGTTCAAAGCATCTGCTTGATACAAATTGAAATTTTCTATTTACAGGGATATGATTTGTGACATTATGATGGACTGCATTTAATGCGGCAACGCTGGCAATCACATCGCAAAAAAATAAAAAATAAAATAAAAAAGGAAGTAAAAATAAAAATAAATCTATGCTTGTCTCAAGCAGAGGATCCAGATTCTTCTTGGAGCAGGGCATCAATATAGTGGTGCTGTTATGATGGGACCTCGGACTTATCATTCCATGCTGGCGCATGAGTTGCATGCACACGCGTGTGCGCTTAGCAAAGCTTGAAAATCATGAGGATGAAGTGCCATATGCCCGAGTAAATAGAGTCGGAGTATTGAATTATGTTAATGTGCTAACATCTGATCAGATATTGTTTTGATGTGCAGCGATGGGTGCCGAGAAGATTAACAGTTTCCCAAGTAACAATTGGAAACGCTTTACGGGCAGACTTCTATCCACACCATCCACCCATTTTGGATCAGCATTTTAGGGCGTGAGATGAAAAATTAGGTAGATCCAAATCTCAGGTGGGCCATATCACAGGAAAATAGTGGGGATTGAAGTCTCACTATTAAAAACTTCATAGGGCCCATTGCGATGTTTATTTGCCATCTAACCTGTTGATTACGTCACAAAGACATGGATTAAGGGAAAACAAAAATATCAACTTGATACTAAACTTTTGTGGCCCTAAATTGTTTTTAAAGGTAGGAAATCAATCACCACTCTTTTCTGTGGTGTGGTGTACCTGAAATTTTGATTTCCTTCGTTGTTGGGTTTATGCACTGAAATGATTTGGAAAAATGGATGGACGGCCTGGATAAAACACATACATCATGGTGTGGCCCACAGAGCACCACCCAGCAGCAAGTCGCTGCTGGCAGTGTCTGCGGGCAATCGGTCCATTTCTCTCAGCACACTGGTCTGGGGATCTTGCGTTTATCTCAATCATTATGGGTTTTGACCGTATTCTCCGTCATATTGCCTAAAGGGATTCAACCCTTCAAATATTCCGACAGTGGTCTTCTTACAATCTTTGGAAAAAATTTTGAACCAAAATGCCATCGTCCTTGAATCAGAAGTTATAAAGGTTTAAAGTGCGGAAGAAGTTATATACTATTTCAATCCGAGAAAGTGACGTAGATGGAAGCCTTTTTGGGCATGGGCAAGGCCCAATTCATGGGGCCTACATTGATGGATGTATATATATAATCCACACCGCTCATCTTTTTTGTCGTATCATTTTAGGGCCAGGGCCCAAATATCAGCCTGATCCAAAGCTCATATGGGCTACATGATAGAAAATAATGGTAACAATGTCACCCACTAATGAAACTTTCCAAGCTCACTGTGATATATGTTAGAAGTGAACACTGTCCAAGTCAGGACTTCTTGGGCCCACGGCGAGTTAGCTGATAAGGTGGACAGAATGAATCACCCCATTGTAGGCCTTAGGGTATGGTACCAATGGCTAGCCTTTCATTTAGTAATAAAGGAAATGAACATATACATGACAACTACAACCCATATAACATGACAACTACGACCTATGACAATCGCAACCTATATAAAATGACAACTATGACTCATACAACTACAACACATACAACAGGATACCTACGACTCATATAACAAGACAACTGTGATCCATGACAACCACGACCCATATAACATGACAAGTGTGACCCATGATAACAACGACCCATATAACATGACAACTATAACCTATGACAACCATGACCCATATAAGATGAAAACCTTAACCCTTACCATATTACAATCATGACCCATCTAACATGACAATTACGATCCACATAACATGACAACCATGACCTCGACCCTTACAACATTACAACTATGACCTTAATCTGTAGTCTTTGATCCATTTTTGATAGTGTAAGTAGTAAACAAGTGACAATCTCGGCCCTTAACACATGACAACCTCGACCTCATGTGTTAAGAGTCGAGGTTATGAGGGTCGGGGTTATCATAGTTATCATGCGTTAAGGGTCAAGGTTGTAAAGTGTTAAGGGTTGAGATTGTTACTTGTTCACTGCTTACACTACCAAAAATGGATCAAAGGCTATAGATTAAAGTCATGGTTGTAATGTAGTAAGGGTCGAGGTCGTGGTTGTCATGTTATATGAGTCATGATCGTCATGTTAGACGAATCGTGGTTGTAATATGGTAAGGGTTGAGGTTTTCATGGTATATGGGTCGTGATTGTCATAGGTCGTAGTTGTCATGTTATATAGGTCTAGTTGTCATGGGTCATAGTTGTCATGTTATATGAGTCGTGATTGTCATGGGTTATAGTTGTTATGTTATATGGGTTGTAGTTGTCATGTTATATGGGTCATGGTTATCATGAGTCGTAGTTGTCATGTTATATGGGTCGTAGTTGTCCTGTTATATGGGTCATAGTTGTCATGTTATATCTGCACTTCCTTTAATACCAAATGAAATGCTAGCCATTGGTACTATGCCCTAAGGCCCATAATGAGGCGATCCGTTCCATCCACCCTGTCAACCAGCTTGCCATGGGCCTAAAAATTCCTAACTTGGGCAGTGTCCACTTCTAACATACATCACAGTGAGCCTGAAAAGTTTCAACAGTGGGTGCCACTGTCACCATTATTTTCTATTATGTGGCCCACAGAAACTCTGGATCAGGCTGATATTTGGGCTCTAGCCCTAAAATGACACGACAAAAAAGATGGGCGCGTGGATTATACACATGCATCAATTGGGCCCCACGAGTTCGGCCTTGCCCACGTAGAAAAAGGCTTTGGACCACATCACTTCTCAGCATTAAATACGACGTAACTTATTATCCACTAAAAAACCATACACCCATTGAATAAGGACAAGGGCATTTTGGTCCAAAAGAATTTTCAAAGCTTGTCAAAAGGCCACCCTTGGAATATTTGGAATGTCCAAGATCTTTCGAGAATTTCACCATACAACGATGCCATTACAGTCAAAATCCCCAATCATAATCCCGATTAGTGACCATTATCTCCATGTTTTTCTCCATCTCTCCTATTTCCAAGACCTTGAATCTTGAGCTCCATTTTCTCCATGTGCAGGAAAACACCCATTTTTCGTTTTGCCAACTTATCATCAGGTGGAAAAGAGCGGAGCTCAAACACCGGACCATGTTTTATGTCGGCAAGGATGATTGATATCCATCCTATGTTGCTCTATCAATTTATTTTCTTCCTATCTACCTTTAAAATCAGCGGCCTTTGCCTTCAAGTGTTTAAGAGGGTTTTTGGCAATTTGGGTTACAAAAAGCTCGTTTCAGCACCATCCATGGTTCTTTAACCTTCTTTGCTTGTTGTTGGTGATATATAGCTTACCAGTTATTAGATTGTAACTTCCCACTTAAGTCTATTGCTATGGATAAGCATCAAGCGAGCACTGTGTGACTAAATTTTCAAAGAAATGAGCGAGGTTTCTTCGGCTTATCAGATGAATAAAATGCAAATGTTGAGGAAATAATAGGAGATAGGATAACACAAAATATCATACGTTTGTTGAGAAATTTGTTGCGAATGTCTCCCTGTTCCTTGACTTTATGAAGATTAGTCGAGCACATGCTATGCCAAACACCCATAGGCCGATTCTACACTTATTTTTGTTTGTGTAGGATTTAGAATATATAGTATAGATCTATGATGTATAGTGATGTAGGACATAGATCAAGTACGTTATTAACCCACATGGACCAAAATAAGCATAAGAAGAAATTAACAAATTCAGCATAATTCGACTGGTTGACAGATTGAGTTGATAGGTCAAAAATTTTCAAAAATTTCAGAGTTGTTGCAGGACAATTTCTGCGTATTTCAACTGGTTGGCAGATCTAGTCAACAGGTCGAAATTAACAAATTTTAGTTTTAAGTTTCTGGACATTTTTTAGCCTGTTCGACTGATCGACTCAGCCAGCTGACGATAAGTCGGCGACGCAAGAATTTACACATTTTTCAGAATTTGTTTCCTTATTCAATTATGACTCTTTTGATTGCATTTTAGAGTTTGTTTAGGGTTATTTAAGTATGATAAACTCATTTTTTATATCAATCTATTAATTAAAATTCATTAGAAATTTTTATTATCTCTCCTGAATTCGAGAATTTTCTATTGTGGATTCAAGAGTGCCTTGTAGAATCAAGGTGTTTATCGATCAAGGAAGGCAGTGATCATTCTCATCACGTCCTTCCCTGTGTCAGTTGGTATCAGAGCAAGGTTTTTCCTTGGGTCAATGGCTTCTAATGCCGAGTTGGGCAACAATCACATGGATGTTGCTCCAAGGAATTGTCATTTAACAATGGTGGCTTTTCAAGCGGCACAATGAGATAATTGGTAAGTCATGCAAGAGTTGCAGGCTGCCATCAATTGCATGACGGAGGCCCTAGGATAACTTTGTGTTAATGGTGATGATCCGCCTCTGGTAGGTGCTGGAATTCGCATTCATGCTAATCACAAGGCAATGCCAGCGGTGAATCGCATAATCACACCTGAGGAGGTGGGATCTAGCAACGAGGAGATTGATGACATGATCCTCATCCCAAACGAGGCGACGATCAGATAGATCAGACGAATCAATAATTTAGGATGAAAGTCGATCTTCCTAGTTTCAACAGCCAACTCCACATCGAGGACTTCCTCGATTGGTTGCTTCAAGTCAAGCGTTTCTTCGATTACATGGAAATCCTTGAAGAGAAAAAGTTTAAATTGGTGACGTACAAGATGAAAGGCGGAGCTTCGACTTGGTGGGAGAAACTTCATCTTACACAAATGAGAGAGATGAAGGCGACAATCTGTATGTGGTTGCGGATGAAGCACTTGATCCATGAGCGATTTCTCCCCAGCGATTACGATCAGGTATTGTTCCAACAATACCAAAATTGTCGGCAGGATAGCCGATCAGTTAGAGATTATTCAGAAAAATCCTATTGTTTGTTGACGAGAGACAATGATAGTCGATCAGTGAAGGGCTATACAAATAAAATGCATTGTTTGTCAGCGAGAGGGGACATGGTTGAGATGAGGTCGCGACAGGTCGTTGGTTTCATCAGTGGCGTACATGTGGTCCCTGTGGAAACGGAGAACCAACCCCTCTCGTAAATAAACGAGATTTTGTCAAACACTCTCAGGAGACGAGAGTGATAGTGGCCTTAGTAGAAATGAAAGCGATGTGAAATCCATGAACATTTCAGAAGATGTAAAGCCAATGTTGCAGGAGTTTAAGGTAATTGTACTTCCCGAACTTCTCGACAAATTGTTCCATATGTAGGAGAATGGTTTTCATCAGGTTGAGTTTGTCTACAATAACACCACGAATCAATCTACCAACCAGGCCCAATTTGACGTTGTGTATGCCCGAGTTCCTAAACCTTCATTCAACTTGTTTCCATTGTCTAAATTACTTGGGATGACTATTGCAGCAGAAAATATGATAGTTCAGGTAGCAACTATTCATGTTGATATCCAAAAGAAATCAGAGAAACCTTCTATAGAGTACAAGGTAGATGTTAATAAATATCAGCACCCAAAGTTGAATATGTATCCTGAACAAATTCTGAAGAACTCGAGTAAGTTGAACACATATCATGAACTAAGTCTGTTGAAGAACTCAAGGATGAGTTTTTTTTTTAAGTGGAGGGGTGTGATGTGGGACGTGGATCAAGCACGTTCCTAACACACATGGACCAAAAGAAGCCCAAGGCGAAATCAACAAAATTCAATATAATTTGACCAATCAACAGATCGAGTGATAATTATTTGCATATGTAATTATTTCGACAAGAAACAAATGCATTCGATTTAAAAAAACTCATTCACTGATAACAAAGAAATAGTGAGAGAATAGTGAGCACAAGGTATCTTATTCACTCTGAGTTCATTTGCATCCTCGCCTTGATTCTGAAAATAGAGTACAATCAATCAACTGAATCAACACAACGAATGAAAGAAAAGGAAAGCTAATAGCGATTTTAATAGCATTTCGATGCTTTGATATTCATCACAATGGCAGATGGGTTGTGCAATAGGCATTGATCGTCCTTCCACTCATCCTCCTCTGTGAGCTCCTTGAGATTCTTCAATTTTTGTCTTCCAAATGATGATGTGAAAGGAGTATTTATAGATTTCACACACATGGGGGACTATTTTCAGCACAATAGAGAGTGCATCACCAAGGGGCGCACGACCATGAAGTGCACAACAGCTTCACCAAGAGGGGATGCACAACCCATGCAAAGGTGGAACGCACAATACTTTTGCAGACAAGGAGTGGCACACAAAGGCTTGCTTCAGGATCGGAGAGGGTACAAAGTGGCGCCCAATGGTTTCTTCAAGACAGGAACCCACAAGTTCCTTCCAAAGTGGAGCGCACAATACTTTTTCTTGCATTAGGACAAGCTTTCATGCAAAGTGGCGCAAAACCTATGCATTAGGACATGCTTCCATGAGGAATGGTGCAAAACCTTGCATTAGAACATGCTTCCATGAGGAATGGTACAAAACCTTGCATTAGGACATGCTTCCATGCATAGTGGTGCAATCCCCTTTAGAAGTGGCAAGCGCAAAACACCTTTCTCCCTGCTGTTGCACGTAATCGTGCAATACCTCTCTCTCTCTCCTTCAGTTGCGCACAAGCGCGCAAAGCCTATCCTTAGGACAAGGGTCCACACAAAGTGGCATAGGAGGCCTCTTCAGGACAGGAGTTCCACAATAAGTGGCATAAAGGTTTCTCTTCAGGACAGGAATTTCAAAATAAGTAGCGCAAAGGCTTCTCTTCGGGACAGGAATTCCACAATAAGTGACGTGCAAAGCCTCCATTAAGATAAAGGTCCATAAGGAGTTGCGCACAAAGCCTCCTCTTTAAGACAGGGCTTCCACACAAAGTGGCGCACCCCCTTTAGAAGTTGCGCAAAATACGTTTCTCCCTTCCGTTACGTGCAGTCGTGCAACACCCTTCTTTCTCTCTTCTATTACGCGCAATCGCGAAACACCCTCTTCAAACATGGAGCATGCAACCTCCTTCCATCCTCTCTTCTATTCTCACTTCCATCTTCTCCAAATGAGGAGTGGGGAGGGGTATTTATAAGCCTCCTGGGCTCCTCACTCCCTAAATAGTGGTGATCACCATCACTTCTCCCTTGAAACAATACCCGACCTTCTTCCTTAAATAGTAGTGTTCACCTATTTCTTCCTTAAATAATAGTGTTCAACCACTTCTCCCTTAATACAAAGCTACGTCCATCCTTTCTTTCCTTACCAGACAACGCCCATGCACTCCTCCATACCAGATGACGCCTATGCACTCCTCTATACCAAATGACGCCCATGCACTCCTCTATACCAGATGATGCCCATCCACTCTTCTATACCAGATGACGCCCATCCACTCCTCTATTCAAACTGACGCCCATGCATTCTTCCATACAAGACAACTCCCAGTAACTCTTCTGTACAAGATGACATCCATCCATTCTTCTACACAAGATGATGTCTATCCATTCTTCTATATTAGATATGGAGCACACAACCTCTTCTAATATGGAGCAGCGCTTCAAGAGGCTTCTTTACTGTTATGGGCGTACAAACCTGGAAAGGATTTGCACAATGGAATTCTCCTGCTAATGCAATGGGCATGTACTGAGATTTCCAGAGAAAGAAAGATGGAATATTTTTTGTGCCTCAACAGATGCCCCCTTGATTCTTCTTTGATTGATTTATGATATCAGATGGAGGATCGATCTTCTTCTGCACAAAAATCCTTTCACTTTAAGGAAGGATTCTTCATGAAACATAATCACATAACAAAGAAGAATCACATGACCGAAGAACCTACTGAATTGTAATTGAAGGATGACTGGATGATCATGCTTGCATGGAAGACTGAATGATCATGCTCGACTAGAAGATTGAATGCCCCCAGCTAACAGTGTCGTGCATACGCTTCATTAGGGAGGATAAATTTTTTTTTCATCAAAACTCGTCACTGTAACAGCTTGATGACTTCATCTTTGAGTAACTTGGCCAAAGAATTTCCTTTTAATACTGCTGCTACTACAACAGTCTCTTTGATTAACTCCTGCAACTCTTTCTTTAAACTTTACGTCTAAGGAGTTGTTCTTTATTGTTGCTCTTGCTGCAACAACCCTTTCGATTGTCTCCTTTATTCATGGTCTGCATAACCCAAGCTTTCGAATGGTAATCTTTCCTGCCAAATTGATCGGAATTAGTATCTCAAGAAGTCATAATTTTTCAATTTAGTCTCAGGAAGTATATATAATTGTGAAATATATTGAAAGCTTTTAGAATGATTATAATATTTGCAATATGATAATGATTTGATCATTCCCTCTTTATGCCTATCATCGTGCTTTCGGAGATGTCACTTCCGGCTCTAAAGATTCAATCACTGAGTCTTCATAGGCTGGCCAAGAGCGTGTTTTTCTTGGACATTTGCTGATTTTGAAAAATAGATAAGACTTCTTTCAATTTCCATTTACTAACTTTCCGAAGACCATAGAAGTTATTGACGATGATTTTATCTCTTTTGATAAATATTTGTTCCTTGTCTCCATTAGATCCGACACTTGGAGTCTCGCGATATCATTACTAGAACAATGGGAAGTTATGGCATCAGATCATATAATTGGGTCTTGATATAAAAGCAACTTTTGAACTTTCACACTAAATCATGCTTCATAATTCTCGGTTGTAATTCTCTAGTTCATACTTCTTATAGTTGGATATATTGATGAGCTCATTAATATTACTCAGCGTCGCATGATTATTGCTCAGTAGATCATACCATGTGGATCCCTCCACTATGCATAAGAAATTACTAGAAAGACTAAGGCATGGATTACTTTGAAGAAATAGATCATGCCCCCTTTCCAGGCCAATCTTTGTATAAGGATTTCTCTGGAAGATAATATTCAAGAAATAAAATCTGCTGATACTTTGGAAGAATAGATAACCTTTGTTGTTCTTTTAAAGAATCTAAAGAATAAATCTGAATCTTTAGATCGTCTAGAAGAAAATAATAATTCTTTGTTAGCTTATTCTCTGCTGCCTTTGAAAATTTTATGAGATAATATTTCTTTATCATTAAGAAGGCAAAAAGACCTCACAGCTCTTGTCAGAAGAATAAATATATTGTAATTGAAGGCTAGTAGTTGATCTTAAAGCTTTGAACTTTTGAATAGAGAATTGCAAATATTTTCTTCGAATAGAGAACTGCCAATATTTCAAAGGCATTTACTGTTACCGTAATTTGAACCTAATTCAAGAGAAATGCAATTTTGTATATTGTCTAATCAATGTTTGAGATTTTCATCAAGCAATTGAATATTTGAGCATATCTAAAGTGAAATATATATCTACAGCATTTTGATGCATATATAGTTTATGCTTTTGAGTATTGGAGCTATCATACTTTGACTGGACCTGACTTAACTAAACTGAACTTGACTTTATTGACTGGACTCGACTTTACTGAACTTGACTTAACTGACTGGACTTGACTTAACATGACCTGACTGGACTTGACACTTCACACAGTTTAGGCTCTTGAGTAGTGGAGTAATCACATAGTTTTTTAGACTCATAAGTAGTTGGAGTCATGTCTTACGTGAATGGTATCTGTAACTCTCATGAGTTCACTGGACTTATCGCGGTCGGGGAGTTCACGAACCATGAGGCTCAATGAAGCTACCGGGGCCATGAACTCGATGGGATTTATGCACAGGGTTAGCCGCAGTAACTCTTTAGAGTTCACAGGGCGTACAAGGCTACCTTAAGGTACCAAATCCAAGGCCGTCAGTCCATCAATGAGTAGGCTAAAAGCCCTTCCTCATGAGTTACTACTGAAATCAAGCTAGGAATCTGAGGGGTCTTATGCATGGTTGGCCTATTTATAGACAATGGCCAAAAACCGCACACTGCTGCCCGCTTTTTCTTCACCTGTAAGGTCTTTATTCATGAATCGGTAGTGTTATGAGAATGAGTGGTGAGAGTGAACATGTACACACACACAATACATATAATTAATAATTTCATAAATCAGGGTAAAAATTAAATAAACCGGTCACACATATCAATAATCACACTTTGCACAAATTAATGGATATATGTATGCATGAATGTGTGGATGAATTGATGAATCTATGGATGTATACTTGGATGAGTGTAAGTGTTCATATATGCATGTATATGAATGCGTACCAAAACCCCGAGTCATTACATTAATCGTCAAAAAAGAGTATGTGGCCCACTCCAATAACACGTACATTTACCTTCATAAAGTATCACATGATGTCATCTATTTGCATAGATGGACATACGTCCAATTTCCTTTATTTGAACTAGCACATGTCTAGATTTGCACGAATGTCATGTGATCTCCCTGCACTAGCCATTTGTCCTCATTAGAGCCCTTTATCATGTGAGCGCATCTATGTTATATTGGGTGGGTCATACGATGTGGATGGATTATCCTCCATCAAAGTGCTTATCATGTGGCGCCATCATCATAAGCCCAACAACACCTATTAAGAGAGACTTGGTGGCCCATTATCATATATCCTATGTTATTGGAGTAAATAAGTGGTGTCGCCCTGCGCCTTCACTATAGTTGTGCTCTTCACCTTCATGACGACTGCATCCTGTGATCCCTTTATGGCAATGCCTTGCGTTACATCGTAATGCTCATGGCAAAGCACTTCACATATTATTTAAATCATTTAGCATAGTCATGTGCTTATAAATTGTTCATACTTCTTAGCTTGAGCCCACACCCACTCGCATAACCCTTAATAAGTTTTTAAGTCACTATGTGGTGCCCTCTCTATCATTTATCATCCATGATGCTCTAAGTATATGATTGGTACGGTTTACCATTTATCTTACCAAAAAACCCGGTTTTCTTACTTTACCTATGTTATGATATATGCTTTAGGCAAGAGAGCTTAGCCTGATTGTCCTAAGAGATGAATACGCAATACCACATATAGCTCCACAATCCCTTAGTCCATTTTGTACTAATTGCACCATGGACTTCACATGAGAGAGAGGGTTTTATAGTGCTCAGATCACTCTTTTACCTCACCGTATCAAAGGGTTGGTTGCTATTGTTGGCACTGTTTGTAGCACTGGTGACTGAACCTTTAAAGAAGAAAAAGGAGGGATATATCAAGAAAGAGAATTGGAGAGATTGAGAAAGTAGTGTTGGTAGCTACTATTAATGTTTTAATGGCAAACAGTCAGTTACAAAACAATCAAACCCTTCTTCTTCTTCTTCTTCTCTCTCTCTCTCTCTCATGATTTCTTAATTCCATATGTTCTTTATTGTTTAACCCCATCTAAGTATATCTAAGTAAAAACTAAGAGGATTTATCTTTAATATCTCTCTGATTGATAATGCAATATTATGACTTGGGTTTTGGTTAGAAAATGATACAAAGGGCACAAAGATAATTAATATATTAATTTTAAAGTGAGAAATAATAAATTTTGAGAAAAGGGCACTCACCTCATACACTACATAAGTTGTTAGGATTCTTTGATACCACTGAAAGATAGTCTAAATGGATGGGCTTGTAGAATATGACAGTCTACATAATCTTGAGACCTCACACAAAGCCGAAGATGGACAGTAAACATCTAGAGGTCCACCTAACCACTTCCAGAGCAGAGATGATCTTCTCGCCCTATTGATTTTAGAGTTGAGATGGTGCTTGAATAACAATTAATGGCTTAAATCATCTAAAGGATAAATGGACAAATGAGTATTATTTCCTCTTTTCTCAATAAGGTATTTCTCTTGAATGTTGGATGCTTAGTATGAGAGATTCCTCTTTTTTTTTTTTTATAAGGGAGAAACCATGAGAGCTTATGTAACACCCCAAACTTTTCAATACCTAAGTATTAAAAGTTCTCGAGTGTTACCATGAAATTTAACTTATTATTTACATGTGTAATACCAATCTAGCTATCCTAACCTTACATCCATTCTTCAACACGAATCTGACCAATGAGAATAATCTTCATTCATAGATCAAGTCATCTAACCGTTGATTTTGAAATAGGGTCATCATATACCGAAGTATTATCACTTGTCCATCATAACCAACCATTCAGTCAACTATTCACCGCTAAGTAAATATATCTGATTGTTCACTCTGAGTTTGGACCACCTGATCATAGTAAACTAGCTACTTGATCTCAGCATCCACTCGTACACATATCAAATTGAGATTCTCATCCGTTCATCTTATTCACCACCTATAGATATGCTTAACCCACCATCAAAACTACAATCCAAGAAACTTATATATGTGAACAAGTCACTTGAATCTAACGGTATACATGTTCTACCACTTGATCACTTCAAAACCTCACTTGTAATCATCCGTTTACAAAACTGACTGCATACCCACTTACATACATGATCAAAGTACTAACCATCAATTTTATTTTATTTTTAACATGTCATCTAGCTATCCATTATGTTGGTTGATATATGTACATTCTCTTAATTAGTTTGGTGAATAATTCCTTATTCATAATGATTTAGATATAAGTTTTTTTGTAAGAATTACTTAAAAACGTGCCTACAACTATGTAAAACTATTAAATTTCCCAAAACTCTCATATCAACAATAATTATGAAAATGTCATTAACTTAGACCCCCGAATTCTAGATCACATGGTTTCCACAATCTGTTTAATGTAAAATTTTATACCATTCCAATGTATCATAAATTAACCATACATGTCAAATTTCAACTCTTAAACTATTGTAAAAGTGACCCAATTGACAAATCAGCCCCTTAACCGTTGATTTTGGTGTCCATTGAGTGAAGAAACCTCATGGGTAGTCGGAGTAGGATATTTCCCTTTATATGAATAACTTGGATTACCCATTATATAGATCAAGTGTGAAATATGAAGACCCCACTTTGGGGGCGAAGTTAGCCTGTCAAGGCCTACCAACTCCTTATAAATCTAGATATTCCGATTTAACCACTTTCTTCCATCCATCCCAACTCAAATTTAGACGACACTCTAATCTCATATAACTATGAGGTTATACAAAATTTAGGCTCCAATCTATGATCCTACATTGTTGAAGGTTGAAGCAAGTTCCTTCCTTTTAGTACAAAAGCTAAAATTTTATATTTAGGCTTTTTCCACCATCGATCAACCACCAAATTTTATCCAACCATTTGTCTATCCTAACTACACATTTTTCCCAAAATTGGGTCCTGATAATTAAGTATAGACCATTAATTGAGATTAAGTTTGTTTTGGAACCCGTTAGGAGAATTTTCAAGATAGGCCCATCTAAATTTTGGATCACTAAGAAAATCATATACCCCGGCTCTATTCGATGACCCTGACATAATGAATGAATTAGATTTAAATAAATATCATCAAAAAAGAAAAAGTTGGAGAAATTCAATCCAAGCGGGATGTGAAACACACTCCTCTCACACGCCCACCCGTTTTAAAAAGGAGTGTGTTCCCCTCTCCTCTCACACTTCTAATCTCCCGAAGCCCAAGGAGAGAGAGAGAGAGAGAGAGAGAAGGAGATGCCTAAACGCCCTCTTCCTTCTCCATGTATATGATGTCTCTCTCTTACTCAAGCGATGTCGTGATTCATGTGGTAGCTTTTCATGTAGAAGCTTTCTTACATGGATATTTACCTAGGGTTTAAATCTAAGGCTAAGGTGAGGGATTCCTTTAAGCTTATATTAACTTGAGTTTGTTTGATTTATTTCGTTCCCTCAAATGATATGAATCCTCCCTGCAAATATTTAATTTACCACCATCAATTATTTATCTTTTGAAAATTATGGTTAAGGTGTGATGTAAATTATGCGTGATCTTTATGGATTTATGTGAGGGTTATCTTCCTTTAAATTTTAAATTTAATTGATCGCATTTGTCTTATATGTTTCAAATATTTAATTTTACTGCGAACTATTGATGCATAACTCAAAACACTACATCACTATCTTGCACGCAAGTACTATGTTAAAAATCTCACTTCTATCGATCAAGTAAATATCGTGAACGTAATGTGGTTCGAGTAGCGGCTCTCTTGGTCGACACGTAATTCCATGAATTTTGGGTAGTGGTGCACAAATCAATGTAAGTAATTCACAATGTATGTTACATCACCTCCGGGATTGGATGTTGCAAATAGTCGCTCCATGAATAAGTCGTGTCATATAATTCATCCAAGTCATGTGTTGTGTTGCCCTAGGATGCCCACGTAAGGATGCCCACGTAAATCCACATTAACATAGGACATGCTGACGAATCTCTGTAGAATGGGATGCGGGGCGAGTCAGATAACTCTAAATTATTTTTCACATTATGGCGATCGCTAAGTGTGATGAACTGCACTACTTTGTTAGGCATGCATCTCATGTAAGTTGCTTGCGCATATTAATACCTCTCGTAGTAGTAGAGTACAGGACGTATTAGAACCCTTACATTACTTTTATGAATCTCTTGAATTATTGTTACTCTTAAAGGATAACCATCACTATGAGTAGAGCATTGATCCTCTCCAACCGTACAGATGATGCAGGTGATGTATAGATTAAAGACCTAAATGACCATCCCCCTATAAAAGATTATACTGAATGAATAAGAAGATAGTTTTATGATTTAATTTTATATTTTCATTGCAAACTCGATAACATAATAAACTCTCATTGAGAGGGCATTTGATAATTTGTTGAGTTCTTTTACTCTAATAAAATAATACATATAATTGATTTTATTCTCGTCAATGATTACCTTCATAAAAGTAACTGGATGTGATCTAAATGGGAAAAAAATATATTGTGTGATTTTTAATACATCCAATTCAAACATTATTAACACCCAGAATTCTCGGGCATAAGTATGTACTCAGGCTATAGAAATTTTGAAATGTTACAGCTTAGAAGAGGCATATATTATCTTGTCTTATTTGATCTCTCCCTCTTCCCAATTGAATCTATGAAAGAATTCAATTTTAAATTTTAAAATTTTCTTGAGATAATCAAAAAGAAAAATCATAAGAAAAATTGAGTGGGAACTATTCATCCCATTGTCACCAATTCCCGCAAAATCCAATTAATCAGAATGAGTTACGTGTTATTTGGATGGATTTACGTAGTGTATTCAGATATCTTTTAGGGTATATGAAAAGGATTCTATAATAATACAACTAGAGAGCATTGAGCAAAGCCACGTTATCCACTAAGTGATCGACTAAAGAGCGATCATGTAGAAGCAGTTAAGGGACAGATGGCAGGAGTAGAAGTGGGGAGGGTTAAGATGTGTTAAACGGATACAACAACTGTTAGAACGTAGGAAGCATCCAGATTGCCAGATTAAGGCTATAAATAGCAAAGGAATTCAGTAGAAAGGGATGTCTCATACCATACCAACCCAATCAAACCCAATATATCTTTCAATTATCCTTTCAATTAACTGTCATTTACATTCCTTAATGTAATCACTCTATTTTTCTATCAATCAACTATATTTCTTAGTGTAATCCTTTACTTTTTGCCTACTATTTACATTTCATAATGTAATCCATACCGTTAATCGAGTAGTTAATAATTTTATATGTAATTTGGATCTACGCTTATATGCTGGATTCAGTTCATGCCTCAATCAGAGTTCTCTATTCAGGAAGGTGTTTTACAACTGCTCTTCATGACTGACTGTAAGAATTACTTTCTTAATCTTTTATCTGTATTGAAAAGTCCTTTCGAACGGAAGGCAAAGGTGTAACACATCGTCAGAGGACGAACTAGAGCTAGGCATCGGTCCAAGTCAGATCGGATTGGGTCCAACTCGATCCAATCCAAAATCTCAATGACCTAACTCGAACTCGATCCAATCCGGGACCAAGTCCGGGTCACCTGACTCAAACCGATCCGAAATGTGTATTGCCTGATCCAATCTGAGTCCAACTCGGTCAGGAAAACCGAGTCGGATTGGATTGGGCACAGTTCGGATCAGTCCATATTTAAGGCCAACTTTTGAATGGACAGCAACATCTGACCGTCTAAATTTTTCGTGGTGAATGGGTGGACCATGAAATGTGGGATAGACCTACTAGACGGTCCAAATAAACTTGCACAAACGAGGAGCACTGTAAGAAGAGGACCACGTGTAGTTATAGGAGTTCCAGGTCCGGCTGGGAAGATGTAGTGCTTGAAAGGTTGTTGGACGTGAAGGAGAATGAGGGTTGGTCTTTCTTGGGCCCGCTGATCGGATGGTGATGTTGAAGGGAATAGATGGTCGAGGGCCCACTTGAGAGCGTAGAAGCTCCCTTCGCTCTCGTCGATAGCAACCAAGACCTCCATTTTCTTCTTATTCACAGGAATGCCACCACTCTCTCCCTCTCTTCTCTGCTCTTCGCTCTCTAACCGACTCTCTCTCTCTCTCTAAAAGTTACCTGTGGCTTCTTAATAAGGGTAAATTAGTAAATACATATTACTTACTAATACATCCGGTCCATATCGGATTGATCTGAATCGGATCAGATTAGGTCGGATCAGGTCCAATCTGAACTCGACCCAAAAAGATTTCAGATCTGGATGGGGCTACCCGATTCGCACCATTCCAGGCCGACGGTTCTGTTCGAATCAGGTTGGATCCACCAGATCAGGTCTGAAATGCCCAACTCTAGGACGAACCCTATCCTTTGAATATCACCTAATTTTATTTACATACTATGCAAGTGGTTGAATAGGGGACCGATCTCACTCAATCTCGGCCATATAGTACGTATATGCCTATCCCGGCACTTGGGGTCATAGTCGTTCGATTTGAATTGAGCAACAAATTTACACTTATCACATGTTCATAATTGAAAATCGAGCACTAACATGAACGACCCACTAGTGGTTGCCCACAAGTGAGCCCCAGAGGCCCATGTCCAACGACTTCTTGTGGTGCATGGGATACGGGTTGGCTCATTCTAACAAATCCTGAACTTTGAAAGTACTCATTCATGGTGGAGTTACAAAAAGAATTTTCTTTTCTTGCTTTTTTTCAACTTTATTTTGTACGAGCAAATCACACCACCATGCTGATTCAATGATCATGGGCATAAAAACCCAATATACTGCATTACATTAATTGGTGACTAGATATTCGGCAGGATAACCCCAATTTTCATGCCTTGAGCCTTTTGCATAACATGATTTTGAGCCGGAAATATCTATCCCACTAGAAGATACGGATCAAACTATTATTTTAAAATTAGCGAAGCATGCTAAATATCGCCCCATAATTTTGTTTAGGCAGGATCCAATACAATCTTCTCTATGTTAGGCTTAACATTCAAATCAATGTGTGTGGCCCATCATAAGGTTTTAATGACATCCAATCGATTCAGCATGTGTGTGCCTCTAATGTTCTCCTTGGTGTCCAAAAATCCAGCCATACAAAACTCAGGTCGGCAACGCGATGGGGCCAGTTGGATGGGGATGCCCACCTTTAAAAACCTTCCAGTATGACCCATTACGTTTTTCATATGTCATCGAATCCATTCAGAAGATGTATCCAACCGGGATGAATGGACAACAAAATAAAAAGGCCATTACAGAAGTAGCCCACAACATGTGATTTTAGAAGATTTAGGCATGATTTTATATGGTGTGGTCCACCTGAGTTTTGGATCAACCTGAGTTTTCGAATTCAAGGTGAATAGGAGGGGGCGCATATGATAGACGGATTAGATGCCATTGGAAATCACAGCACGTTTACATGTGATTTATCAGTCAGTTTTTCCCAAAATGTTCTAATTGGATTCGATTTCTCTTGCTTTTTCTTTGTTTATTCACGCAAAGGATATACAGAAAGAAAGTTGCAGATGGAAATGGGAATCCAGAAGGGAGCCAAAGGGAGTGAGGAACGGTGTGGTAGGTGGGCCGTCCACAGTAAATCGTGCGTACCTTGTATGATCTGAACCATTCATTTAGTTGACACATATGTAGATAAATGGTAATGTAAATATTGTTCTAATTAACCTTCAAGATCACCTGCTTCGTGCGATTTTTGCACAGGTTTCCATCGATGACTCACCTAACAGATTAACGGCTCTGATCATCAAGGCTGCACCTGAATATACACGACTGCCCTACGGACTACTCAGCTTCTCTCTAATTAAATTATGATATAAAATTATCCCGTTCGAATGGTGGCAATTTAAGATTTGGTTGTACGGCAAGGGTGTGGATAACTTCAACTTCTTTTTTTTCCTCTCTCTCTCTTCGCTTTATTACCTGGATCTGTCGTTTCCATATTTAAGAGATCTACAAATCTACATAGCCTTCTTTATGTGATTTGGAACCACATGTAGAAAACTGGTGGGCCAATTTGAGGAATTTTTATATGTCCACGTTTATTAAATGATTAGCTTTCGGGACAATAGAAAATGAGAAAATCAAAACATTTCTAGGTGGGCCCATGCGGTACAAGTGTTGTGCAATGTTTCACTGGAAAATTAAAATAGTTTCTCCACTGTTGTAAGCTTGTAAATTGGTAGGCCATGATTTAATGTTCCAAACTGTTAGCGCCCACCCTGGATGCCTGATGTAGAATGGGTCGTCGATTCGCTCATGGTTAAGATGGACAGAAAAAAAGAAGTCAAAAAGGATCGAACACACTCAACATAATTTGACCAGTCAACAATTGTGGTCAACAGGTCAAAGTTCCACTGGAATTTCCAAAATTTTCTGAATTTTCACTAGACATTTTTCCCCTATTTCAACAGGTCGACAAGATTTGATCGATTTGTCGAAATCAAGTTCTACATGTCGATAGATCAAGTCGACAGGTCGAAAATTACAAAATTTTCGATTTAAATCTCCGAACAATTTTTAGCCGTTTGATCTGTCAACTCTGAAATTGCGGAAAGATCGCTACTATAAAAATACGAAGTTATGTCCAAGTGTCCTGAAGGGAGTGAATAGGACATTTAAAATTTATTTACTTATTAAAAACAGACAATGCCTAACTTAAACTAATTTACCAACCAAGCTAAGTAAGGCAATGTAACTCTAAGGCTTCCAAGCTAATAGAGAGTCCAATCACATAGATTACAATAGATATGCAAGATAACCAAATATCGGATAAATAGTGAACATGTGTGTGGGGGATATGTTACTTATTAATCCTAGCATTCATCTAACTATGTAAGCATATAATTAAGCATTCAACATACGAGTATAATTAAACAGATATGCAAATCTCAATCCAAAATACAAACATGTATAGTGGTTCGGTTACATGCCTACTCCAATCCCGGTGGATGCACTCTCTAGTAGAGTGTACCGGATTTCACTATTAGAGGTTTTAAATCAAGTTTACATCAAACCCTAACATGCCTACTTAAGGAATCTAAGGTTTATGCCTTACATAAGAGCAAGTGACCTACACAAATACCCAATGTTTTAAGCCTTATACAAGAGCCAAGGTCCTACCATTAGAACTTGATTTTTAGGTCTCACAGGCCAAGGTCTTAATCGCCAACCTAGATTTATGTCATACGGAAGAGCAAAGGTCCTACAAAAGAACTTAGGTGAGTTTAAACACAAACTGTTGCACTCCAACCTACTCAAGATCGGAATACAAACCTAGACTTCTATACATGACACTTGTTGGATTGAGTTCTTTTTGATACGCCATAATAGGTTGCTTAATCTTAGCTCTCCCGTGCTTCAATCAGCTCCCCAATGCTCTCTTGATCATGTTGCTGCCGCTTCGCCAAAGCTCCAGCTTCACAATCAATCTTCTTGAATTTGATGCTTCTTCAAGATGACCAAGGTGATGGGAGTGGGTTGAATCTCCTACAACTAATGAAAGTTATTTTCCTAGTGGATTCAACTTATGAACACTTTAGAGTATGATAGAGATTATGGATATACCTATAAGCTTGGTCTCAATACTCTAGAGAAGGCATGAGATCACGTTTTTCATAAATAGGAGCTTGAAATGCTCATTTGAGTAAGGAATCACAAGGAAGAGAGCATAAATCTTATAGGAATATAGTCTAGGATATTTGGTTAGGCTTGGGATGCACTAAATTAAGTCTCTAAAATGCTTAAATCCATAGTTTTCGAAAAGATCCTAGATTTTATTTTTATTTTTTTAAAGAAAAACCAGGACTTCATTGATGAGGCAAAAATTACAAGATCGAATTTCGGGCGAAGACCAAAGACAAAAAGGGGTGGCCCGCCTATCATGTGTTGTACATAACAGTTTTTTCTTTCTAATTAATCCTAGCCCCGTTTTGTCTAGAAAAAAAAGAACCTCTAGCAAGAGTAGGGAGATCAGAGGGGACCGACTAACGATTAGAGTTTTGCGAAGCACTACTTTGCCTAGCTAAACAATCAGCCGGTCCGTTGGCCTCTCTAGGGATGAGGGCAAGGGAAAACGAACTGCTGAGAAGGAGCTTGATTAGGATGACAAAAGCAGAAAATTTGTGCGATTTTCTGAATTTATTTTTTAATTTGATTAGGATTCTTTGATTATATTTTTAAGATTATTTTTTTTAAGGTTATTTAAAAGGTGTTAAACCCATTTTTATAATTAATTTAATCAATAAACTTCTTAAAAATTTTCTTATTTCTCTTGTGGATTTGAAAGAGCTTTAATGGATTTAGCATAGTGTTGATGCAAAAAACTGGTACACCTCCTTCTGAGTTGTCACCTGCATAAGAAAGATAGAAAAGAGGACCCTGGCTAGAGCCGGGGAACCTCCGATGCTTAAGCCAGTGACTGGACAAGAAGGGCGGAGTTTTTGAGGTATTTTTCTGCGTACTATTTAGTCCCATAGAATCCTTCTTTTATAGGAGTGATTTACTCCCCGATTTCTAGGAGATTTGATTTAGTTGTCATGTGTTTATGGATGCTTCCCGATCTCGAGATTTTCAGGGTTGGAAATCCTTTCATAAGATTTTCGGAACGGTATTCATGCTTACACCGTTTCTTCCTTGCTCGGCTTGGCCTTGACCGACTCTAGCAATCGATGAGTCTCGGCTGGCTGCAAGGACGAGGCTTTTTATCTTCTATCGGATGAAACAGAGTCGATTCGTAACCGATACTCCTTATTCCGATAACCGATACAACCATCTTAACTCGAGTCGGTTTTATGATCGATCGGGCGATTTCTAGCCTTGGGACCTTCATTTAGACGTTCTTGGCTCGTTAGCTGAGTCAACTTAACGCGTCTTATATATTTTGCTCATGGCTCTTGACTCTTTAAGTCTCGGTCGGGATTCATTTCCTGCAATTCAAAATAAGTCTCTCCTTTAGGCTTTACTGTCGTTCCTCGGTCAAACCCGTTACCTCGGGTCTTCGGGCTGTGTCCGTGGAGTTGGTCCATTCCATGACCGAGTCTCCAGACTTGTCATATTTTTACCCAACACATAGTGTTGTGAATTCAACCGAGGAAGATGGTGATCAACCTCATCACGTCCTTCCCCACGTCGATGCCCAATTGAGACGCATGTTGTGTCCAGCAGCCTGCAGGACACACTCCGTCTTGCCCAAATGAGAAAGTGTTACGCGCTGGTGTCAATCGTGAAATTCAAAGTGAAACGGTCAAAATCATCGTATTGTACATGGAATCTTTACTTTTTCACAGCAAGCCCAACAATTACACGACACTTTTTTTTTTTTTGGCGTTGGACTCACCCCATCCACCGCCCTGATGAACGCAATCCACATTATCTAATTTGCATGATTGCATTAGAATTGCTTTCAAGTTTCAACACAAGCCGGTGCTAATGTCGGGATTGCTTCAAGGAAGAAAACTTCTTTTGATTGAAGGTGGTCGTTGTATAATAAGCATGCCATTTCTACTTGCTATTCAGACAATACCTCCTTTTTTGAAATCCACTGATATGGTTACCCTTATCCACAACGTAGATTCCTTGTATCTAAATAGATCCCTTCTTTCCAACCAAGCTATCTTTGGATTTATTTTTTTTTTAACAACAAATACTGGTTAGCTTAAGGAATGAGGTATTATGTGATATAATGCAAAAATCCATAACTCAACATGATCCTATGTCCAACTAGGTTGACTAACTCATAGACTCTTACAAAATCGACTCAATTTTTAGTCAAGTAAAAATATTTAAAGAAGTAATAAATATTAGGGGATATGACATGTGTGACGCACTTGACAAGAGGACGGGGAAGAGAGATTCGAAGAAACACGTACATATAGTTAAGTGCGAGCTACATGCAGAGATAAGGAAAGAACCAATAGGGTGGTTTTAGCAATGGGCGTCCCTATCATGTTATTTCTGTTGATTTGGCCTACTTGTAGATTTGCCACGGTTTTGAGCATACATCCTAACATGAGGTATGCTAGTTGATGAAAGGAGTAATACCACCAACTTGTCAAGTGGGCCACAAATGGTCTTTTGTTGGATGTGCTTCTTAGGGCCGGTTTTGATTTTCAATTATAATGGTAAATGGTTGGAGATGTTTAATGATTAGTTTTTTTAACACACACTCACACCCACACAGACTCACGCACCCCACATTACAATGGGATTTCACCACAATGGTACTCGAACGCATAACCTCATGTTTAATGATTACTTATTCCTGTATGTGTTGTGATATGACCTAAATTTGATTGCAATGATGAGCCTGACGCCATTATTTGTTTCCCCTGGACATCACAGTAAAAATGATAGATTTATAAATTTAAAATGTAATGATTGTGATTTCCTTTACCTATTTCTGTCACAAGTGTATTTAAGTTACAATTTAGAGTCATAATTCATGTTTAAACAAACCCCTTCAGACGATAATGATGACTAATATACTTTGCATTACACAAGAAATTGGAAAACCAAATATGCACTTAGGGTTTGTGATGCATGCAATCTACACATGGAGAGGAGAAAATAAAATAAAATAAAATAAATGAGCCACTTTAATGAAAATAAAATTGACAAAAATACCCTTAGTTGATGGCCAAACACATGACATTCAAATTTTTCTTTTTTAATATTTGATGAAAAATTTAAGAGAGCACCAAGGAAAGTGAAAATGTGACAAATGTATGAGGTGAATTGACACCGGTGATGGGAAAAGCGGACCCTCTACACCAATTTGTTCTGTTGAAGAGAAGCCCTCTGCCAGTTTGTTTTGCTGAAGAGAAGCCCTTGATAATGCTTTTCATTTACGTTTGCCATTATTTAGACTGCGATCTCACAAGAAAACTTTTTCTTTATCCAAAATTGTCATTTAAAATGTCACATCACATTTCTCCATTTAACTTTAGGAGGAGAAGAACAAAAAGAAGAATATTATCCCCTATTATTAATGAGGGGAAAGCAAATGCAACCACTTTGCTGGAGCATCATTGCATACAATTGCAAATACGTTGCCAATGTAAATTGATTGCATTCCATAGTTCTCATTCTATCCAAAATGCCATAAGAGTGCATTTGGTTGCACAAAATATCATAAAATTTCATGATATATTCACTAAATTTAATTGATTAATAATGAAATTTCATGATATTTATGATCTTTGGTGCAACATGTAAACACTTATGGTAGGCTCAGATTGATAATTAGAATCAAACCAAATTCAACCTAACATATTTTAATTTATTATGTGGGGTTCAAGCACTGTTTCTAATAGAGATGTGCGTATCATTTGATATTTATTTATAAGGTTGGAAAAGTGTGAAAAAGGAATATTTTTCTTCTGTTAGATAAGATATGCTTTGGACTTACTAAGTAGGTTCGAGATGACTAGCTGCAAACTAATTGCTTTGTTGTTTTCTCTTTACAGACGTCCTACAGGAGATCTTACCTAAAAGCTAAAAGGAGAAGATATTTAGGGCCACACTTGCCTAACACCTAAAATAAGAGGACATTAAGATGACTTAGCAACGAGTCGGAAAGTGGCAAGCCCTTATTTGATTGCACATTGCCTAACCTAGAACTATCGCCGTGTTTGTTAGGCGAGAGAATCTTCAGTAATGCAAATACGCCTAATCGAAGTAGGGAAAATAAATGTTCTTCTTCTACAGAGAGATACCTACATCGATTATACCACCAATCTTCTTCCTGGCATTTGATTAAATTAAAAAAGGCGAGTTGATGAGACCTTTGAGTCACGTTTCGACCTCCCTCTCCCTGAAATGCTTGCTTAAAAAGCTCCCATTCTCTACAAGTGTCATAGAGATCAAAAATAGTAATTGTACAATTTAGGAGAATTTTGGAATTAATCCACACCCAAGATTAGTCCAATACACCAATGATGTGGATCACTGAGAAATGGGCTCCACTTGTCAGAATTGAAAACCCAAGCTGAGTGAGGGTCCTACTCTTCTTCCGAGTGATGCTCATTGACTCAGCCAAGAAAAGATACTCGGGGATTCAGTGCGTTTAAAGGCAAAGCAATGGACAACTTCGCATCAGTTAAGTATCCATGAGTTAGAATATTTGATAAAAGATTTGGTCACTCGGATTTCTTAAATAATATAATAGTGCGCCATGTCGGGTGCGAATTTTTAGTGCTTTTATCACTGTATAAATTTCAGTGGGGCCCAATTAAGCCCAACCATAATTAATAAAGACCGTTAGATAAGAGGAACCTATATCACAGGAAATATATATCAACGGTTGGATATTCGCATCCATGTGAAAACGGGCAAGGAACGTGGACGGTAGAAGTGATCGTTCGATCAGGATGCGATCCCGATGAGTCCCATCCGACGAGTACACCATAATCATGCATGGGCCCCACTTGGGCCAACTTGAATTTATGTACAGCTGGATCAAAGAGCATATAATATTGTGGAAAAAAAGCTACAACTACCCTTTACTCTTCCTTCTCTATGTATATAAATCTCTCTCCCATCACACCCAACTCCATCAAATTCCATCTACTTCAGCATGTTGTCTTCCAGCTCTTCCTTGTTTGGCTCTTTTCTAGGCAACTTATACTCAAGGAGATTGCTACTACACAATCCTTTGTACCATCCACCTCCCACAGTAGCAGCTGCACCTATCGCGGCAGCCAACCACGATTCATCCCAGACCCTCATGGGTGAGAGTACCTTCGATGCCAACGTCGTCATGATCCTTTCCATCCTCCTTTGTGCGGTAATTTGCGCTCTGGGCCTCAACTCAATCATCAGGTGTGCGCTAAGGTGCTCAAACCGAGTGGTCTTCCAGTCTAGGGACCGGACCACAGCAGCCCGCCTAGCCAACAAGGGTGTCGATAGGAAAGCTCTCAAGACCTTCCCAACGCTAGCCTACTCGACGAGCTTGAAGCTGCCCGAGTGCACCATCTGCCTAACGGACTTCCTTGACGGTGAGCAGGTGCGGGTCTTGCCAAAGTGCAAACATGGGTTCCATCTCAACTGCATCGACAAATGGCTTGCGTCGCATTCGTCATGTCCCAATTGCAGGCAATGTTTAGTAGACACATGTCGGAAGATCGTTGGCTGTAATGAGGCCCCGGCGCCATTGGAGCCGTCAGATGCATTGCATTCAGTCATTGTACCGTTGGAACCTGAAGGTTTGATAATTGGTTATCGAAGTGTTTGTTAATTGTATTAATTGTGTATTCATGTTGTGCAAACAAGTGTGTTAGTATATAGAATTAAGACCCAATCCGTTTCTGAACATGTAGTTTTTTAGGTTTGGTATGTCCACATGTGTGTAGAATCCTAGCCGTTTATGTAAGCACAAGTGACAATACGGCACACATGTGCAAGTGCCACATTGATTAGACTTATGGCCCAAATATCAGGCAATTTCACTACCTGCATGGTGGGTCACAACAGAAAAAACAAATGGACAGCTAATGCAGTTTCTTTTTTTCTTTTTCTTTTGTCATCTTGTGGATCATTTGATGACTTAAACGGCCTGGATTTTAGGCCAGAAGATGTAGATATTGTAGCCCACCTAATGGAAAGCTCAGAGCAGGCATCTCAAGGCAAATAAAAATTTGTGGCCTACATAATGTGTGACCAGCACTCGTTAAGGTATTTCAGCATTCTTATTTTTATTTTTTATTTTTGAAATTACTAATCACCTACAGCCCAAGTACACTACTCGTCCATTCAGCTATTTTTTTCTTGGCCACATGCTACTTGTGTAGGAAATCCGTATCACTATTGGAATTATTGTAGGGCCCACCATTTAGGAGTGGCATAATAGCTGGAAAGTTATGGTTGCATTATAAGTTAACTTGATTCTGGCTGGGAGCAAATGTGGAATATGGAGTAATCTTAGCCACTGGAAATGGGAAGAAGTGATAGCTGAGGGTGAAGCCACTTTCCCATTTACTGGTTGTTATCGCTTTTTAATGCACGATGCAAATATGCATTAAGAGTGCAGGTTGAAAAGACTCGACTGAGTTAGTCCACTCAACTCGACTCTGGAATAACTAGATTTCACCACTACTCGGTCGCTTGACTCGGTCCAACTATGATGCAGTTTAACTAATGTCTGGCATTGCATGCCTACTGGGCGGCAATGGGCCAGGCGTGGTGGCCAAAGCTGGGTAGGGCCAGGGCTTGGCCCCCTAAACTTAGCCTGAGGGCTGAGCCGAGGCTTGAAATCTAGGCCCGGTGTTTGATGAGTAGTCCAACTTGGGTCCTTGGTCCTATCATAAAGGAGGTCACCACCATCATATAAAATGAGTAGAAAAAAGCCCCATTTAACATGCACAAGTAGTTTTAAAGCTCTTTGGACATGTACATGTTTGTCTGGTCAAAATCATCTATGTGATGGGCCTTTTAGTGGATAGGAGGGGATACCTCAAAAAATAAAAAAAACTTCTTAAATTTTAAGTATTTCAAACCTTTGATGATTTCACTCTTTTGCTCATGTCGGCTGGCCATGGACAGCTTAGCCTTGCATGGCTAGAGCTATGGCCATGCATTTTTAGTTCAATTAGGGCATGCAAGGCCTCCCTGGCCTATTGCCAACCCTAATTGCATGTGTTCAAGACTCGAAGCTCATTCCAGTCAGAATCTAGTCCAGTCCAGCTAAGTTTTTGCTAAGACAGACAACAGTGATGTTGCATCCAACGAGTCATATCATATAAGTGGGTATGGCATTTACAATTCATGTGGAAAGGAAGTGAATTGCCAAGGGGAATGATGACCTAAGTTCTAATAGAATGTATGATGACTACATGGACGCACTGTGACGTGTGAGTACCATCCAACCTGTCCATTGGATTTATCTCCACATGTTAGGTCTATATCCCAAAACCCAGCTTTATCTATAACTAGGTGGGCCACACTGAAGGGAACATTGGGAACATATGGAGGGCAATGCTCACCATAGAAACTTTCAAATGGAATGTGGTCCACCATGTTGTGTACACATCATATGACCTGTTAGTTGGTAGAGCCCCATTGGGAGAAAGGGATAAACAAGACTTCATATCATTGAAAAAGACAGGTAGGCCAGACATGTGAGTATATGGATTTTAGGAGTGATTGTACATTGATCTCTGTTGTGTCTCCCTTGAGTTTTGGATCATGAGTATTATTTTGATGTATGGTAAACATGAGTACACTCAACTGATTCACGGTTTGGATTTCTCCAAAAAACATCATTGGTGTACCCCACACGTTCGAGCTTACAATAATTGCCATGCTCTACCGTTAGGTGAAAGTTGCTGTAATAGGGAAAGGAAGAGGAACATGTAGAAAATAAAATAGGAAAAAAGTCCTCGCACTTAGAAATTGTTGAGGGTGGTTTAAAGGCGCATACCACTTAATATTTCTTGAAGATATACAACGCTTTCCAAATATATAAAGGAATCAGTCACGCTGCTACCAAAATTCAATTAAATTGAAATAGTACTTGACATTTGCTTTATATATCCAAAAACTAATTGAAAGGTAGGAGATTGAAGTTAAAGTAATTCCAGAATCTATCTCTATCTTCTCTTATAGGAAGATATTAACTATGCACTAAATAAAATACACTTTAAATATAGCTTTCTACTTTCCAAATGGATCTAGAGACTTTATGACTTATCAATCACCATTGATAAAGCATTATGTGCCATGCACAAGCATCGAACCCGCGGTGAAAAATAATAAGCTCCTGCATGAAATGGGGAGCGGATTAGGTGAGATGTAGTATCCATTGAGGTGGGTGGAACCCCTGATTGTGGGGTATGCATGTAACTACATCTATGCGACCATCCATATTGAAAGCTCGTTTTAGGGCATGATTCAAAACATGAAGAAGATCCAAATCTTAGGTGAATCATAACATAGGAAATGGTGTTAATCAACCATTAAAAACTCCCCGTGGGTCACAAAAGTTTTGGATCAAGCTGATATTTGTGTAGTCTCTTCATCCAGATCTTTCTAAGCTTATCAGCAGGTTGGATGGCAACTAAACATTCTAGTGGCCCTCATAAAGTTTTTAATGGTGGGAATTCAATCACTACTGTTTCCCATGGTATGGTCCACATACGATTTGGATCTGCTTCATTTTCGGGATCGTGCCATAAAATGAGCTTTCAAAACAGTTGGATGGTGTGGATTTAAGGCACATGTATCACTGCAAGCCCCACAGTCAGGGGTCCCACCGAACTCAGTGGATCCAGGGTTTCACCTAATCTGCTCCCCTTGAAATGATGATTTTACCCTTTCCATTGTGGGTCCCATTAAGATTTCCTCTTGGCATTCGACTATGATAATTGCAGAAAATCATTCTTGATTCTGATTAACTGAATCTAGTTGCCATTTCAACCATTCATTGAATGTCCACAGAGTGCCAACTAGGATGCCACTTGGGTGAAGCTTGCATCCGAGTAATTATTTCAATACTCTAGGAGAGCCCGATTGGTACACATGCATTCTCCACGCACATGCAAGCTTCGAAGTGCCATACCAGTAGATCAATACGTGGAACCTTGGCATAGCAGTAGTTATTTAATACTCTGGAAGAGAATGATGGTTCATGGCTATGCCCTCAGAAACCATGCCTTCGACATTCAACCAACTCAACTTTAACCATCCAAGTTGTTATACCCACAGAGAATAGGCCATATTCCTAAAACCAGATTAATTGGATGATTCTAGTTTGTAATTAATGGATATTTGCTTTAGGAACGCTGATCACTGACCATTTTTCACTACAACCGTCCATTATATGTCTCTTAATCTGCCAGCTAGGATATCGTTCAGTGTATTTGTTTGCTTACAACCCGATCCAAAGTGGGGCCCATTATCTGGACGGTTTCATTCAACTAACATAAAGGTCAAGTGTACAATTTCTGAGTGACTTTTTATGAGCCAGCTCACTCTTCCAGAGTATCAAAACATCTCTCGTTGCACGAAAAGGGCTTTAAAGCCCAAACGATGATTGTTCTTGTACCTTTTATTTTGATTTGGTTCCTCTCTCTCTCTCTCTCTCTCTCTGAAACGGTGTTTGGCGCTTTTTTTTAAAGATGGAATTTTTAATTTTAAGTGCCCATGTTATGAAGTAAATAATATATTAACATAATAATATATTATGCTAAAACATGGGGTTCGGCACATTCATTAAATTATAATATTAACGAATTATGCATCAATAATGCATTACTTTCTTAGGTTTTGAAAACCTATTTATAATATAATCAGGCCATTTGGATGCCATCCTTTGCGTGCCCATAACTTTATCAGGTTTGCCTGATAACTTTTATCGGGCCCATAACTTTTATCCTTTGCATGCAGATTCATATGGGCCCGATAAAAGTTATGAAGTTCAACCATATATCTGACAATGTGATATCTGCATATGGCAAGGGAGTCATAGAGTATCGGTGTTCTACTACTCTTCAGTTCCCAGAAAACGGGTATCTTCTTATGATAGTAAATGTTGTTTGATTTCAGGTTTGACTATTGTTTTATGCTAACCGTGTTAGCCAAGTTTGCAAGCATGAGAACAAGAATTAGTTGGTTCTCCTTATGACTGCTTACCTCTGTTCGGTATATTTATTTCTTGCATACGGCTTTGGTAGATAAGCAATGAATAGAAGAACTTGCTTATGCATTTGCATACATGTAGTCTAAAAGTTTTTGAGCCACTGACTCTAAAATTAGCCATGTCCTTGTGCCAGTAGGCCAATTGACATGTTTTATTCCCCATTAAGAAAGCTTGGACTGCCCAGAATTTTTTTTCTTAGTTGAAACTTTGTGATATATATGTCCATATGGTGGTCACACTACAAAAAATGAGACTTTTAGCGGCGCTCACAAGCGCCGCTATAAGTCCCTAAAAGCGCCGCCGATTCTATTATTGGCGCTATTCAAGCGCCGATAAATGGGGATGTCGCTAAAAGTATTGGCGGCGCTAGGTAACTTCTAGTGGCGCCTTTCTGAGCGCCGATAATTGTATGTTTTTGCGACGCGAAAAGCGCCGCTAAAAATCAATTAGAGCGCCGGTAAAAATGGATTGTGGACACTTTTTCTTGCGAAAAAGCGCCGTAAGATTTCTACAGAAGCGCCGGTAGGAGCCTTTGTATGGATTTGAGAAGCCCTAGCATGCCGGTAATTTCAGGTCGTGTAGATACTCGACGGGTGTCATGCTGTCGAACTGCTCCACCCACATGCCCATGCTCACATCTTCCATCTTGAAGAGCTGTTTCAAAGTTGAATTGTCAGCGTGAAGGCCTTTTTTTTCCTTTTCTTTTTCTTTTTTTCAACTTGGTAATAAAGGTTAAAACAACAGCAGCAGAAGTTTGTATATCTTACCCTCAAGGCGTGTTTCTCAAACTCTGTTACAACAAATTGTGCAATGTCAGATGATACGATGTAGCCTGAGCCATTGGCATCCGGTGGATAATCTTCTTCTGGCCATTCCTGAAACACAAACAATAAGCATAGTGTTGTGAGCTATTCAGAGTGAAGGAAAGAGAAGTTGGTAATGAATAAGACGATGAGAACGAATGACGAGGTTTCCACCAAAAACCATAAATATTACAATGAAGTATATAAATCACCAGAAAAGCAATACCGCCCCAATGCTTGCAGTGTTTGTTGCATTTGACAATAGACATTATACTAAAGCTGAAAAGTCAGCAGGGAATTGAGATTCTAGTCGTGGTAAATTAGACTAATGTGGTTATCCTGACTATGCAACAGGCCATGGTGTTTGGACCAGTGTCCTGACTTCTCTAAGAAATGAAAGGCCTGAGCATGAATAGAGTCTCTAATACCAAAGTTTTCAATTCAGTTCCATTTTTGCCAACAAGATATGAAATTTAGTTCCCAGTCTGCTCTATTTATTGCATTAAATCATCTACTTTTCAATCTTTTGCTTCCTATAAACCTGTAGTAAGTCAGTGAGGAAACACTGTTTTCGGAGCATGTTGGTGTCCCATAATACCTCTTTCACTTGCATAAGTAAACTAAGATAAGTACCCAACCCCAAAAACTCTTCTAAGATGGAAAAGGCAAGTAAAGTTCCAGATTTTCCTTTGTTTCTTCCAAACAGTTCAATATGTAACCATGGCAGTCCCCCGTTCAAGGAATGCAATTCAGAGCAATTTATCATTAAAAGCGATTTAGTACCACATAATTACTCAAGCAACGGATTTTATTTTATTTTATTTTTAAAAGAGCAATATAATAATTTAAGGGAAAGGTGGGGAAAGTTAATTTATACCTCATACGTCACAGCCCATTTACCATAACGCAAGGGCTTGTGGTATTAATTCATGTTTCCAACATATAGGCTTCTACCACTGGGGACTTTCTTGGCTTCCTTAATCACCAAATCTATTCTGACAAATGTGTCATCATCACATTTCATGATATAATTTGCAGAGACTGTACGGACCTGTGTCAATAAACAAATACATTAAGTCCAGCAATCCTTATAAACTTTTTCATTATCAAGGCATACAATTTTCTAACTTTTTCTTTCTTAAAGATAACAAGATTTCATAATTAGAAGTATTTCTATTCTGACAAATGTGTCACCGTCACATTTCATGATATAATTTGCAGAGAATGCATGGACCTGTGTCAATAAACAAATACATCAAGTCCATCAATCCTTATAAACTTTTCCATTATCAAGGCATACAAATTTTTAATTTTTTTCCTTAACGATAACAATATTTCATAATTAGAAGTATTTCCAACTTTGATAGTTGAATTTCACTCACCCCATACTCACAGATGGCAACCGTCTTCAAAACAACCAGATCATAGCTATCCATGAAAGGCACTATTACAATGTCGCCCTGTTTTCAGATATGCTACCCTGTTTTCATAGGTTTTATGCTGCCCTGTTTTCAGATATTGAGTCATCAGATTTTTATTTTATTTTTTCCTTCACCGGAATTTCAAGTTTTATGCGGAGTTAGATGCTTACTTGCTATTGATTGAGCTTTCTGTCTTGAGATTGCTTTTGATAGCATTCTCTATGTCTTTATTCTTTGTTTCCTCTGTTATGTAGGGGCTATGTTGGAATTCACAGCTCAGGATTCAGAGATTTCCTTCTAAAGCCAGAGCTTCTTCGAGCCATTGTAGATTCAGGATTTGAGCATCCTTCGGAAGACAAATTCTTGTCAAGTTCTTCTCATTTTCTGTTTGACTTCATGAAAAACACAGATTTTGTTATAATGAGAAGCTAATTGTGATGAATTAACTGATATTAAAATTTTGATGTGTTAAACAACTTTGAGCAAATATTCTTCAAAAAAAAAAAAAGAAAAAAGAAAAAGGAAAACTCTAAGCACAAAAATTGGTGTCTGTAGATGTTATTGCCAATTGTTAACACAATGCATACATTTATATATGCGCTGAATTTGGAAGGCTTGCTTGTTCTATACTTCTTTTGCATTTCCTTATGTTAGTAGGAGGAATCCCAATTCGATGGTGTTTTCATTCGAATCAGCACTATGTACAGGTGTGCCTTACCTTTCATTGATCCAGACCATGCATCTAGTAAGCATAACCATGGATGCACAGTTCTACACGAATTTCCCTTTGGATAATTCTATCTATTCGATAAATGGTTTGCAAATGGATGGTTAAAGAGAAAATATGTACAACCATCTCCATGTGACAGAAAGAAGTCCATAGATCTCATTGTTCAGATGAGGATATCTACTTTAAATTGTCTGTTTTCCATCCAATGTGGGTGCCACCTGATGAACTATCTAAATTGTTCAAAATGGGAAATACCTGTGAAGAATGCTTGGTCCTCAATGCCGCAACCAAAACACCAGCGATTTGGGCTGTGTATTATGTAATAACCATGTTAACATGCACATTTCTCTGAGCAATTTAATCTGACCATTTCAGGTAACACACTACTTCCACACACCTGAATTTGGAGGAGTCAATTGGTTTGTTAAACCTTTTCTTTTAAAAGGATCTGGAAGGTCAAATTGTGCTTACTAAGGGTTCCTTCACTCCAATTTTATTTGGTTCTACATCAGTGCAACATGAGTGCATACCTCAAGCCATCTTGGGGATGGATGTCATCTATCAAGCAAAGTCTGGAATGGGAAAAACTGTAGCTTTTGTTCTCTCTACCCACAGAGAATGAGTGCTAGCAAGAGATAAGGATCTCTCATTGAAGAAATGAGGCATTTTATCCTTGATGAATGTGACAAAATGCTCGAAGCGCTTGGTATGCTTTTAGTTTTTGCACTTGTTTTCGAACTTTGACATGCATTTCTGAATTCCGCATTTCTGCATTATATTTGATCTTAAATGTGTATTACTTAATCCCGGTTGTTTAGTACATAAAGCCGTGATTTGGAGTCGAGTATCAGTTGTTTAATAATGGGATCTATTTTGGGTAGGATATGGATTGATAAGTTGTGAATTAAACAAGTTTCTGTTAGGAGGCATAATACTAGTATTTCAAGTCAGATATGGAAGCATAAAAACTCAGTTCTTTCTTAAATAGTTCTTAAAAATCACACCCTACGTGTAGTATATGTATGTATCTATAGAGTGTTGCTAATAGCTTTCCAAACTCTAATTCCCAATACAAGCTTCTTATTGAATAAGTGTCAGTAAACAAATCGAGAACTAACTACTCACTTGGATAAAAATAAGAAACTATCTTTGCCCATATGCATGAAGGAGTCTATAAATGGGGAAAATTCATGGTCAAGGTTAGAGCACCATACGTTCAATTTTCTGTTGAAGGCTTCCATGAGAACTGAAGGCTGACAGGAAGGCCACAGTCTTTGAAGTTCAAGCCATGAACCATTCTAAGCAGCCCCTGCAAAGAAATATACTGGCCATTAAATAAGAGTACATATGAGATGAAACCAGAAACTAGAAAAGAGCGCTCTTGAAGATGGAATCTGTCCTTCAGAGGAGTGAAGAATCAGCTGTTGAAAAAAAAAAGTTCAGAAAAAGGAGAAAAGAGAAGAGAGAAGTTGCAAAAAGAGAAAAAGGGTGTACTTCTCCTCTTTCTTGAGAAGTAAGACGCAAATCAACAAATGAAGCAAAACATGGGATGAAGTTCTTAGCAAGAACAATGCTCTTTTGATAATCATCAATTAGTCCTTGTAATGTCTATGATTGATGTAAGGTTTGAGTAAGGCTAGAGGAGTACTTCAATTGAGAGTGATCTCCCATAAGGCTTGATGATGCGCCTCTAGTAATTAAACCAAGACATCCATGGAAGGATGAACATGGGATGCGTGTGAGATCCAAGCCATTCATTAGGTATGGGCCCTACTGTTCATATTTTTTTCTGTAACTCAGATGGAACGAAATTTTGTAGCATGAAAATAAACTTGATGATGAATGACTAGAAAAAATATAAAATTCATTCATTAACTAGAAGTACCAAAAATGTTACAAGCAATAGACCTGCCAAAGCTGAAAATTTGTGCAATCACCAAGTTGGTGCCGATGAACCAGGAATCACTTGGCCGGTATGGGTTGGACTCACTCATGACCAACGCGGAATCATCCAACTCTTTCTTCTACTAAAAATTGCAAGAAATGATGTGTGTGTGTGTGTGTGTGTGTGTGTGTGTGTGTCAATGTGTGTGAATGTGTGTAGATATATTAGAACTCAAAAATGGATTTTCTTCACATTGCAAATAGGTCCTTATATAGACCAATTACACAAACCTCTCTTAACTACATTTAAGAACAACCATGAGTCTACATACTACAAATTTCTAAAAACAAAATACAACTTAAAAAACCATAAAAAAGGACCTTCCCAAGCTATACATGAATCTCAAAATTTCCTTCATTTCCTATGCTTGCCACATGGCCCCAAAGGCGCCATACATTATAAAGATATGTAAATGCAGTGCGCTGCAAATTATGGGCTGAATACCGAGGCTTGGGCCTGATTCATGAGCTGGGCTCTACTCTTGAATTGGTTCCTATTCATGGGAAGAAAATGCATAAAAGTAGAGAGTATTTATATTTGTACATATACATGCAATCTCTTAACGTTTCCACTTTTGTTATGCAGGTATTGAAGGAGAGTTTTAAAATATATTGTTCCATGAATGATGGAATCAATAATCTTATTCTAGATGTTATACTCACCTCTAAGAATGGATCGCATTGGGCCTTCTATTTAAATGATAATTTTTATACCTCAATGCAGTTTTTTGATATGTCAAGACATGATGCTGTCAAAGCCCTCAACATTTATAAAAGAGCAGGCCACCAGGTCTCATTGCCCTTTATTTTTATTTGAAGTGCTTAATGCTAAGAACAACTGATGCTCAGCTGCAGATTTCTAGGATTTTTTTGGAAGCCAGAAATCGATTGTTGAGTTTGCTCATTCTTTCAACAGGCACAAAATCTTGCTGATTTTTATGAATTTTGCAAAGGCTTGGAGCTCACTAGAAATTTCCAATTTCCAACTTTGAGATAGGTTTTTATTTTTTTATTCCAATTTATTTGTTTAAATTTGGGTAAAGTGGGTAAGTTTTTTTATTTGATTACTTTGGTCGTTCATACTTTGGGATGTCTTTTTTATGGTTCTTTATGCATCTCATTTTCGACAGCCACCTCCTTCATTTCTTACAACAATGGAGGAATATATAAGAGAGGCACCTTGTACGGGTTCTGTTGCAAATCAGAGACTGGTGAGTAAACATGAATTCATCCCTGGTATGCGTCTGCTAATTTATTGAACATGGGGGAGCCAGTATTCATACCTAGACTGAGGCATAGATTTTTTCGTTAGCAGCATTGAGATGGGATATTACACTCTAAGACTGCAAAGATGTCTACTGTTACAATCTTTTAAATTGCAGAACTTCTTGTGATAAGATAGGCTAGTCCCAAATTGCGAAATGTGTCTTAAGAGTGCTGGTAATTCTTAGTTCCTAAGTCAAACATGATAATCTATCACCATATTTCTGGTGAGATATATTCCGGACTGCCCCTTCCATATCTTGCAATTTGGGGTGGGGAAAAAAAAAAAACCAGAAAAATGGAAGTTCACAAAGTGCCAGTTCTGTCTTCTGCACCACTCCCACTACCGAGCCTACCTTGTTACTAGAAAATACACCCTTTTTCTCTACACAATCCAACATTCTCAGATGAAAAAAAAAAATTGAAAATGCAGAAAAGAGAAACCTCAGGAACTAACTCGCTTCCAGATCACTGCCACCTTCCATGGCAAAATCCAAAGCACAAAGTCCCAAATGAAAAAACTAGTAGAATTCAAACTGATAACTCTTCCCTGAAATCCTCGAAGCATCAGATAAGAACCTAATCGGATCGGAATCAAACACAGCAGAAATAACGGAAATCTAAACCGAGTATTTATAAAATAAAATAAATAAATAAACACCTGAAAATTCCAACTACATAATCGAGTGCAGAAAACACTCCACCCGTCACGAAATCCAACAGAATTTAGATCGAAAAACTGCAAATCGAAGTATCGAACAAATCAGAACTGTATCACACAACAAATCGTTTGTATGTATTCGCATCAAACAACATAGAAAAATCCCTAATTAGGGTTTCAACATTGAATTAGGGTTTCCACATAGAAAATCCCTAATTAGGGTTTCAACATAGTAAATCCCTAATTAGGGTTTCAACATTATAAATCCCTAATTAGGAAATCACTAAGGTTGAAATTGATGAAATCCAAACTCTTACCTGTTTCAGATCTTCATCTAAGCCCTGAAATTAATGGCAGCTCGCGCGAGAGAGAGAGAGAGTCGGGGGTAGGCAGAAGCTGTGAGTCGCGTGAGAGAGAGAGAGAGAGAGAGAGAGAGAGAGAGAGAGAGAGTCGTCAGGAGAGGTAGAGAGAGAGAGAGTCGGGAGAGGAAGAGAGAGAGTCATCGGGGGAGAGAGAGAGAGTCGGGAGCAAAATGGAAATCGTTTTTTGTTTTTATTTTTATACAGAAACATCCGTGGGCCCGCTGTTAAATAGAGCCGCTGCATGGTGCACCCAAAGTGCCGGTTTTACCCATTTTTGTTGTAGTGTCATTTTTTCCGTATTCCTTTCAGAATTCCTTTTATTTCTTTTCAATATCCTGCTCTTTAACAGTAGGTCTGGGTGCATAGAGCTTTCAATTATTTGAATAGTTAGTGATTCCTGTTATCATGTGGAAAATCATTGAGAATTGGATATTGTCAGTACTTCTATAATTTTAGACTTGCCTTTAGGGATCTTGATATGTTTGCGTGCATAATGGAAAATACCCTTATGTATTATTGAACATCTGTCCTTCGTATTATAAATTTGAGCATACATTTTCGTTGTTGGTGTTTATTGCAAATGATGTTATTATGTCATACTTTGTTCTTTCTATACGTCTTGCAGGATGAGTTTCAGACTGAAAACCGTGCAAGTCTCTTTGAGATTACAAAGTGCAAGACATCTGTGTTTGCAATTGAGGTATACCGTGTACAAATTTCTTGAATTTTACTCTTTTGTTTTATATAAGAATTTAAATTCACTTATTCTCGTATTCAGTTGTGCTTCTACTTATTTGATCTGGCTTTAAGTCTGAATAAAAAAGAAAAGAAAAGAAAAGAAAAAAAAGGAGAGAACAAAGTGGAGAAGTGTGCCCCAGTAAGTTTGTTATTTTGGATCAAGTGGCAGTGATGAACTTTTTCTATAGTATTAGTTTTCTGATGATCTTTAGTTGTTGGATTCCCAGGTAATACTGTTTTCCTTTTTCTCTTCAGGATAAAAAAAGGATTCTTTAAAGAATTCACTTCAATTAAATTGGATGACATGTCATATAAGAGGATACCTTTGCTGGAATCATTTTTATTTTTTATTTTTTATTGTCACGCATGCAATATGAAACTTGCCACAGTTATTATCCGTTCTATACAGAAGACACTCAACCACAGCTATTGTCCCTTCTCTCTAATACTGACTTTCTCTATTCTATATCCCATCCTACAGCACACAGATTATGTACTGACATGCTACCGTGACTAGAAGATCTACCTAGATGACAGTTCCATCAGCATTGGAGTTCTTCAACACCACTGTTATCCCGGAGCGGATATAGAAGCCCTGTGATGGTCTTTCAGCCTCCTCCACATTATTCGTATCTGCAATGACCACATCCCTTCACGATCTTTGCATTCTTATCGATGATACAGTTCCTAATTTTAGTGTTTCTCCCGACACCAACTGGAACTTTCTCCTCGGCCAGTAGGGATGCTATCTCTGCCTCAGTTTGATAGAAGTCAGCTCCCATCATCATTGTATCCTTCAGTTCAGACCCATACTCCAGTCTTGAGCGTATACCAACTATGGAATGTTCAACACTGCATTCCCTTAAGAAGCATCCATGTGAAATTATGGAGTCCAAAATCTGGCATTTTTCTATCTTCGTTGGCGGTAGAAACGTAGGAGACGTGAAGACTGGCTTCAGCGGATCATAAAATTGAAACTTGGGAGGCTGATCTGTGAGAGCCAAGTTAGCATCAAAAAAGGACTTGACGGTCCCAATATCTTCCCAGTAGTCATTAAATAGATATGCCTGAACATTGTATTCTTCAGCAGCCATTGGAATGATCTCTGATCCAAGATCATTGGCTGTTAGATATTGCCATCTTAGAAGCTTTAGAAGAAGCTCTCTTTTGAACAAATAAATCCCCATTGATGCAATATATGGAAATTTCTTTGCATCCTTGGAAGACAATCCTAGAACCGTTGTGTCCACTTGCATGGATTCCAGACTTTTACCCTTGGGTTTTTCACTGAACTGGTGGATCCGACCTGTTTCATCAATCTTCATCAATCCAAAATCAGAGGCACGGCTATCATCCATGGGGACACAAGAAACAGACATATCAGCACCTGAATTAATATTCTTCTGTACAAAGTCCATATAATCCAATCTATAGAGATGATCACCAGATAAAATCAAAATGTTCTCTATATGTCTATTCTTCGCATCCTTAAAGAGCCATACAAATTGTCTTAGAGCATCAGCTGTTCCCTGAAACCACTTCTTTCCAGATTCACCTTGTCTCTGAGTAGCTGCTAATACCTCAACAAAACCATTATCGAAGTTAATGTCATTTCCAGAGTGATACGTTCGAGAAAGATGACGGTTAAGAGATTGAGAGTTGAACTGGGTCAGAATGAAAATTTTGTTAATTCCACTGTTTATGCAGTTACTCATTGGAACATCAATAAACCTATAGCCTCCCCCAGTCGGTACAGCTGGCTTTGCCCTTGTCCGAGTTAGAGGAAAAAGTCGCGTTCCAGCCCCTCCACCTAATATGACCGAGGCAACAGTTTTCGGGTCTGCATTTGGTTTCGCAAGCACTGGTGCCTGCAAGGTCATGAAATCGTTGGTGACGTCTGCAGTGAGAGAATTCACTATCAAGCTTTTCGCCCCAGCATCTCTTCTGCCACCAACGCCATGTCTTTCCAACCGCGCACCCAATACTCTGCTCTTTGCAGGGTCTGCTGAAGCTCTATCACCAAAGAAAGATGACGATCGGACGGAAATTGAAACTGTGTCTTGGTGCGGCCGGATCTTCAAAGATGGGTCCCGGGACCCAAGCACCAAAGAAGGTTGATGTAATGCACCCGTCATTGCTAGTGAGAAACTAGATCAATTGAATCCTCTGGATTTTCTCTTGATATGAAGAGAATCCGGAAAAATCTGATCCTCTACGACTCTATCTTCTTCCTGGAAAAGAGAAGCGTCCGAAACAAAATCTTCTGAGACCTGATCTTCTACGACTGCGATTTTGATTTCTTGTCTACTAGGATTCTAAACACAAATCAATCGCTATCAAACGGACTACTTATAAAAACACACACACACACACACACAAAATCGAGAAATGACAAAAAAACGATCTGACGCAGATAGCGGCGCTTTCTCTCACAGATATATATATATATATATATATATATATATATAAAGAAGACGAAGGAGATTTTCCGATATTTTTTAATTCGAAATCTGAAAATGCGGCCAGCTAACGATCAGGTGGCATTCGAGCCGTTCTTGAAGTTACCTCTTGCTGGAATCAATTAAATTAGCATTTTAAAATGTTTGCAGTAATTATATGGGAATCATATAATTACTCTGTTATACTCTATCGGGAATAACTGCACTGTTTGCAAGATGATTTTCTCAACATTTTTTAGCTTTTTTTTTTTTTTTGGTAAAACTTAAAATATATATATATATATATATATATATATATATATATATATAAAGTTCTCTCAACAAGACACCTAAGCTTCGGACCCCCCTGGGAAAAAAGGGAAGGAGGAGTCTATCATATGGCAAGAGACTACTTCCTGAACCTCCTTCTGACCGCCCCTAATCCCACTCTATCAAGGAAAAGTTGGCCCCTCTCCACTTGAGGGAGGTTAGCTTGGGAAGAGATCGGGACGCAACCTTGATTCTCACTACCCCACTTGGCCATCCCATCCGTTGGCCCATTACCTTCTCTACAAATATAAACAAAATTTACATTGCAAGTACTAATAAAGTTCCAGATTCTATCAATCCAATACTTCCATTTCTAGCCCAGGAGAGAGTTGCCCAACAACAACTAAACTACTAGAAGCAAGTCGGACTCAACTATGATGTCTTTTAGGCCCTGTTTGAGGCAATGAATAAGGCCATCATGTACTACGAAACTATGCCCGTGTATTCGAGGCGAGGTCATAACTTGCATAAAACCCAAAACGTAGCTTACCTGTCGTCCCTATAGACACCCCCGCCTCTAGCCACTCTCGGGTTCCCTTTAGATGACCTATCGACATTGAGTTTCACCCAACCCATTGGGGACTTTCTCCAATGCACCACCTGTGAATAATTCTCCTGTTGGGGCTACCCTGCAATACCCAAAGACTCCAAGGCCCCTCTATGGCTGCCCGCTCAGGAGGGATGTGCACCCCACCTAAATACAATGGCCCGTAGCCAACCGGAGATGCGTGAGATCAGCACTTCCATGCTGATTAAGGACCCGTCGAATCTGGAGGCATTTCTGTCTTCCATAACTCCCAGATAATGAAGCAGGAAATGAGGTTTTTGAACGGTGCAGCAAGCCCATGCGTAGGACGATGTCCCCACCAATGGTTCATCCCCTCCTCTGTCGAGCCATTGTGGTTCAGACAAATACTGTAAAGCCGGGCAAAATGGGACCAGGTCTCCTTTGCCCAGGCACTATGTAAGAAAAGATGCTCTACCATCTCCACCGTGGGTCTCTGATGCTGGGACTCGCTACAGCAGCTGCATCAAGATGCTAGCTGGATTTCGCGGGTCTGAATGGCCCTATCAACCAGCAGCGCCCCTCTGATTATGCGCCACATAAGGACAAAGACCTTGGGAGGGATCTTCGCATCTCATATTTTCTCTCCCCAGCTCGTGCAGTGGCTGCGAGCACGACCAATTTCCCACGTCGACGAAACTGAGAATCTGCCCGAAGGGTTTAGCGGCCAGAAGGGGGTATATGGCTGTCAGTCAGACAGAAACCCCCCCTAAAAAATGGCATTAATGTCCTGTTGCAAGAGGAAGGAGAACACCAAGGGAGGAAGCGGGCCCATAATACCCAAGAAATCCTAAACTCCTCTGAGATTATAAAGGGCCAAAGGAATCGAGAATGTCGCTCTATCTTGTAACAGGCCCAAGCTAGACCAATTGGCATTCCACAGGCTCACCCTACCATCGCCAATTTGCCATTGGGTCATAGCTTCGACTGAAGGGAGAAGGGATCTAATTCTTTTCCACAATGGGGACACATCAACGAAAGGAGAAGCTGCCTCTCTCGCTGGAGGTCCTGGTGGTACCTAATCTGCATAAATGAGCTCCACAGCCCCTTATCCACTCCGCTCAACATGGTCCAGGCCATCTTCAGTGAAACATATTTTAGCTTTCCATGCACAAATTGCATATTCTCAAGCACTAAAAAAGCATTACTAAGAATCCATAATCGGGGCCACTGACACTACAAGAAAAAGCGCTATACAGGACGCCTATATATAACTGTCCATGATCATGGAAATCACCGGCAGCCGTCCAAAAACGCCCCTGTTTTTGAAACGTGGCTGCCGGTGAAAGGATGCGATTAAAACAGAAAACCTGGAGGGAATTTTTCATTTCCCTCTCTTATCGCGCACGCACACTCCCTTCTCTCTCTTGTCCGGCGCACTTCTCCCTGCCCTCTCCCTTCCCCCATCTCTCTCTCCCATCTCGCTTGTCCCTTTGCCCTGCTCGATCTCTCTCCCCTCCTCACCCTCCATCTCTCGATCTCCCTGATTTCCCTCCCTCCATCTATCGATCTCCCTGAAAGCAGCCATTGATCGATCTCCCTCCAATAGCTGACGAGAATAGAAGAAATCAAAGCACACGAAGTGAAATGTACTCTCTCTTTCTCTCTCATTTCCTCTTTTAATGGCCAGAAATTGGGCAGCAACCATGGCAGTGGCATCCATATCCGCCGTTGTCCATGGCCTCCTACATGTTTGAAGAAATGCTTCAACTAAGAATCCCTAGAACAGATGAAACAACCCTGTAATGGTAGTTTCCTAACTGTCCCTTTTCCATTTTGGGGCCTTGAAATCAACCCCATCCATGGTAAATTATATGTAGTGAAGTTGCAAAAAGGTGGGGTTTTATTTTATTTTATAGTTTTGGTATTATTGAATAATGCCCACATGGTCTTGAGCTTTATACAACTAAAGATACCTTTCCTCATAATGCTGCTTCTCTCCCGCTGTTAGCTTTGTAGAGCAGTGTGGGAAGGAGCATATTGGATTGAATACAAATCTGGGTTTTTTGAGTTTTTCTTTTGGTTTGAATTGTGTTTGAGTAGTTGGTTTTTGAGTTGTTGTGGTAGGGTTCTTGTTTTTTATGGTTGTAGATTGAATGGAAATCTAGGTTTTGTTGCTTTGTTTTGGTTTAGGTTGTTGTTTGGGAAGTTGGTGTGGTGGGATCTTGTTTTTGATGGTTGGAGCTGAAATGGGTTGTGTTTGTTTCTTGATTTTGAGATCTAGGTATTGAAGAGTGTGACACTGGAGTGGATTTTGCAGTGTTTTGGGGAATTTGTGTTTTGTTTGGGCGGGGAAAATGGCTCCAAGCTTGGATATTTCAGATTGGTGGGTGAAGGAAACACAAAAGGGGACTCCAGTTATCGTTACAATGGAGAACCCCAACTACTCGGTTGTGGAAATCAATAGGCCAGACGCTGCATTCCGGCAGGTCGATAAGGACAGGGGGAAGAACGCCAAGCGGTTTACTTGGGTTCTGCTCCTCCGGGCTCACCGGGCCGTCGGATGCCTTGTGTGGGTCGCCGGCGTGCTGTGGGCATTGTTCGGGGCTGTCAATAAGCGGTTGATTTTCCGCCAGGGCATGGTCATGGAATCGGAGAAGTTGGGGAAGGGGAGGCTGCTGTTCAGGTTCATCAGGGGGTTTCTGGTGATTTCCTTGGCTGCCCTTGTGTTTGAAGTGGTGGCCCACCTGAATGGCTGGCATTTCCAGAGACCCGATTTGCACATCCCGCAGAAGGCTGAGATCGAAGGGTGGGTGCACATGGTTTATCTCATGTGGCTGTCATTCCGGGCTGACTACATTGTCATGCCGATACAGGCCTTGTCAAACTTCTGCGTGGTCCTTTTCCTCATCCAGTCGTTGGACCGGATGATCTTGTGCATTGGTTGCTTCTGGATCAAGTACAAGAAGATCAAGCTGAGGATTGAAGGGGATCCATTCAAATCCGATGATTTGGAGGGCTCTGGCTACAGTTACCCCATGGTTCTCATTCAAATTCCAATGTGCAATGAAAGAGAGGTATACGAGCAGTCCATTTCCGCCGTCTGCCAGATTGACTGGTCAAAAGAATGTTTGTTGATTCAAGTACTCGACGACTCTGATGATGAGAGCATCCAATGGCTAATCAAAGCTGAGGTCTCCAAGTGGAGTCAAAGGGGCATCAACATCATCTATCAGCATCGCTTGGTTAGGACTGGTTATAAGGCTGGGAATCTCAAGTCCGCCATGAGTTGTGACTATGTCAAAGAATATGAATTCGTCGCAATCTTTGATGCTGATTTCCAACCAAATCCGGATTTCCTTAAGCAGACAGTTCCGCATTTTAAGGACAATCCCAAGTTGGGTTTGGTTCAGGCTCGGTGGGCCTTCGTAAACAAGGATGAAAACTTGCTGACTCGCCTGCAAAACATCAATCTTTGCTTCCATTTTGAGGTGGAGCAGCAGGTTAATGGCGTTTTCTTGAACTTTTTCGGCTTTAACGGGACTGCTGGTGTTTGGAGAATCAAAGCTCTAGAGGAGTCTGGAGGTTGGCTCGAGAGAACAACAGTAAAGGATATGGACATTGCCGTCTGTGCCCATCTTAATGGGTGGAAATTCATATTCCTCAATGATGTCAAGGTCCTTTGCAAAGTTCCAGAGTCATATGAGGCTTATTGGAAGCAGCAACATCGATGGCATTCTGGTCCAATGCAACTTTTCCATATATGTCTTCCTGCTATTATAACTTCCAAGATACCAGTCTCGAAGAAGGCGAATCTAGTACTGCTATTTTTTCTTCTGCGGAAGCTGATTCTTCCGATTCACATTGTTTTGCATTATCCTCCCTCTCACCATGTTCGTGCCCGAGGCCGAGCTACCCATGTGGGTCATCTGCTACATACCCGTTTTCATGTCATTATTCAACATCCTTCCCGCCCCCAAATTGTTCCCTTTCATCGTCCCCTACCTTCTCTTTGAAAACACCATGTCAGTAACCAAGTTCAATGCTATGGTATCTGGATTATTCCAGTTGGGGAGCTCATACGAGTGGGTCGTCACAAAGAAGGCGGGCCGGTCATCAGAATCTGACTTGATAGCCGCAGCAGAGAGGGACTCAAAGCCCTTGAACCATCCACAACTTCATAAAGGATCTTCGGAAAGCGAGCTCTCCAAGCTGAACAGACTGAAAGAGCAGCCAGAATCTCTTCTGCCTGTCAAGAAGATTAACCGTACCTATAGAAAAGAGCTCGCTCTTGAATTTCTCCTCCTCACTGCATCGATCCGTAGCCTGTTATCTGCTCAAGGGGTCCACTTCTACTTCCTCCTCTTCCAAGAAGTGACATTCCTGCTCGTAGACCTTGATCTAATCGGCGAGCAAATGAGCCAAATCAAGAAAAAAGAGGAAAAAAAATAAAAATCACCTATCTGTTTTTTATTTTTTCGTTGCCAATCCAATCTGCAATCCGATGCTGGAACTCATCTTGGCATTGGCAAATCCATATCGAATTCATGTTCCAATTCAACCAACAGAAGAAAGTTTCCAACATTTTATTGCGATTGAAGTTCAATTCTTCACATCCAAGATCACGGAAGAGGACAATCTGTACTCCCCCTATCCAAATAAATTAAAACTATGGTAATATATTCCAAAGTACCCAGATAATATTTCTATCAATCTCTTCCTCATTTGAGCTTCTTCTTCTTCTTCTTCTTTTTCTTTCAGTTTTTTAACATTCTATCTGCCATATAAACATTCTTCTCTTGAATTGGTGTAATAGGTAGAGTCAAGAGTCCTTTATTCTTGTTTGGGTGTGTTTGGATTGGTAGTCAGATTCAGCCCATATTGTATTTGAAGTAAGCTGGAATGAGAAAAACAGAAAAAAGAACAGATCAAACAGTGGAATTTGAGGTGAGAAAGATGGATTTTTTTTCTTGTTTTTCCAATCCATTTATACTAAGTTTGTATAACAGCTATCTCTGTATATTTGAATCAATTTAGTTCCATTTGAAGTTAGTGAATGGTGAAAAAAAAAAAAGAAAAAGAATCCCTAGAACTGTCTCTCCATCTCCTCTGACGTCTAGCAAAGATGGTGAGAGTCAGTGTATTGAACGATGCTCTCAAAAGCATGGAGATTTTGGTAAAGCTGGTCCCAGAGCAAGGATGGTGAGAGTCAGTGTATTGAACTGAAGGGGGTGCCAATGGAGATTTTGGTAAAGCTGATCCCAGAGCATGCGAGAAAGCAGCGCGCCTTCGTTGGATTATGACGTGTTTCATGTACTCGGTACAAACTGGTCTTTGCCACAAAAACTTCTTCGGTGTAAAAGTTAGTGCTGAAGTTTCCGATCCCCACTGCAGCAAACCTTTTTCTTTTCTTCTTTTGTTCGTTCTCTTTTTCCTCGCCTTTGTTTTGTCAAGCAGGTTGAAAAGGGTCTGCTAATCTCATGAAACCTAGAAGGGTGTCTGCTAACCCTTGTTTCCAAACCACAGATTGTATCATTATATAGAACAGAAAGATTACCTTTTTATTTATTTATTTAAGTGATTTATATTTATCAAAAAAAAAAAAAAATGTACAATGCTAAGAAGAGGGGGAAACGACAAGTCATGATCCAACCATCCTTGAAAGTGATTATCAAGTTCCTTTTGGTCATGCAGAAGCATGGTTACATTGGAGAGTTTGAGTTTGTTGATGATCACAGGTCGGGTAAAATAGTGGTGGAATTGAATGGAAGATTGAACAAATGTGGGGTCATTAGTCCTCGCTTTGATGTTGGGGTCAAAGAAATTGAGCCCTGGACTGCAAGGCTGCTGCCTTCTAGACAGTTTGGATACATCGTGCTGACAACATCTGCGGGCATCATTGGATCATAAAGAGGCCCGGAGGAAGAATGCTGGTGGCAAGGTCTTAGGTTTCTTTTACTAGCTGGAGGTTTTCCTGCAAACGGATTTGGATAGTTCTTCCTGTTGAGGAATTTTCAATGCATTTCAAAAAACATTATACCTGGGTTCTGTTATTTGCTAGCCCTGGATTTATCCTCCCTTTTGAATTGTAGAATGTTGTATTTTTTTAACTGCCATTTTGGTAGGGCATTTTAAGACCATCAAGTCAACACTACTTGCCAGCCATTTCTATTAAAAAAATAAACATGCTTCAACTAAGAATCGCTTTGACGATCACTCTGTCCATGGCCATGGGAGTTTTACTGCATGTGTTCAGCCAGCTATTGGGTCTGTATTTGTGCATTGATTCTGGGTCTATTTTGCTGTTATTGTCATGTTGTGGCTGCAGCACTGATGAATGGAAGTTTCATATCCTTATGAAGCACTTGAATAAGATACATATATTGTCACCTATATTTTGATTTATCTTTTTTTTTTATAAAAAGATCAATTAAACTGACAGAATTATATGCTTCCTAAGTTGAGGATATGCTCAGTAAGCTCGAGCCTTGAGTTGGGACAAGCGGGTAATAGACCGTGACCCAAATCTCCCATATAGGATGCTCACCATCCAATCTTTGTTTTCCATTTTGAATATGGATCATTCATCTATTCAAAAAGAGAGGATTGTTCAGTCAGGGAAAACTTTGGGATATCTCCCATTGACAATGGCAACCATCATACCAATGGTATGGATCACTGAGCCATAGTCCACACTTGTTCAAGCTTAAGGCTACAAGATATTGTGAATTCAGACTGATTGTTATGAGGGAAAAAAAAAAAAAAAGAATCTTCCATCCATTGCTCGTGAACTAGTTCAACTCTTTGGGATGGACGGGGGGATGGCAGTGGACATTGGAACTAATTGGTTATTAGTCCTTGAATACATTTCTTTTTCTTCGCTATTTGGAGTGCTTCATGTAGCTTTTCCTTGTTTGACTGCAGGTTTGTATTCTTGAGTTGGGAGCTTTGTGTATCATGTCTTGACATCTTCACAAGTTCACATTTTCTTTTTCATTTTTGTTCTGTTTTCCTTGTGCAGATTCATATTTTTACAGATGAATGTGAAGTTTCCTATTAATTGTTGTGGGCGTTTTTGGTGTATGGGTTGTTGTCCATCACAAAGCATACTGAAGCATGGACATGTTCTGTCAGAGTTTTCATTTCATTTGATATACAGTTTGTTCTGTTTTTTACAAGAGTGGCTTGCCCAGAAGAAAATATTGATATTCTAAATTGGTTTTTGAATGTCAGACATTGCGTTGGAGACAAAGCCTGTTTTTGATGGTCAATGAAGTGGTTTTCACTTTGGGAGATTACAAGATCTTAGATATTCAAAGGTTAGCATCTCCCATGACACCCTCATAGTGCATGTGAATTAAACTGGTGAAAAGGGGAGCTACCTGTTGCTGGCGCCTGCATTGAATTGGAGTCAGTTCTCTTGCCATTATATAAACTGGAACAAGAATTCCAACAGTCCTCGACAATAGCAGCTGTTTGTCAGAGTGGGTTAGCCTGATTTTTTTGGTGAGGCATTGAAAAAGGTGGGTTCTGTGCCTGATGGAAAGCTTGGAATTTCACAAACATGCCAGCTTGGCACATGCAGCTGCATATGAATGGGTGGGGACAAATGTGTCTGGAGCTAGTGAAACCACAGAGTTAGCACTTAGATCATTTGAGGCACTTTCCATGAAATCGGATGGTGATTCTATTTCTTGTTTATTCTTTTTGGTGGGACCCGGAATCATGATTACATTCATTTTAGGTTGGAATTGGAACTAAATCAATAGCAATAACATCAAGAAATACTAACATTTCCAATAAAGAACTAGATGCATAAGTGATTCACTTACTCTAGCAAAATGTGATTTCTTTTTCCTTTTTTTTTTTTTTATGTATGGTGAACTAGTTTGTTTTGTGGTTTGAATGACTTTGAAACTGCAGGATTTCTATGAGGATCTATTTGAGGAGCTGAGCAAGTAGAGAGAGATTGAGAGTCTTAATATCTGCGTCAATTTGGCTGACCACCTGGTAACATACTTAGAATTGCAGTTCTGTAGTATCTGTTCAATTCAATTATTTCCATAGCTGATAACTTCTTTTTTCAGGTGGGTAATGTATATTTCCATCAGCTGCACATGGTATTCTTCCATCTGTGTTAACCAACTTTAGACAATTTTATTTGTTTTTTCTTACAAAGAGAATGCTGATGGAGATATTTAACTGTTACATATTCAGCACTACCGCCACTCCTGGAATGAGATTGCAGTGCTGGATATTTAACTGTTTTTTTTTTCTAGGCTATAAATGTAAGGGTAATGGTTTGCGTTGATGTGGTGTCATGGTTCAGTGAAACTTGAAAATCAAGGCACACCACATGGATGCATCCAAATGCATGAAACATCTACATGCACTATTGTTATGTTATTGATTCTACATTCATATCCATAAATATAGCTTGCTAGAATCTATTAACCACACTGATTCCCATGGAGGTGCATGTGAGTGTAATATTTTAAATTGATGTGCATACACCTGCTCAGAAGAGTATGAACACGTCCGGGCTTCAGAATATCCATACAGTAATTGTATGTTCCTTTTATATGTGGTGTGATTGGCTTTGCACTCATATGCATAGCAAGCTCAAGAGAGTCGTCACGTTTACTAGCTTCAACATATCCATATGGTAGTTGTATATTCATGTTATAGTGTGGTGATTGGCTCTACATATATGCATGCTGCTTAAAGCTCCTCACCTGGACATGTAAAAAATGTACACTCAATGTGTATACCCATTGCGTCAGTAGAGGAGAGTGTACATGTGAACTAGCTTCAGCATAGCTATACTGGCTGTTGTCTGTCCTTAAGGGTGGAATCAGTAGAGGCAGCCATTTGTTTAGCTATTGTAAGAGTTTGGACAACACTCTCTCTCTCTCTCTCTCTCTCTCTCTCTCTCTCATATAAATACGCATTCTATTCTGCCATTGGATCCCTACCTCCCTACCTCCCTCCCTTCTATTCTGCCATTGGATCCCTACCTCCCTACCTCCCTCCCTTCTATTCTGCCATTGGATCCCTACCTCCCTACCTCCCTCCCTTCTATTCTGCCATTGGATCCCTACCTCCCTACCTCCCTCCCTTCTACTGTTATTAAGGTCCTCAATATAGATATATATAGACATAGATAGATAGATAGAAGAAAAAAAAAATCTATTCATAACAATATCAGAATGATTTGGAACTACTAAACAACTGATCTAGCGTTAGGCTCATACTTGTGTAACAACCTGGTTTGTTTCATACAGCTTAGGAATTTCTGAGATTAACTTGCTGTTGTGATACTCTTCCATTTTCCTTGTGACTGCTTCTTTGATGATTTTCTTGTTCACCCCGACAATCGAACTGGAGCCGACTCTGCTTTTGTATCCCAACTGAGAACAAGGGAAGTGAAAAAAAAAAAAAAAAGTAAAAAAAAGAAGAGTGGTAAATACCCATTTGTTATGATAGGCTAGGCTGAGTTTGTTCTGTTTGTGTTATTTTCCTGTTCCTTTTTATCTATTTCAGGATAAAAGCATGAATTCTTACAGAGATTCTTGGCTCCCGTGAAAGGAAACGTACTAAGAGTATTAACCTGGTGAAGAACACCAAGGAGTATGAGTGCATCTCCGGGCTTAAGTTGTAAGCCTGCAAGATCCATTTGATTGTGGTCGAACTGATGTTTCTCGATGCATCCTGGATCACCACTACCCTTTTGGCCGCCTCTGACATGGTGCTTCCTGTCGATGGATCTCCTGTAGATATTTATGGTGTTGATGTATTGATACAATGATCTGTGGCAAAACTAATCAAGAACAGGTTAGTAGAAGATCTATGGAAATTGAGCGTCTGGTTTGGATGGTTGGCAGGTGGGTTACTCGTCTGGTTCACTGTCTTTTCATTTTTATTCTCATTTTAGTTTTTATGAAATCAGATAATTGGGTAATCGAAATTCTTGTCATTCAGTCATAGGGTTTTGATAGTTATGCAGATAAAGATTTGATAGTTAGACCGATGGATATTTGATTGTAGGACAACAGTTATAGGAAAGGATTAGTCAGAATCAATAGGAATTTGTGTGAAAGGATTAGTAAAGAATCAGTAGGAATTTCTATTATCGGTACTTTACCGGTGTTTTTTGCAATTCTAACTTGTTTCTCGTAAGTTTTAGCGGCGTTTCACGTACTTTAGCGGCGCTTTTACAGTTTTTACTGGCGCTACAGTTTTTAGCGGCAGTCATCAAAAGCGCCGCTAAAAGTTTGACTTTTAGTGGCGGCCATCAAAAACGCCACTAAAAAGGTGCGACCGCCGGTAAAAGATACAGCTAAGCTCCCTGTAGCGGCACGTGTCCGACCGCCGCTAATTCTTATACCAGCGGTTTTTGGGACTTTTAGGGGCGGTTTTGGCCGCCGGTAAAAAATATTTTTCTTGTACCGTGATTTGATGCTGCCATATGGATGGTTCATACAACCCAATCATCAAGGCAAATAGACCATGGTAGCCATCATTCCACATTCAATAGGCAAAATTCACATAACACAATTTATGGGATGCGACCTATCCATGTGCTCCATATAAATTATTGTGACCATTTACAATGTACATGGTGATAACCATTTTATCCGTAGCCTTTGACCCATTTTCTTGTAGTGCTCAAGCAGCCATTCATTCGTCTTGTTTATTTATGGGAACTAAAAACTTGCATTTTAAAATCTATACTGTCTTGTTTGACTTCTTAACATGTTTGTTGTCTTAAACTTGTAGATGAAAATTTTGGCAATGACGATTCTAGATGGATACCAATGTTTCTTGGTTGAAATGATATGTGAGCAAAGAGGCTGGAGATAGTTAGCTGTATTGGCCAAGCTAAGAGTGGACAACATGGAAGATTTTTCTTTTAACACATTCAGACAATTTTCAATTATTATTGTAAATATTATATATCTTTTATTGTAAAGTCGTACAATATTTGTTTAATATTCATTTTTAATTGTACTGCAACATTCTTTAGGCTTCAAATATAATAAAAAAATACAGTTTCCAATAGAAAAAAAAATTTACTGCCTTTCCCAGTAGTTGTATGGCTTTTACCATCCATTTCTAAATAAAGAAGGGTTTAAAACTGTTCTTAAATTGAAAATTTGCAATGGTTTTCAACCATTCCTAAATTTAAAATTTGCGACCATTTTCAACCATCCCTAATGTTTTGCTATACCCTATTTAGCAACGGTTGAAAACCATTTCTAAATGGTTTGGGAACAGTTTTCAACCATTCCTAAATAGGAATTTTGATGTAGTGTACATCAACTGGTGTTAGTGGTTCTTGAACTCAAACAACCAAGATTATTTTAATGGATGGCTTAGATCTCACTAAGGAGGCCTCTCTTGAATCCTGAGTCAATCAGTTTCGAAAACAAGGAAGCAGTGGAAAGATATCATTCGTAGCTGGAAAGATTTTTTTAATTTATATTTGTTGCACACATAGGCATCCATGGAGATATTTGAGAGAAATCCACTCTGTCCATCAGTTTGATCAAATCATGTTAGGACATAAGCTAAACAATGAGGCAGATCTAAAACTTGAGTGAGTTGCAAGATGGGGGGAATACCTATCATGGAAACTTTTTATTCGGGAGGCTTAGCATGATGAATGGATTGGATTTAAGGTGGGTCTCATTGTGATGAATGATGGTTTGGTTTCTCCCAACCAAATAATGGTTTGGATCATCGAAATTTAGCCCCAAAAATTCATTCTTAATGCATGGTTAGATTTAAGATTTAGCTGCTGGATCGCCTCCAAAATCATATCTCACGAGGTCAAGAGGCTCCTTGGTATGATAGGGGTGCAAATGCAAAGTCGATTCCACAGATGAATGGTTAGATTGTGTTTTTATTGAGTGGGGTGCATACTATAAAATATGTTTGTGACTATTGAACCGTTTTAAGATTTTGGAAAGTGTAGATGGCATATGATTTGTCCTGGATAATCGGAGAATCTAAAATTATATCAGGAGTTTAGCTACGGAATGTAAAGTAGTAAATTCACTGAGGATTTATGTGAATCGTAATGATAGGTGTTATTTGATTCTCTGATGCATCATCTAACTGATATGATGAAAATTTCAATAAATGATTGGTTTTGAGAATTGGATGTCGATATTGAAGGTGTATGCTTCAATTGGCTTAAATAAGCAATATTTGAATTTTTATCACGATCAAACTTCTAAAAATGGGTTTTCTGAAAAATGGTGTTGAGTATGGGCACGTACTCCATAGAAACTTTAAATAATCAATGGGATGTTTGTAACTGTTGAAATCATATGTTAATGGTATAAATGTTCATCAATATATCAGAATTATGATGAAAGGTTTAGAATTGTTGATGATCAAATTTAAAAGGCTTAAATTATATCTTTGTTAAATTTATGATGATATAATAATCTAGATTTAAATCAAATGGTTAGGTAGCTTAATCGGTCCCTAAAGAGTACTATCAACAATTTATATTGATAATAGATCAAGTGGGTTATGAAATGTAAACTCAAGATGTATAAAAGGGTGTGTATGTACCCATAAAGGATAAGATGAATGGGTCAAAGTTATGAAATGATGGGTGTATGAATGGACGTGATGATCCCAAGGTTGATTTTCTATGATCAGGTAGTCTAAAAGCAAAGTAGATGATCGAATAACTTAATCCGGTGATGAATGGTTGTTTCGACGGTTGATTTGATGAAAGATCAAATGTAAGAAGATATGTGAGGGTTTAAAATTATCCAAGGTGTATGTGTGTTAAGTGTAATGTTTTCTCTAGTTTAGAGAAAAGATAGAAAAGAAAAAAATCACACTAGAAAATACATGTGGACGGGCACTCATGTACCTACTCATGTCCAAAAAATTTTCGATTGGTACAAATTTACAATGCCTTATTCCATTATGAAAAATTATTGCTAGTGAGGAAAGGAATGTTGTTCAGTTGAGAGGTAATAGACATAACGTCCATGATTGTGAGAAGAATGTAAAAACACTCACATTAAAAAAGAAATCTTATAAATTTATTAGTTCTTTATCTAATTAACGATGTAGTTAACTAGGTCATCTGGGATGAAGAGACTAATTGTCAAGCTTAACTGTGAAACCTTTTACATAATTGCAACCCCTTCCTTTAGCCCGACATAACAATACATTAGTAGTTCTCACAACATGAGGTAGGTTAAATACTAACAATACAAGCCCAAATGGCCTAACGCCTTTGCAATGAGAAGTATTGTATGATCTTATATTATTACCACCATCCAACCACCTCATTAAGCTCTCAATTGAAGATGAACTCATTTGGATTGAACACTGCCCATTTGGAGATAAACACCACCTTACTGATACTAAATGCATAGTGTGAGCACCAACCCCTTTGATTATAAGAACTAATGGTCATTACACTTTAATAGAATGTAAATAATCCCTAGAAACAAGGATACCACCCACCTCATTTTCACTTTATTGTAGTCTATCTTCCCACTTTATTCGGCTTATGAATACTTTAAACTTCACAAGGGTATTATACCCGATCTTATCTAATGCCTACCTAAAATGGGTTAACTAGGCCTAAGTGACTAATATCAAGAATTAATTTATACTAAAGCTTTAATTAGTGTGTGAATGATTATTTAATTTTCATTCCACTTAGTGATGGTATATAAGCACAAGAACACAATTGAATGATGCTATGAATATTCACGCACCATAGTTGATATAACAAACCAATTCATAGTCACCAAAACCCAAGAAACATAGCGGACCGAAAATAGTCTCTTTTTATCAATTGAGTGAAAATTGTCCCATAAAAGATAGTTTAATTAGAAATAGCTCGAGTTTGACAATAATTTGGACCTTAGATTCTGCAGCATGTATCTCTAATTTGCAGGCTTACATGTACTTATGATCAAATTCTGTGTGGGAACTTACATTATTCAAGCTCCAAACAACATACAATTATTTCTTCATACACTCTTACGAAAATACATAACACACCAAGATGAGAAAACTAACGTGTGGAATTTTGTACACGTGTGCCATATGGATGTGAGTGGCCTTTACACCTGTTTCATATTTAAGCACCACACACAGCAGATTATACAGCATGTGGAGCCCATCCTCAGTATTCAACTGGCAACTTCTTGTGATCGTTACTTTTGATCTAGTGACCCAACGTGTGTATGCTCCATAGATCTAATAATCAAATGACTAGACAATCATGTCCATAAAGTTGTTGTAAGTTTCAAATTTTGAATGTATGGTTCTTTTCTAACCGTTCTTTTTCCAAGATTGGTATGGGATGGTTAATGAAGTACAATCCTGCTTCTTCTCATAATATAATCTATGAAAATGAATGGCCCACATTAGAACAATCATGATCATTATACTAGTTTGCCACTTGTAACTCAAAAAAAAAGGAGAAGCATGGAACTTTTATGCAACAACATGCACATCATTCGTTAATTAAGATGTGTCAACCAAAGTGGATTGGTTGATTTAGGGCCCACTTTGATCTATCTTCATGTCTGATTGATGACCATGAATTGACATACGTATTTATGATGCAATCACGGCCGTTGGAACACGGTTTGCTTAGTGGCAAATCAACCCTAGTAAAATTTTAAAATAATCTCAATCAACAAATGGGCCTATGGGTAAACTAATTCGGGCCCTAATTTGAAATTGTGGCAAATCAACAAACATGACCATTGTCCATTGTTCATCATAGACTTGTAACTATGTGGCGAGTCAATCCATGCTATTAACCTTTGTTGGGCCCCATTAGTTAACATAATAGATTAAAAGGCCCACTGATCATAACATGTGGCCGAATTGCTACACCCACCATCAAGATCATCTTCCTCATTCGACTACCTCTGATCCCACCTCCTTTAAGTTTTGGAAGGGCCTGTCATGATTATGAAGGCTCTGCAAACGAGAGAAGAGGTTGGCCAAATGGATAGTTGGCATGAGCAGGGGTAGGCGAGATTCGGGTGGAGTGAGATGTCACCCAGTTCAACCTTAGGGATAAGAAGCCTGGGGAACCATGATGTAGTGGATGCTAGAGAATTGCTTGGGAAAAGTGGTGGGAACTCCTCCCTGGTGAGCATAAAGCATGGCCATTTTTATGTGGCCAGTTGTTAGCAAATCAACGTAGGCACCATAACAAGATGGGGGCGTACCATACCCTGAGTGAGGGGACCCTCGATGTGAGGTATGATGCTGAGGGTGAGAAGGTTGAAGAGAAAGAATGAATGACGTATTATTAATGTATTAAATTTGTAAACATTAAGGTCTGTTTATGCCATCGAAGTACCATCGAGCAGGTGTCGATGCCATCGAAGTCCCATCGAGAAAATCCCTGTTGGTTGTTGGAACTTTTTAATGTTGCTACTTGATGTCAGCGAAGTAAGTTCAATGCCATTGATAGATCGTCAATGCAATTAAAGTCCCATCGAGCACTCACAAAATTGCGCATGTGCGAGATTTGTTTCATATTCCGATTGTGATACTTTATATATCAGGTGTAATCAGGATTTGGGACAAGTAGAGGTGCGAGAGGGCTTTCTAAATCATTCCTAAGGGATTCAAAGGTATAACTAGGGCTTGTGAAGTGGATTCGAGTCTTATTCAAATCAATAACACTCTATCTCTTGTAATTTCTGCTTTCATAGTGCATTACTCGTCGTTTTGTGTTGTGGATTTTTTTCCAAATGGGTTTCTCCATGTAAAATTTGGATTGTTCTTGTTTAGACTTGGTTCTGCAATTGCGAGTACTTTGATTGATTCGTATCTAGTTATTTGTGGTTCCCTAACAAGTGGTATCAGAGCTAACGTTGGGAAGCATATCAAATCTGAAAGCAAGGTATCAATGGCATCTAATCCAAAGTTTGATGTAGAAAAATATTCCAGTAAAAATAATTTTAAACTATGGAAAGTTAAGATTAACAGTATTATAGTTCAACAAGGATTAGATAATGTTCTTCTTCAAAAGCAATCGGAACTATGACAGAAAATGAATAGAACAAGATAAGGATAAGGTGCTATGAAGAATGAAGATTGAAGACATGGTGGAGATTTTTGTCGATGTCTTAAATCTATAAACAATAGGGTCTATCTATGCCATCGAAGTGCCATCAAGTAGGTGTCGATGTCATCGAAGTCCCATAGAGAAAATCCATGTTGGTTGCTAGAACTTTTTAGTGTTGCTACTCAATTTCATCGAAGTAAGTTCGATGCCATCGACAAATCATCGATGTCATCGAAGTCTCATCAAGCGCATGAGCATAATTGCGTAAGTGTGGGATACTTTATATATCAGGTGTAATCGGAATTTTGGGCAAGTAAACGTATGAGAGGGCTTTTTAAATCATTGCTAAGGGTTTCAAGAGCATAGCTAGGGCTTGTGAAGTGTATTTGAGGCTTGTTCGAATCGGTAACACTTTATGTCTTGTAATATCTACTTTCATAGTGCATTACTCGTTGCTTTGTGTCATGATTTTTTCCCAAAAGGGTTTTTCCATGTAAAATTTGGATTGTTCTTGTTTGGACTTGGTTGTGCAATTGCAAGTACTTTACTTGATTCGTCTCTAGTTGTTTTCATGGTTCCCTAACATGAATATCTGCTCATGGTACTGTCGGTGGTATGGCGGGTAGCCTCCGAGGCTAGTTGAACATGGCCTGGAAGAGTTGGAAATGGGCTCAACAAAGACTATCAGGACTAGGGCCATTGAGTTGACGGTGGTCCAAGGACGGACCTTTATTTGGAAGAAGATGATGGTGATCCGATGATGGACCTTTAATAAGAAGAAGACGGCGAGAGTCACAACCTTGGCGGTTATGTAGGCCATGAACTTGGTATAAACCATATATGAATCTATTCGTGTACGGAGTTAAATACAGGAAAGGATATCCATATACACAACGGTACATGTACATATTAGGAAAAATATAAATCATGATAGTTATAAAATATTTACACATACTCCCCCTTAAACTTAAAATGGTTTAAGGGAAACTATTGAGAGTTTGGAGAAAAAAAAAAGATGCCAAAAATGAGAGACATTGTGTTACTTTATTAAAAATTCCAGCAAACTGTTGTGAGGAGGCTATATAAGGAAGAGAAATTTTTTTTTTTAAGTGAGAGAGAAAAGAGTCTAAGAAAAATACAAAAGTTTGCCCTTGACTTTCAATCAAAAATAGTTCTAGCAAAATCTGAATCTGAATATGCATGCAACTTAAGGGAGGAAGTTGCAGAGAAAAGTAAGATTTTGTCAAGTGTCTCAAATGTATTGAATAAAATTCAAGACAACTGTTAGATGAACGGATCGAGGAGCACTTAAGAATTGACTAACAAGATGAATAGTATAAGCGATGCCCAATCTAGAGATAATGAGATAAATTAAACAACCAACAAGTTATTAATAACATTGGATCTGGAAGAAGTTTGTCATATGTAGGATCTATCTTAACGTTCAACTCAGTGGGAATATTAACTCGCTTTGTGTCATCTGTTAATTGGGCTTTAGAAATAAGATAAGCGGTACATTTGATTTGAAAGACTAAATAACCACTTTGAAAATATAGACTTCCAAACCCAGAAAGTAATGCAAAAAACCTTAAATATTCCATCTCAAAGAGTTGATTAAGATGTTCCTTAATCATATGAATATAGTTGCGTCATCGCAAGAAATAATCATATCATTAACATAAAGTAATAGAACAGCTATTCCTTGGGAAGTGTTTGAGATGAATAGCATCAGATCATGGGAGCTTTATCGAAATCCGACTACCATAACTACAAAGCTAAACTTAACGAACCAATTGAATGTGTCCCGATTTGTCAATTAGCATGAGTGTTGAGTCGAACAAACTGCAAAGCCTCATAGGAAGATCAATTCAAGCGTCTGCCTCAACCAGGATGTGTGCAAGCTCGTCACAGGTAAATCTAAGCCTCACATCCCATATCCCAAAACACCAGGTAAATAAAATCCTTAAAACAAGTTAAAACTTTATAGGGTTTATAAGTGAGAAAACTTTTTCGAAAACAGAAAATCTCTAAGTTTTTCTTGCTTTGTTGATTTTATCGATACACGACTCGATAAAATCGACCTACCCTGTCGATGTCCTCGATGCTTAAACCATATCATCAAAATAAGGACAAAAGTGTCCATCAACCACATATATCTCTGGACTGATTTATCGACATATCGATCTACCTATCGATATCATCGATATTTAAATCTCGAGTCTATCGAAAGTGACTCGATAATATCGATAGACAGATCTCTGACGCCCCTATTTTTACTTAAGAAAATCACATGTGCATCGATATATCGAAGCCATTCTCGATACCATCGAAGTTCAAATCTCGATGATATCGGAGGCCTCTCGATATTATCGGTCATGGGCGCCTAGTCTTCCAGGAAAATATTTCAGGATGTTTATCTATGATCGGGGGTCCCTCGATAGAATCGATATTCAAATATCGATGATATCGGTACGGTTTCGATGGCATCAAATAGGAACAAACTGTCCAGCAAGCTTAAACGAAAATCCTCTGGATTTATCGATGCATCGACACTCTATTGATATCATCGACATTCAAATTCCAATGATCATGAAGGTCCCTCGATCATTCTTGTAAACCTGAAATATTTCAAAGCAAGTCTCTCTCATTTTTCAAATGTCGAGGAATCGAACCTTGCATCGATGGAATCGGAGTTTAAAATCCAATGACATCGATATGAGTCTCGATTCCCTCGACCAGCTGGTAATTGGTTTCAAAAGCATATGACATTTGAGTTTGTGTCATCGAGCGGCTAGTTGATGCTATCGAGAGTATACGCTTGATGATATCGACCCTGCTCGATGATATCAAACTCTGTCATAAATGTGACCGTTTTATATCCGTTGGAACCTTTTACCTATATAAAGAGAGTTTGTCTATTGTTGCTGGTAGAGAAAGAAGAGAGTGCTTTTGAGTGTTTTACCTTAGATCATATACCCAAAGCCCTTTCTCTCAAGGGACTTCATCCTCTAATCCACCCTCATCATTGATATTCAATAGAGTGGATTGGGGAACGAACTTTCGCATTCAAGGATCCTCCAACTACTACCTTAATGACAAATTATTAAGCTGGGATGCCTTGAATGCATAGATGATTGGAATCGCTTTATCCTCCTAATAGGAAAATATTTAGAGAGTAGGATTCCATCATAACCTTGACCCAACCCATCGCCATATATTGGCATATCATTTGAGTTACGGATCAAGGAAGCAGAAGACTCTTCATCAACAAAGGAGGAGATCTTCATCAACGAGCTGAATGGGACTCATCCACTTATTTATAAGTAACTAGAGTCCAGAGGATCCTTTGATCATTCTTCTATAGGATTGGGTCTAAGGTGTTTCTCACCCTTGCAAGTCCTCTAGGAGGCCTCCGACGGGAGTGTACGTGGTGGGTGCGTTGTGTGGACCCTTGCTCTATGGAAAACATAAACATCTGATTAGGGGTGAACCAATTAAAACCTTGGGTTTGAGGTAAATCGTGTAAAACCTCTAATAGGGTCTTATGGAAGATCCTTGGCCAGTGTGCCTAAAAGTGGGTGCGTCGTGTTAACCCTTGCTCGTAAGAGCATAAACAGTCAGCCTCAATGTAGGTTGTAAAGGTTGAAGGTGAACCTGATTCAAAACCTTAAGTTTGAGGTGAACCGCTGTAAAACCTCCTTAGTGAAATCCGGTACACTCAAGGGTTGAGTGCTGTTACCGGGAGTGGAGTAGACAAGTAGTTGAACCACTATAAAAATGACTATGTTTGAGATTGCTATTCTTTTGTTTGTATGATTTACTTTAATATTTTCATATCTAAATATCTGTGATCACACTTCACACACTTACACAGTCATATCCATCAAAAACTAGTTTGAATATTATTTACTTCTTAAATAGTTTGTGATTGGATCCTCTACCGGGCTTGGAAGCTAGTAGAGTTACTTTTTGAGTAATCTTAACATGTCTGTTGTTAGGATTAGTATAATAGGATTTTAAATAAACCATAAAACCTTAAAAAGTCTTATTCACCCCCCTCTAGGACATATTGACATATTCCTACTTCGACTAAAGCGGTCTTCACCGCTATTTCAATTGGTATTAGAGCGGGTCTCTCTTTAAGGGCTTCACAGCCTATAGAGTGATCTTGATTGAAGTTGGGAATATGGCCAAAGGAGAGGGCTCATCAGTCACTAGACCTCCAGTGTTTGATGGATTAAATTATGCATACTAGAAGGCTAGGATGCACTACTTTCTGAGATCTTTGGATCATGATGTTTGGGATATAGTTGAAAGTGGATATGTGTCATCATCTGAACAAGTTGTACTTGACATTGGCACAACCATCACAAAACTCAAACCGAAAGAAAAGTGGACGACATTCGATAAAGAAAAACAGACTGCTGAAGCTAAAGCTATGAATGCCATCTACTGTGTCGTGTCCTAAGATATATTCAATCAAATAAGTATGTGTGGGACATCCAAAGAAGCATGTGATCTATTGGAAATAATCCATGAAGGCACAAGCACTGTGAAGAGATCTAAACTGCAACACCTAACTTCACAGTTCGAAAGTCTCAAAATGGAAGAGCATGAGACCTTTATGGATTTTTTTCACTAAGCTGAATATCATTTGCAACTCCATGGGTGGTTTGGGAGAAAAAGTTTCGGTTCCTAAAATTTGTAGGAAAATACTGAGATCACTGCCAGAATGGTTTAATCCCAAAGTAACAACCATTGAAGAGTGTAGGAATATTGATGAAATGAAAGTAGAAGAACTGGTAGGTTCCCTACAAACTTTTGAACCACACTTCAAACAAATCCAAAAATCCAAAAATACTGTCCTAAAAACTTCAAAGAAAACAACAAATGTGGACAGTGGAAGTGAAAAAGAAGATGAAGATGAGGAAGTGGCTCTGCTGGCACAAAGATTCAGAAAATTCTTTCAGTAGAATCATGGCCATCCATCCACGAATGCCAACAAAACCTTCTACAGGGAAATTTGGTAAAAAGACCAAAGAACCACAATGTTATACTTGTCAGAAGTATGGACATATGTCTACCGAATGCCCAAACAGAAAAACTAAGGGCAAAGCAATGACTGCCACATGGGATGATACAGAAGAGTCAAACTCAGAATCTAGTGACTCAGAGAGTGATGGAGACCAAAAATCCTTAAAAATTCTTATGGTTTCCACTACTGCAATCATCCCCGGTGAATCTAAGAACGAGATAAAACAGCAAGCCACTGAATCATCTCCGTCAGATAGTGAGAAAACTGAAAAGGAAGAAGAAGAACAACAACAAAACAAGTTACAAGATGCTTACAATCAACTTTATATTCATAGCATCAACATTCTTAAAAGACTTGGAATGTCTGAAAACAAGAAGGAACTGCTGCAAAAATATCTGAACAAAACATTGGAAATCAATTCACATCTAATTATGATCTACAACAATATTATTCAAATAATGACAAGTTGGAAAGAATCAACTTATCCCTAAAAACTGACTCATCAAAGCTTACCAAACAAATTGAATTATTAGAAGATGAAAATAGGCATCTCCAGAATGAGAATCACACACTCCAGTTTGACTTAAAGAAATCCAAAAAATTTGCTGAAATAAACTATAAATTTTCCCAGAGTGGTGAAAAGGTCGAAAAATTATTAGGGATGGGAAGATAAGGAAGAGACAAGAGTGGCCTAAGGTATGATAAAACTAAAACAAGAACTGGAAACGCAGCATCAATAACTGAAAAATCGGCTGCTTCAGGTAGTAATATAAATACTACTCCAGTTTCTCATTTATGTAGTGATTTGGGTCATTATAAGTTTGAATGCTTGACATCTAGAAGGACTTCACATAACTCTGGTCAAAATCATATTGGAAAATTCAAACTGATCAGAGAAATCCAGAATGTCAAAAATCCACCTAGGAGAAACACTCATCCATCACCACCTAAAATGAAAGACAGAATAAAGGGATCATTGGATCAAGTGGGTAAGATAACCTTGAAAACTAAATCTACCATAGTAAAGAATTCTGTCTCAAAATGGATAGTAAAAGAAAAACTGAATTGTCTAAACTCTATACCTTGATATATCAAGCATAGAAAGACAAGTCCAGGTCATGCATCTAGATCTGGATATTTGCTAAAATGATGCAAATTTTACTGAGCTTCAAATGATATATCTGAGGTTCCTTCCCTCAATCTTTTGTATATTAACATTCAAATGTTTATAATTTTGTTGTGTGCAGTGAGTGTACATAATTTTGCCGAGTATACTATTAATTCATAGAAATACTAAAAGTATACTTGAAGGGTCGTCTGAATGCTGAAAATGTAAAAATTATTCATCTTCGATACGACTATTGATATGTCAGTCTCAATTAATCGATAAAGGGTCGATATCATCAACGCCTCCTTGGAATAAGAAAAGTTATGTGATCGAGAATGATATTGAAGACAGGACCGATAAAATCGATCAGGGTCCCTCGATATCATCGAAATAAGGATCGATGATATCGACAGATGCCGCCAGATATAAGTCGGTGGAGTGCGAAAAAGGGATTTGTTGTTCCAGGGTTTCCCTTCCTCTTCCCTGCTCGCTCTTCTCAACCGAACCACTCGGACCTTCCTCAGGTAGCCCCAAGTATTCCATAAATTCGGTAATACCTTTCTAAACATCAAGATTTATTTTTTTATGGTATTCTTGTTTCTATTGGGTTTTGTCCTCTTTCCCAAATCCTTCAAATGGTTTTTTTGTCCACATGGGAAAACACAAGGGAAAAGTATGCGGTCCGGGTGAGTCATCAAAATCCACTCGACAAAAAGTGGTTGCTTCAAAAGGAAGCACAAGGGCCCCAGAACGTGGGACACCCATAAGGAAATGCACGAGATAGAGTGGGTCCAAGTCTAAGGCGCAGGCGCCACCCCCGATACAGGTTAATCCGGTCTTGGCAAAGTTCGCTGGGAGAAAGGTTATTCCCAAGAGAAAAGTCGACCGAAGTTGTCTGATTCCATATAATTTGGAACCTCTATTTGCCAACATAGATTGGTTACCAGTTCTTGACTTTGGGGGAACATATCAACTTGAACGGACTTATAATTTCTTTGCTGACTATCATTCTCCGACATCTGATCCACCATCCATCACCAAATCCGTCATGGTGATGATGTGCTGTTCACTCCGGAATCTGTCACTGGGATATTCAATCTTACCTTATCTCCTGAGGGAATTCCAGATATGGACATGAAAAATATCGAGGTTCAGTCCAAAGTCACCAAATTCCTCCGTCATGATCGTGATATCCAATGGTACCAAGGGAATGCCCTAAAAGTCAGATTCATGGAACCACGCTATCGAGTCTAGGGGTTCCAACAAGGCAGATCTCACGAGCTTCATGACTATGATAATTTATTCGGTTGCCGCTAGGATCAAGATTTATCTACCTAACCTCATCGTGTATCAGTTGGTTTATGCTTTCTATAGAGCTAGGGACATTCTCTTACCATATCCCTGGATCATAGATACAATTTGCAATGTCATAGCATTCCCAACTACAAGTGATCCTGTACTTCCTCTCCAAACCTTCAATAAAAGTAACATTTGAAGGATGGATCTGAAGTTTCATAAATACCCTGAGGACCCAGAGGAAGGCATTCAAGCAGAAGGAGCTAGAGGTGAAGGTGTCGCTCCCATGGAAGGGACAGAGATGGCTGGAGAAGAAGCTTCTGAACCGCATCAAGCACCATTAACATCAATTCCTGGGCATGCTAAATGATTTAAGTTCCACCAGGATCGGATTGGTGCAATTCAGAGAGATGTTCACTCGATGCACGAGAGGCTTACTATCTTGGAGCGGTTGGTCCAAGGAGTACAGCAGACAGTCCAACAATTGGTTGAAATACTCACCTGTCATTGAGACGATACGGCGCCATCTACCTCTGCTCCTCCGCTGTAGTAAGGGATTCTAATCGCTATCACATTTGCACACACTTATTTCTGTGTATGAGCACTAATATCTTTTTGGGTGCTCTACACTCTCATGAATGAATGTGATATGTAACGCCCTGAAAATCGGGGGTCGAGCACAACTCAGCTCCCGAGTTTCAAAACATCACTTATGCAACATATTTAATGATGGATGTATGTTGTCTGTATGAGTGCATAAAACATGGAATAGATTAAGCCAAACTGCAAACATAATTCAGGGATAAGTGAAAGATGCAAGCGGAAGACTAAAGAAATATATGTGTACATGTGTAAGTCCCTGTGGTATGTATGCTCTGCCAGGTCATAATACAAGTGTTTATCTTCAAAATACAAGTATCAAAATGACATCATCTATCCCAAAAGAAAACCCACCCCGTCGATCAGGACACAGCTCACATGAACCCGCCTGAGAACTGCATAAAGGAGAACGTCTCCTCATCATTCTCGCACTCCTGCTCTGCATCAGGGGTCGCGACATCAACTGCATCTAAGACAGAGTCTGGTTGGTGTGTACAACACCATCCCGAAACGTGGGAGTGAGTGATCAACTCAGTGGAATAATAAAGCAAAGGTTAACATGTTATCAATTCGGTCAAGCAGTAATGATAAAGCAATACAATCAAACATGTCCTAATTACTCTTGTTAATGCAAGGATGTATGTAGAATGATGCATGCCCTCGCCTGCACTCTCTCAGCGTCTTCATCTTACGGTACGCATGACAACCTCCCTCAGTGCCAACGACTTCCACGCACATGCAATGCAGTGCATGAACATGATTACCAAGTTCTTATTAGTCCTTTTCATACAGCAGGATTAGGAAGCTAAGGTACCTTCCTCATATTAATTCCCAAATAGTGATCCATTCTAGGGTCGTCAGTCCTAGACAATCTCATACGATCATATGGTTCTAGATTGTTGCAAAGGGCTCGTCACTAATCAATGCACGCCTATCATACCTTCGTTACTACTCTAAGGCTCGTCGCCTTAATGCAATATCAAGGTATACTCGAGGTCACTATAAAGGGCTCGTCACCAATCAATGTAGGCCGACAACACAAATATAGTGTCCCGTACCACCATAATCGGCTTACGAGTTTGGTGTGCTCACTGGTCACTACGGGGAGGCTCGTCACCCCAGCGTAGGCCTACAGCTCGACCACGGTGTTCCATACCACCATGCCTGGCTCATGAGTCTTAGCAGATCGAGGTACCATGGTTAACGGGATTTGCATTAGTAAGTTTGGTACCTTAGGTTCAAGCAGTAGCGTCCAAACATGGTGAACATACAATAGGGCCAATCGGGTTACTTGACGAGCTCGACTAGCACAAGTGCATGTCAAGTTGATCGACATGAAGTGTAAAAACACTCCGTGTGGCCTAACCACTGTCGACAACTGAAGTACGGCTCGGATTTGTCAGGCACGTCCCGTGTGGCGAAACAACGTTAACCACCAAATCGGGATCTGTTACCGATTGCCTGGACTATATCATAGTCCCAACCACATTCGATCATAATGAATATTCATATGAGACAATCAAAGCAGTAATGGATCCATAATTCAAATCATATAATCATATAAGAATGTTGTGAAGTGCAACACAAACATGATTTCACACACATTCATTTCATAAAGAAAACAAACATCATAATGTAACGTACATGGAGGAAATCATACACATAATTAAGGTAACCGAGATTCATATCTCAATCCTCATACAAGCACTCCTTAGTAACAACTAGCTCATTCAGACGTTTCTACAAACACTTAAACTACATACGTCATCATATATGTTGTATGTTGATTACACATGTATTAGACCAAATCCTTTCACTAGGGAGTTGCCCCATATACCACACGCATGTACTCACGGCGGATAATCATGGCATGCATGGATCCGGGTTCCATATTCATTTAATCATTTCCACAAACACTTGGGCTACACGCTTTAACATATATAACGTATATTGGCCATGACGTGATTTAGGGCAAGTCCTTTCGCTAAGGAGTTGTTACATATATAACAAGCATATATCCACGACAAATAATCATGTTAGGCACAAATCCAAATTTCATACATATTCAGACATCTCAACATATACATAGAATATACTATATTCAACATAGTTCATATATAATTGTAAAGCGAAACAGACGACTCATTTTGAATGTGAAATAGCACCCACGTCAGTTATGAATCATTAACCGACATTGAAAGCCTTGAAAACCATAACCTATACGTTTATAGTCCGCACCTTACGCCGGTAGACACGTAACGGGTTCAGTTTAGACATTAAGTCCTTATCTACGGCACCAGAATAACCTATAACAGGGAATAGGTTAGCTATTCTATCATCTGTTCTATTTGAGTCGCTACAATAGGTTAGGGTTAGGATTACTTACCCAAGTACGTTGTCGAAAACGCCGGATTTGTGATACGGACATGGTAAACAAGTGCGTGGAGCGATGGGATGGAATCCCAGGAAGAAGCGCCTACACTCTCTCTCATTTTCTCTCTCTTTGCTCTCTTCTCTCTCCTAGGTTTTCTAAATTCGTATGGAATGAGAGAGTGAGGGATATAAGGTCTTTATATAGGCCTAACATTGATGAAAATAGCCCCAGGGCCAAGGTATACTTAAGTTATAACCAAATCAGGCTTCTCTCGATCCAACAGAGCGCTTTCGGTGGTCCTCTTTCCACGTGCGGTCGGACTTAATCTCACTGACCATGGATCTAGGTCAGACTGAGTTTTTATACCGATCAGATCTACAGATCAGTTGTGGCAGACCAATCTCAATTCAACGGTCACTGAAACTCGATCAGGTCCACCGGCACTAGGGCATGCCAGGGCCATCTTTCCTGATCCGAGGGTGAAATTAGATCAGAATCCAACGGTCAGAACGCTTAGAATCGGCACGCAAGCGACACGACTCAGATTTCATAAATTATATTTAATTTCTCAGCTTTCTCACACTCTTTAGTCTGGACTCAAGGAAATAGACCCAACACATCATCTGGACTTGATTTTTGAGGTGATGGTCAAGCCCAACAAGGTGACCATAACTGTCTAAGATCATCGCTATCAGACTTTTGACGTGCGGTCCAGGTCCAATACGAAGTTTCACGATGCTTCCAAGAGCAATTGGGTTTAGAGATTGATCCTAGATTTCTAGATAATGTAGCATTAGCGGTCCTACTCGTTTTGGGTCTTGTAGTTCGTATTTAAAGTGGTTTAGGCTAATTCTACTGACTGTTCAGTTTAGTACTTAACCAAATTCTACCCTAATTATGGCAGAATACGGTCCTAGGGCCATTCTATGCCCCATTTTTGGCACTTCTAGTTATTATATTATTTTAATTATTTTTTTATATTTCATCATCAAGTTTATCCCGTCTTCACCAAATTTCATGAGATTTCGTGTTGTAGAAAAATTCTAAAAATTCCAGAAGCAGCAGCTGTCCAACAAGTGATTTTCAGATAGTAATCACAACAACCTACTTTAAACTATAATAAATATTTTATTATATTTTTTACATATTTTTATATAAAACTAAACTCATTTAGCTTCAATTTGGTTTTTGAATCACCTAAATCAGAGTTATAACGAGGGAGATATGATTTTTCAAAGTTGGGAAAAATGCGTAGAAAAATGCAGAAAACGAGCTGCCCAATCCGCTGTACGGATGAGGCCTCGCCAAATCGGCGAGCCCCTTGCCGGTCACTGGACATATCGGCAAGGACTCACCCCAGGGGCGATGTCCTCCCCCCCCCCCCCGGGGTTGCCGAAAACATGTGGGACCCACCCCGGGTCCCCTCGAATTAAGTCGTTTAGGCCCACGAGTCCGTGTGAGGCATTTTCGGGTCTAATTTGTAAACCAGAATGAGTTATGCAACATGTAATATATGATTTTGGGGTAGGAGATGATAATCTATCCAACTAACCTATTTATTTTGTTAGATTCTAAAATTTTAAGGGTCAAAAATCCATTTCATCCATTTATTTACTATTTATGGTAAGATTTAGTTTTAGTATTGTTTTTCATCATTTATACCCTAGGATTGGTATGTATTATGAATGTTCTTAGAAAAATTTAAAGGATAGGATAGTGAAAGGTGAAATTTCGAAGGAAAAGGGTTAAAAAAGGGACTTTACGCTTTGGGATTGAGTTTTGAAAGGTTAATAAGGTGTTATGATCGTTCCATTGCCTTAGGACGTCTATCTCCAAGTTGGAAAAAAATCCGAGGTGTTACAGATAGCCTCTTGACAGTTTGACATTTTTTTTGTATATGCCCCGATGTGGGTTTGTTACTACTAGTTATTTCTGGGTGCTCTTAAATGGGCATGATGATTTTTGTTAATCTACTGCTGTCTGTGGCAATACGTGTTTTGGATATTTGGATATGGCTGAATATAATTCTAGTTTTACTGTCATGACTATGAGTTTAGATCCCCTGGTTCATCTAGGCTCTGACATGGAATGCATATGATTTTAATGATTATTCTATTTGCTTATATCACTGCTCTACTTGGTCTGATATGTATCCATAGTTTCTGAAAATGATGACTACTTGAATTGATTTAATCATTACACATCTGGTCTGATATGTATCCATAGTTTCTGAAAATGATGACTACTTAAATTGATTTAATCATTATACATCTCTGCTTACTTTTCTCCCAAATACTTCGAGCTTCAGTTAATATCAACTAATATATCTTTGTCAATGACTGACAAAAAGGGGGAGAACAGTTCAAACACACCGAACAGAAATTTGTATATCTGCTTGAATGGTGTTGCAGGTGTTAGGGGGAGTTTGCAGTTAGGGGGAGCAGATACTGAGTTGTGTACATTGTTTCACTAGAAATTGTAAAATTGTGTAAAGAACAAGTACACACAATTTAGGATGTTAGCATAGATACTGGTGTAGGGTGTTTTGGAATTTTGTCACGTAATTGACAAAGGAGGAGAATGAAAGTGCCCTGGTTTATCAATTACCATGAGTGTTGAGTTGGACAGACTGCAGAGCCTCATAGGAAGATCAATTCAAGCATCTGCCTCAACCAAGATGTGTGCAAGCTCACCACAGGTAAATCTAAGCCTCACATCCCATATCCCAAAACACCAGGTAAATAAAACCCTTAAAACAAGTTAGAACTTTATAGGGTTTATAAGTGAGAAAACTTTTTCGAAAATAGAAAATCTCTAAGTTTTTCTTACTTTGTCGATTTTATCGATACACGTCTCGATAGAATCAACCTGCCTTGTCGATGTCCTCGATGCTTAAACAATATTATCGAAATGAAGACAAAAATGTCCAGCAACCACATATATCTCTGGACTGATTTATCGATATATCGATCTACCTATCGATATCATTGATATTTAAATCTCAAGTCTATCGAAAGTGACTTGATAATATCGACAGACAGATCTCCGGCGCCCCTGTTTTACTTAAGAAAATCACATGTGCATCGATATATCGAAGCTTTTCTCGATACCATCGAAGTTCAAATCTCGATGATATCGGAGGCCTCTCGATATTATCGGTCATGGACGCCTAGTCTTCTAGCAAAAGATTTCAGGATGTTTATCTATGATCAGGGGTCTCTCGATAGAATTGATATTCAAATATTGATGATATCGGTACGATTTCGATGGCATCGAACAGGGACAAAAACTGTCCAGCAAGCTTAAACAAAAATCATCTGGATTTATCGATGCATCGACACTTTATCGATATCATCGACATTCAAATTTCAATGATCTCGAAGGTCCCTCGATTATTCTTGTAAACCTGAAATATTTCAAAGCAAGTCTCTCTCATTTTTCAAATGTCGAGGAATCGAACCTTGCATCGATGGAATTGGAGTTCGAAATCTAATGACATCGATACGAGTCTCAATTCCCTCGACCAGTTGGCAATTGGTTTCAAAAGCGTATGACATTTGAGTTTGTGTCATCGAGCGGCCAATCGATGCTATCGAGAGTATACGTTCGATGATATCGAACTCTGTCATAAATGTGACCGTTTTATATCTGTTAGAACCTTTTGCCTATATAAAGAGAGCTTGTCTATTGTTGCTGGTAGAGAAAGAAGAGAGTGTTTTTGAGTATTTTACCTTAGATCATATATCCAAAGCCCTTTCTCTCAAGGGAGTTCATCCTCCAATCCACCCTCATCATTGATATTCAATAAAGTGGATTGGGGAATGAACTTCCGCATTCAAGGATCCTCCAGCTACTACCTTAATGACAAATCATTAAGCTGGGATGCCTTGAATGCATAGATGATTGGAATCGCTCTATCTTCCTAATAGGAAAACATTTAGAGAGTAGGATTCCATCATAACCTTGACCCAACCCGTCACCATATATTGGTACATCATTTGAGTTGCGGATCAAGGAAGCAGAAGACTCTTCATCAACGAGCTGAATGGGACTCATCCACTTATTTATAAGTAACTAGAGTCCAGAGGATCCTTTGATCATTCTTCTATAGGATTGAGTCTAAGGTGTTTCTCACCCTTGCAAGTCCTCTAGGAGGCCTCCGGCGAGAGTGTACGTGGGTGTGTTGTGTGGACCATTGCTCTGTAGAGAGCATAAACATCTGGTTAGGGGTGAACTAGTTAAAACCTTGGGTTTGAGGTAAACCATGTAAAACCTCTGATAGGGTCTTATGGAAGATCCTTGGCCAGTGTGCCTAAAAGTGAGTGCGTCGTGTTGACCCTTGCTCGTGAGAGCATAAACAGTCAGCCTCAGTGTACGTTGTAAAGGTTGAAGGTGAACCTGATTTAAAACCTTAAGTTTGAGGTGACCTACTGTGAAACCTCCTTAGTAAAATCCTGTACACTCAAGGGTTGAGTGCGGTTACCGAGAGTGGAGTAGACAAGTAGTCAAACCACTATAAAAATGACTATATTTGAGATTGCTATTCTTTTATTTGTGTGATTTGCTTTAATATTTTCATATCTGAATATCTGTGATCACACTTCACACACTTACACAGTCATATTCATCATAAACTACTTTGAATATTGTTTACTTCTTAAATAGTTTGTGATTGGATCCTCTACCGGGCTTGGAAGCCAGTAGTGTTACTTTTTGAGTAATCTTAACATATGTCTGTTATTAGGATTAGTGTGATAGGATTTTAAATAAACCATAAAATCTTAAAAAGCCCTATTCACCCCCCTCTAGGACATATTGACATATTCCTACTTCGACTAAAGCGGTCTTCACCGCTATTTCACCAATATGAGATGCATGTTTTAGGACATACAAGGCATGTCGTAGTCGACGTACACATTTTCAAAGATCAGATACTTTAATAGGCAGCTGCATGTAGACTTCTTCCTAAAGATCTCCATTAAGAAATGTATTTTTAACATCAAGTTAATATAATGGCCACTAACAGATGACAGCGATAAAAATCTCTGAACTATAGTCACATGAGCAATAGGGGCAAATGTTTCAGTAAGGTCAATTCTAAATGGTTGATTATATCCCTTAGCTTCAAGAGGAGCTTTTAAATGATCAATGTTCCCATCGGCTTTGGTTTTGATTTTGTACACCCATTGACAACCAATTATATATTTTTCTAGTGGAAGAGAAACAAGATCCCATGCATGCATTCCAGCAAGGGCATCTAGCTCTTTTGTCATCGCTTGTTGCCACTCAAGATGTTGTGTAGCTTCCTTGTAAGATCGAGGCTCAGAATAAGAATAGATAATGGCAAGAAATACTTGATGTTGTGGCAAGAAAGTCTCATATTCCACAAAACAAGTAGGAGGAAAAGAAGATCAGAACTATGACGAACATTAAAAGAGGATTCATGATCAGCATGTCCAAAAGCTATATGCAAGATAGGGGCAAAAGTTGTAGCTTCTATTAACGGATTATTCGAAGGACCTGTAAGGGATATCTTAGCAGAAGATAAATTTTCAAAAGAAACCAGAAATGAGAAATCTATAGAAGAGTTATTTTCATTTTCAGAATGAAAGGAAATGTTCACTAGCCTCCACTATCTTATCCATACGCAAAATAAGCACTTTGTATTTTCAGAATGAAAGGAAAGAAATCTATAGGATCACTTTCCTCGCATTGTATTTCTGGACTGGTTTGAGGCTAGGGTGAACTAGCCTCCACTATCTTATCCATACACAAATTAAGCGCTTCTAATGTTTTTCTAATTTCTGCAAGACAGTCCATGTTACGCTGAAATGAATCCTCTTGGATCGTTTCTGGCTGGATCTCAAAGGTAGGGGATCCAAGAGAATAATCATTATAACATGTTGTTGGTTCATCTTCCCAATTTTGATGTTTCCACTGGTTATAGTCATATGGATCATAGGTGGGAGAGTATGATGGTTGTTGATACATATTATCACCCATAATATAATCTCTCATTGTCTTCTTCTTGTTTGATGGGTGATAATAATTCTTACTCTCATAGTTATGATAACCCCAACACTCACATACTATTTTATTAATCTGTGGGGTATAATTGTTCTCCTGCATATGATCGTGTAAGGACTTCTTAACTGGTGGAGCATTATATTCCAGTCAATTCTCGATGATATTTTCGGCAAAATTTTGAGACGTGGGTAGTTTCGTCATATAATCATCTGACCGCCCTTCCCAATATCTCATATCCATCTCAGCATAATGACATACTCACTCTTCTATGGTGAAACCCTAACTCTGAATCTAATCCTAAGAAAAAAAAAGATCCTATAGCAGTATGAAAAGTAAGAGGAGGAGAAATTAGAAGGAAGTTACCAAATTAGGAGCTCGTATGTTAAGATCCTGCAAAAGAAAACAAAACAAGTCAGTTTCTAAAAACAAAAATAGAAAGATGAGCTAGTTTCTAAAACTAGAAAAAGTTTCTAAAAAGGAAAATAACTAGCCTAGTTTCTAAAAGCTAATTATGAAAGTTATAAACCTAGAATTAGAAAGTTTTTAAAACAAGTGAGGGAAGTAAACAAATTTCTAAAAAGGGGAATATCTAAACCTAAAAATAAAAAGCTTAAGTTAGTTTCTAAAAATAAGAGAAATCCTAGAAATAGAAAGTTTCTAAAAATAAAAAATAAAACCCTAATCCCAAAAATAGAAAAATAGAAAAATTAGAAAGAAATTACCAATTTAGAAAGCCTATATCAGGGTCCTACAAAACAAGAAAGTTAGGTTAGTTTCTAGAAATCAAATAGAAAAACCTAAACCTATAATTTAAAACTAAAATAACCCTAATCTTAACCTAATTCTAAAACTAATTAATTTCAAAAAAACGTAACCGTCAATCCCGGGCAACGGTGCCAAAAACTTGTTCACTACCCCAAGTATAGGGTTGCGATGTAGTAATAATCTCGGTAAGACCGAGGTCGAATCCACAAGGACTGAACCTTGTACGTAATCTAAAAATAACTTGAACTAGAACTAGAAGAAGATATAATCTAATCAGGAGAATTAAGGAGAATAATGTGAACTACTTAAACTAAAACTTGTAATATTTAAAGGTAGAAAATTAGGGTGTTAAGGATCCACTTGTAGAGATCAGGGAGATCTATGCTTGATCCATGAACACAATTGCATTTAGAGTCCCATCTTCTTCTAGTTCGAAGATATAACGTTAAAAATCAAATTTGAACTTCTTTTGATCTAGTTTTCAAGAGATAAGACGAATGAGAATTAGAATTAATTCCATCACAAGGTCATGCCCATGAGACAAAGCAAACAATGAAATTTAACCAATCCACAACCAATCTAAGGGAGTTATGAATGTTAGGAAGGATTCCGTCATCCTACCATGTCCAGGAGACGATGGTGAACAACAGGATTTCCTAAAATCACAATCTCAATATGAAAAGAACATACTCAAAGTTATCGTAGATCTACTGTAATTTAAGTCACAATAAACCATTAAAAACTAAAAGCATTCCTTATAATCAAACTAAAATCATAGTAATTCAACTTAAACATGAATCCAAACCATGGAAAACCACCTCATCCCACTACAAGCTTCACCTCTTAGCCCTAGCTAAGAGGTTTAGCCAACCATAAGCATGATTAACTAAAGACTCTAAAAAAATAAAACAAATAAAGAAAAAGGAAGGAAGAAGAAAACTCTTGTGCTCCACGTTCACCCACGTGCTCTGCTTCTAAGGATTCCTCTACGGCTGCAAGATGCTTTCTCTCTCTTCTCTTCTACTTTATATAGGCACCAGGGGCGGTGTTGTGGCTAGGAGGCTGCTGGAGTCGGTGCGTAACTCGTACGCACGTTGCATGCGCAGCGACAGCGAAACGCAAACCAAGTTGTGTTTGAATGCCGTTTTTGGCAAGAGAAGCCCCGAAAAATTGAGTTTTTCTCCATGGTTGGGGTAAAGACCCCCTTTTCAGACTTCTGGATGGTTTGGATCTTACATCCGATCACGATCTGGGCCATACGCAACGTCTAGTTTTCCCAGACGTGTGTTACCTGCGAAAATCCTGTGCTAACGTGTTTAGTGGGCCCCACGATGATGTTTTCAGAGAAATTCACCCAGTTCATTTGATTTCTGGCGAAATTTCGGTTGGAAAGGAGTGGTTTTGGTCAAGTTTTGGTCCGGCCCACTGTATCAAATCACCCAGCCGTTCATCCTGTGTTTAACGGTGATCTGCCTGTGTACGCATGCATGAGAATAAAAAGACTCCATGGCTAGGGGGTGGCCACCCCGTGGACGTAATGGACGGTCCAAATCGTCCAAATAGATTATGGGTGGGGCCCACTAAGATCAACCGAAAAATGCATCGCATTCACTGGACGTCTAGTGCGAAAAGGGTTGGGTCAGCCCGACTTTGACTGGGCTGCCAGATTGATGCACGTCCAGTGCACCTTTATTTTGTGCACGCGGATCCCCACGTGGGGTCCATCGTGATGTTCGTGAGAAATCCATTGTCCATCCATTTTTTCACCTCATTTTAAGGGTTGAGACCAAACTTAAAGCATATCCAAAGATCAGGTGGGCCCTAGATTGATAATTTATGAGCTGATCTATACGTTGAGCCACTTCTACAAGGATCCAAGGGCTGAAATTCTACGTGTACGGTTGATTTAAGGTCCTCAGGCCAGATATATAGCTTTGAGCCAATCGGATGGTGGGAACCCTGTGATCTCGCATTCAGGGTGACTTTCAGGCCACTTGAATTTTAAGTGCTTGATTTTCTCGAATCTTTGGCATGTAAATTGCTCGATCTTAGTCTCATGGGGTCCGTCCCTTGCCTTGGTGACTTTGGAGTGTTAAATCCATGTTTTTAGTACCTTTTTTAGTCCAGGCTTCTAAATTCACCTTGTAACACAAACACGATTAAAATAGCCGTTAAACAATATCATGTTCATAAATTTAGGTAATAATCGGGGTCTAATATGCAATATTTAACCCTCAACAGTTTGTAACTCAACAGTGAGTCACGCTCGGGTCTGTTCAAACCGGTGCAACAAGCTGCACTCTCTCCCTCTCTCACTGTCTCCTTCTACTTCTCTTCTTTCCTTTTCTTTTACTGAACGTCCACCATCCTTGGGTGACTCGACGGCTCGACTTGTCCCAGGTGCGGCAGCTTGGTGCAGCAGTGGCCCTCGTGCTGGCCCAGCGACTCGGGTGGGCCGAGTCGATGCCACACAAATGCACACACCCACTCTCTCTCTCCCTTCTTTTTTCTTTCTCTTTTCTGCAGCCTCCGTAAGCTCAGTCCAAACTCGTCATCGATTCGAGTCGACCCAACTCAACAATGTCTAGGCATGGTGCAGTGTGACAATAATTGAGGAAGGAGTTCCGACACTAATGACGGATTGTAAACGGGAGCTTCTTCTTTCAATTCGGAGGCATTTGGTGGTTTGGTTCAGCTCGAGGGAGCTTGTGGACATGGATTTTCGAAGGTCGAATGGGGCTAGGTTGGTGGGTTAGGAAGGAGAAGAAAACGGCCATTTTTCAAGCCACCACAAGAATGGAAGAGGATCCTACTGTCGCTGCTCGATCCACATTCTTTTTATTGCTTACCCTAATGGCCTAAGACCGTTGGATGAAGGATAAATGGCCTGGATTGAATTTAGGGCTTCCACCCTCTCTCTCACTCTATGAAAATATCTGTCGTTCGATTGTATAGTTGGCAATAGCGCCTGCTGTTTTTAATGGCCAGGATTCACTCCCCATGGACGGCTAGGATGTAAAGGAAGGAGGGTGCACGGATTGCCACCCTGGCACACAGAAGAAGGAATGAAAACTTTTCGCTTTTAGGAAATGGTGTGTGTGTTGGACCTGATCTCACTGGATATCGTGTTCACGCACATGCGTTCCAGTATGCGAGATGGGTTAGGTTTTGGTAAGGCCCAAGCCCTGAACACAATGGACAGTTCGGATCATGAGGATGGGACCAGATGGTGGGCCCCCATCGATGCAAATGGGCGTCGTCCGTTCGTTTTGAAAAGAAAAAGGAAGCGGGAAAGAAAGAGAGTGTTTCTCTATTTTTAGAAAGCTTGCGGGTCCACGGGGTTTGACCAAGTCCTTTGGTCCTGTGCACAGCAAGTGCACCACCCCTGGTACTCATGCCACACCTGTGTGGGGTCCATCGTGATGTTTATGAGAAATCCACTCCATCCATGCTCCTCCTGTGGGCCCATCTGGGTCATCTGACTGGAGTTGAGGCTAATACAAAGCTTAGGTGGGCCATGCCAACCAAATCTTGACCTTTAACTAGCGATTATCATCGTTCTGGTGGTTAGATTAATCCCAAATCGAACATCAACGGTTAAAATGGCCTTAGGACCTGTTTAAGCGAGTCTTAACGATATATTCAATTACCAGAAGGTAAAGATTGTCAAATGGTGGGTTGTGAACTAGGTGTGGTAGGCCTAATAATGATGGATCTGGTAAAATGGGGTCCAACTTTAAGATGATTTGTGGTCAAGGCCTTCCATGGTCCACAATGAACGGTTTCGATGGTTTAGAGGGCTGCCTAATTACAACCTAAAAGTTGATTTCATAACTTGCTAGTTGAATTAGGGAAAATCAAGTGTTAGATTGATCGACAGAACGTTGTGGACCTGATGAACGATGGGTCTCATGATTCAGACCTCTAAACTTAAGATGAATGTTTAGGTTAGTCTATCCAGGAAATGAAAATCTTGAAAATATATTTCTTCGTTAATGTAGAAGTCCATCTAGAGAATGAATCGATTGGATAACTTAAACTATGGATAGAAAGTGTCATTGATGGTTAGATTGATTCATGGTAGAATTTATAAACTGCTCTTGAGGTAGATCGCATGAATGGTCTTATTTCATGGTCACGACGAAGATTACTCCCCATGGATGGATCTTGTGGTCGATTAAATGAGTTGTCTAATTCATGGTTGGATTAAAAGGTTATATACATTAGTTTGAGATAAAGAGATTTGAGGTTTAACTTATACTTGCGATCGAATGAATGTGACACGGCAAACCTCAACTATCTACTTAGATCATGGGTCGATCGGATGATCGTTTGTGATGCAATCCTACTACGAACAATCGAGGGTCAGCTCAAGGTGGATTGACTTTAGACCTTACAGTTTTGTTGTAGGTTATTCTAGCCTAAATTCGGACAGTCACGATGATCAAAAGTTCTAAATCTAAGATGGTCGGTTAGATTTTTCTATTAATGAGCTTAGAATCCTAAAAGTCCCTCTAACGATATGGTGGCCCTTCTCGAATGACAACGGATGGATAGCTTGGTGTATGGATGGGGATTATTTTCAATGATTGGATTTAGGCCAGAATGAACGTGAATGTTCACTTAAGCTATGCTTGTATTTACATTAAATTAGATTACATGGTAACGCTCGAGTACTGGAAAGTACGAGGTATTACAATTTATTACTCTTTTCTTTTATTGAAATAGTTTAATGTTACTTTTCTCCTTTATTCGGTTAGCCTTGTGTTACCGCCATTTATATCCCGGGCATGTGTCTTGGAATTTCAAAACTCTCATGTTTCGATTTATTTTTCCTTTGATGCAAATGATGTGTTAGAGGTTTCACATCTAGTGATTCATATACTTTATCGTGGACGTAATGCGCTCTGGGTAGCGACCCTCATAGTCGACGCGTAATTCCATGAATTTTGGGTAGTGGTAAACAAATCAATGTAAGTAATTTGCAATGTTAGTTACATTACTTTCGAGATTAAATGTCACAAATAGTCACTCTCTGAAAAAATCGTATCACATAATTCATCTGATCCGTGTATTATGCTGTCTTGAGGTGTTCACATAAATCCATGGTAGCATTAGACACGCCGGTGAATCTCCATAGTATGAGAATGCGAGGCGAGCCGGGTTTTCTATGAATTATATTCCATATTGTGATGATCACCATATATAATGAATCACACACACTTTGCTAAGCATACATTCATATATATATTGGTTGCGCATAATGAAACCATTCGTAGTGGTGGAGTACGAGTCGTATCAGAACCCTCACATTATTCTTATAAATCTCTTGAATTATTGTTAATCTTAAAAGATAACCATCACTATGAGTAGGACATTGACCCTCTCCAACCATACAGATGTTGTAAGTGAATTACAGATTGACAATACGAACGATAACCATTTTGTGGAAGATACGTTTAAATAAAGAAGAAAAATGGCACTGAAATTTATTTGTTTATCTGTTTTCCGTTGTTTTCTTTAATATGATATAATAAGCTCCCATTGAGAGGGCGTTTGAAGATTAGTCGGATGCTTTTTACTCTAATATTTTTACTCTAATAATAAATACAGTTGATTTTACTCTCGTGAATGTTTACCTTCGTGAATATAATTGAATGTGATATAAATGGAAAAAAAACAAACAAGGTGAGATTTTGAAGCATCCAATTATTACTTTATTAACACCTGAAATTCTCGAGTATGAGTATGTACTCGGGCTGTGAAAATTCGAGGTGTTACACAGGCACTACGACATTGGCGACATTACTTAATTCAGAGAGAGTTCATTCTTTACACATACCATCAAGCTCTCAAATTTATTAATAACCAAATTAATGTGAATTGTGTGCATGCTAGGTAATTTTCATTATTGCAGGAATTCACATTTATGCTCAAACATATGTCTGTGTAACATAACAAAGTGGCTGATTGATTGCTTTCCTCCAAATGCAGAGGTTCGTAAGTAATATCCTGTGAATACATGGTCGATCCCACAGAGAGATAATTTATGAGAATGAGAAAATCAAATGCAAAACTAAGTAATGGAAACTAAACAGATGAAATGATTTTGAAAGTTTTAAAGGTATGAAATTCAATTGAATTAAAACAACACCTAAGCTTCAAAGTTCCACACATAGGTTAATGATCAATAAATTATGATGACTTGATAACACAATTAGGATCCGAGCACCATGGTCGGCCTAATCGAAAAATAAAACAGTTTAAATATTTTTAATAAATAAAAGATTAGAGAATCATAGATTAGCACCATTAACATATATTCTTAAGCGTCAGTGATTTTAAGCATTCAATATCCATAAGGTAATGAATCAAAGAAATGTAGCAAGTTGAGAACAGCTCTCATCTAATAAATCTAATTGATCCAGGTTAAGCCTATCCATCAATATGGATCTCATATGATAGAACATATGAATCTCACATGAGGATAAAAAACCTAAACCTATATAATTGATAACATTCATACACTATTCATTTCATCATTAAAAATAATCAATCATCATAATTTATAAAATCATTAAACCAATGTGCTTTCCTTCCATTTTAGGCTAGAAGGAACAAAAAAAAAAAACATAACTAAGTTACAAAATAGAAAAGCAACAAGAAAGCAAGAAAAAATTAATAAAGATCTAAAAAGAACTTGTAAAGATCTAAAAACCCTAGATCTTGGCCTTGAACACTCTGAATGATACTTAGGAATGCGTTGGGAAGCCCCATTTATAAGTGGAAAACTCCCTCCTTCAAATCAACTTGAAAAATCTAGAAACCACCTCAAATTTTCTCACTTTGCATAAGCTCTACGTATGCCCTTCGATGACATCAAACTGCTTTCGATGTCATCTAAGACTGGCTTCGATGTCATCGAAGACTGCATCTAATTTGTCTATCAACCAAACTTGATTTTTCTATAATTCTTCAATGTCATCGAAACTCCTTCGATCTTGGTCTCCAAATGTTCATTCTTTGCCTCGGTGATTCTTGAGCATCAAATCCATGCTTTTAATATTCTTTTCAATCTAAGCGCTTAAACTCACCTTATAACATAAACATATATAAAATATACTATTAAGCATTATCATGTTCATAAAATCAAGATATAAATGGGGAAAAATATGCAATATTTGAGTCTCAAAACCGATGCACTTAGTCGACGTGCAACTTTGTCAGTCACCATGAGCAATGAGGTTGTTGGGTTCGAGCGCATCAAAGACATACATGACGACGATGACGAATTTAAGGATGCATGAATTAAATGCCAAAAAAGTCATCCCAGTGAACTACATTTGAAAGACAGTTTCCTTTTCAAAAGGAATCAACTGTGCATCCCCAAAAGTTCATTAGGGGAGTAAATTATCCAAGAGTTACATGGAAGTGGTCTTGGTGGACACCTTGGGCGGGACAAGAAGCGAGATCTTGTTGAGAAACGATACTACTGGCCATAATTAGTACATGACATGGGTAAAGCGGTGCAACCTTTTCATGTTTGTCAGACCTCCAAGGGGCAGTCTCAGAATACAGGTCTCTACACCCCGTTACTTATACCTGATGGCTCTTGGGAAGACTTATCTATGGACTTCGTGGTAGGTCTCCCACGAACATAGAGCGGTATGGATTCGGTGTTTGTGGTGATAGATCATTTATCAAATATGGCGCACTTTATCCCCTGTAAGAAGACCCTTGATACAACACATGTGACGAATCTATTATTTAGAGAGGTTGTGTGGCTACACGGGATTCCTAAGACTAATACTTCTGACTGTGATACGAAATTCATTAACTACTTCTGGCTGACTTTGTGGAATCAGTTCGATACACGACTTCAGTTCATAAGTGCTTATCACCCACAGACTGATGGGTAATGTAAGGCCCGTATCCTAAACCGGACCGTTCCATGACTCCCGCGATCCTCCCAGTCGAATTCTGACAACCCGCGACCTATAATTAGCGTTTGCACGCGATCCTAAGTCGCATCCCGAAGATTTGAGTCGACTTGACTCAAAACTTGTACCCTAACGACCGTACCGTCGCCGCGGTTCTAACGTTGCATCTTGCACTGATGCGATGCCCAGGCCAGGAGATGTGGGCCTACATTTATTTTGAGGAAAATACCGCGCATTACAATTCCCAAGAGAATCTCTACCCTAAACATCACATCAATCTATCAACCAAAGTCAAGTATACAACCTTACTTAGCCCATCCCTCTCCCATTCCCAAAGTCAACTCTCTCTCTCCACCCATCCCTTTCTACAACTCCATCACTCCACCCATCACTCACACATCACTCACCTATCTCATTTCATCCCATCACTTCTCTCTCTCTCTCTCTCTCTCTCTCTCTCTCTCTCTCATTCTCAACCCATTCCCCAAGCAACCCCAAGAGAGAGCCATCATCCAAGCTCTTCCCAAAGAAAGCTAGGTGTGGCCCACTTCACACCCCCTCATCTCACCATCTAACCATCCAAATTTCATCATCCTCCATTAAAGAAGGAGCTTAGGAGATTAGCATTCGTTGGAGCTAAAGAAGAAGGCCAATAGGTGGGTGACCCACCATTGATTTCCATTCAAGGGGCCCACTTATGATGGGACCCATTTTGATGTATGTGTGTGATCAAAAAGGAGCCCATAGTGGTGGGGTCCCTCCACTAAACATCTCTCTCTTTCTCTCTCTATCTCTCTTTCCCATCTTGTGGCCCACCATGATGTTTTTTTTTTCTATCCATGTCATCCACCACGTGGATCGCACCGGTGTCCAAGCGAGCCCACCTTATTGGTGTCCACCAAGTGGCTAGACGGTCTAGCGTTGTTGGCACCGTCCAACAGACCTGGACGAAGAGGAAAACACAAGTATTAGCTTTATCCAGGGTTGGTGGGCTCCACATGTGTGGACCCACCATTGCATCCTTTAAATGAGGGCCATCCATTGTTGGATGGCCAGCAGCACTGGCTACTATATTAGCATTGGTAAGTAAATATACATACATATATATATAATAAAATAATAATATAATAATAAATTATATAATATAATATATATAGAAGTGGTGGCCCATCCACGTGGGACCCACCTAATGTATGGATCCCGCCCACACCGTCCATCCGTTTACTATCCAGACTATCCGTCTGATGGACGGTGGGCCAGTCCCATGTAGCTGTAATGTTAGCAAGATCTGTGGGTACGCATGAGGTATGTGCTACATCTCCACTGTCCACTTGGTTGGACAGTGGGACACGTGTGGAGTCTAACACCGTCCAACAGGGACGGAGGACCCCACAGTGATTATGTGTTTCATCAATGCCATCCATCTCTATTGCATCCAGACCGTCCATCTGTGGGGCCAGTACATGATGTATGTGTTATATCTAAATCGCCCATCAGTGGGTCCCACCACTGCTGTAGCTACGTCAGCAAGTTCGGAGGGAACCACCTTGGTGTATGTATTGTATATCCACACCGTCCATCTGGACGGGTGGTGTGAGGCCACCTTGATGTATATGTTACATCCAAACCGTCCATCCAATTGGTGAGCTTGTCTTAAGGCTTGAGACCAAAAATGAGGCAGATCTATCAAGTGGACCATGCTGCAACAAACAGTGGGGGATTGAACGGCTACCCTTGAAACCCTTTTTGGGTGCACAGAAGTTGTGGATCAATATAATATTTGTTTTTTTCTATTTAATTCAGGTCTTTGTGACCTGATGCACCATTGGATGGAAAATAAACGTTATGGTGGGCCCTGTGGGGTTTTAACGATGGAAATCATTATCACCACTGTTGTTTGTGGGATGGTCCAAATGATCTTTTGATATGATTCATTTTTTTGGGAAATGCTCTAAATGATCTCTAAAATAGATTAATGGTGTAGATGGTGCAGCCCATTGATGCGGCCCACTTGATGTATATGAGGCCCATTGTGATGTATTTGAGGCCCATGGGTTAAGGTCCAATGTGATGTATATAAGGACCATAGTGAGGCCCAATGAGATGTATGTGAGGCCTTTGTGTGAGGTTGAATGTGATGTATATGAGGTCCATTGCGGTGTGTGATTCTACCATGATGTATATAATGATATTTATGGAGGGTCATGCCTCAGGAGCAATGATGGTTTGACATCCACATGATAAGAGCAATGATGGTTAAATGTCCGCATTGTAACTCTCCCTAGGGCCCATTGTTAGGCCCATACTTGTTGTGTGTAGGCCGTCTAGGCCCATCTTCATTATGAACAGAGTTCATCACCATATAACATGCTTAGTATAGCTTCATGATTCATGCTCATACGCATCATATGCATGCTTGATATGAGGAGTGACTAATCATAGCATATGCCTTCGGGCAGATTGTTTATGGGCTCCCTGATAGGCGGAGTTGCCTCACATGAGTGCGCTGTACGTGTAGGATTGCTGCATGACTGATAATGTGATTCATGCACCTTGCATTTGTATGACATGATTACTGTATGCCCTAGCGACATCAGGGTTGTGGCCTCCACAGGCATCGTGGATGGCAGGATCGGACACTAGAAATACTGTTACTAGCATCGGGGCGTCATAGATGTCTGTGGGTGAAAATCTCTAAACCTAATGGTACCAGAGAATGACTCCAACGTTGAAACCAAGCGGATACATGAGCACACGAATGCCGAATACTAGGAGGTCATATCTCCCACTATGTCGTGATCGGTTAGAAGGGGGTGAGGCCTTGCCCGCTCAAGGGTAGGGGGCATTGCTAGGCTAAGTATGATCAGCTCATAAATGGGTCTGCTATCAACATGCCGGATAGGTATTGGCAGGCTATTGGCCAGGTGGATAGTGAGGTTTCTTATGCTCACTTAGACTACACGCCTAAGAAAAGAGTATGTCATTTGGAGTGTACTAAATCCCAGTGATTGTCTAGTGGAGAACTGTACTGATATTTGATGCTCTAGTGATGAGCTGCATTGACATGTGGATTCGGATGAGAACTGGTTTACTTGAGTTGCATCTCGCATCGCATGGCCTTAGTATGTCCGATAACATTCATGCCTTGCATCGCATGGCCTTGGTATGGTCGATAGAATTCATGTCTTGCATCGCATAACCTTAGTACGGTTGTTAGTATTCATGGACTTATCAGCATGATTCCACATTACTCTGATATTGCATTCTAAGCATGCTTGTATTGTGCACAAACTCTCACCACCCCCTAAGCTTTCTATAAGCTTATGCATGATGTATGTGTGCGGGTGACACCAAGACGCAACCGTAGTTTAGTCGCAGTAGGAGCGTGCAGTCAAGCTTCAGGAGTTTTCATTATTATTATCATTGTATTTCCCTTCATGCGTATTGTACTTTAAAGTTTTTTATCATAGTGGATTTTGTGATGGTGTCTTGGTTATTATTCGTGGGTTATGCTTATGGTTATGCTTATTACGAATCGAATTGATGTTGAAAATCCTCCTTGTAAGATCCCAGGATCAGAACCTAGTATATGGATGTCGGGAGCCAGGAATGAGGTACTGCGGAAGCTATCGGCGCCGGATTTGGTGACCAGGAATTTTGTGAGCCCAGTTTCTGAGTTTGAGGCATGACAGGTAAACTAAAGTTGTGAATCACATTTTGGGAAACCTCATTCAATGTATTCAGGTGAAAAACTAAAGCGGTAGGATTTAACATTTTCTCAAGTGGAGTTTGCATTCAACAACATGGTGAACCACTTGACATGGAAATCCCCATTCCAAATTGTTTACGGTCAAGTTGTAACATCTTAGAAAAATTCATACAAAGACCCGAGTACCACCTCAGGCAGAAATCACTAAGGACCGAATCCTTTAGAAATTAGATGAAAATTAATTAAGTATTAAATTGAATTGATCGGCGAATTAGCTCGAATCACTTTCTATACGAACTGTAAGATCCAAAACCAGCAGAATCGCTAACTCTACATTTTCTAGAAACCTAGGATCAATCTCAAAGCCCAGTTGCTCTCGGGAGCATCTTAAAACTCCATATCGGACCTGGACCACGCGTTGAAAGTCCGATTACCGCGAAACTATACGATTATGACCACCTTACTGGACTTAACAACCATCTCAGAAATTAAGTCCAAATAGTATCCAGAAATGTAAAACTTGAGCCCGGAGCGAAGTGTGTGAGAAACACAAATATCTTTAGAAAATGAAATCAAACTTAAGTGATTTGGGCCGTTCACTTGCAGGCCAAATTTAAATTTTCAGACCATCAGATTCTGACCCAACTACACCGTTAAATCAGAGAAATTTTTCTCCACATGTCAGTGTACTTGTGGCCCTGATCGAGTGGCGATGACCATTGAACTGAAACTGGTCCTCCGCGGTTGATCCACTAATCCGATCGAACCAAAAACTTAACCTAACATAGATCCATTGTCAGGAAAATTTCACCAGACTGTATGCAGGAAACGGACCTCCAGATGAGCTCCGTTGGCCCGAAACAGCCACTCTTTGGCTATAACCTAAGTATACCATGGCCCTGGGGCCATTGACATCAGTTCTGGGCCCATATAAGGGCCTCAACCCACCCCTCTCTCATTCAATACGAATTCCCTAAACCCTGGGAGAGAGAAGAGAGAAAAGAGAAGGAAAGAGTGAGGAGAAGAGAGAGAAAGTGAGGGATAGTTGTCGGGATTCGACCCCATCGCTCCACGTGCCGAATCATCCTACCTATATCGCTATACCGGCGATTTTGACTCCGTTCTTGGATAAGAAATCCTAACCCTAATCTATGTTAGGTATCCAAATAGAGTAAATGGTGAAATATCTAACCTATTTCATGCTATAGGTTGCCGTTGTGTCGTAGACAAAGACGTAGTGTTCAAACTTAGTACGGTATGAGTTTACCGACAAAAGGTGCGAACTATAAATGTTTAGGTTATGATTTTCAAGGCTTTCAATGTCAGTTAATGATTTATGACTGACTTGATTGCTATTACATATGCTTAGATGCGATGCTTTTCGCGTATTACATATATATATGAACTATGTTGAAATTAATGCATTCCGTATGTTTGTTGAAATGTTTGTATGAATATGGAATTATGATTTGTGCTTTCCATGATTGTTGTACGTGTGGCAACTCCCTTGTGAAAGGACTTGCTATAATATGCGTTATAACTAATTTATTACATGTATGTTGATATGTGTAGTCTAAGTGTTTGATAAAATGCCCGAATGAGAAAATGTTTGTTGAAATGTATTTAATGAGGGTGTTGAGATAGGATTCTCAATTACCTCATCTATAGCTACAGTTTCCTTCATGTAACCTAACTTACTACTATGTGATTTATGGATGAAATGCCTATATATAATAACATGTGCACTATGCGTTTGTTGAAATGCTTAAATGAGATTTATGTTTAATTTGGTTGTCACATGCTGATTGGACTATCACATTTAGATGCCTATTGTGTTTGAGTATGATTGGGACTAGTACGTAGTCCAGGCAATCGGTAACGGCTTACGATCAGTGGCCGAACTAGTTTCACCACGACGGATATGTTCGATGAATCCGAGTCGCACGCTGATTATCGATAGTGGTTAGGCTACGAGGAGTGCGTATGCATTCCGTGTCGATTAATTCAATGTGCGCTCGTACCAGCCGAGCTTGTCAATTAACCCGATTGGCCTAATGTATGTTCACCATGTATGGATGCTACTGTTTGAATCTAAGGTACCACTTACCATTAAAAAATTCATTTAACCTTGGTACCACGATCCGCTAAGACTCATGAGCCAGGCATGGTGGTGTATGGGACACCGTGGTCAAGCTATCGGTGTAAGACCCGTATCTTAGCCCGTACCGTTCCTTAGGCTTCCGCGGTCCTCCCGGTCGAATTCTGGTGACTCGCGATATGTTATCAACGTTTGCGAGTGATCATGAGTCGTGTCCCATATATTAGAGTCAGTTCAACTCAAAACTTATACCCTTGCGACCGCGCCGTCGCCGCTGTTCCAACGCCGCGTATTACGCGCTAAGGCGATACCCGGGCTAGGAGGTGTGGGCCCACGTTTAGTTCAAGAAAAAATGTCACGCGTTGCAAATCCCAAGGGAGCATCACATCAATCCCATCAATCAGATACACATCACACATTAATGTCAAGTACAACCACCTCTGCTCTAAGTCAACTCTTTCTTACAACAAGTACACACCCTTCACCCATCACCATCCCTCTCCCCATCACTCCATCACTCACATCACCTCCCTCTCTCTCTTACACCTCTCTCTCATCTCTCTCATTCTCCAAAAAAAATATATAAGCAACCCACGTCTCAACCCTCCATGAGAAAACTTGGTGGCGCCCACCTTTCTACCATCATATCCCACCCTTCATGATCGATCTCAACCATTGAAGTCCATCCATTGGGGTTCTAGTATGCATTGCCGGAAGAAGGAAGGGAAGATCTAACTGTGGGTGCTTCTTTCTCTCTCTCTCTCTCTCCTTCCTTTACTTTGTGGCCCACCCAATGAGTTATGTGATGTCCAACCGTCTATCAAATGGACCCCATGGTCGTCCAAGCCATGTGGGCCCTACCTTTTGGGTGATGGGAAAACACAAATATCATATTGATCTTAATCAAGTGGGCCAGTCTATGTGGGACCCACCTTGATTCACGTCGTCGGTGAAGTGTGAACAGACCGTGGGATGTGCTAACAGCCTTTGGACATTGCACCTTTAAAATAATAATAATAATAATAAAAGTGTCAGCTTGATTCAAAGTTTTGGGTGGGCTGCTCATGCAGGCCCCACCTTAATGTATGGGTTTAGTCCGCACCGTCCATCCCATTCCTCTACTCATTTTAGGCGTTGAGCTGAAAAATGAGGCCAATCAGATTTTTTAGCAAGCCGTTACATAGAAAATATTATTTCTTTTACCATTCAAAATCGACTAGGACACACCTTGAGCCAAAACATACTGAATATTAGGCTTGATGGGTTTGTATTGAGCCACGAAAACCAATGGCTGGGTTGGATTTTTCTGAGGCGGACCCCACCTGGGAAAATCCATAAAAATTCACATTTCTAAATCCACAACAGTGTCAGCAGTGCAGGACACTGCTGCCGGGGACGCTAATGAGGCAGGGAACAGGGGTCCCAGCCGTGGGCCCCACCATGATATGTGTTGGACATCAACACCGTGCATTGGTGGCCCCTTTAGAGCAGTGGACCCCCCTCAAAAAATCAGCCGTATACAACACTCAGGTGGCCCACGTCATAGGAAACAGTTGGGTTGAACATCTTCCATTGAAACCCCTTTTGGGTGTCACGTGAGTCTTGGATCATTATGAAATTTGTTTTCCCTCTTCGTCTGGGTCTATGTGACCTTATCAATGGTCAGGATGGCAGATAAACATTATGGTGGGCCTCACATGGGACCCACCGATGTATGTATGTATACCCACACCGTCATCCATTTGGTGGAACCGCCAATGATGTATGTCCTCTATCCGCACCACCGTCCACTGTTTGGATGGTGGGGGCCCACCATGGTGCATGTGTTACATCCAAACCGTCCACCATTTGGCAAACTTGTCTTACAAGCTTGAGACAAAAAATAGGTCAGATCTAATGTTTAAGTGGACCCCACCATTTAGAGTAGTGGTCAGTGACGTCCACCGTTCAAACTTCTTAAGGGCCACTGTAGTTCCAATCAAGTTGATGTTTTTGCTTTCACTTCATCTATCCCATGAAAATTTATGAACAGGTCGGATCTCAAAACAAAACATAACGGTGGGCCCTGTAGGATTTTAATGGTGGAAATCATTGTCGCCACTGTTATTTGGAGTGTAGTCCAGTTTATCTTTTGATATGATTCATATATATATATATATATATATATATATATATATATATATCAAAGGCCATGTGATTAGGCCCATTTTGATGTGCTTGTGGCCCGTTGTTGAGGCCCACTTTGATATGTATGAGGCCTATGTGATTAGGCCCATCTTGATGTGTTTGTGGCCCATTGTTGAGACCCACTTTGATATATATGAGGCCCATTAGTGCGTCTCATTGTGATATGTATTGGGCCCATGATGCGTGGCCCATTTGATGTGTTCGAGGCTCAGATACATGGCCTATTTGATACATATAAGACCCATGTGTAGGGCCCACCTGTGATATATATTAGGCCCATGTGTAGGGCCCACTTATTGTGTATTTGAGGCCCATGAGCAAGGCCCAATATGATGTATTTGGGGCCCATGGGTCGAGGCCCGTTTGATGCATTTGGGGCCCATGGGTTGAGACCCATTGAGATATATTGGAGACCCAGGTATGAGGCCCACTTGATTGTATTAGGCCCATGTGTAGGGCCCACCTATTATGTGTTTAAAGCCCATGGGTTGTGGCCCATTGTAATGTATTCAGGGCCCATGAGACGTGGCCCATCCGATGTATTCGAGGTCCATGTGATGCAGCCCATTGTGATGTGTATTAAGCTCTTGGGTGAGGCTCATGGTATTGTATATTTGGCCCTTGTGTGAGGTCATGGGTCCACTATATGTTAAGATCTATGTAGGCCATTCCTTGGGGGCAATGATGGTTAGATGTCCACATTGTAGCCTTCCCTTAAGCCTTGTTCGGCCGATCGTATAGGCCGCTTCCGATTGTCGAGGCCGATTGTATAGGCTGATTCTGATTTATCGAGGCCAATCGTATAGGCAGATTTCAATTTGTCGAGGCTGATTGTATAGGCCGATTCCGATTTGTCGAGGCTAATCGTATAGGCCGATTCCGATTTGTTGAGGCTGATTATATAGGCCGATTCCGATTTGTCGAGGCCGATCGTATAGGCCGATTCTAATTTGTAGAGGCCGATTATATAGGTCGATTTTGATTTGTCGAGGCCGATTGTATAGGCCGATTCTGATTTGTCGAGGCCAATCGTATAAGCTGATTCCGATTTATCGAGGCCGATCGTATAGGCCGATTCCGATTTGTCGAGGCTGATTCCGATTGTCGAGTTTGAATATCGAGGCCGATTTCGATTGTCGATGACGTTGGTTGAGGCCGATTCTAATTTCAATTGTCGAGGCCGATGATTGAAGCCGATTCCAATTCCGATTGTCGAGGCCGATGATTGAGGCCGATTCCAATTCCGATTGTTGAGGTCAATCGTTTAGGCTGATTCCGATTTGTCGAGGTCGATCGTATAAGCCAATTCCAATTGTCGAGGCCGAGTATCGAGGCCGATTCCGATTTGTCCAGGCTGATTCCGATTGTCGAGGCTAAGTATCGAGGTCGATTCCGATTGTCGATGACGTTGGTTGAGGCCAATTCTAATTCAATTGTCGATGCTGATGATTGAGGCCGATTCTAATTCGATTGTTGATGCCGATGATTGAGGCCGATTCCAATTCCGATTGTCGAGGCCCATTATGATGGATATACGACTTGTATTTGAGGCCCATTGTGATGTGCATTCGGCCCATGTTTGAGGCCCAATGTGATGTATATGAGGCCCAATATGATGTATATGAGGCTTAGGTGATGAGGCCCATTGTGATACATTTGAAGGCCAGGCAATGGAGTCCATTGTGATGTATGTTAGGCCCATGTGAAAGGTCCATCGTGATGTGTATTAAGCTCTTGAATGACGCTCATGGTGTTGTATATTTGGCCCTTCTGTGAGGTCATAGGTCCACTATATGTTAGGATCTATGTGAGCCATTCCTTGGGGGCAATGTTGATTAAATGTCCACATTGTTGAGGTCGATTATCGATGCCAATTATTGATACCGATTATGAGTATGTGACAGTATAGCATCATGATACATGTCCATACCCATCATCTGCATGTTTGTTATGAGATGTGGTTGATCATTGCATATGTCATTAAGCATGTTGTTATGAGACTCCCTGATAAGCGGAGGTTATCTCACATGAGCGCATGATATGCGTAGGATTGATGCATGACTAGATTGTATGACTCATGCATTATGATTACTGTACGCCCTAGCAACATCAGGGCCGTAGCCTCCACAGGCATATCGTGGATGGCTAGACGGGACACCAAAAATTTGTTCTAGCATCGGGCTGCCATAGATGGCTCTGGGTAAAAATTCTTAAATCCTCTTGGTACCAGAGGACACCCTAACGTCGAGACTAAGTGGATACATGAGTGCCCTCGTGCCGAATACCAGGAGGCCGCATCTCTCACTGTGTCATGGTCGGTTGGGAGGGGTTGTGGCCTTACCTGCCCGAGGGTAGGGGGCATAACTAGGCTGAGTTTGACCAGCTCATAAATGGATCTGCTATCAACGTCCCGGATAGATATTGGCAGACTATTGGCCAAGCCGTTAGTGAGGTTTCTTGTGCTCACTTGGAATATGCTGCTGGGAGAGGGACAGTGTCATTTGGAGTGTACTAAACCCCAGTAATGATCCCAGAGATGAATAGTACTGATATGTAGACTTATTGAGCAGGAGTTGCATACTCATTTATTCATTCATTCACTATCCACTCGGGCTAGTGGTGCGCAACTATTTGTTACGTGTACCTTTACAATGGCCAGGATTTGATTGGGGCGCGCGACTAACCTGAGATCAGGAGTTTACTACATTGAGTCTGACTATCCAAATTTAGTTATGGGACTAGTTTGGATAGAAGTCCCTTGTGATGGACCCCATAGCCTGCGATACAACGTACTATCATCCCAACTTCACACTCTAGCATGGTCATTCTATTCACACTATATAATGCATTACATCCGCGGCATATGGCATTTTGGGTTACCTGTGTTTCTGCATTTATATGGTTTAGATACAGCATCTGATATTTGACTTTTTATGACTCCTCATTTGTATAGTTGATCTGTATCGCGTATTCTAATATTATTTCTCATTTGTATAGTTGATCTGTATTGCATATTCTGATATTGTTTGACTCATGGACTTGTCAGTATTTTCGCTTACTCTGATAACGTATGATTCATGATCTTGCGCCTATTTCGATATTGTATAATTATGGCATTACGTTAAATACTTGGCACTTACCTTATGCACACACTTACACCACCCTCTAAGCTTTCTATAAGCTTATGCACGATAGATGCGTGCTGGTGATTTTAGGTTGCAGCAATGTGGAGCTTGGAGTATGTAGCTGACTTCTGTAATTTTTACATATGTATTTCCCTTTCAGCATTATATTCAAATGATTATATTAGTGGATATGTGATGATGATGTTGCCTTTGTGATTTGGGTATACTTGTTGTTATGCCTATTAAGAGTTAAATGTACATTAGAAAACAAATCTTCCTTATAGGACCCAGGATCGAAATTTGGCGTATATACGCTAGGAGCCAAGAATAGAGTACTACGGAGGTTGTCGGCACCGGATTCGGCAATCAAAATTCCTGTGAATCCGATTTCCGGGTTTGGGGCGTGACAGTCGGCCTACGCTGGGGTGACGAGCCTCCTCGTAATGACCAGTAAGCAACCCAAACTCATGAGCTAAATATGGTGGTGTATGGGACACCATATTTGAGCTGTCGGCCTACGCTAAGGTGACAAGCCTTCCCGTAGTGACCTTAAGTATAAAATAGGCCTACGATCAGGTGACGAGCCTCTTTTAGTAACCTCGAGTGTGAATTAAGCCTGCGCCGAGGTGACGAGCCTCCCATAGCGACCTGTAGTGTAAACTCATGAACTTGACTATCGTATGTGATTAACTAGGATTGACAACCCTAGATGGATCATTGTTTGGGTCAATGATATAAAGAGAGGTACCTTAGCTTTCCAAACCTGCTGTATGAATAGGTTTAATTAAGAACCTGGCTAATCACGCACATGCACCGCATTGCATGTGCCTTTGGCGTTAGAGTTGAGCACAGCGGGAGTGTTGCATGCGTGACCATGAGATGATGTCACAGAGGAAGTGTAGCCAAGGGTATACATCATTATCGCATCCCATCCTTGTATTAACCAGAGTACTTAGGAATGCTTGTTGTATTGCTTTATTATTACTACTTGAATGAATTGATAACATGTTAACATTTACCTTATAGCTCCACTGAGTCGATCATTCATTCCTACTCTAGGACGGTGTTTTAAAACACCAACCAGACTCTGTTGTAGTTTCAGGTGACGGCGAGGCTTACGAGATGGAGCCTGCCTTCTATAACGACAAGGAGGAGTTCTCCTATCTACAACTCTCTGGCGGGTCTATATAGATCTGGAGTTGCGTCACTGGGGCTACAGCAATATAGATTAGATGACATTACACTTTATCATTTTATATATTTTGGAACTAAACATGTAATTATTTAACCTGGTAACATGTTCACACTCTGGAGACTTACAACAACTTATGTGTTTTATATATCTATCACAGTCTTCCGCTTGCATAATTTAACTGTCTCTGGAGTATGATTTGTTAATTTGGTACAATCTCACTCATGTTTAATGCACTAATACGGACAACATTTAATCATCATTATCTACGTTGCATAAGTGATGCGTTGAAAGTTGGGAGTTGAGCTTCTGCTCAACCCTCGATTTTCAAGGCATTACAAGTTAGTATCAAAGCATGATTTGGATTAAACTGGACCTGGGTTATGGACACATAATGCACACTGGCGTTCTTTGACTTAGGAGGGAGCATTAAAACATAGAAACAGTCGTAAGATTTTCGGTTTCGCCGACAGGTGAAACTGACCATTGAAATCGGACTCGTAGGCAACTGTGATCATGTGAGGTGATCTCAGTTCTTTTCTAAACCGTCAATCAATAGGTTTAGATGATGCTTTAACATATTCCACACTCAAATAACCTGAAAAACGTGAATGTGCGTGAGATGAAACCCGAAACGATTCAAATGGACTCGCGGGCCCAAACGACAAAAATCGGGGGGGACCAAAGTGGACCCAGCACATTTCCAGCATCTTAGGGGGATGTCATCACCCCTAGGGCGATGCCCTCACCCTAGGTCCAGTGGACCGCGATGACATCGCCCCAATGGTGAGGCCTCGCAATCCGGTTCGTCCGGGCCTACCCGGCTGCAGCAAGTCGATCGGGCTTGCCAATATACATGCTAGTGGAGCCCATGAAATCGTGTGGGGACCCCTATGAACCCTCCATTTGCTCCATTTCCTTCATTCACACCCCTCCAAGCTCTCCAAACTTCTAAAAATCCCATTTTTCTCTCCCAAATCCTTCATCCATTCTCATATCTTCTTCATTTTATGCATTACATACCCACCTCCCACCATTCCTTTCAAACTCATCTCCTATCTCCCTCATTTTCTTTTCATTTGAGCACACAAACCCTCATTTGTGTCTCAAAAATCTTAAAGTCCAACAACCCATCCTATCCCTCCATTTTATTTCACCCTCATGGCTCTTTTGAGCTTGTGGCGGCTATATTTTCTTTTTCCACACTTCTTTCTCTCATGGAAAAAAAGAGGGCTCCCACGGATGAAGCTAGGCCTAGCCGCCCTACACGTTCAAGGTGGCAGAAATGCACCGAGGCTAGCACAAGCATTGATTAGGAGCTAAGGACGAAGTGGGATCTCAATCCCCAGCTTCCTCTCGAAAGAGCTCTACTAGCAGATATGGCACATGGAAGGTTTCACGGCCGTAGGGTTCTCTTTGAAGCACACGTGGAAGAGAAACTGTTTGGGCTTTATCCGGTGATGGATCTCCTGTTAGATGCCGGATGGGGTCCCATATTTGAGGGCAAGTCTCATGCGAATGAGAGCACTGTCCGAGCCTTCTACGCCCATATATGAGAGCCACTGCTAGAGCCTCTACAATTCTCTATCCTCGTAGGAAGGCGGGAAGCCATTGTAAACATGGACCTGATAGCCCAAATCATGGGGATGCCAAGTGGAGAGGTTCATGCTAGCAAGAAGAACCTCAGGAGTGCGCGTGAAAAAGATCACCGCACCCGATTTCTTTGTAGCCGACTAGTCCACTGGAATCCAAGCACTTGGCTCCTGGCGTTTAAGATGACTCTTGACTTCCGCCTGCTCCACCATATCTTCACACATAACGTGTATCCTAAATGGAGCAATCGCAGCGAATGCACGCGTCTGATGGTAGACTTCCTATATCGAGCTAGGCAAGGAGACAAACTGTGCCTGCCTATGTATGTACTACTACAGATAGTTCAGACTGCGGGCTCTCTTAGGACAGACATTTCACTCTCATTTGGCCAACTGATATGCAAGCTTACTCTTGAATTCGGTTACAGACTTGGCTCAGAAAGGCTTGCACCGATCCATTTCATCAACGACACTACTCTCAACAATATGAATATTAGGCCACGACAACGTCAAGCCCGACTCGATGAGAGTGAGGATAAGACGGGAAGTGAAGAGGAAGAGAGTGATGAAGAAGGCAGAGATGATATAGAGGAAGAGAGTGAAGAAGAGGGATGGCAGGAAGAGGAAGAAGAGGAGGCCCAAGACTCTGATGAGGGCTCTCCACCTGCTACACGTGAGCACCATTGTGATCAGGCTACTATAGAAGCCCGCTTGGCTCAGATTGAGGAGGGCCAAGTTGCCCTGCGACAGGAGGTCAGTGAGACCCGGGCCAAGCTTGAAGAGGGTCAGGCCTCCATGAAATAGAAATTCAAGAAGGAGTCTCGCACCTTGAAGGCTATCCTGTATTGCCTGTAGGACAAGGGTGCTCCTCCTCCATCACCAAATTCTGACGACTAGTCTTATGTTGTAATCGTCTTTGGGTTTTCTTTGCTTTCTTGTTTCCTATGTTATAGCCTTGATAGGTTTAGTAGTAGGGTAGGTTTGATGGTGTGTTTGGTGTTTAAGGCTTTGATTAGGTTGGCTCACATGTGTTTCCTGCCATGATTCATGTAAAGCTATATCTCATGTATTATGAAAAATTTTGTTAAATGAAATGCATGCAGCTCCTTTTGCTATGAAATGTGTAGAATGCTTGAGAAATTGAGTGTTGTTATGCAAAATCTTAGACGTGTTGTACCCTATGTTGTATATAGGGAATGTCATCTGAGGCTACACAAAGTATGGCACGTCTTACACTTGGCAACTCGATTGACGGGGCACCTCCCCTCAGCAATAGCCATACGGACCCTAGTTTGGGCCCGGATCGCGAGATTATGCCGGATTCTCAGTCGGCCACTGGTCCCACAAATGGGCCGACACCTTTTGCACCACTAGTCCCGGAGCAGAACCGTGTGTCCTCGTCAATGCCCCATATGCATCAGGCTCCTCCTGATAGGCTAGAGCAGATGATGCTCCTTATGTAGCAGCAACAGCAAATTTAGACCACTATTGCTAGGGCCCTTGCCCAGAACATAAGTGTGGTTCCGTCGGCATCACCTATGCACCCTGCTGGGAATATGAGTGTCAACGACCTATTTGAGCAATTTCAGCGTTGCGAGCTGGCCAGATACTCTCCTTTGATCCTAGCGAACAAGCCGATGAGGATGTGGCGATTTTCTGAGGGTTTGCGACCCGAGATACTCTCGAAGATGTGTTGCGCTAGCATATCCAACTATAATGAGCTAGTGAGCATGTCTCTGCAAGCTGAGCAGGATGGGGATAGGTTATCCCGTACACGCGTGCCCATGGTCCTAGGCCTCGACTAGACTTGCCAAGCCGACCGTTCCTCGGTAAGAGGCTGCGAGCAGATTCTCCTCCTCGGCTTACGGCTCCACCAACATAGCTGAGGTGACCTGATATATGGTGCACCTACTGCAAGAGGTCGGGCCATGTTGATACCTACTGTTTCACCAGGAAGAGGCACAACCTTCTTACAGGCCACCTGCACCTTGATCTAGGCCTCCTCAACGGCCTATGGTATCGCAGTCGAACTGTTCTCAACAGGCTAGTGTGCACTCACTTTCAGCTGAGGCATCCGAGACAGCAGTTACAGCACCAATGGCTTCCGAAGTCACGACACATATCCAAGGTATACCAGTCTTTTTATTGGTGGACACCAGGTCCACTATCTTTATCATATAATGCGCAGCAGTCAAGCAACTAGTGTTGGAAATAGCTCCTACGAAGGGGGTGAGAATCCTTACCGCCACAAGGACCTTTTCGGACGTTACTAAGATTTGTAACGATTGTGCGATAGACTTAGGAAGCAGGATGGTACTCGTTGACCTAATCGTTGCCCCACTACACCATTACGACGTTATCCTTGGTATGGATTGGCTCACTGAGATGAAGGCAGAGATCGATTGTGATACCAGAGTGGTGATAGCCCATGCACCAGAGGGCACGGCCTTACTTTTCCAGTTTAAGTCAGTTTGCCCTACTGTATGAGTTGTTACGCTTCCTTACTGGAGAATGTTGATGGTCTAACACTGGGGAACACACCTGTAGTCCGAGATTTCACGGATGTGTTCAGGACGATACCTGGATTACCTCCTCAGCGCGAGATCGATTTTACCATTGACCTTGTGCCTGGCACGACACCTATTTTCCTACTGACATATCTCATGCCTCCCTGTGAAATGGAGGAACTGAGGAGACAGATCGATGATCTGTTGGATTAAAGTTTCATATGGCCTAGCGTATCTCCTTGGGGAGCACCTGTATTGTTTGTGAAGAAGAAGGATGGATCACTGCGATTGTGTATTGATTCTCGCAAGTTAAACCAAGTAACGGTGAAGAACAAGTATCATTTGCCCAGGATAGATGATCTGTTCGATCAGTTGAAAGGGGCATAGTATTTTTCAAAGATTGACTTACAGTCAGGGTATCACTAGTTGCGCATCAGGGATGAGGACATGCAGAAGACAGCGTTCAGAACTAGTTTTGGGCACTACGAGTTCCTTGTGATGTCGTTTAGACTCACCAACGCACCGACCGTGTTCATGAACCTGATGAACCGGGTGTTTCAGCCGTATCTATACCGATTCATAATCATATTTATAGATGACATCCTGATATACTCCAATAGTTGAGAAGATCATGAGGAACACCTGCGAGCAGTCTTTGATACTCTTAGAAAGAACTAGTTGTTCGCTCAATACAAGAAGTGTGACTTCTGGAAAGAAGAAATGAAGTTCCTAAGACATGTGGTATCTAAGGAAGGAATAGTTGTGGACCTTGCTAAGGTGACCGCAGTTCAGGACTGGGAGCAGCCTGGTTCGATTACTGAAGTGAGGAGTTTCCTTGGCCTGGCAGGTTACTATCATCGATTCATCAGGGACTTTTCCAAGATAGCCAAAGCGTTGTCTCAGCTAACTCGGAAGGATCTTAAGTTTGCCTGGAATGAGAAGGTAGAAGCATCTTTTCAGGAACTGAAGGACAAGTTAACGTCTGCCCCTGTGCTAGTATTGTAAGAGCAATGGGTCAAGTATACGATATACACCGACGCGTCTCGTGTTGGTTTGGGTTGTGTTTTGATGCAAAAGGACAGGGTTATTGCCTATACATCGCGACAGTTAAGAAAACACGAGGAAAACTACCCTACACACTACCTAAAGTTGGCAGCCATCATCTTTGCATTGAAGCTCTAGAGACATTACCTCTATGGAGAGGAGTTCGAGCTCTTTTGCAACCACAAAAGCCTTAGGTACATATTTACACAGAGGGACCTGAATATGAGGCAACGACGATGGATAGAAATCTTGAAGGACTTCAAGTTCGAGGTCTCCTACCATCCTGGCAAGGTTAACCTTGTGGCAGATGCGTTAAGCCGCAAGAAGACTATAACATTTGTGGCTCTGCTGATGATCGATGAATGGAACATGGTCGAGTTTTTGCGAGACTTCGAGCAGAAGCTTACGGTAGAGGATCCGTTCGAGAGCGTCGCACACATTCAGGTACAGTCATTCATCGATGACCGAATCATAGTGGCCCAGGGGGAGGATGAATGGTTGGTAAAGATGAGGAAACGAGCCAGTGGCGATGAAGACTCGGAATGAAGAGTTAGTTCGGATGGGGGTTTTGTAAGTGCTATAGTTAAATCCCTGTCTGTTGTCAAATTTGTGGTGCCAAAATCACTATTATATATAACTTGCATAAGTGAAGCTCTCTCAAGGATCAATATTCATAAACAAGCAAAGCTCACAAGTACAAGGATCAATCTTGAATGCAAGAACTGCTCACAAGACAAGACTCAAGCTGCAAGACTTCAAGAAGAGTACAAGGCAGTTTGTAAAGAACTCAAGACACTTTCAAGATTGAGCTACATCAAGATTTCAAGATTGAACTACATCAAGACTTCAAGGCTCATACTTCAAGGTCACTAGTTCCTAATGTTTCAATGTCCTTACTTCATGGTTGAGGTTTAACTGACCTTAGGTTGACCTTAGAAGTAGGTCACTTTGGATACATAAGTCGAATGTTTATTCTACATAAGTTTGATCTGTTCTTCAACTAGTCCTAGGCCTTCTTCGACTAGTCCTAGAGTTGCTTCGACCAGTCTAAGAAATTCCTCGATCAGTCGTGAGTTTGTTACAAAAATTGGATAATTTCTGTTAGGCTTCGACTAGTCCAGGAATCTGTTCGACCAGTCGAAGGAACAGTGTCGACTGCATCTTCGACTCAAAATCCAGCGATGTTTTTCAGGTTCTTCGACCAGTCGAAGGAGACCTTCGACCAGTCGTAGAACGGTCAAAGCTTATCGCGCCTGATTTTTCAAATATCTGTTATTACTTCGACTAGTCGAAGAGCTCCCTAGACCAGTCGAAGACGCGATCTGCTCACCTATAAATAGTGCACGAATCTCAGAAGAAATCATCGAATTAATTAGTCCATTCAAGCCAATCTTCGTCGAACTTCTGAGAGATAATTCTGTGCTCCATCTAAGCTAAGTGTGCTTATTTAATATTCTCTTTCCTTAGCTTTATTTAATTGATTTTGTTTCTGCTATTCCAATCTAATTTGATAAGAGGAATTGTTATTCCCTTTCTTTGGAATCAAAATCAATTAAGGCAAGCCATATTTGGTTTAATTTAAAATCTATTAGAATTAGAACCATTGTAATTGAGTACTGGACATTGAACTTGGACATTCAATCATCTACTCGACTTAGCTGGTCTGCTACAACGAAGGAGATAATCGGGTATTTTACATTTAATTGTAAATTCTTTTCTGTTTTGGTTTCTTTCAAGATTTCCCAGAAAAATCTTGTTGTATTGGTTATCTGAGGAGAGCCAGGAAAACTCAGAAGTGGGGTTTTTTAATTGTGTAAGCCCACAGACAAAGACACAATTGTAAAGGTTTTGGGTGAACCAGGGAAAACCTATTTTGTTAGTGAACGCTAATATCCCCTGTGTGAGGATATTAGGAGTGGAGTAGCATTCTGTGTGGCTGTTGTTTAACAGTTGGTGAACACACAGGCGAACCACTATAATCCCTTGTGTTGTGGTTGAATAATTTATACTTCTGATCTTTAATTATTATTTTATGGGATGTATGTATGGTGGTGAATGTTGTAATCATTTAATTCAAGCATTGTGAGAATTTTGTAATAGTTTAGAATTTATTTTCTGCTATTCCTTTATCAGCTTGATATTCAATTTCCTTTAAAAGTTGTTCCAACAAGGTTGCCCTGCCATTTTTATGGTGTATGGCTGTCCCTAGAACAATACATTTGTGATTACAATTTATTTTAATTCAGTTTGTATTTATTTCTGTATTCCTCTTCGGTTTGAGATTTGATACAAAGATCTTTCTAGAAATAAGGTTGTCCTACCATAAACTCTGGTTTTTGGTGTAAGGTTGTCCTTAGAACAACATTTGTATCAACCTCTCAAGATCTGAATTTTGAGGTTATTTTACTTTCTTGCATTGTGATTTATTTTGGCTATCATATTCTTTTTAATTCCGCTGTTATAAGTTTTATTTGGCATTGTCCTATTCACCCCCCCCCCCCCCCCTCTAGGACATATAGCTAGGCCTTTTCAGGTTTACGTTATCGTGGCCGCCTATGCGTCCTAAGTCTTCATGACTTGAGAAATGAAGCTCTCGAAGCTACTCACAATTCGAGAATGGCGATGCATCCTGGTAGTACGAACATATATCGAGATATGAAGCGCTCGTACTGGTGGGACAACATGAAGGCCCACATAGCAGACTATGTATCCCGTTGTCTCACGTGTCAGCAAGTCAAGGCCGAACATCGACGACCTCCTGGACTATTTCAGCCCATGCCCATAGCTGAATGGAAATGAGATTTCATCTCTATGGATTTCATTTCAGGCTTATCGAAGACGAGGAAGGGGCATAACTCCATTTGGGTGATCGTGAACCGGTTAACGAAATCGGCTCATTTCCTCCCTATTAGAGTCTCAAACTCAGCAGACGATTTGGTCAGGTTGTACATCAAGGAGATAGTACATCTACATGGAGTTCCTATGGAGATCGTGTCAGATCGAGACACGTGATTCACATCTATCTTTTGGACTCGTATCCAGGAAGCAATTCGTGTGAAACTGAAGTTCAGTACCGCGTTCCACCCACAGACTGACGGGCAGAACGGGTAAATCAAGTGTTGGAAGATATGTTGCGAGCTTGTGTGCTTGATTTCAAAGACAGTTGGGATGACTGTCTTCTGTATGTTGAGTTCGCCTATAACAACATCTTTCAGGTGAGTATTGGCATGGCCCCCTACGAAGTACTGTATGGGCGTTTGTGTAGAGCACCACATTGCTGGGCAGAGGTTGGCAAGAAGAGCTTGATTGGCCCCGAGTTAGTGCAGGTAACCTCAGAGAAGATCAACATTATCAGGCGTCGACTCCTGGCAGCATAAAGCAGACAGAAGAGTTACGCCAATACGAGGCAGCGACCGCTAAAGTTTGAGGTTGGGGACCATGTATTTCTTAAGATTTCTCCAATGAAGGGAGTCCTTCGATTTGGCAAGAAAGGAAAGCTCTCACCGAGATTCATAGGCCCATTCTAGATACTAGATCGAGTGGGTGTGGTAGCGTACCGCCTTGTTTTGCCCACACCACTCGCAGGCATGCACAACATATTTCATGTGTCGATGTTGAAGAAATACGTTTCTGATCCTTCCCACATTATCAAATGGGAGCAGGTACAGTTGAGTGAAGATGTCACTTACGTACTGCGGCCGACGCGTATCCTAGATGGGAAGGAACAGGTGCTGCATAATAAGGTTATCTCGCTTGTGAAGGTGTTGTGGACACATCACACTAAGGAAGAGGCTACTTGGGAAATGGAAGCCGAGGTCTGTAAGAACTACCCTCAGGTTCTCGAGGAGTACAAAAAGGTACTAATTTTGAGGACAAAGTTTTTTCTTTAAGGAGGGTAGATTATAACGTCTTACAAAGACCCAAGTACCACCTCAGGCAAAAATCACTAAGGATCGAATCCTTTAGAAATTAAACAAAAATTAAGTACTAAACTGAATTGAACGGCGAATTAGCTCGAATTACTTTCCATACGAACTGCAAGACCCAAAACCAGCAGAATCGCTAACTCTATATTTCTTAGAAACCTAGGATCAATCTCAAAGCCCAGTTACTCTCAGGAGAATCTTGAAACTCCGTATTGGACCTGGACCACACATTGAAAGTCCGATTACCACGAACCTATATGATTATGACCGCCTTATAGGGCTTGATAACCATCTCAAAAATTAAGTCCAAATAGTATCCAAAAACGCACAACTTGAGTCCAGAGTGAAGTGTGTGAGAAACGCGAATATATTTAAAAAATGAACTCAAACTTAAGTGATTTGGGCCGTTCACTTGCAGGCCAAATTTAAGGTTTCAGACCGTCGGATTCTGACCCAACTACACCCTTAGATCAGGAAAATTTCCCTACACATGTCGGTGTACTTGTGGCCCTGATCAAGTGGCGATAACCGTTGAACTGAAACTGGTCCTCGTGGTCGATCCACTAATCCAATTGGACCGAAAACTTAACCTGACATAGATCCATTGTCAGGGAACTTTCACTGGACCGTATGCAGGAAATGGACCTCCAGATGAGCTCCATTGGCCCGAAACAGTTACACTTTGGCTATAACCAAAGTATACCATGGCCCTGGGGCCATTGACATCAGTTTTGGGCCTATATAATGGCCTTAACCCACCCCTCTCTCATTCCATACGAATTCCCTAAACCCCAGGAGAGATCAGAGAGAAAAGAGAAGGAAAGAGTGAGGAGAAGTGAGAGAAAGAGAGGGATAGTTGTCGGGATTCGACCCCATCGCTCCACGTGCCGAATCATCCTACCTGTATCACTATACCGGTGATTTTGACTCCATTCTTGGGTAAGAAATTCTAACCTTAATCTGTGTTAGGCATCCAAATAGAGTAAATGGTGAAATAACTAATCTATTTATAGGTTGTCGTTGTGCCATAGACAAAGACGCAGTGTTCAAACTTAGTACGATACGAGTTTACCAACGAAAGGTGCGGACTATAAATGTCTAGGTTATGGTTTTCAAGGCTTTCAATGTTAGTTAATGATTTATGACTGACTTGATTGCTATTACATATGCTTAGATGCGATGTTTTTCGCGTATTGCATATATATATGAACTATGTTGAAATTAATGTATTCCATGTGTTTGTTGAAATGTTTGTATGAATATGGAATTATGATTTGTGCTTGCCATGATTGTTGTTTGGGAATACATGATTGTTGTACATGTGGCAACTCCCTTGTGAAAGGACTTGCTATAATATGCGTTATAACAATTTATTACATGTATGTTGATATGTGTAGTCTAAGTGTTTGATAAAATACCCGAATGAGAAAATGTTTATTGAAATATACTTAATGAGGGTGTTGAGATAGGATTCTCAATTACCTTATTTATAGCTACAGTTTTCTTCATGTAATCTAACTTACTACTATGTGATTTATGGATGAAATGCCTATGTATAATAACATGTGCACTATGCATTTGTTGAAATGCTCAAATGAGATTTATATTTAATTTGGTTGTCACATGCTGATTGGACTATCACATTTGGATGCCTATTGTTTTTTAGTATGATTAGGATTAATACGTAGTCCAAGCAATCGGTAACGGCTTACGATCCGTGGCCGAACTGGTTTCGCCACGACGGATACATTCGATGAATCCGAGTCATACGCTGATTATCGATAGTAGTTAGGCCATGAGGAGTGCGTATGCTCTCCATGTCGATTAATTCAATGTGCGCTCGTATCAGTCGAGCTTGTCAAGTAACCCGATTAGCCTAATGTATGTTCATCATGTATGGATGCTACTGTTTGAATCTAAGGTACCACTTACCATTGAAAAACCCGTTTAACCTTGGTACCACGATCCGCTAAGACTCATGAGCCGGGCATGGTAGTGTATGGAACACTATGGTCGAACTATCAGCCTACGCTGGGGTGACCAGCCTCCCCGTAGTGACCAGTGAACAACCCAAACTCATGAGCTGAATATGGTGGTGTATGGGACACCGTATTCGGGCTGTCGGCCTACGGTAAGGTGACGAGCCTTCCCGTAGTGACCTTGAGTATAAAATAAGCCTACGATCAGATGACGAGCCTCTCGTAGTGACCTCAAGTGTGAATTAAGCCTACACCGAGGTGACGAGCCTCCGGTAGCGACCTATAGTATAAACTTGCGAACTTGCCTATCGTATGTGATTAACTAGGATTGCGACCCTAGATGGATCACTATTTGGGTCAATGATATAAAGGGAGGTATCTTAGCTTCCCAAACATGTTGTATGAATAGGTTTAATTAAGAACTTGGCTGATCACGCACATGCACCGCATTGCATGTGCCTTTGGCGTTGGAGTTGAATATAGCGGGAGTGTTGTATGTGCGACCGTGAGATGATGTCGTAGAGGGAGTGCAGGCAAGGGCATACATCATTATTACATCCCATCCTTGTATTAACCAGAGTACTTAGGAATGCTTGTTATATTATTTTATCATTACTACTTGACTGAATTGATAATATGTTAACCTTTGCCTTAAAGCTCCATTGAGTTGATCACTCACTCCCACTCTGAGACGGTGTTTTAAAACACCAACCAAACTCTGTTGTAGTTTTAGGTGACGGCGATGCTTACGAGACGGAGCCTGCCTTCTATGATAACGAGGAGGAGTTATCTTATCTGCAACTCTCTGGCACGTCTATATAGATCTGGAGTTGCGTCACTGGGGCTACAACGATATGGATTAGATGACATTACACTTTATCATTTTGTATATTTTAGAACTAAATATGTAATTATTTAACCTGGTAACATGTTCACACTCTGGAGACTTACAACAACTTATGTATTTTATATATCTATCACAGTCTTCCGCTTGCATAATTTAACTGTCTCTTGAGTATGATTTGTTGATTTGGTACAATCTCACTCATGTTTAATGCACTAATACAGATAACATTTAATCATCATTATCTATATATGTTTCATAAGTGATGCGTTGGAACTCGGGAGTTGAGCTTCTGCTCGACCCACGATTTTCAGGGCGTTACACAAGTGCCTCACCACACGCTTAACTTGGTCCCTTTGCCCAAGCTCCTAGGCATGAGCATTTACAGAATATATGGTGGATCAAATTGTAGGCATTCATGTGGAGGTGCAACCAAGTTACATTCCTCGAATGACAAGTACAAGGATCAAGCTGACATGCATCGGCGACAAAAGGTGTTCAAGGTGGGCAACCAAGTTATGGTCTATCTACGCAAAGAGATATTTTTGACCAGGACTTACAACAGGTTAAAGAACAAGAAAATTGGACCGGTATTGATCCTCCAAAAGATCAATGACAATGCTTACATTGTTGATCTTCCAGATAACCTAGAGATCTCGCGTACTTTCAACGTCGTAGACCTGACCAAGTATCATGAACCAAAGCGGGATGAGAACTCAAGGACAAGTTCTTTTAAAGTGTAGGAGACAAATATAGAGTGAGTTGCGGATGATTTCATGGCCAAGATGGACCAAAGAAGGCCCAATCAGGGGTGGAAGTGATCTAGACCATCAGAACCTTAAAATAGGCATATCTCATAAACTGGAATGAGTTATTTGACGTACCATATATGATTTTAGGGTAGGAGAAGCTACTTAGCCAACCAACACTACTATGTCAGGTTTCTGACACCGAATTTGTGAGATTCCATCAGATCGACTATCAAAAATCTATTTTATTTCTGTTTTTACTATTTATATTAAGTTTTGATTTAATCATAACTTTTGATTTATTGAGTTTTAGGAGTCGTGCACAACATGAAAACGGCTTAGAAAAATTAGGGGAATAACATGGTTAAGCCAAATTGGACACTTATTATTGTAGTTAAAAATCATGAAGTCTAGTAGAAATCATGACCGTCTATAAATAGTACGTTTACTATTTATAGTGAGTCAAGATTTTAGAGAGTTTGAGTTGGAGTTTGATTCTAAAACTTCTTCCTAGGATTGATATCACTATTTAAAGGATTGTAAACTTGTTTTTATTATGAATCAAGTTATTTTTGATTTTATTAGAATTTGTTTCTTTTCCCTCGTCAATTTGAGGAATCTCTATGAGGAGTCCAGGGAAACTCTATGGATTCGGAGTAATTATCCTTGAGGAAGATGGTGCTCCACCTCATCATGTCCATCCCCACGTCATTAACAATGAAGAAGATGACAGAAGAGGGTAGCGGAGAGGGATTTTCAAGCTTCAACGGCAGCAGGTTGCGATGGTGGATCGAGGTTAAGGGTTACAATGGCAGGTTGCAATAGTGGGTTCTGATGGTGGGTCAGAAGATGACAGATGGGGATGTTGCAGTTGACAATGATAAACAACTTGGATCCCAAGCTCTGATACCATACGAACTTTGTATAAACCATTATGCATCTAATCATGTATGGAGTATAAATATAGGAATGGATAGTTGTATACACAGTTGTACATGTACATATTAGGAAAAATATAAATCACTACAATTGTAAAATATTTACACACATGGACCTTAACTAGTGTAATAATCTTTAAGGTGGTGGAAGGCTTAGTTGTTAAGGTGGCCGATTTGGCATCAAGAGCCTGGATAGCCTTGGTTGTTAAGGTAATCTTAGCTAAGAGAGGAGCCTTGGCCTGAGCAGTAGTGGGGGATGGAATGTGTAGGAAGCCCACAGGATTGCCACTGTAAATCCTCTAGTGGGGACGAAGAAGAGAGACAACTTGAAAGTTGAAGAGGACATTTCTATTGCGTTAGTTGAACGTGATGGTTGTAAGAGGTTCCTGTAAGATACACTATTAACAACCATATCCCCTTGTTGGGGTATGAGCAAGTAGTGAAATTGTGCGTGGTGGTGGTTTTGTTTCCTTACTCTACTCCCGACGAAATCACTCTCTTTGAGTGTACCGATATTCACTATTGGAGGTTTTTCAACAAGTTCACTCTAACCTTTACAACCTTACACGAGGACCTACATCTTACACAAGAACCTGTTACACACTCCCGTCGAAGGCTCCCACAAGAAACTTTAGTTGGTTTTCTACTAGCTAACCAACAACCATAGTCCTAGTCCAAGGACTACATTTACTCTCACTAGAGGTTCCTACGGAGACTAACACACACACACCTGTGTCCAGTGAATTTGGCCCTACACAAGAGCCTAAGTCTTATACAAGAGCCTAGGTCTTATATAAGAGCCTATATAAGTTTGGGTCACAAACTCTTATCCTCAATCCTACATAAGGAAAGAAAATATGGACTTACTAATTGATATTTTACTTTTCAGATTGAACCTCATTGATGTGTCACACTCGGGTTGCTTGATCAATGCTCTCTCGTGCTCCAATCAACTCCCATTGTGCTCACCTGATCATTGAATTCGGTCTTCTTCTACTTTGTTGATTGGTTATGTAATGCCCATATTTGTCTAAAGTAGCTTTGGAGCATAGTATTGCATGTCATGTACAAAATCCTCGATTAATGTGAATGTTAACTTGTTTGGTGAATAAATTTTTATCTGTGATAAATTTGATATGAGTTCTTTTGTAAGAAATGTTTAAAATTGTCCCTAAAAGCCCCTATAAGCATTAGATTTCATAAAATTACTAGATCAAAAATGTATACATAAACGCCATTCACTTAGACCCTCGATTTGAAATCTTATGGTTTCCATGATCTGATCAAAGTGAACTTTTATCTCATACTTATCTATAATAACTTAACCATACAAATTGAATTTCAACCCTTAGATTATTGTAGAAGTGGCCCAATTGACAAATTAGCCCATTAACCTTTGATTTAGGTGACCATCAAGGAAAGTTCGTGTGTAATCATAGTTGAATACTTCTCTTCGTGTGAATGACTTAAGAGTTTCCATCATATGGACCTACTGTGAGATGTCTGAACACACCTTGATAAACCTTTCCTTAAGTGTTTTAGGGTTACCAACTCTTTCCAAATTTGTACCTTTTGATTTATCCATTTTCCACCATCAATCACAATTCAAATTTAGACCATGCATTGGCTTCATATGACTACAAGATCATATAAAATTTATATCCCGATTTATGATCTTACACTAATGATGACCGCTTCAAAGTTAGTTCTTTCCTTTTAATGCAACCGGTGAGATTTCAAATTTACATATTTCTCACCATCGATCAACCACTAAATTTTGCCTAATTGTTAGTCTATCATGACTATACACTTTTTTTTAATTATGAGCCTTGAGCATCAAGTGTGGACCGTTAATTAAGATCAAATATGTTTTCGCACCTAATAAGCCATTTTTCAATATCGGTCAATCTAAATTTCGAATCACCGAGAAAAGTATCCCGATTGTATTTGATGACCTCGACACCATAAATGAGTTAGATTTGAAGAAAGATAGCTTGAAATCCGCTTTCGGAAGTATCCCATTTACACTGGAAGAGGTGGATGCTCATCCCTCTGCAAAAGAGGGTGTGCGGGCCCACTCTCTCTCCCAAACTCCCCTAGCTGCTAGGGCTGAAAGTCAGGCAGGTTGGGTCGGGTTGGTGCTCAACCCTAACCCAACCCAACCCAATCTCGGGTTGGGAATTCTCAACCCAAGCCCAACCCAAGCGGGCTCGGTCGGGTTGATCGGGTTGGTCGAGTGTATACGTGCTAATATTTTCGTTATTACATTAGTTTATTATATTTCAATATAGGACTTATTTTTTGTATCTATGATTTGATTAATTATATATGTGATTATTCATCATAAAGAACTTCATTTTTTTTCTTTAAAAAAAACAAGCTAAAATATAGGACAACTACTCCTTTAAAAGTCGTGTAGCATAGCACATAGTCTATTTGGGAGAGAGAAATCCGACATATCTTGTTAGCTTGAGTCCTTGTAAATGACATGGATAAATGAGACCCGACATCACTAGTGTGCCTTCGACACAAACGATCCACACTCAATTATAATTTATAAGTAACTAATATATTGATCGGGTTCGGGTTGGGTCGGGCAACCCGAGACCTCAACCCGAGCCCAACCCAAGTTTTATCAGGTTGGTGTTTGTATAGCCCACACTTGAGATCAGACCCGATATATCCTGCCCGAGCCCAACCCAATGTCGGGTCGGTCACGGGTCGTTTGGGTTGAACCCGCCCAACTTTCAGCCCTACTAGCTGCACGCCCCTCTCCTATACCGCCCTTACATGTTTTAGAGAGAGAAGAGAAAGAAGGGCGTCCACCTAATGACTCCCCCTTCTCATCCAAGCCATACATCATGTGTGGACCTTCATCCTAAGCACATGTGCTCTTCATGGATGTCCATACAACTACTCTACTTTGGAAAGTCCTTAAATTTTTAAGGTTTAAAAAAAAAAAAACAAAAAATAAAAACAAAAACAAAAACACGTCACTTATTGGAAAAGAGACCCAACATTTGCCTTATCACCTGAGAAATGAGTTCCTAACATTTGTCTGAATAGACAAACGGTCAAACAATGACCGAATATCGCTATACACTGCATCTCGATGCTTGGATCGGTGGTCATGGTTTGAAACGGAATCAAATAATTTTAGCACGCTGCAAACCACACAAATGTCTGAATTCAAGACCAAGATGTTTATTATACGTCACGCTATACCAGAGCATCAAAGTTATCCATAAAAGAGTGTACACGGTTAAAAGAGAAATGCTCCTATGCTCTTAGAGCAATCTAAGTTATAGTGCTCCTAGTTGCATCGGTTTACTTGACAGTCAAAGTCGATTGATCCAAATTGTCCATTAAGTTCATAACACATCTCATTAGCTCCCACAAAAATATTATACTGATCAGATGATCCAATCCATGATTAATTTGGCCTTGTTTCTAAAACCATTCTTTTATATATATAAAAAAAATAAAAAAATCTAAGCAATGGATGGGACGATTAAGATGGCCTGATGAAAGTAATTCTTTAGAATCATAAGCAATTCATGATATTTCCTAACAAATTAATAAATCAAATCATTGATTGGACCTGTTTTTGTGGATATGATCGTGATCGTGACCATGATGGTCAAGTCCATTGATAAAATGGCTAATGCTTGGCAAATCTAGCGTGATGCTTGTGTGGTAGCCTAAGAAATGTGCTATATCAACCAAATGAACTGTCAATATCATTGGATTGGACTGTCTAAGAGTCCTAATGCAACTGGGAGCACCAACAGTTCTCTTAGAGCCCCGGTCCATTCCTCCTACTTGAAACCTAAGAACTGTGGATTCTTATCTACTGAGAGAGGAAGTAAGGGAGACCTCATGAAATTGGTGAAGGCGCTCAACTGTTGCAATCTCTATCCACAACAAAAATTAAAAAAATAAAAATAAAAATAAAACCCTCACCACAACACCACCTCAGCTGTCGGATTTTTTTATTATTTTAATTTTTAAAGTTTGCATTAGGTGAATTCCAATAGAAATTAGGAAAAGGAACAAAATCTTAAAAATACAGTTGTCAAGATTCAATCGATTCTTGTTACTCAGAAGAGTCCGATTTTGATACCTACAAGTAGAGTTAAAAAACGGGTTGACTCGGCCGAGTCATAAGTGGACTCGGTAACTCAGCTAACCTTGGAGTATAGTTCCCATAAAATTATTCTCAAAGAGAGTGCCACATGTGCATGTGTCGCCCACCCACTGGTGATGATATAAGTGGGATCCACCAGTGACCCAAATCCTACAAGAGCTTTGAAAAATTAAAAGGTGACGCTTTCCGCGAGAAAAAGATGGACATAGAAAATCCTATCAGGGCAGGTGAATCATGGCTCACGTGCCAACATGATTCCGTGAGTGATTGAGATGCGGCCCATATACCAGACACCGGATGAACGTACCTTGTCTGGAAATACATGTGGATCCGCTCATTATTATATCCGCCACACGTGTGTGTGTGGAAATGGTTCTATGCGGTTGACCTCAGGGGAACTTCCCATGAGATCGAGCTATGTGGGCCCCAACATAATGCATGTTGAACATCGACACCGTGCATTTCATGGGTCCCCTTTAAATTATGGGATATCCCAAAAATCAGCTGTATACGGAACTCAAGTGGGCCATACCATCTAAAATCATGTGAAGACATGCCTAAAACATATAAATCACTTGGTGGGGACCACCTGAAATTTGGATGCACCTGAAAGTTGGTCTGACCCCTTATCCAAGTGGGACACACATAATGGATGGGCTGGATTTGTGAACTACATCTCAGTAGGCCCAACAAATGATTATGAATGTTTTAACGGGAGAGTAACCCCTCTCAACTTTTGTATGTGGTGTGGCCCACAAAAGTCATGGACTGACCTGAATTTTAAGCCCAAGGCCCACCATTCCATGAGTGCATTTGACTTATGGGGGTAGATGTTCGACACGCATCACGTGAGGCCCACACAGCTCGACCTATATATATGTGTGTGTGTACCGGCGCATAATTAGCCAACTATTTATAATATAATTATTGAGGCCAACCAGATTCATGGTAAGGGGCATGTTCATAGTCCCACTAATAATTTGTACCAATCTCTCACATTGTGTCACACCTATGCAGTTCACCTCTTCACTCTTCACGTGGCAATCGTACCATATGTAGTGTAAATCAACTTAAATATGAGGAGTAAAAAATTTTGCACATGAGAGAACATGAACGGGTAGAGTTCTATTAAATATATTCTCTTTAAAAAATAAGAGTTTAGTTAAAATAAGTCTCTATTTCAACATTGAATGTTGAAATAATATCAAATCACATCTCTATCTAGCATTAAATGTTAGAATTCCGTTAAAAGTAACTCTCTAGATGTGCTAGCATCAAATAACATAAGGATCATAACAACTTTTTGATATGGGAGTCCAAAGACGTGGATACTCTATCCGACACATGATCCAAATAAGCAAGAGTATATCTCTTGTACATATGGCCACATGCAATAGGCTATACTAAGTTAAAAGAATAAATGAGACTTTCACAACTGATCACTTAAGTCATTTACAATGCTAAAAACTACAGGAGGGCACCACCTCTTAAAAGCTTATATAAACATTAGTCCATGAAGAGCTTCATGCCTCACGCCATTACAACAAAACCTAATTTTATTTATACATCCACCATGCATATTTATCTTTTTATATTTATTTTAATTTAATCCACCATCGTTGCTCATCTCATGGGGCCTCCTTAATTTATCTCTCTAACCTTCATCCACGGCATATCGTTGGATCAAAAAGAAAATCACTCAATTTTCAATGGAAGGCTGCTGGGCTTTCTTGCCACATACTAGGTGATTCTGTCGGCAATCTCGCCACGAAGTTTGGTCCACACCATACTACAAATGGATGATTGAATTACGATCTCTTACGATGTGCTTGGTTTCTACCAAGACCACGAACAAGTTGTCACTTCATTGGCTATCTCATCACAAAACTTGGTTCCAACTAATCAATGAACAAGTTGTTAAAGATCCACCTTCCATCAGTCATATTATCATGAGGCCGATTTTCAATTAAGTAACGAACAAACGACCATCCCGCACATCATGACCATCCCGTTATGAAGCTCGGTCTATAATTGAAAAACGAACAGATAATCATCCCTTAAGCCGATCATGAGTGGCGATATTATAAAAATTATTAATAATAAAATGCTTTCGCCTTTTATCTTTTTTCTCTATTATTATTGTTGAACTATGATGGCTATTGTGCTCAAAGAATAGTCCTTAGACATGAGGAAAAAAAAATCTATAAGGAATGACTAATCCCTACCCTTTAACAAATTGCTTTATTGTTGATCATAATTAGTGGTTGCAAGGATAGTTAAACCCTACGTTCAGTATCTAATCAATTTGACTCAACACAGGGACACCAACATTTAATCAAACATTAAATCAAGTATAACTATGATACGCCCACATAATAATCGCACATGAAATCTAAATATAGGTCCTCAATCGTACATATAGCCTCGTGTTATGGATTCAACCAACAATCATTAGCCTTGTGTTAAGTGTCCTAGATGGACATAGATGATGTAATGAAAATGGTACGTTATAATATAATATAATAAACTTTATAGGTCTACCGTGATGTGTCTCTTATACATGCCATACATTCATTTCACCTACCCATTTTAAGGGATGAACCCAAAATTGAAGCATATCTCAAGCTTAAGTAGACTACATCATGCGAATTGAACACCCAAAATTAAAGCTGTTAGAATATTTGTGTAATCTTATTACCATACATGTGCCAGAATATTACAATAATATTCTCTAGCATATTACGATATTATTCTTTATATTTATTGTCTTTCTATAATTGTTTGGCCTTATTCACACATAAATAGGCCCTCTTTGTATAGTTTATACACACATTGAAATACAGAATTTCTACGCCAATATCTCTTTTTCTTTCTTTTCTCTTTACTTCTTCATGGTATTAAAGACAGGTTCTTGTGGCCTATAAATTTTAATTTTTTTTCCGGCAAATTTTTGGTGCTCTCTCTTTGTGAAGGTAGGGCTGTTTGGAGTTCTTTTTCGCCTTTTTGCAGTCCAATATAGAATTTTAAGTCCAGAAACAGATTCGCAAGGTACAGGACTTTCCTCCCCTGAAAGATCCTCGCCTATCTCCGCCTCACGCACCACTACGCTCGACCTTCCTTGGCAAATTTCCACCACACACCGTTCCAATAGGTGTTTCACCACGGTGCTACCACAGTTGGCACGTTCATTCACCGACGAGCTCAACCCCGCTGAGAACAACCAATTCCGACACCGCACGCTCCCCCATGCGCCGACAATGTCTTTGAGAGTGCCGCCCATGCGCCTCACTCTCCGGCCTTCAATTGCACATGCCAGCTGTGTTACGTCTGTCACGTGTCTCATTCCTCACGTGACACGTCAACCCTAGCCAGCTCACACCACGTCATCTATCGCTTACGCCACCTTCAATATGTCTCAATCTGCCTCGAGTCTTGATTCAAATGTTCGTCCTATTGATTTTATATTGGATGGATCCAATTATAGTCTGTGGGCTCAGAATATGAAAGTCTTTTTAAAAGGACGTCAATTATGGCGTTATGTGACTGGAGCAGTCCCTTAGCCCATGAAGAATGACGGTGAGAAAGAAGATGCCTTTGCATCTCCTCAGGAAGAGTGGGACAGTATTCACTACAAAATTCTATCTTGGTTCATCAACACTTCCATTCCATCCATTAATAGTCTTTTTCCACGACTTGGGAATGCTAAAGTTACTTGGGACTTTCTGAAAAAATGATATAATTGCACCTATGATGCTTTATTGGAGTTTCAAGTGGAAGCTAAACTCTATCAGATGCGTCAAGACCCAAGTCAGTATATTGCTGATTTTTATTCTCAAACTAATTTTCTTTGGGAACAATTATCTGCCGCAGACCCTACGTTGGAATGTTTTAAAGACATTCAAACGTTTGCCACTTGGTTTAATCAATGAAAGTTTATGCATTTTATGATAGCTTTTTGAGATGATTTTGAATCTACTCGAGCTTCTCTTCTTCACTGTCAACCACTTCCATATGCACTGCCGATGGTTCCCATATGCCTGTTAGTCACATAGGGTCTATTTCTACCTCTAATATATCTGTTGGTGATACTTACCTTGTTCCTACATTATCTTTAAACCTTCTTTCCGTTAGACAACTATGTGAGTTAGGTATTGAATTGAAATTCTCTAACAAGGGTGTTGATGTACAGGATTCACAAACGGGTCAGCTGCTTAGGACAGGCCGTAAAGTTGGACATCTTTTCGAGCTCTCATATCTGTAGCTTCCTTCTTCAACAACCACTTCCATGGCTGCTATCACCGTCACTTCCAGTTTATTGTACTCCCGATTGGGTCATGACTCACTTCCACATGTCCAGTTCTTGACCTCTTAGGGTCATCTAGGATCAGTTAATTTTCAGTCATTTGATTGTATTTCATGTCGTCTTGAAAAATAGATAGATTTGTCCTTTAATAAAAGTGAATCTTTTTCTTCTGCACCTTTTGACTTTGTCCATTCTGATATTTGAGGTCCCGCCCTGATTCCGACTAAGGGGGATCTCGGTATTTTGTTATCTTTGTAAATGATTAAAGTCGTTATACTTGGATTTATCTTTTACGGCATTGGTCTGAACTCACAAATGTTTACCATAATTTTCTCAAAATAGTACAAACTCAATTTTCTTATATCATTAAAACTTTTCGTTCAGATAATGCTATGGAATACAAAGATAAATCTTTTCTTACCCTTTTACAACAAAATGGAATAGTCTTTAATCATTCTTGTCCCTACACCTCTCAACAGAATAGTCGAGTAGAACATAAACATCGTCATATTCTAGATACAGTAAGAGCATTTCTCATCTCTACTTCTCTTCTAGAAGCTTTTGGGGTGAAGCTGCTCTCACTACTGTTTACACTATCAATCGTGTTCCCTCACCTACCATCTACAATAAAACTCCTTTTGAGCTTCTCTATGGTACAATCCATAACTATTCCTTGCTTCGAGTTTTTGGTTGTGTTTATTTTGTCACTATTCCTACACATGAACGCACCAAACTTGAACCATGATACAGACTCTGTTACCTTCTTGGTTATGGTCTCACTCAGAAAGGTTATCATTGCTATGATCCTATAGCAAAACATCTTCATATTTCTCGTTATGTGGAGTTTTGGAAACATAAGATGTTTATTAGTATTTCTCCTTTTCCACGGTCTTCTTCCAGTTATGCTCCTATTTTAACTAATCCAACTATTGCTCTAGTACCTAACTCCTCTATAGAAATGTTAAGCTCCTTAGACATTCCTTCTATGGCTACTCCTAATCCAACTGACACATCTACTGATCCTCTTGCTACATCAACTGCCCCTGAGCCTGTCCAGGTACCTGCACTTCGTCACTCCGCTAGAGTAAGAGCCTCTCCTTCTCATCTTTAAGACTATCATTATTTTTATGCCCTTGCTACTCTTCACGAACCTCACACTTATCGTGAGGCTAGTACTGACCCTCTTTGGTAGAAAGGTATGCCTTATGAACTAAATGCTCTTACCAAAACTTATACTTGGGACCTAGTAAATTTGCCTTCCGGAAAGTCTACAGTTGGTTGTAAGTGGGTTTATAAAATCAAGACTCGGGCAGATGGATCAGTGGAATGATACAAAGCTTACCTTATTGCGAAGGGTTTCTCTCAGGAGTATGGTATTGACTATGAGGAGACTTTTGCTCCTGTTACTCGACTTACCTCTGTTAGATCTTTGCTTGCAATAGCTGTTGTGCGTCATTGGCAATTTTTCAGATGGATGTTAAAAATGCCTTCTTGAATGGTGATCTTGCTGAGGAAGTTTATATGCATCCTCCACCTGGCTATGATCATCCTCCTCACAAAGTCTGTCGTCTTCGTTGTGCTCTTTATGGTCTCAAACAGGCCCCTCAAGCCTGGTTTACCAATTTTAGTTCTGTTGTTGCTCAACAGGGCTTTGTCCCTAATGCATATGACTCTACACTGTTTCTCCGGACTACTAGTGCTGGTACTATTCTTATCCTTCTTTATGTTGATGACATGATCATTACAGGGGATGATCTCTCTGGTATTCGAGATCTTCAGCACTTTCTTAGTCAAAATCTTGAGATGAAGGACTTAGGGCAGCTTAACTACTTCCTTAGTCTTGAGGTGACTTTAAGTTCAAATGGTTATTATCTATCTCAGGCTAAGTATACTTCTAACTTGCTTTTTAAAGCAGGCTTGACTGACAGCAAAATGTATACTTTTCTTCTTAAATATAATGTTAAGCTTCTTGCTACTAACGGTGAATCTCTTCCCGATGCTACTTTGTATAGGTAATTGGTAGTCTCATATATCTCACAGTTACTCCCCAAATATTTCCTATGTTGTTCACTTGGTTAGCCAGTTTATGAGTGCACCACGCTCTACTCACTATGTTGTCGTTCTTCGTATCTTGCACTATGTCAATGAGACTTTGTTTCATGGTCTTCAATTTTCATCATACTCATCTCTGGAGTTCTGCTCTTATTCTGATGCTGACTAGGTCGGTGATCCTACCGATCGTCGCTCCGCTATGAGTTATTATTTCTTACTTGGTATTTCTCTCATTTCTCGGCGCAGCAAGAAAAAAATTATTGTTGCCTGATCCAGTACTGAGGCTGAGTACCGTGCACTTGCTGATACTACCGCTGAACTTTTGTGGCTACGATGGCTTTTGACAGACATGGATGTTTCTCTGTAACGTCTCAGAAAAATCCGTACAAAGGGCCGAGTACCACCTCAAGCAGAAATCCCTAAAGACCGTATACTGTGAAAATTAGACGAAAATTAATTAAGTATTAAACTGAATTAATCGGTGAATTAACTTGAACCGCTATCTATACAAATGGCAAGATCCAAACCCATTAAAATCACTGACTCAATACTACTTAAAAACCTAAGAGAAATTTCAAAAGTCAGTTGCTCTCGGGAGCACATTGAAACTCCGTATCGGACTTGGACCGCGCGTCGAAAGTCCGATGACCACGAAGCTATAGGGTTACGACCGCCTTATTGGGCTTGACAATTGTCGTGGGAATCAAGCCCAAATAGTATCTAGATACGCATAACTTGAGCCATGAGCGAAGCGTGTGAGAAACGCAAATATCTTTAGAAAATAAACCTAAACTTAAGTGAATTGGACCATTCGCTTGCGGGCGAAATTGAAGATTTCAGACCGTCAGTTTTTGACCGAACTTCACCCATGGACCAGGAAAATTTCCCTGCAAATATCGGTATACTTATGGCCTTGATTGAGTGACAACGACCGTTGATCTGATACAGGTCCGTCACGGTTGATCGACCTATTCAAACGTGCTAAAATCGCATCCTGGCCTAGATCTATTGTCAGGGAGCTTACTCTGTGACATAAGCATGACATAAGCAGGTAATGGACCTCCAAATGTGTCTCGTCTGCCCGAAACAGACACCTTTTGGCTATAACCTAAGTATACCATGGCCCTGGGGCCATTGACATCAATTCTGGGCCTATATAATGCCCTTAAACCACCTCATTCCCATTCCATACGAATTTCTCTAACCCTAGGAGAGGAGAGAAAAGAGTGAGGGGAAGAGAGAGAGTTCAGGAGATCGTTGCCAGGATTCACTCCCACTACTCCACGTGTTGATTCACCTCCCCATCATCGCTACGCGAATCATTTCAACTACGATTTAGGTAGGAAATCCTAACCCTAATCTTGATTTAGGAATCCAAATAGAGTAATCAATGAAATAGCTAACTTATTTCGTGATTTAGGTACTCGTTGTTCTGTATTCGGGAACATAGGATTCAAACCATGTTCAAAACGAGGATTCCGATGGAAGATGCCGACTATAAACGTTTTGGTTATGGTTTTCAAGGCTTTTAATGTCAGCTAATAATTTATGTCTGATTTGATTGCTGTTATATGATCTTAGTTATGACGTTTTCCATATATTATACATGTATGAACTATGTTGGACAAATATGCATTCTATGTATTTGTTGAAATGTTTGAATAAACTTGAAATTATGATTTGTGCTTGCCCTAACTATTAACTTAGAATTCATGTTTGTTGTGTGTATGACTCTTTGTGAAAGGATTTGTTATAATATATGCCGTAACTAATTTAGTCTATGTATGTGGTAATGTGTAGTCTAAGTGTTTGATAAAATGTCTGAATGAGAAAATTGTTGGTGAATTGTAATTATTAAGGGTATTGAGATATGATTCTCAATTACCTTATCTATATGTATAGTTTCCTTCAAACAACCTAAATTCTGATTATGCAGTTTATGGATGAAATGCAGCATTTGGTAATATATGTAATGTGTTCGATGAAATGCTTAAATGAGATCTATTAAATGCTTACATGATTACCACATATATATATGTTTAATGCATTTAAGTAAGATTGGGACTACACGTAGTCCAGACAATTGGTAACAATTCCTGTTTGGGTGACCGAATTAGTCTCACCACATTTGATACGTTTGGTGAATCCGGATCGTACAATGATTGTCGACAGTGGTTAGGTCACGTGAAGTGCTTATACGCTCCATGTTGATTAATTCACCGTGCGCTCGTACCAACCGAACTCATCTAACAAAACCGATTGACCTATTATGTGTTTACCATGTATGGACATCCCTGCTTGAATCTAAGGTACCACCTTCCAATGAAAAGATTCAATTCAACCATGGTACCACGATCCGCTAAGACTCATGAGCCGGGCATGGTGGTATGGGACACCATAGTCGAGCTGTCGGCCTACGCTGGGGTGATGAGCTTCCCCGTAGTGACCAGTGAGCAACTCAAAACTTGTGAGCCGAATACGGTAGTATCAGACACTGTATCCGAGCTGTCGACCTACGCTGAGGTGACAAGTCTCTCCATAGTAACCTCAAGTATAAACACTTGAATTTATCTATTCATTGCTTTCATTAGGGGTGATGCCGTACAACTTGCCTATCGTATGTGATTAACTAGAATTGACGACCTTAGATGGATCTCCGTTTGGGGTTAGTGATATAAAGGGAGGTGTCTTAGCTTTCCAAATCTGCTATATGAATAAGCCTAATTAAGTACTTAGCTAATACGACCATACACCACATTGCATGTGCTTTGGCGATGAAGGGCACGTTTAGGGAGTTTGACATGCGCGAATGGTTAACGGAGTCGCTTGTGAGGGAGCTTCATGCGAGTGCATGCATCATTACAGCATACCATCCTTGCATTAATAAGAGTACTTAGGATATGATTGTTATACTGCTTTATCATTACTGCTTGACTGAATTGATAACATGTTAACCTTTGTCTTATAGTACCACTAAGTTGATCACTCACTCCCACTCTGGGATGGTGTTTTAAAACACCAACCAGATTCTGTCGTAGATGTAGGTGATGGCGGAGTCTATACATCTGAGATGGACTTCTTTGACGAGGAGGAATTCTCCTATGTTCAGCTATCAGGCGGGTCTATGTAGACCATGCGCTAATCGACGGGATCACATGGATTAAATGGATTAGTCGGACATGTACATTTGATATTTTGTAAATTTTGAAACAATACATGTTATATTCAACTCGGTACCATACTCATACTCTGGAGGTTGCGACACCCTTACGTACTTATATATATGTGTTTTAGTTTTCCGCTTGCTAAATTAAATTGTCTCTAGAGTATGATATGTTGTTTTAGTATAATCCCCCTCATGTTTAATGCACTAACATGGAAAATATTTAAACATCATTATCTATGTTGCATAAGTGATGCATTGGATCTCGTGAGTTGAGCTTTGCTCGACCCTCGAAATCCGGGGCGTTACATTCTCAGCCGACTAGTTCCCCTCTTTATTATGATAATCGGAGTGCCATTCAGATTGCTCATAATGATGTTTTTCATAAGCAGATCAAGCATATCGAGATTGACTGCCACTTCATTTAGCACCACCTCCGGCAGGGTACACTACATCTTCGATTCATAAGCAGATCAAGCATATCGAGTTGATCACTCACTCCCACTCTGGGACGGTGTTTTAAAACACCAACCAGATTCTGTCGTAGATGCAGGTGATGGCGGAGTCTATACATCTGAGATGGACTTCTTTGACGAGGAGGAATTCTCCTATGTTCAACTATCAGGCGGGTCTATGTAGACCATGCGCTAATCGACGGGATCACATGGATTAAATGGATTAGTCGGACATGTACATTTGATATTTTGTAAATTTTGAAACAATACATGTTATATTCAGCTCGGTACCATATTCATACTCTGGAGGTTGCGACACCCTTACGTACTTATATATATATGTTTCAGTCTTCCGCTTGCTAAATTAAATTGTCTCTAGAGTATGATATGTTGTTTTAGTATAATCTCCCTCATGTTTAATGCACTAACATGGACAACATTTAAACATCATTATCTATGTTGCATAAGTGATGCATTGGATCTCGGGAGTTGAGCTTTGCTCGACCCTCGAAATTCGGGGCGTTACATTCTCAGCCGACTAGTTCCCCTCTTTATTGTGATAATCGAAGTGCCATTCAGATTGCTCATAATGATGTTTTTCATAAGCAGATCAAGAATATCGAGATTGACTGCCACTTCATTTGGCACCACCTCCGACAGGGTACACTACATCTTCAATTCATCTCCTCCGAGGATCAACTTGCCGATATTTTCACGAAGTCTTATCGACCTGGTCGACTACGTGATCTTGTTTTCAAACTCAAGTTAACTTCATCATCTCAAGTTTGAGGGGGGATATTAGAATATTTGTGTGATCATGTTACCATACATGTGTCAGAATATTATAATAATATTCTCCGGTATATTACGATATTATTCTTTGTATTTATTGTCTTTCTATAATTGTTTGGCCTCATTCATACATAAATAGGCCTTCTTTGTATAGTTTCTACACATATTAAAATATAGAATTTTTACAACAATCTCTCTCTTTTTTTCTTTTCTCTTTACTTTTTTAGAAGCATATGTACAAACAATAAAAATTCAGCCTCTATTGTTGAAAACTTTTTCAGGCCACAAAAGTTTTGGATGAAGCTCGTATTTGACTTTTCCCTACACCTTGTTTGTGTGACAACCTTATCAACAGGTTGGATGACAAATAAACATTGAATTGTATATGTAAAGCTAAAGGGACCATACACCACCGAACAGTAAGAATTCAAGGCCTATTATTGAAAACTTTTTGGTGGCCACAAAAGTTTTAGATGAAGTTGATATTTGAGTTTCCCTTCACCACTTTTTGTGTGACCTTACCAATATGCTGGATGACTAAAAAACATCGTTGTGAAAGAAGGTTTCAACGATGGACACTATTTCTTGTGGTGTGGTCAACTTAGCTTTGGATATGCTTTAATTTTGGGCTCCTGCCTTGAAATGAGCCGGGGTAAAACGGATGGAAGGTGTGGATAAGATACATACATCACTGTGGACCCCACAGAGTTTTTCTATTGTGCAACGTCTGCCCTTGATCTGGTAGCCCAATTGTGTATTTTTCTAGTGCCCCAAAATTTGATAGGTCCACTACTGTGGTTGGTTGCAAATGTACGAAAAAAAAAAACGAATGGTTTAAAAGGCATCGACTGTTATTTCACCGTCGTACTATCAAGTGGTCCACCTGGTGAGCAGACCTGTCTGCATTTAGGAGTGTAGACCGTTGTCTTATTAATGAGAATTTTTGGAGCATGGCTATCCATGGTAGTGTGCAGTGGACCTCAGGTTTAATTAGATTATCAAACAATGGCCCCATTCATGATAATTGAATTCTCATATACATATTTTGACAAGAGAGCACAATGGTTCAGTAATCCAGACCACTGGTTACCTATGTGGCACCTCCGATTAACTACAACTGAAAATTCACATTGATCGGACAAGCTTAAGCTTTCTTTTGACAGCTTACAATTAGATGGTCCACAGGTGATAAACAGCGGCACTCAGTTTCAACTGAAATATAATGAGCTCTTTTATGCTACAGCCCTTTTTTTCCCTTGTTTTATGGAGAGTCATCACTTACGCCCACCTACATGCTAGGGTGGCAGTGGGTTGCGCCAGGGTTGCCCAGGCAACCTCGGTGGGTGTTTGGCACATGGTATTTGATGGAATTATGTGGGACCGAAATGACATTGTGTAATGATTACGTGGTGTTAGGTTTTTCTTAAATTCCATGGGATGAAGATCATTCTATTCCTTGTTTGGAAGAAGAGCGGTGAAACTGTAGATCTTTAGATTTACTTTGAAACATGTTTGGATTGAATTGTGAAAGCAATTAAGATCTGTCCACCCTATGTAATGCGTTTGGAAATGCAGGACACTGCTAAAATTTTGTTGATGTGACCCAGTTACGTGGATCCCGCCATGGGTTATATTCACACCATGCATCCTTTTTGCGACATTATTTTATAGGATAAGCCCGCAAATCCGACAATTCCAAAGCTTAGATGGACCATACCACACAAAGTAGTGGGTACAATGACGCCCATCATTGAGACCTTCCTAGGGCCAATTGTGGTGTTTATTTTCTTTCCAACCTATTCAAAAGGCCACACAGAGCCGGATGGAGGGAAAACTCAAATATCAACTTCATCCAAAACTTTTTGTTAATCCCAACAAGTTTTCAATTGTACATGTTCAATCCCCATTGCTTTTTGTGGTGTGGCACACTTGAGCTTTGGGTCCACCTATTTTTGGTTTGATACCCTAAAATGATCTAAAAAAAATACATGGATGGTGTGGATATAGCCTACACATCATGGCGGAACCCCACGAAACTTGTCATGATCGAGAATCCATTAGAATCCAATGAAACCCTGGCGCAGATGGAGACAATGTACCTCGAGCTCAGGACGGCTTGAGAAGGTTTCCTGCTGCAGCCCCTATTTCCATAGCTCATAACTTGTTTTCCAAGCATACCAAGTTAATAGCACATGAAAGGACCAAACAAGATATGGTACTAAGTTGGTGGTATTTCCCATTCAATTCCATCGAACGACTAATACGTTGAACCAAACAGGCCCTTAAGCCTAGCCTTGGACCAGCCACTCTAATTGGGTTTAAAAGGCCATGGCTGTGGTGTGGCCCTGACCTTACATGGCCGGGCAGGTGAGATAAGTGTCCGCTTTTGAAATAGTTTAAATATAAGAATATTTTAAATTTATTGATGCTTTCCACGACTAGTCCCATCATAGAAACAGTTGGATTTTATCGTAACCCCAAATTCAAGAAATCCTTTAAATTAGACCTGCATTGCCTTAGAACCTCTCCCGGGCATCTTTGAACCGTTCATTTCTTTTGTTTGACGGTGGTCTAGTTAACAATTTGACCAGGCTAATTATCATGAGCCGAAGTCTAGCCTGGTTCAGCCACTCGGCATCAAGCATGGACCTGGTCTGCGGCCAAGTTAAGAGGCCCAGGCCTTGTCCTACATGGTCTGGCAGGTCAGGTTGAGCCCACTGCCACCCCATTTCAAGCCATTCATTACCAACCACCGTGATACTTTTGCAGGACTTCATGCCACGCAAATGGCAAACCCCTACTGTAAATATCCCTCATCTCGAAAATCATTTTGATCCACCCATTAGATGGGCCACACCTGCATGCTGCGTGGAACCATCGGTTTGATTGATTCCAAAAGCGGGGCCCACCTCATGAGCGGCCATACCTGATTTTGGTCTCAAGTATCTTCATGATATGAATGTCCCCTACAAGTGTCACACGCACGTGGCATGTTAGTTGGAAAGAACGGCAAGCAAGTATGACTGTTAGATGCTGTTGCCTGCCAGGATTTCTTTTATATCATCACCTGTACAGGCAACCGATCCACATCTTGTGGTACCACACATTCTTTTGCTGCCAGCACGCTGCTTTTTAGAAAATCAATACCATTAAAATAATAGGTCCCACCATGAAGATTACTTTTAGTCTAAAATCAGGCTGTTCAGCTCACTAAGTGGGCCACAGATGTTTCTGGAGTTTGACCGTGGGTTGTCCATTGATCCCAGCTGAGGCTCACCTGATGAGCGGACTCACCTATTTTTAGTCCAGGTGATCTTCATGGTACTATTCATGATACGTGGCATGGGTACGTTGCTAGAGGTTGTAGCACCTTGCCAGTAGTGACCACTTCTACAGGTGAAATGCTTGTAAACATGAGAAGCTTGCATGACTACGCGTCCTCGGGTGGGGGCGTGACTACCGGGCGCGAACTGGGGTGCTACCACACCAAGACCTGGACCGAGCCGGACGGTCCTTTTAAGGGACGCGGATTGGCTGGTGTACCACACCAGCTATATAGCTGGTGAATTGACGTCAGCAAGTTTGTGGGTCACATCAAGAGGCATGTGTTATGTCCAAACCGTCTATCCATTTTTCGAACCCGTCTTAAGGCTCGAGCAGAAAAATAAAACATATTTAAAGATAAGTGTACCACACTGCAGAAAGCGGTAGGTGATTGAAAGTCTACCATTGAAACCCTTTTGGGGTCCCAGGAGTTTCAAATCAATATGAAATTTGTTTTTCCTCTTCATCTTAGTATCTTTTAACCTTATGAACAGATTAGATGGAAAATAAGTGTTATGGGGGCCCTATAAAATTTTTAATGGTGAAAATCATCATCTTCACCACTATTTTTGGTGTGGTCCATTCAAGCTTTGGATATGATTCATCTATTTATTTATTTATAATCCTATAAAATGATCTCGAAAAATGTACAAAGAGTATGGATGTAATAAATACATCATCGTGGGGCCATGTAACTTTGATCTCCTTTGAACCGTTCGTATAACTTGGAGCTCGAAGAACGTTGGTGCTCGTCATCTTTGACAGGTATCTACATAGCTATATAGCTGGTGTGTGGTACACCAGCCAATCCGCTTCCCCTTTTAAGAAGCTTTGTGAGGCTCACCCTTATGTAAATGTTTTTTCCACACTATCCACTCATTTTAATAGATTATTTTTGGTGAAGCAGTGGGGATTGAAGGCTCAAGTGAACCACATCAGGTGAAGCAATGAGGATTGAATTCCTACTGTTGTTGGCATGTGGTTTGTTTTTGTAACATTTTTGAGTGTACAAGAATCAATATAACAACTCAATTAAAATCAATTAACTTTGACCTTAAGTGTCAAAATAAGTAGATACGTCTTATAAAAATGTATTACTAGAATATGAGAAGATCAATAGCATACCGACGCACTTGCAGAATTTTATAATAATCAATGATACTTAAAGAGTGTGGTTTTTCTTCTGAAAGTAAGTTGCATTTTGCTTTTCACAAGAAATAATTTTTTAGTATAGAAGTGTATTAAGATAAAATGACGTTTTGCTTTTCATAAGAACTGACTTTTTAGTATACCAGTATAATCAGATAAAAGCGGCGAGAATAATCTATTAAAAAAAAAAAAAAACTACTTGATATTCGATAAAGATCAAGTGTATTGTATTAGTATAGAATAGGATTGCAATTTCAAATTACTTTTATTGGATTATTGCTATTCATAAAATAGATTGAGATAAAAGACATATTTGATTTAGTTTGATTGATGTGAGACGCCGTATTCTATTGATTTCCTCTACTACTTATAGATATTTCCTTCCAATGCTCCTTGTTCGGCTGCGTCTCGCCTCTTAGCCACTCGACCACACTTTCTAATGCATTCCGTTTCTCTCAACCGCACTCCTTGCTAAATCTTTTCTGAAATGACACGTTTCCTCTACTAATTGGCTTCCCCAAAATTAAGCTACAACAGCGGTTGAAAACTGATGTTTATTGGCCAACCAGTACAAAAAAAAAAAGCATAAATATTAGCTTAATCCAAAACTTCTACTTTCCCTCAAAGTTTTCAACCGTCTATTTTTAATCCCCACTGTGTTTCATGTGGTGTAGTCCATTTTAAAATTTTCAGCCTCTTTCTAGGGCTCATTTTCTGCCTCTTTTTCGACTCACACCCTAAGCGATGGGTGGCACCCAATCGGCACCCACCCATCACCATCGGCCAACATGAATGGAAGACTTCACGTGAATGAGATCCACTCCTTCTGTCAGGTGGCCCATTCCGTCGTAGATTCAAAACTCATATGCCTTACACCATAGGAAACAGTTGAGATATGATGTCCTAAGATGATTCAAATTGCCTGTGAAGCCTTGTGGGATGCATATAAAATCCAATAATCTAGGTCTTTTGCTTGTCAATAAATTTATATTTGTTGTAATTTGATTGGGCCACATCATCACACACTGCATTTTAATTTTCGTTTGTTGTAATCTGATTGGGCCACATCATCACACATTGCATTTTAATTGCTGTTTGTTGCAATTTGATTAGGCCACATCATCACACATTAGGTGCAGACAACTTCAGAACAATTAGGATATAGGAAAAAGGAATTTCTTGGATGCAATTTAATGCAAAAGATTTTCACAAAGATGCTAACAGGCCCATTACCGTGTTTGTGGGAAATCTACCCTGTTCATCCATTTAGTGAGCTCATTTTTATGAGAAAAGAACAAAAATGTCGCTGATCCAAAACTCAAGCCACACCAAAAGGGAAATTTGGGGAAAGAAATACCTTCGTTTGGAACTTTCCTAGGCTCTAACTTGATGTTTATATGCCATCCAAAATATTTATAAGGTCATTATCACCAGGATGAAGTGAAAATACAAAAAAACAATGGCTTGAAACAAAGCTTTTATAGTCATAAGATTGTTTCAACGGTTCTCACTTAATCCCTATAGTTTCCTCTCGTGTGGCCCACTTGAGTTTTGGATCCACTTAAATTTTGGTTGAATGTCGTGAAATGATCTCTCGAAACGGATGAATGGAGTAGATTTCCCACAAACATGGCCGTGGCCCCACTCAACATATTTGCGTAGGAACTTCTTCTGAAAGGCTTTCACATGAAATCGGCTTCCGAATTTCATGTTTATTTCAAACAGAGTATCCGAATTCGAAATCCAAATCCACATCTAGATCCAACGGGCCGCACCAGGGCAAATGGATTTCCCCGAAAATCATGACATTCGAAAGCTCAGGTGGACTACATCACGTAAATTTTTAAATTTTAAACATGATTTCTAGGGCTGAAAGTTGTGCGGGTTCAACCCGACCGATCCGACATTGGGTTGGGCTTGGGCAGGATGTATCGGGTTTGGTCTCAGGCTTGGGCCATACAAACGCTAACTCGATAAAACTTGGGTTGGGCTCAGGTTGGGGTCTCAGGTTGCCCGACCCAACCCGAACCTGATCAATATATAAGTTCCTTATAAGTTAATTATAATTGAGTGCGGATCATTTGTGTTGAAGGCACAAAAAATTCCAATGCCATCAAGTTTTATTGGTCCACATCATTTCCGATAACTCAATCTAACAAAATACGCCAGAGTTCTTTCTCTCAAATAAATTGCTTAATATACAATACGACTTTAAAGGAGTAGTTATCCTATATTTTAGTTTGTTTAGAAAAAATATTCTTTACGATAAATAACTACATATATAATTAATAAAATTATAGATATAAAAAATAAAACTTGCATTGAAAATATAATACACTAATATAATAATGAAAATATTAGCATATATCTACGGACCAACTCGACCAATCCCTCCCGCTTGGGTTGGGTTTGAGTTGAAAATTTTCAACCAGAGATTGGGTTGCGTTTGGTTAGGGTTAAGGCATAGGAACCTTGGGTTGGGCTAGGGTTGAGCACCAACCCGGCCCAACCCAACCGGCCGGACTTTCAGCCCTAATGATTTCCCACCGTCCGTTTGACTCAGGCCCCGCTTAAGCCTTGAATTGGACCGATGGTTAAAATACATAGGGAAAATGTGGTGGCTCACCTGATGGACGGGGTGGATCTGATAGCCCGCCCTTCTTACGTCTATAGTCAGCTAGCGCAGTCCTTGTAGAAATGGACTGTAGGTGAAGAGACCCTCCAGCCGGTTGTAGCTGACCAGCCACCAGAATTGAAAATTTAGGAGAAATACATTGATGCTCTGGCAGAGTGTGGTAGATGATACGCAGGCCGTTGGAAACTACTCGGAAATTTCTTACATAGTGTGCAAATAATTCAAAATAAACCGTCAAAACTGTGGGGACCAGTTTAGATGCATCATAAACAAAAAATTATACTTATTTGTTTACTGAAATATTCCATTGCTGGACATTTATTAGACCGTTTGGAATTGAAAACATCAATGGCCTTATTTCAAAGAACAGGGGTCCACGAATCAGAGGTTAGGATTATTCAAAACACCTAATTTTTATTTGTAACTTAAATAAAGTGATTTTCCAGAATTTAGAAGATTTAATTTTAATTAATATAAGACAGTTATACCATTTGTAAGTGCCTGCGTATCAAGCATCATAGGCAGCCGGAGTATCAAATAACTCCGAACCAAAAAAAAAACCGTGTACAGTGTAAAGACGAGGGTCGCGTATCATATAATACCCCACTTTTATTACAGCATCTTGATTCGATCGAGAGAAAGGCAGCCTTTTCTTCGTCCAGTCTTCTGTCTTCTCGTTTCTCTCGGCCTCAGAAGCGGAAGGACAGAGAAGCGTTCTCAAGGTAATTGAATCTTCTCGCCTGATCTTCTTCCTTTCGATTCCGATCCGATCCGATCTCTTTCTCGCGTTTTCTATGTATTTGGATGTAAATTTCGTATTTTTCTGTGCCCCTTTTCGTCTTTCTCTCTTTCTAGGGTTTTTTGCGAAGCATGCGCCTGGAAATAGGGTTTAGGTTGTATCTGGATCGAGGGTTCCTTGCATTTCTTGTACCTATTGCACGATCAGACGGTCCGATCTGGCGGGATGTGCTCAGATCTTTCCGACTGGGCCATCTATGATCTGATGCTGTTACTGATGTGTGTTTTGGTTGTTTTCTTGTAGCATGGAACAGATCTGAGACGTATTCATTTCAATTTCTTCGCTGCTGAAAGTGTTGTTGTGATAGATCTAACCTTCTCCGGTACACGTGGCAGGGTTTTGGTAGATCTACCCTCCTGCTGTAAACTTGGCAGGGTTGATGGTAGATCGGGACCATCCGCCTAGTGGGCTCTTCCGAGGATATATTATGGTTGGAAGACCACACTGATCGGACAATGCTAGCTGTTTTTTCTTTTGAGAGTTGACAGTCCTAGCTGTTAACTGCTAGCAAGTTTTGCTTTGTACTGTCTGTTTGTTGATCGCCAATTGGATATGAACAACTGATATGTTTGATTTTTTGAACCATGGGCCATACATGGCAGAGCCCACTAGACAGATGGTCACTATCCACCATGGGCCCTGTTGAATGTGTGGTGTGGTGGGGGTGGTTCGATCATTGGTGAATGTATGGGACTTGGACTGAACTAGCAGCCTTTTAGCCTGGGTCAGCATTCCATGCATGTGTGCTGCTCCTTTTAGTGATCCGGCTTGTTTCTCTGGTTGGCCTCACTGTGGATCAGTGATGACATAGGAAATACCTCCAATAACAATCCTAGCCATCTGATTGTTGGCTTGGGAATGGATGGTTGGAAACGAGATATACATTGGACCATATGTGATGGCTAAATGCCCATCAATTGGATTTCTAGAATTTCCTGACACAGGAGGTTTTGGCCCATTTCCCATCCATGGTGTATGCCCGCCTGTAAGGAATATGGCCTGAACAAACAACAAGGGAGAGAGCATTCTTTTTATGGTTATGCTCTCAAGGCAGTAGCGCATAAGTTCTTGTTCTCCTAGTTGCATTGGGACACTTTAGATAGTCCAATCCATTGATCCAGACTGTCAATTAGGTCCAAACAATTCATGAGTTGTCTCAGTGCTCTCAAAGCACTACAGGTTCTAGTGCCCCTAGTTGCATTGGGACACCTTAGACAGTCCAATTTATTGATCCAAACTATTAATTAGGTCCAAACATTTCATGAGCTACCATGCAAACACCGCACTTATTTGACAAATATTAACACCATTTGATCAATGACCTTTAATATGGACAGTCAAGATCATTTACAGCTCCAATCAACAATTTCATCCATCTATTTGTTAGGAACCATCATGGATTGCCAATGATTCCAATGAATCACATTTATTAGGCCATTATATCCACTCCATCCATGGCTTGAAAAAATGATGACTATAGAAAATAAGGAGAAATAAACTATCAGTGTGACTTTTGCAATGTAGTCCATTAAATGTGCCCTGGACTTAATGGACATTTTAGATCGATTGATTTAACTGTACAAGTGAACTGATGCAACTATGAACATTATAAGTTATAGTGCTCTAAGGGCCTGTTTGGCCGGACGGATCCCATGGGATTAGGAGGGATGGGATGGTAAAATCCTGGGATATGCCAAACAAGCCAAACAGACCCGGTGAACTTGTCTCGGGATATAGCAAACCCATGGATCTTAAACCAATCCACTGACACCACCATCATTACCTTAAAATCCATCCCATCCCATCCCTCCTAATCCCATTCAATTGTGCTTGGGACGTGTTTGGACGGACGGATTGGAAGGGATTGGAAGGTAAAATCCCGGGATATGCCAAACGTGCCAAACAGACTCGGTGAACTTGTCCCGGGATATAGCAATCCCATTGATCTTAAACCAATCCACTGACACCACCATCATTACCTTAAAATCCATCCCATCCCTCCTAATCCCATGGGATCCGTCTGGCCAAACAGGCCCTAAGAGCACCGGAGCATTTCTTCTATATTATTTAGTAATTGGAAACAAACTTGTCAATTTTCTAAAAAAATAAAATAAAATAATAAATAAAATAAAATGGAAACTCACTTGTCTCTCGACTAGTAGCGTTCCTTACATTTGTTACTGCTCCCTCATACATATCGTTAAACATGTCATACACAGACATGTGTGTGAGTGCATCATTTTGTTATGTTGTTTTTTGTGATTTTTGTTTAACCTATTAGATCTGCTTGTGTTCTGTATTTTTTCATTGCAATTCTTTGTAAGAAACTGATTGAAACTAGTCAAGCTTCTCATGCAGTTAGATGGTGAAATAAAACTATTTATTAAGTTCAGCTTTAGTCCATCTTTCATAACCTCTTTGTTGATTCTTTGAGGACAATTAAATATGATCCTGCAAGTAAATCATTGCTAAAATTTGGTGTAGAAACCATAATTCTACCATATAATTGGTTCATGTACCTCTCAGTCACTATGACCCATGGATAGGTGATACTCCAGATTGATTGGGTACATGCACAATTATGGTTGCAGATCGATGTTACTTAAATCTCCAAGCCCAGGCAGTGAGATGAAACTTGAGTCCAATCCTGGCCCAGGCCCATGTCCAGCCGTGGCAGACAGACTAGAGCCCGGCCTGCGCAAAAAAAATGGTAGACTAAAGCCCGAGCATGCCCAGCCCAAGCCTGAGCATGCCAGTCCTTTATTGGAAGATCATTGCCATCACTTCTCTCATAAATGGGCTGCAAATGCATTGAAGTACAGCGCATAGGGAAAATAGTTCAATAACGAGAGAGAGAGAGAGAGAGAGAGAGAGAGAGAGAGAGAGAGAGACGAAAAGATCCACTGTGAATCTCTGCACACGTGCCTATGTGAGATCTAAGTCATTTGTTAGGTGGGTCTTATGAACATGTAGCATCTCACAGATCATACTTATCCAATTGTCATGTGGGTCACACTCATATGAGAAAGATGGATGGTAAGAAAAAAAATTCATCAATGGCCTATATTCATTGTACGCAAGCAACTGCCTGATTGATGGTTGAGCCTAGATTTTGGGAGGTATGCCATGTTTATTACCGCGTGATGCATGTTTGAGATTTCACACATATGTACAATGTGGGTATGTGTGCAGTGATTCACCTCTTCAGGCTATTCATATGTTGCTTTAACATTTTCATTTGAAAATTCAAACTTTTTCTGCGAGTCCCAAGGTGGCAAGTCTCCTGTGTGTGTTCACCATCATTTTCAAAATAGTGGTGACTCTTACCATACACATGGCATGGTTATATGACAAGCCAGGCCATTTAAATCTCTAACCCAGTTATGGATGGAGCATAGACTGAAAATTACGAGCAGAGGATAGTAACCATCTGATTTTACCCATACAATTTGGATCACTCACAGTTTTACTTTTGACCATCCATTTGATAACATCAATGGATGGCTAAGATTTGCTCAATCATTGTGATTTTCAAGATATGGTCCTTCTAAAATATGCCTCCAATTTGAATGGGACTCTGGATAACCGCACATGGGTGGCACACATGATGGGCATGAGTCACCAACATTTTCGAAATGGTGGTGAAACAGTTTATCCCAAGGTGAAATTGTATGTAAAACTCCCCATCTCAAGGTGAAATTGAACGAAATACACCTGTCCCAATTTGAAATTGAATGGCAATCATTCATATTTTGAAGGATCTTGATGATCTATCTGCATGTATAGAAGGTACATTGTACACAACGTGGATGTATTTCACATAATCTCACAAATTGTAGGTTCCACAGGTGATGGTCTATAGAACACAATTTACAGTAATGATATTAATTGGGGCCATTTGTGAACTTGTTGTCCTGGTTCGAAAAATGATACTGTTTTGTACACACAGGATCACTACTCACAGTTTTGAGGAATGCTCAGACTAACTTAGTGAATTGTACATCTACCATCTGTTGAGTTGATACAGTCAATGTGTCATGTGCGCACAATATATAGATGTATTTCACGTAATCCTACAAATTGTAGGTTCCACAGGTGATGGTCTATAGAAAAAAAATTTACAGTAATGATATTAATTGGGCCATTTGTGAACTTGTAGTCTTGATTTGAAAAAATTACCATTTTGTACACACAGGATCACTAATAATTTTGAGGAATGCTCAGACTATCTTAATGAATTGTACATCTACCATCCGTCGAGTTGATACAGTCAATGTGTTACATGCTCACAGTATATATGATGCTGGAAAGATTAGCCCTTGGCACGAAAACCAGGCTAATCAACTCATCTGGTTGGCTCTGTGTGTGTATTGAGTCAATCCATTTGCCATCCATTGTTTTCTATGGCATAATCCACTTGATGAGTGGATTGGCCTTATTTTTTCTAGTGTTTTAAATAACAAATAGTATGTAGCGTAGCATTCACCCATTTGATCAAGGTTGCACAATTTTTATGATATTTTGCGCAAAATTAGATTGATGAAACTGATTTAATATTGTTACTTGTATTATTCTACTAAAATTAACTAATTTTTATTGAAAAAATGTAACAAATCATTAACAAACATTAATTGATTTGAATGTTGTAGTGAAAAGTAACTAGTAATGCGAGCTATGTAGCTTGTAGCAAATTATCATGTAGCATGTAGTGTGTGCAAATTATCAAGTAATATCAAGGTGTTCTGTATCCGTTACGATACGACCGCAAAGGCCAATATGCATCGGTAATGACCGTGACTGTTACGAGATACGGGGGTGAAACGGGGCAGTTGATTTTTTGGGATTATATCGGCCATTAGAGGAGCCTTAATGACCGTTATAGGGTATAACGACCGTTACCCCCATAACAATTGAAAAACGACCATTTATTTTATTTTATTTTATTTTTCCATTTTTCTCATTTCAAAAACTTTCCTAAATCATTCTACAATAGATTTCGACTACTTTTACTATAGTTTTTAAGATTAAAACTGTAGATTGAAGCGATTTGGGAGAATAGAAGCTCCGAGGGCCATTTTTTTTCAAAAAATTGAAAAAGTGGTACTTTGGGTTTTTTTTTTTCTTGTTGTAATGCTTGATTATGATGTGTTAACATTAGAGACACATAACCAGGTTCCTCAATTCACTGGACAACCAAATACAACACTGTCACCAAAGAGTGGACCTTTATGCTACCATAAACATATTCAAAACAAAAAGTGAATACATATTTGGAATATTTGCATTATTCTGAATTTTCTACATATTTTTCCAGAATTTTTCGGGCAAAAAACAATTTTCAACTGTTACAGCAGATACTCATGTCGGTAACCGATATGGAATACCTTGAGTAGCATATGCTACACGCGACTTAAACTATTTTCATAAGCTATGCAACGTTGAGGCTAAGTTCTACATAGCATAAGCTACATGCTACATAGCGTCGCTATTTAAAACACTGATTTTTTCGTCCAATGATTTTCAATGTGTGGTCAACATCCTTCAAAAAAAAAAAAAAAAAAGAAGAAGAAAAGAAAAGAAAAGGAAAAAGAAAAAACGTGTGGCCAACCCTTTTGGCACCTTGGATGTAGCATAGCGTGCAACATTTTGGCAATATTTTCTCAGTGGTTGGTTAGTAGAATCCATTGAGATGGATATGAAAATTCCTCATTGATCTCGTATCCTATCAATGAGTCATGTACCTTGGATTATGTCAATCAGTTCAAGTGAGATCAAGGCCAGCACAGCAGAACTTATGTATAGTATCCCCTCTGCCAAGGTGCGTACTAACCAGCTGACCTAGCAAGCTTGTATGCAATGATTCACATATCCTATAATGAAAAAAAAAAATTGCGTGGGTTTATGTGTCAGAACAAGGTAGCAACACATAAATCTGTTTTTTTGTGTAACTCTACATGCCACAATATGCCAGCCTCTCCAAGTGCTGATAAAGGAAGAAAGAATGATGTTAGGCTGTCGGTTGGCAATGGTACATTTTCCAAGCAATTGCAAGAGTTCCCCTTTTGAATCTTGATTAGTGAAAATCATATTCATAAAGTCAACCCCAAATAGTTTGGACAAGGCTATGATGATGATGATGTAGGGTCTGCCAAGGTAGGGAGGATCCTGCAAAATTGGCTTACGCCTTAATCTGGTTTTGCTGGGTCTAATACTCTCCACATCTAATTCTATCATATGAATGTGGACCTTCCCCAGTATATGTATATGCGTGCGTGTGCGTGCGCGTGCATGCATGTGTCTATCATAAAATGTGAGTGAATGCGAAAAAGAGTTAGCATGGCAATCTCATGAAGAGGGCATGGAGCTGCCCAAATTAGATTAAGGCTCAGTCCTGTTTTTGCAGGATCCCCAACCCAGATGGGCCCATAAATTTGCTGCAAATTGAAGAAGACACTTATAGGACTACCACTAACTAATCAGAGCAGAACTGTTTCTCACACATAAATCTTTCCTTTGCACTGCAGGTTTATAAAAGATGGCCGAAGAGGATATTCAACCTCTCGTCTGTGACAATGGTACCGGAATGGTCAAGGTTGGTCCAAACCCTAACCTGTGCACTAGTTTCTTTCTCAGTTTCAGTGCAACTTTTTTCAACTTTTGTGAGTATTACACAATTTTTTGCTTGATATTCTTTTATGTTTTCTACAGGCTGGATTCGCTGGTGATGACGCTCCGAGGGCGGTATTTCCTAGCATTGTTGGCAGGCCTCGCCACACTGGTGTCATGGTTGGGATGGGCCAAAAGGACGCTTATGTAGGTGATGAAGCACAATCTAAAAGGGGTATCCTTACATTAAAATACCCTATTGAGCATGGCATTGTCAGCAATTGGGATGACATGGAGAAGATCTGGCATCACACATTCTACAATGAGCTCCGTGTTGCTCCTGAAGAGCACCCGGTGCTTCTCACAGAAGCGCCACTCAACCCCAAAGCAAACAGAGAGAAAATGACACAGATCATGTTTGAGACCTTCAATGTGCCAGCCATGTATGTTGCCATTCAGGCTGTCCTTTCTCTGTATGCTAGCGGCCGTACAACTGGTTAGTATCAACTGCGACCTTTATGCATGCATGTGGACTTCCTTTCTTCCATAGGCTGCCTTTGGATGCACAAAGTGAAATTAATTGTACAAATTCAAGAATAAGTGAAATGATAATGATGCTTCCTAGTCTTCATAATGTGGACGTAGTTCTCAAGTTGCAGTTACATTCATAGTCTAACTGGAAAAAAAAAAAAAAATCTAATTGCAGTTTGTCTAGTCCGTTAATGTGAATGCCAAGGAAATAAATGTATTGTACACAAGTGAAATGAATTGTACATATTCAAGAGGAAGTGAAAAGATAATGATGGTTCCTAGGCTTCATAATGTGGAATTAGCTGCTGAATTGCGGTTACATTCATTTCAAGTCAACTGGAAGGAATGTAAATGCAAATTTGGGTGTCTAGTCCCCTTAATATGAATGCTATGGAGATATATCACAATTTGGTTATTTCCACTTTAGACAAATAATTGCAAATCAATTCTACATGGGATGCATTTATATGATTTGCTCCACTGAATTTCATCTTTTTCCTCTTAACAGGCATTGTGCTAGATTCTGGTGATGGTGTTAGCCACACAGTGCCAATTTATGAAGGATATGCCCTCCCACATGCAATCCTTCGTTTGGATCTTGCGGGGCGTGATCTCACTGATGCCCTTATGAAGATCCTCACTGAAAGAGGTTACTCGTTCACCACCACCGCCGAACGGGAAATTGTTAGGGACATGAAGGAGAAGCTCGCATATGTTGCCCTTGATTTCGAGCAGGAGCTAGAGACAGCCAAGAGCAGCTCTGCTGTTGAAAAGAGCTATGAGCTGCCCGATGGGCAGGTGATCACGATCGGAGCTGAAAGGTTCCGTTGTCCTGAGGTCCTCTTCCAGCCATCCCTTATCGGCATGGAAGCTGCTGGAATCCATGAGACCACGTACAACTCCATAATGAAATGTGATGTTGATATCAGGAAGGATCTGTACGGTAACATTGTTCTCAGTGGTGGCTCGACTATGTTCCCTGGTATTGCTGATCGAATGAGCAAGGAAATTACAGCCCTTGCCCCTAGCAGCATGAAGATCAAGGTGGTGGCCCCACCTGAGAGAAAGTACAGTGTCTGGATAGGAGGCTCCATCTTGGCATCGCTCAGCACCTTCCAGCAGGTGAGTCTTGCGTTGCAAGTGCTAATGTTACCTAGAAACTTCTACTTCATGGAGTTCTGGTGTGCCAAAACTTGAGGATACTTGGACATTCCCTGACATGACCCACCATGCCAAAACCCAAGTGTCCTATTTATGTTGTCTAAGAGTACCATGTGTTGGCCACCTCAAGTGAGGTGTCCAAGCCTATTTATGTCATCTAAGGGTACCATGTGTTGGCCACCTTAAGTGAGGTGTCCAAGCCTATTTATGTCGTCTAAGAGTACCATGTGCTGGCCACCTTAAGTGAGGTGTCCAAGCCTATTTATGTTGTCTAAGAGTACCATGTGTTGGCCACCTTAAGTGAGGTGTCCAAGCACATGAATCTTGAAGTTTCCTTCTTTTGCTTATGAGTTCTTACTTTTTTTATATGTATTTTTTTACTTGTCAAGTAAAAAATTATCACTTCAAGCTTGCTTCTACTTTCCTGGTGTTGAAGAAACTATTCGTGGGGATCCCCTCTCACACCCTCGGCTTTACTTCAATATTTTATTCAAGTATGATGACCTGCATGGCAAAGAATCAAAAGTTCTCGTCCTTTCATTTTGGTTATCTAATCTTTTAGGGCCCGTTTGGCCGGTCGGATTGGAAGGGACTGGATGGTATTGGAAGGGATTGGAAGTTAAATCCCGGGATTGGCCGGGCGTGCCAAACAGACTGGATATAGCAATCCAGGGATATAGCAATCCCATGGATCTCAAGACAATCCATTGACAACACCATCATTACCTAGAAATCCATGCCATCCACCCTAATACCATTCAATCCCTTCCAATCCACCCGGCCAAACGGGCCCTTAGAGAGCAATTCGCATTCTATTATCGGTGCAAGCCACCGTCTCTTTGGCCTGTTTGGACACCCTCTGAAATGGTCTTTGAGGCCTAAACACTGATACAAATGGCAGTTGACCTTGTGTGTTTGGATGCACTTTGCAAACCTTTGTCTCATCTCCTGCTTGACAAAATAGGCATTAGAACACTGACTCAACAAAAACTAACCTGATTGGTTTTTGCTGGATCGACCAAAAAGTGGGCCTGAAACTTTCTTTGTTGGAAAACCCCCTTTGAGGAAGTACTTCCAAATGGGCCCTGGAAATCTTTGTTGTTGCTGTTTGTTAGTTTAAGAGTTTTTATGTTTTATTGTACTTTTGTTTTTATTTTCAGTTTCTCTTTTTCTTAATTTTATTTATCAATCAATCCATTTTTTTTTTTAAAAAAAAATATTCATGTGTAGAGAGAACATTGCATCCATGGAGTTCTTTTGGTGGGTTAGAAACTTGGGCCATTTTGACACTTATGGCACTTTGCACAACATGTCTCACGAACATTGGCAACCACCATTTTGATTTTGATTTTTTTAATTTATCGTGTGCCGACTCCTGGTTCCTTTTTGTTTGCGGCAGATGTGGATAGCGAAGGCTGAGTATGATGAATCCGGTCCATCTATTGTGCACCGGAAATGCTTTTGAATTCCTGCAGGCGGTGAGTCTTTTCCATCTTTCTAGTTTGGCTTCAGCATTGTGTCTGGTTATGTGAACTTGGTTTGATTGAGATTTTCTCTAGAAGACGGCTTTTGCCATGTATGCGTACTTAGGTCGAAAGCTTCTTATCGTTGTTCTGCTTCTCCCGCTCGCTGCAATGGCTGCCACTGATGCTGCTGATGCATGGCCTAGTGAGGAGAAAAAAAAACCCATGAGTTGCGTCACTAGTTAGTAGGAAGGAATGCCTGGGTTCATTTGGTTGTCATGTGTGATATTCCTTTCCTTTCTCTTTGGTTTTTATTCCTAGTCTGTTATTACTGTATTAGAAATTTGATTTGGTATGTCATCTTGCAGTTTTTGAAGGTTGAAGGTAGGTTGTTGCAAACTTTTGGTTTTCTGATGTAGCTACCAGTTTTCAGATATGCTCAGCTTTTCTGAGGATCTACACAGTAGTCAAATGGCATTGAGTTGGTATTGGCAGGGCAGAGGTTTGGTAGCCCCACTGGCACCACTTTTGGACACAACTTTACACAGGACATAGTTCCAACCTGGCAAGAGTTTGGAACATCTGACCACTGCAGAGGATGGCCTCCACCTTGGAGATGATGACCATATGCAAAGGTCAGGGCCGTCCACTCATCAGGTGGCCTGCACCACCCCCATGCAAAAAGAATGGATTGTTTGATAGAAGTTGCAATGGTCGACATTCCTTGCACCTGGTCGACGCTCCATCAGGTGGCCCGCACAGATATTCCACACTTTTGGCGGGTTGGCACCCATGCGAAGATGGCATACCTCCTTCGCAGGATTCTACTTGATATGGATAAGGAGCCAGAGCTTTTCTAAGCCTACATACGTGTGCAATAAAGCTCATGTACATATTACACGTGCCAGCATAGCACGGTAGGTCCCTGATCCAATCAATCCATCAGAATGGCACCACAATATTGATGCTATGGAGCGAGAATCAGGTTGATCCACTAGTCAGGTGGTCTACTGTTCGCTAAACACATGTACGGCTCCGAAGTTTTCTGCCCATCTGCCTGTTTGCAATATTGGGGCCCACATGTCGAGCGGACAAGATCTTCTTTTTTTGGGGGAAACATGTAGTTGGTCGGACTAACCCAATGGATGGAATGGATTCTGCACCCATGTACCAAGCTGTCACATGTGAGTTGTGTACAGAAGTTTTATTGCAGGCTTGGAGTTGGAGCCATTCATGCAGATGGGAACGGATTGGCTACTCCCCCTGACACCAGCCCTGGGGCTAGTGATCGGTGTGCTGTGGACCACACTATGATGTATGTGTTTCATCCATTCTGTTAATTCATTTTTAAAGATGATTTTTGGGTTCATCCCAAAAATGAGAGATGTATACATCTCAGGTGGACCACACCACATGAAAATAATAGAGATTGGATATCCACCATTAAATTCTTCCTAAGGCCTACTGTACTGTTTATTTGACATCCAATCTGTTGATTAGGTTATACAGGCCCAGATGAAGGGAAAAAACAAAAATCAGCTTGATCCAAAACTTTTATGGCCCCCAAAATGTTTTTAATGGTCAGCACTCATTCAACACTGTTTCCTGTCATGTGGTCCAATTGAGATTGGGATATACCTCATTTTTGGTCTCATACCGTAAAATTATCTCTAAAAATAGATGGACGGAATGGATGAAGCACATACATCATGGAGGGCCCCACAGAGCACCGACCACCAGCCATTGGCTGGTGCCAGGGGGAGTAGCCAATCCATTTCCCATGCAGATGAGCTACACAAGCGTCTCGCATATGCTGCTGTGGCATGTACTCTAGGTTCAAACTGTTCCCCGGTTGGGGCCTCTGGTAATAACTAACGAGGCTAACTTTAAGACAGGCTAGCCCACTCAATCAAGTGGGGGTTATACGTGTAACTGCGATTACTTTTTTACATGTGTCCCACCTGATGAGTGGAGCAGCTGGGCTTATTTTGGGCTAAGGAACATTTGGTAAATGATGAATGTTCCAAAGACGTGATCGGCTGCCGGGACATAACACGTGCACTCTATTTTGTGGTTGTCATTGTAAATTCCAAATTCCGTGCGGTCTATGTCCTTGTGTACCCCGAGGATTGTTGCTGAATGAAACTGAGCAAGTACTTCTTTGGCACTTGCTATGTGTGCAAGATCCGGACTGCTCATTAGTTTGCCCTGCATTGTAGAATGCGTTACAAATAAATGAGTCAATCCACAGGACGCGGATTAGCTACTGACAGGTCGAGTAGCGAGACTCACTACTGAAGTGACGTCACCAAGTTCTGTGGGCCCCACCACACCGTCCAATCATTTCCAGATATTAGTGGACCCCACCATAGAAAACTGTGGGGAGAACCTTCCTAAGGTCCACCATGATGATACCAACGGTAATGCCTCGATTTTTCATGGCTCGAGTTTGCACTTGTGCCTGATAATTTCGGGTGTTAATAATGTAATAATTGAATATTTCAAAATTGTGTATTTTTTTATTTTTATTTTTTCATTTAAATCACATCTACTTCGAGAATAAAACCAACCATAATATAAATTTTATTTCATTTAAACATAAAAGTTCAACTAATCATTTAATGTTCACTTAGGTGAGAACTTATTACAAATATCCAAATTTGTTGCATGAAACATAAATAAAGCTAAACTAACATGAAAGCAATGATAATCTCACATCACTCGTAATCATTCATAGAGAGATCATGCATTACCCATATCTTCAACATGTATACCCCCTGCATCATTTATATGGTTGAAATGGTCAATGCCTTATTCATAGTGATGATTATCTTTTAAGATTAATACAATTTAAGTAATTCCTCAAGAGTAAGACAATCTAAATGTTCCGATACTTTCGGTACTTCACCACTACGAAGGGTATCGGTATGTACAACCAACCTATATGAATGCATGCATAACAGTGTGTATGACTTATCATATATAATGACCATCACATTATGTAATATAATTCATAAAAATTCAGCTCGCTTCGTATCTCATAACTATAGAGATTCATCGGCGTGTCTAACATGGTTAAAATCATATATCAAACATAATTCCAATATGGATAAATAATTCATAATTATCCATCGACTTATTAACATGGAAATCACATTAAAAATCAAATTATATACAACTTTAACGCGAAAAAAAAAACTACGTATAAATTCAACTTAAATTGGTGTAAGCTTAAACGAATCCCTCACATTAGCATTAAATGTAAACTCTAGGTAGATATCGGTGTTGAAATTTTTTTACATGAATTACGACATCGCTCGAGCAAAAGGGAGACACCACACGTGTGGAGAAGAAAGAGAATGGATAAATGTGTAGCTCTCTCTCTCTCTCTCTCTCTCTCTCTCTCTCTCTCTCTTCCTTAGACGTGGGAAGGGGGGAGTGCGTGAGTTTTTAAGTGGAGAAGGGGCGTACGCCCCCTTTTGTAAAGGAGAGAGCGAGAAAGGGTGTGTGTCGCATCCCACTTGAATTGGGTTTCTGAAGTTTGTCTTTTCTAGCTATCTTTCTTTAAATCTAATTCGTTCATGGTGTTGGGGTCATTGAATAGAGCTAGATTCTATAATTCTCTTGGTGATTCGAGACTTAGATCGTCTTATTTTAAAAATTCTCTTAGCGGGTGCCAAAATAGACTTGATATCAATTAATGGCCCATACTTAATGATGAGATCTCAATTTTGGAGAAAATGTGTAATTAGGATAAACAAAATTGGGCAAAATTTGATGGTTGATCGATAGTGGAAAAAGCATAAATATGAAATTTCATATTTTGTACTAAAATGAACGATTTGGCTTGAAGGCGATCAACATTCAACGGTGTGGGATTATAAATTAGGGTCTAAGTTTTGTATGATCTTGTAGTCATATGAGGCCACAATGTAGTCCAAATTTCAGTTGCGATTGACGGTGAAAAGTGGGTCAATCGGAAGATCCAAATTTAGAAAGAGTTAATAAGCCCAAAAGGGCTAACTTCATGCCCAAGGAAAGACTTACCAAGCTTGGGTTCTCACATTTCATACTCAATCCATATGATGAGCAATTCATGTCGTTCATATAAAGAGAAATATCCTACTATGACTATCCATAAACTTTCCTCACTCGATGGACACCAAAATCAATAATTAGGGGGATGATTTATCAATTTGGCCAATTTTACAATGATTTAATGGTTAAAATTCGATGTATATGATTAATTTATAATACATAGTGATGGTATAAAATTTCATATTAAACGTATCATGAGAACCATATGATCTACAATTTAAGGGTCTAGGTTAACGGCATTTTCGTAATTATTGCCGATTTGAGAATTTTAGAAAATCTAATGATTTTATTATAAAAGTAGTCATATTTATATCACTATAGATAAATATTTATTCACCAAATAAGTTAAAATTCTCAAAGGGAAAATATATATATCAAACAACATAAACCTAAGCTTAAACAGTAACATCTGAGATGTTACAATTGATCATATTCAGGTTAGAGAATAGATATAAGGTTAGGACATGATAAATTGGTGACATACACATGTATATACTAAATTAAATTTCATGGTAACACTCGAGAATTTCAATACTTGAGTATTGAAAAGTTCGGAGTGTTACACCACTAGATATGTTTCATTGCTATATGAAAATGGTAAAACTATAGTAGAAATGTGTGTTCTATCTTAAACTTGGATTGAAATGGATGATTGTGGTGGATAAAGTCCACTTCAATCCATTTTATTATTCTATGAAGATAGTAAACCTATAGATGAGGAAGGTATTAAAAAATTGATTGATAAAATATATAAATTCATGTCGTTAAGCATAAAATCATCTCCTTAAATGTAACATGTATCATGATAATTCATACACTTGCATCATATGTGGTGGCGGTAGAGGATGAATATATGTTAGTGATGGGTAGTTGGATGTGTATTGACACTTGTATTAGGATATGATTGTTGAGAAGAGAGCATGAGAGGGGAAAAATCCCATGTCGGCTTAGAGTCAGGCCTACCTGCGAGCCACCAACCATTGATCTTGGCTTGGGTGAGTATTCTAGATGTGTGATATCCCTATTATTGAGGACAGGTGGGGAAGAAGTTTGACGAGCCAACTTAACGACGGGCCGAGTTGGGTTGATGTGACTATAGAGCAGGATACCCAACTAGCAAGGTCGGTTAGGGTGTGAAAAAAATATGTCCCCCCACTGGATGGTTTGGGTAGGAGGAACAAGACTCTAATTGATGGTTTTCATTTCCCCTGCTCCCGAGGACTGGTGGTCCCCATAAAGGTCCACCGGCTAGTTTGGTAGAATACCTTACAGTCAAGGACGAGTGTGTTGGGGGCCGTTGCACAAAACTTTAGGATCTAGCCTCCCAAAAATACTAGAATTATGGGATAATGAAGCAATGAAATAAATTAAAGCACAAACCACACAACATAAGATTTTTACGTGGAAAACCCTCAAAGAGGTAAAAACCATGGGACATCGTCCATAGCAACAATTCACTATGAAGAGAATATTACAACCGATCATAATCACACACCGCTTGGATCAAACCTTCTTTACTCAAGCAGGAGTGGATGAACAATAAGAGAATAATGAAAAAAGGAAAGAGCTCACCGATCATGAGGATGTAGAAGCGCTGAGACGTCGACTGTGAAGTAGATCACCTGTACGAGCAGAATCTCCCTTCCACAAGTTTCCTCTCTCTCTTTTCTCTCACCCTCTCTCACCTTTAATAGCCTTAAACCCTTTAGAAAACCCATGCAAAGCTTTAGGAAACTCTCTTGCATTACCCTAGAATAACCCCATGACCCCTATTTATAGTTTAGGCAACTTCCTTTGACACCTCTTGTGAAACCGCTTCAAATTTACACAGTCCGCAATAAATCCGGACTGAATATGCGTAACTCTCGACTAGTCGAGCCGGGTGCTCGACCGGTCGAGCTTGACCCTCGATTGGTCGAGTACCACGGAGTTCCAAAACAAATAGCTCGCTGGACTTTGAGTCGAGCACCGCTCGACTGGTCAAGCGGCCCACTCGACCGGTCGAGTAGCGTGGTAATGCCAAGATTTGTGGCATCTGATCCGCACCCATATCTCCTCTGAACTGAGGAGGAAAACCCCATCAAATCTCTCCCTTTCCGACTCAGGAGGAATTCACATTCTTTAAGCCAGTCAGGTTTCTACAAATCTCAAACTTGACCTTAAGTAAAGCCTTGGTCATCATGTCTGACCCATTATCGTCCGTGTGGACCTTCTCAAGCTGTAACACATTTTGTTCCAAAGTATCCCTAATCCAGTGGTAGCGAATCTCTATGTGCTTCTACTTGGAGTGCTGGATTAGATTCTTGCTCAGGTGTATAACACTTTGACTATCGCAATACACCACGTGCTGCTCCTGCTTCAGACTAAGTTCTTGTAGGAACCTCTTCATCCAAAACATTTCTTTATATGCTTCTGTGACCGCAATGTACTTGGCCTCTGTCGTCGACAATGCTACGATCTTCTGTAGCTTGCTCTGCCAAGAGATCGTTCCCCCTACAAACGTGAACATAAACCCCAATGTAGACTTCCTGGGGTCTATGTCACCTGCCATATCTGCATCTGTGTAGCCTTCTAACACAGGTTTTTCGTCACCATAGCATAGGCTCAACTTGGATGAGCCTCTTAGATACCGCAATATCCATTTCACTGCTGCTCAATGTTCTTTACCAGGATTGACAAGATACTGGCTGACAACACTAACCGCATATGCTATGTCGGGGCGCGTACATACCATAACATACATCAAACTTCCTACTGCTGACGTGTAAGGTATCTTTTGTATCTCATCCACCTCTGCCTTCGTCTTGAGACATTGAATGTCTCTCAATCTGAAGTGACCATCCAGTGGAGTACTGACCGACTTCGCTGCATTCATATTGAACCACTTTAGGACTTTCTCAATATACCGCTCTTGTGACAACCAAAGCTTTCTGTTGCTTCTGTCACGAGTTATATCCATTCCTAAGATCTGTTTAGCTGGGCCCAAGTCTTTCATAGCAAACGACTTTCCCAACTCCCGTTTCAGCCCATCAATCTTCTTAATGTCTTTACCCATGATGAGCATGTCATCAACGTATAATAGCATAATTAAGAAATCACCATCTGAGAACTTGCGCGTGAACACACAGTGGTCCGACTTAGTTCTTTCATATCCGTGATTTAACATGAACAAGTCAAACTTCTTATACCATTGCCTTGGAACTTATTTTAGCCCATTCAATCTCTTCCTTAGCCTACACACCATATACTTTTTTCCCTTGACTTCGAACCCCTCTGATTGGTGCATGCAGATCTCTTCTTCCAGGTCATCGTGGAGAAAGACAGTTTTCACACCTAACTGCTCTATCTCCATATCCATGCTAGCCGTCAACCCAAGCAACACTTGTATGGATGTCATCTTCACCACCGGTGAGAATATCTCCTCGAAGTTTATACATTTCCTCTGACCAAACTCTTTCACTATAAGTCTGTCTTTGAACCTCGTTTCTGAATTCTTCTGCTCAATTTTCTTTCTGAACACCCACTTGTTGCTAAGAGCTTTCTTGCCCTTAAGCAATTTCACCGTATCATAGGTGTGGTTCTTATGTAAGGATTCCATGTCCTTTTACATATCTTTCAACCACTCTCCCTTATGCTCGTCGGCTAGGGCCTCAGAATAATCTTCCGGCTCTCCCTCATTAGTGAGCATAATGTACTCATGCGGTGAGTACCTCTTAGACGATTGTCTGTCCCTAGATGTCCTCCTCACGTATGACTCAACAGGTGGATCATGTGGGGGCTGCTTCCCCTGTCCATATTCTGTAGGAACTACCTCGTCCTCTGTGCCTTGCTGTACTCCCTCGTCATTAGGTACCACGGGAGGAATAGCCGGATCCATGTCCTCTAGCTCACTTGAACTAGGCTGGGTCTTCTTTAGCTTGTAAATGTCTTCTATACACTGATCTTCAAAGAAAACCACATCTCTTCTCCTAGCGAGTTTCTTCTTAGTTGGATCTATAATCTGTAGCTAATTTTTTCATCACCGTACCCCAAGAACACACATTACCTGATATTCATATCGAGCTTGGACCTCTGGTCCTTTGGTACGTGAATGGATGCCTTGCATCCAAACACCCTGAGATAACTGTATGATGTATCTTGTCCACTCCACACCTTCTCAGGTACTTTTCCATTCAACGGGGCTGATGGAGACCTATTTATCAAATACACTGCCATATACATTGCTTCTCCCCAGAACGTCTTAGGCAACTTTGCATAGGATAACATGCATCTGATTCTCTCTACAATGGTGCGATTCATTCGCTTCGCCACACTATTATGCTGGGGGGTCTTGGGAACCGCTTGTTTATGTCGTACACCCAGGGACTTACAATACTCATGAAAGTCACCAGTGTATTCACCACCATTGTCAGTATAGCTACACTTTAATGATCTACATATCTCTCTCTCGACTATAGCATGAAACATTTTAAGCACACCAAAGACCTCGTCCTTAGATTTCAAAGCATAAACTCAAACCCTCCTAGATGCATCATCTATAAAAGTGACAAAATACAATACCCCACCCAAGGTTTTTGTCCTCATAGGACCACAAATATCAGAATAAACCAAATCTAATGCATGCACTTTATTAGCATAAGAAGCAGATTTAACGAATGAAACTTTATGCTGTTTCCTTGATAAACAGTCAATACAAGTTTTGAGAGGTATACCTGTCACGTCTAGAAGGAGCCGCTTCTTTGCTAGTAATTGAAGCCCATTTTCACTCATATGACTTAGACGCTTGCGCCACATGTTAATAGCTGAATCTTCCGCTGCGTTCAACCCACCCTTGCACACACTTACACTTTGCTTGTAAAGGGTGTAACACTTCTTTCCTCTTGCTGCGATCAATGAACCCTTGATGAACATCCAACGCCCACCAACAAATCGGCTTTCATAGACATCATCATCCAACCTTCCCGTCGACATCAAGTTGAGGCGAAGGTCTGTAATGTGCCTCACATCCCTGAGAACTAATGTACAGCCCACATCGGTCTTCACACAAATATCACCGACCTCTACGATCTTTGATATGCTAGAATTTCTCATCTTCACGGTCCCAAAGTCACCTGACTTGTAGCTTATGAAGAAATCCCTGCGTGGAATCGCATGAAACGAGGCTCCCGAGTCTATCACCAGCCAGTGTCCTGACTCGTAGCCGTGAGACATACATCGTGATCTGCTGAAAGAATGACTACAACGTCACCATCTGAAGTGACCACAGTAGAATCTGATTCATCTTCCTTCTCGTTTCCTTTTCCTTTCTTGTCATTCTTCTTCTTATGACATTCATGCTTGTAGTGGCTCTTCTTGTCACAATTCTAGCATTCAACATCCTTCCTGGTACTCGACATGCCTCTTGATTTATCTCAGATCTTCCCGCCATTTCTTTTCTTTCCTCTCCCTCGATCTTGTATTACAAGGGCCTCTTGTTGAGTAGACCCCTGAGACTTCCTCTTTGTCTTCTCATTGAAGAGACGACAACTGGTTACCTGTTCCATGGACATCTTTCAGTCTGGCGCGGAGTTACTCAAAGACACCACCAATGTCTCCCAACTATTAGGCAATGAGCTAAGCAATAACAAAGCCTTTAATTCATCGTTCAGGACCATCTTCATAGTGGAGAGCTGGTTCAATATATTGTTAACTTCATTCATGTGCTCAGCCACAGAACCACAATTTTTGAACTTGAGATTCACAAGTCGTCTTATCAGAAATTTTTATTGCCGGCTGTCTTCCTCTTATATAGTCCTTGCAGTTTCAGCCATAGGCTAGCGGCTGAGGTCTCCGTAGACACATAGTGGAATACGGAATCGTCCAGCCATTGTCTAATAAACCCCACCACCTTCCGGTCAAACTTCTTCCAATCATCATCTGACATATCCTTTAACTTTGGTGACATGGTTGAATTGGAGAATACAAGTCCTTGCAATAACGCTAGTCCTCCATCTTAGCCTTCCATATGGTCTAGTTAAAACCAGTGAGACTGATCATCCTTGATGAGCCACCTTCCATAATTCAGAACCAATCCCACTCCATTCAACAAACCTTAACGTTTTAATACCACTTTACTGGGGGCCATTGCATAAAACCTTAAGATCTAGCCTCTCCAAAACACCAGAATTATGGGATAATAAAACAATGGAATAAATCAAAGCATAAACCACACGACATAAGAGATTTTTACATGGAAAACCCCCAAAGAGGTAAAAACCACGGGACTTCGTCCAGAGCAACAATTTACTATGAAGTAGAACGTTACAACTGATCACAAGCACACACCGCTTGGATCAAACCTTCTTCACTCACGCAGGAGGGGATAAATAATAAAAGAATAATGAAAAAAGGAGAGATCTCACCGATCACAAGGATGTAGAAGGGTTGAAATGTCGATTGGGAAGTAGATCACCTCTACGAGTAGAATCTCCCTTCCACAAGCTTCCTCTCTCTCTTTTCTCTCACCCTCTCTCACCTTTGATAGCCCTAAACCCTTTAGCAAACCCTTACGAAGCTTTAGAAAACTCTCTTGCATTGTCCTAGAATAACCCCAAGATGCTTATTTATAGTTTAGGTAACTTCCTTCGGCACCTCTTGCGAAACCGCCTCAAATTTACGCAGTTTGCACTAAATCCGGACAGAATCTGCGTAACTCTTGACTAGTCGAGCCGGGTGCACTCGATTGGTCGAGTATCACGGAGTTCTAAAACAAATAGCTCGCTGGACTTTGAGTCGAGCACTGCTGGACTAGTCGAGCGCCCCACTCGACCGGTCGAGCAGTGCCCTCGACTGGTCAAGGAGCGCGGTAATGCTAAGATTTGTGACATCCGATCTGCACTACATCTCCTCTGAATTAGGGAGGAAAACCCCATCAGAGTGGAGGTCGATCTGAGGGGCCCACCGGACAGTCCGAGTAGGAGGAACCTGGATCAATGATTGCAACCATCGACCCTACCGCTGAGACTGGTGGTGCTGCTTGGGGTTGTTTTGTTGATGGTATATATATGTGCAGTATGTTGAGTATATAGGGAGTAGTTCTTTGCATTCACTTTTGCATCGCATTCATGCTCATATTATTTTTACTGTTTTACATGATACCTGCATTTACTTAATATTTATAATATTATCCTTAGAATTGTTGTGGCATAGAGAGGTGTACCTACTAGGTTCTTTTGAGCCTATGCTAGTTATTTATGCATTGTAGAAAACCTTAGCAAGTTATATAAGCAAGCAGGTGACAAGAGCTCCTCGCCACATGGTTTAAGATTCTTCCTTTAGAAATGAAAATATGCAAATACATAATGTATTTTGAGAACAAAATCAAATTTGGATGTTCTATGCATATTGTCATATCTTGGGTCTTGCCATGATATCTTGTAAGACTTTACCATGTACTTGAAATGATAGGGGGAACACTATCATTCAACTACAAAAAAAAAATATCCTCCTTGTTGCACCTCAAGAGCATGGTTAGGGGTCATTGGGCACCATGGATTTGAGGGGGTTTCAAATCCCTCAGTTGTTTGGCAGCATAAAGTAATAAAGTAAATGGGGGTTTCAAATCAGGGGGTTTCCAAGAGGGGGTTTGTAACCCCCGGTGAGAGCTTGGATTACACCTAAAATCATTTCAATAGTTGCAGGTGTAACATGTATCACTATACACTATCATTCTATTGGGCACATGGCCCACTAACGATGATCAACATCGTCTAAACATTGTTCATGTAAATCAGCACCGTCCAAACATTGTCCAGCACCATGCAAACATTGTCTATGTAAATCAACAATTAAAAATCATTGGTTAGTCACTCAGACATGATCTTGTGCTTGTGGCCCATCCGAGACTTGGAATTTCATCATTTTTGGGCAAAGCATATATTTTAGTGGGCTTATCACAACCACTGTGTCAAAAATTACATATCTCACTAATTAGATATATTAAAGTTTGTTTAATAGTTAAATTCAAACCCCCAACCCCCATAAATATACCATGAATAGGAACTTTTGGATTAAAGTTGAGTGCCAAACACACTGGGAGGATTGCAAATTCAAGGGGTTTCTAATCCCGGTGGTTCCGAATCCAGGGGTTCGAAATCCACGCACTCAAACAGGCCCTTAGGGTTTGGGAATTGTTTTCGGAGCATGACATCACATACATGGAAAAGCTGACTTCCTGGGGAAAACTTTAATCAACTCAAGTTCACGTGACAAACAAAACACAGAGTTAAAGCAGAATGGAAAGGGGAAAATGTCTCACGAGTTGTGGGAATTCAAAAGCATTTTCGGTGCACAATAGATGGACCGTCATCATCGTACTCAGCCTTCGTTATCCACATCTGCCTCAATTAAAAAGGAAAAGAAAAAAGACTCAGAGTCAACACACAAGAAAAGACAAAAAAAATAAAAATAAAAATCAAAATGGTGGTTGCCAATGTTACTGAGACATTGCAAAAAGTGTCAAGTATAAAATGGCCCAAATTTCTTAACACCCCCTCCCCTCTCCTCTCTTTTCGACTGGGTATTTTAGCTCCTATTTTTTCTAGCAGTAGATGAGACAAAGGTATTACTACAAGTCTTGATAGCATGATCAAAATGGCATTATAGCCTCAAAAGCCCTTTCAAAGGGTGTGTCCCATGGTGTGCCGTAAAGGCCATTATGGGCCGTAAAGGTAATGGTGGCAACCGTTACGCGTTATGGGGTCATAATGGCCGTAACAGCCGTTATGGCAAAAAAAATGACCGTAATTACTGTTAAAGACGCGTTACGTCCCCTATAAAGGCCATAACAGCTCCGTAATTGTTTGTTACAGGGCAGATACAAGTTTTCTGTATTTTTTAAGCAACAATATGAGGCAAATACAGGTTTTTCAAGATTTTTTTCAATAAAAAAGAGACCGTAATGGCCGTTACAGGGGTCATAACAGCTGTTACGACCCGTACCGTAAAGGTAACGGTGGTGCCACTACCGTTACGGAACACCTTGGTGTGTCCATGAAGTAGAAATTTTCAACTAATACTAGAAGTCGCAGGCACAAGATTCACCTGCTGGTGGGTGCTAAGCGATGCCAAGATGGAGCCTCCTATCCAGACACTGTACTTTCTCTCGGGTGGAGCCACCACCTTGATCTTCATCCTGTTAGGGGCAAGGGCTGAAATTTCCTTGCTCATTCGATCAGCAATACCAGGGAACATAGTCGAGCCACCACTGAGAACAATGTTACCGTACAGATCCTTCCTGATGTCAACATCACATTTCATTATGGAGTTGTACGTGGTCTCATGGATTCCAGCAGCTACCATGCCGATAAGGGATGGCTGGAAGAGGACCTCAGGACAACGGAACCTTTCATCTCCGATCGTGATCACCTGCCCATCGGGCAGCTCATAGCTCTTTTCAACAGCGGAGCTGCTCTTGGCTGTCTCTAGCTCCTGCTTGAAATCAAGGGCAACATATGCGAGCTTCTCCTTCATGTCCCTAACAATTTCCCGTTCGGCGGTGGTGGTGAACGAGTAACCTCTTTCAGTGAGGATCTTCATAAGGGCATCAGTGAGATCACGCCCCGCAAGATCCAACCGAAGGATTGCATGTGGGAGGGCATATCCTTCATAAATTGGCACTGTGTGGCTAACACCATCACCAGAATCTAGCACAATGCCTGTTAAGAGTAAAAAGATGAAATTCAGTGGAGCAAATCATATAAATGCATCCCATGTAGAATTGATTTGCAATTATTTGTCTAAAGTGGAAATAACCAAATTGTGATATATCTCCATAACATTCATATTAAAGGGACTAGACACCCAAATTTGCATTTACATTCCTTCCAGTTGACTTGAAATGAATGTAACTGCAATTCAGCAGCTAATTCCACATTATGAAGCCTAGGAACCATCATTATCTTTTCACTTCCTCTTGAATATGTACAATTCATTTCACTTGTGTACAATACATTTATTTCCTTAGCATTCACATCAATGGACTAGACAAACTGCAATTAGATTTTTTTTTTTCCAGTTAGACTATGAATGTAACTGCAACTTGAGAACTACGTCCACATTATGAAGACTAGGAAGCATCATTATCATTTCACTTATTCTTGAATTTGTACAATTAATTTCACTTTGTGCATCCAAAGGCAGCCTATGGAAGAAAGGAAGTCCACATGCATGCATAAAGGTCGCAGTTGATACTAACCAGTTGTACGGCCGCTAGCATACAGAGAAAGGACAGCCTGAATGGCAACATACATGGCTGGCACATTGAAGGTCTCAAACATGATCTGTGTCATTTTCTCTCTGTTTGCTTTGGGGTTGAGTGGCGCTTCTGTGAGAAGCACCGGGTGCTCTTCAGGAGCAACACGGAGCTCATTGTAGAATGTGTGATGCCATATCTTCTCCATGTCATCCCAATTGCTGACAATGCCATGCTCAATAGGGTATTTTAATGTAAGGATACCCCTTTTAGATTGTGCTTCATCACCTACATAAGCGTCCTTTTGGCCCATCCCGACCATGACACAAGTGTGGCGAGGCCTGCCAACAATGCTAGGAAATACCGCCCTCGGAGCGTCATCACCAGCGAATCCAGCCTGTAGAAAACATAAAAGAATATCAAGCAAAAAATTGTGTAATACTCACAAAAGTTGAAAAAAGTTGCACTGAAACTGAGAAAGAAACTAGTGCACAGGTTAGGGTTTGGACCAACCTTGACCATTCCGGTACCATTGTCACAGACGAGAGGTTGAATATCCTCTTCGTCCATCTTTTATAAACCTGCAGTGCAAAGGAAAGATTTATGTATGAGAAACAGTTCTGCTCTGATTAGTTAGTGGTAGTCCTATAAGTGTCTTCTTCAATTTGCAGCAAATTTATGGGCCCATCTGGGTTGGGGATCCTGCAAAAACAGGACTGAGCCTTAATCTAATTTGGGCAGCTCCATGCCCTCTTCATGAGATTGCCATGCTTACTCTTTTTCGCATTCACTCACATTTTATGATAGACACATACATGCACGCGCACGCACATGCACGCATATACATATACTAGGGAAGGTCCACATTCATATGACAGAATTAGGTGTGGAGAGTATTAGACCCAGCAAAACCAGATTAAGGCGTAAGCCAATTTTGCAGGATCCTCCCTACCTTGGCAGACCCTATATCATCATCATCATAGCCTTGTCCATACTATTTGGGGTTGACTTTATGAATATGATTTTCACTAATCAAGATTCAAAAGGGGAACTCTTGTAATTGCTTGGAAAATGTACCATTGCCAACCGACAGCCTAACATCATTCTTTCTTCCTTTATCAGCACTTGGAGAGGCTGGCATATTGTGGCAAGTAGAGTTACACAAAAAAACAGATTTATGTGTTGGTACCTTGTTCTGACACATAACCCCACGCAATTTTTTTTTTCATTATAGGATATGTGAATCATTGCATACAGCTTGCTAGGTCAGCTGGTTAGTACGCACCTTGGCAGAGGGGATACTATACATAAGTTCTGCTGTGCTGGCCTTGATCTCACTTGAACTGATTGACATAATCAAGGTACATGACTCATTGATAGGATACGAGATCAATGAGGAATTTTCATATCCATCTCAATGGATTCTACTAACCAACCACTGAGAAAATATTGCCAAAATGTTGCACGCTATGCTACATCCAAGGTGCCAAAAGGGTTGGCCACACGTTTTTTTCTTTTTCCTTTTCTTTTCTTTTCTTCTTCTTCTTTTTTTTTTATTTGAAGGATGTTGACCACACATTGAAAATCATTGGACGAAAAAATCAGTGTTTTAAATAGCGACGCTATGTAGCATGTAGCTTATGCTATGTAGAACTTAGCCTCAACGTTGCATAGCTTATGAAAATAGTTTAAGTCGCGTGTAGCATATGCTACTCAAGGTATTCCATATCGGTTACTGACACGAGTATCTGCTGTAACAGTTGAAAATTGTTTTTTGCCCGAACCATACTTTAAGGTCCACATAGTGGATAACTTCCAACTTTGTAAGTGCTTTTGATATCCAATCCTCCTAATAAGTTGTCCACACCATGAGGATCACCTGATGCAAAAAATAGTACTATCCACTGATGCAAAAATCAGCACTATCCACTCATCAAGTGAGCCACACCATTGAAAATAATGTGTAGCCATTGATAAGTAACAAAATACAAGTGTGGTCCACTTAATGAGTAGATAGGACTGATGTCTTAACAAAGCAACAAAATACAAATGTGGTCCACTTAATGAGTAGATAGGATTGATGTCTTAACAAAGCGTCCCTCATGGTGGATCTAATCAATTGTACATGCTGGATTTCCCATGCACTTAACAAGTAAGAAATTATCCATCGGAGGACTAAGACCTGTGTTCCAACCCGATGGACTTGGGACCATTTTTAAATACATTAATCTAGTCTCTAGTACCCACATGGTCATTTGGCTTTTCTTTTTTTTTCTTTTTTTTATAGCAGGGCTCACTGTGATATGTATATGAAATCCACTTCAACCATTAGATTTGTAATCCAACTTTAGACCCAGGTACAAAATAGTAGGCTAACTTGTGATTCAGGCGGCCCGAACCAAAATAAATAGTTTAAAAACTCTTAATTTCACAGGAGCCACTGTGATTATTATATAAAATCCACTCTAACTAGTAGATGCCATGGCATAATTTAGGCCTAGGGTCTAAAACTCAAACCCATCTATGATTCACATGGGCCACAACAAGATAAACAGTTTGGTGGGAAAACATTGTGGTGTACACTGTTTCCAATCACTTGGTCCACCTTAATCACAAATGGGGCCTATGAGACTTAGCAAGATCAGGTTAAGGCATAATTTCAATTTGACAAGATCCTGATCCTATTATTGTTCAATTAAACATGAGGCCACACATGTTAATGAGTGGCTAGTATTCGGTCAAACACGTACAATTAGGAATTGTGTTAGACGTGTTAGAGTCTTACTCAATTTAAATTTTTTGAACGCTTGCATCCCACGTGCCAAATTAGCCGGATTATGATCAGACCAATTTTCTGAATGCTTGCAATCCCAAGCGCCAAACTAGCCGAATTATGTGATCAGACCTCAGAGGGTTGATCTGACTTTTCAACCACCAATGTTACAGAGCAATCAAGTGGTTTGAAATGGGAAGGTTAGTCCTTCAATGGGATTTTTTACCTTACGATAAGGACTTTTCTTTTAACGGTGATCATAGGTCACAGGTTTCTTAGTAATGTAATGATGGATGAATAAGATTAAAAAATAAGACTGGATCACTGATTTTATTGATTTATAAGTGAGATCACTACAATCAGCGAGAGTAAATTAAAATAAGTAGAGAAAATAAAGAAAATTACCTACGATTTTCCGTGTAGACAAAGAAATTGATGTGTGCAATCTGCAAGATGTGACTGGTGTGATCAACCAAGTATGGACCTAAGTATCATTGGAATCCGACAACAGAACTCGTGGATATTTAGTCTATTCATAAGTGTACTACAATGATGATGCTGGACAATAGTGGATATAAGCCAAACTAAAGATACCGAACTTGAAACAACGTCATTGGATTGAAGTGGGATATCTAAGCTAATACTAGGATAGGTAGCGTTGCGCTGTAGTTATTGATTGGTTGCCTGTAGTGAAGGTCTAAACCTCTTCATAAAATACTGCTCATATAGACTTGAAAGGGTGGTGGCTAAGTCGAGGTTTCCTTGATGGAATGTCAGGAATTCATTGCCAATCCTCGAAGGTTACTTAATCGTATCTGAGCTGGATTCAAATTTTTTATACCATCACGTCCTGATCTCCTTTTTAATTATGAAAGAACCTATTTCTTAGCCCTTGGTAGTATCCATGAAAGCATCATTTATCTCTGGAAACTTTCATTTTCAGCATGATTATGCGAGACAACCTTGTCGTGTGTATCTTAGATTACAAGATTTCTTCTATATCAAGACTTTTTATAGCTTGCCAAGTATGCTGCTTAGTCACATGTGCCACTCGTGGTCACGTGTCCTTCCTATAGTGACTCTTTTTTTTTTTCATTTGCAGATGTACATATAGCGCTGAGTCATGCTAATTTTTGGCAAGTTACTGATGGGGTTTTCTCCCCAAGCTCGACCGGTCGAGAGCCTCACTCGACTAGTCGAGGGTGCTGGTCGACCAGTTGAGGACTGGCTCGACTTAAACTCCAGCAAGCTTGGTTGGTTTTTTTCCGTGGTACTTGACTAGTCGAGCTTACACAGATTCGTTTCGAATTTTGTGCGGACTACGTAAATTTGAGGCGATTTTCACATAGGTGTGGAAAGGGGTTTCCAAATCTATAAATATGGGTACTTAAGGCTGATCTAGATAATGCAAGAGGGTTTCTTAAAGCTTTGCAAGGTTTTGTTAAAGAGTTTAGGGCTATCAAAGGTGTGAGAGAGTAAGAGAAAAGAGAGAGAGGAAGCTTGTGGAAGAGAGTCAACTCTCAGCGCTTCTACGTCCTCGTGATTGGTGAGATCTCTCCGTTTTCTTTTTCTTCTCTCACTGTTTATCCACTCCTGTGTGAATGAAGAAGGTTTGATCTAAGCGGTGTATGCTTGTGTTCAGTTGTAACGTTCTACTTTATAGTAGATTGTTAATATGTACTAGGTCAAGTGGTTTTTACCTCTTTAAGGGTTTTTCATGTAAAAAATCTCGTATTGTGTGGTTTATGCTTTGATTTATTTCATTGCTTTATATATTATCCCATAATTCTGGTGTTTTTGGGAGGCTAGATCCTAAGGTTTTGTACAACGGCCCCCAACAAATTGGTATCAAAGCTAAGATCATTGAACAGAGTGAGATTGGTTTGAATTATGGAAGGTGGCTCATCAAGGATGATCAGTCTCAATGGTTCTAACTGGACCATATGGAAGGCTAAGATGGAGGACTTGCTTTATTGTAAGGACTTGTATTCTCCAATTCAAGGCATATCAGCAAAGTCAAAGGATATGTCAGATGATGATTGGAAGAAGTTGGACCGGAAGGCGGTGAGGTTTATTAGACAATGGCTGGACGATTCCGTATTCCACCATGTGTCTACAGAGACTTCAGCCGCTAGCATATGACTGAAATTTCAAGAGTTGAATGAGAGGAGGACAGCCGGCAATAAAAATTTTCTGATAAGATTACTTATGAATCTTAAATTCAAAGATGGTGGTTCTGTGGCTGAGCACATGAATAAGGTCAGCAATATATTGAACCAGCTCTCCGCCATGAAAATGGTCCTGGACGATGAATTATAGGCTTTGTTATTGCTTAGCTCATTGCCTGATAGTTGTGCGACATTGGTGGTGTCTCTGAGTAACTCTGCACAAGACGGAAAGGTGTCCATGGAACAGGTAACTAGCTACTCTTCAATAAGGAGACAATGAGGAAGTCTTAGGAGTCTACTCAATAAGAGGCCCTTGTAATACAAGATCGAGGGACAGGAAAGAACAGAATGGGCGGGAAGGCCCGACATAAATCAAGAGGCAAGTCGAGTACCAGGAAGGATGTCGAATGCTGGAATTGTGCCAAGAAGGGCCACTTTAAGCATGAATGTCATAAGAAGAACGATAAGAAAGGAAAAGAAAAGGAGAAGGAAGATGAATCTGATTCCACTACAGTCACTTCGGACGACGACGTTGTAGTTATTCTTTCAACAGATCACAATGTATGTCTCATGGCTACGAGTTAGGACACCGACTGGGTGATAGACTCGGGAGCCTCGTTTCATGCGACTCCACGCAGAGACTTCTTTACAAGTTACAAGTCAGGTGACTATGGGACCGTGAAGATAAGAAATTTTGGCGTATCAAAGATCGTAGAGGTCGGTAATATTTGTGTGAAGACCGATGTGGGCTGTACATTGATTCTCAGGGATGTGAGGAACATTCCAGACCTTCGCCTCAACTTGATGTCGACAGGAAGGTTGGATGATGATGGATATGAAAGCCGATTTGTTGGTGGGCATGGAAGCTCATCAAGGGTTCATTGATCATGGCCAGAGGAAAGAAGTATTGCATCCTTTACAAGGAAAGTATCAGTATGTGTAAGGGTGGGTTGAATATAGCGGAAGATTCAGCTATTAACATGTAGCACAGGCGTTTAGGCCACATGAGTGCAAAAGGGCTTCAACTACTAGCGAGGAAGTGGCTCCTTTCAAACGTGACAGGTATACCTCTCAAAACCTGTATTGATTGTTTAATATCAAAACGATCACTCGTGTTGTGTCCGTGATCCCGATGAAAGTGGCAATACTTGTTTTTTACTTCTGTTTTTGGGATTGAACTTCAACTTGTTCGGCCAACAGAGGATATGCTTGTCCTGGATTTCCATCAGGACTTGCTCAGGAGTTTTGTTGAGATGAGTGTAAGTTGTAAACTTACTGTTGGGCCGCTTGTTCGGGTGTTGATTGTCCCGCGATTGGTCATATTTCCTTTTCCTATTCGTATTGGCCGAGCTTGGTTCTGCCCTTGCCTACTGTTCCTTGGTCGGAGGAATTTTGTTCAGGACGGCCTCTCGCAAGATTCGGAATTCCTCAGCATTAGCGTACTTCTACGACCTGTTCAGTAGTTCGGCCATCGTTGTAGGAGGATTCTTATCCAATGAGAAGAGGAACTGCTTGTCTCTCAATCCAGTTATGATAACGCTAAGGGCAAGCTCTTCCGAGTGCTTACGGACTTGCAAGGCTTCTAGATTGAAGCATTTGATGTAGTCTTTCAGAAGCTCACCTTCTTTCTGAATGACATGAAAGAGGTGGGCAGGTGCTTTGAGCCTTTTCTTTCCTCCGATGAAGTTCGTGACAAAGGCTTGACTGAGTTGAGAGAATGAACTGATGGAATTCGGCTTCAATTGCTTAAACCAAAGTCGGGCAGCTCCAGCCATAGTTAGGGAAAAAAGCTCAGCACATGACCGTATCAGAGGCGTCGTGGAGTTCCATGTAGACTCTAAAGGACTCCATATGCTTCGATGGGTCAATATTACTTGAGAAGGGAGCGATTTGGGGCAATTGAAATCTGTCTGACAGTTGCGCCTGCATGATGTCGGCAGTAAACGGGAGGTCGAATTCCTCTGTCGTGGCTTGCGTCGGCGCATTAGTTCACTAAACTTGTTGCATGTCTCCAATCTGATCTCGCAAATTCTTTAGCTCGACCTCCCAGGGTTTGTTGCTTTCAACAGTAGTTTCGACCGGGACCTTATCGCACTTCTTCCGATCTAACTCATGGCGTAGGTCGAAATTAGGCAAATTCATGGTTTTTGAAACGTGAGACAAGACTGGTCTGGCCGAGCTATGTTGCTAGCTCTTTTGAGAGGGTGGTCGGCTTTTCTGAAAGGCGGCTCGCACACAGGAATGTTGAAGAGGGTTGTTGCTTGTTTGTTCATCTTCCTTGTCGACTCTCTACACATGTTGGGGCTATAGTTGCTCTAGCATTTGTCTTATGCAGCTCATATTATCTCTAATCATGCTAACCTCTTTTTCGAGGGAGTTCAGCTAACCTCCTTTCACACGAGACCGTTGACCCTGCCTCCTAAAACTGGAATTCACTTGATGTTGGGAGGATGAGCCTTGATGATTTTCTGGTTGCTCGGGTTGCTCCAGGGGTGGCAGTGTGTGCCCAGGTGCAACTGGAGCTGCAACTAGGGAGGCTCAAGTTCTCTTTTTCCCTTTCGCCATTGTAGCTTATCTGGAGTTTATCTGATAAAGCAGGAATGACTTAAGACGTCGATCCCATAGAAAGCGCCGAACTGTTGATGCAGTTTTCCAGTAGACCCTCCCTAGTTAACCCTTCATGACCTGCATAGACGAAAACAACAGACAAAGGAGACCCTAGCTTGTACAGGGTACCCTCCGATGCCTAAGTTAGGACCTTGGGTCTTTTGTAGGGTAGGATCTCTTAAGGAAAAGAGTCACCAATCGCGTATTAGAATGTGTATGAGTATGCATAGCTTACACATTGGAAAGATTCTCGGACTGTTGATCCAGGGGAAGATCGTATAAGCGATACTGAGCTTTCCGTTGAATCGGCATTTGCCTTGTTTAGAGGTTATCTCGAGCTATAGCCGAGCTCTAACCGAGCTACGATCGAGCTATTGGTCGACCTATAGCCGAACTATGGCCGACCTATAGGTTAGGTCGGCAATTGGCCATTTGAGTGGACTTATAGTTGCATCCTCTTAGAGTGTCCTTACAGTTGCATCGACCTCCTTCAACGTCGGCATATTCTTAGAAGTAAACGTCCCTTAAGGTTTGAATCTCAATGGGTTCGTGCTGGTTTAGTAGAGTTGGTCCATTCCATTAGTTGACCTAACAACTTAACTATTTTTTTTACCCAACATTATCAACAATCTATTTTTGAAATAGACTTATTTAGAAATAAGCATTAAGCTATATTTATTATTGTGAATTTTGTTTTATAGCCCATCTTTAGTTAGACGTATACTTTGTATAGATTAAAAGGACGTTTGACATCTCTGCAAATAAAAGTTTATTGGCTTAAAAAAAAATTTTTAGACTGTTTGATAAAAGTCTAATCAAAGTGCTTATTTATTTAAAAACTAGTTAATAAGCTCTAATTTATAAGTTGGGGAGGAGTTATTTTTTGAAATGGAGCTTATGTGGCTTCAGTGGGTAGACATTTTGAACTAATTTTTGTACAAGTTTGTCTTTGAACTTTCCAATTAATTTCCATCTTACCCTCTTCTCTTCTCTTTACAATTTCTTCGATGTAGGCCCACATGATGAATGACCCATATTGAAGGTGGGCCCCACATGATGAATGGTGCACATCAAAGGTGTGCCCACATAATGCACGGTCACATTAAAGGTGAGCCCCACATGATGGATGGCCTACATCAAAGTGTGGCCCCATGCATGATGGACGATCCAAATTAAGTAGGCCCTACTTGATGGATGGTCTACATCAAAGGTGGGACCCACATGATGGATGGTGGACATTAAATGTGAGACCACATGATAAAAGGTTGACATTAAAGGTGTGCCTACATGATGAATGGCCCATATTGAAGGTTGGGCCCCACATGATGGATGATCCACAACAAAGGTGGAACCTATATGATAGATGGTGGACATCAAAGGTGGGTCCCACATGATAGACTATCCACATCAAGTGGGCCCCACATAATAAATGGTCCACAACCAAAGGGGGACTCACATGATTGATGGTGGGCATCAAAGGCGGCCCCTCATGATGAGAGACTCATATTGAATGTGGGGCCCCACATCAAGGTGGGCCACATAATGAACGATTCACATCAAAGGTAGGCCCCACATGATAGATGGCCCACATCAAAGTGAGGCCTAGCATGATGGAACATGCACATCAAGTGGGTCCCATTTGATGGCCAGTCCACATCAAAGGTGGGACCCACATAATGGATAATGGTCATTGAAGGTGGGCCCCACATGATGGTCGGTTGACATCATAGGTGGGTCCATATGATGAATGGTCCACATCAAGGTAGGCCCATATGATGAACGACTCATGTTGAAGGTGGGCCCCCACACAATGAATGGTCCACATCAAGGTAGGCGCACATAATGGACAGAGTGGGCTTCACATGATGGATGACCTACATCAAAGTGTGACCCCTCATAATGGACAAACCACATCAAGTGGGCCTCACCTAATGGACAGTTCACATCCAAGGTCTCACATGATGGATGATCCGAATCCGAAGTGGGCCACGTGATGGATGATCCACATAAAAGGTGCGCCCCACATGATGAATGGTGGATATCAAAAGTGGGCTCCACATGATGGATAATCTACTTCGATGGTTCAACCTACACTATGGACACATCAAATGTGGACTCCAAGTGATGGGTGATGGGTAGTGGACATTGAGGGGCCCACATAATGGACAATTAGCATTGCTAGTGTGCACCACATGATGGATGACCTACATCAAAGTGGGCCCCTAATGATGAGTAGTCCACATCCAAGATGGGCCTTGTATGATGAACGACACACTTTGAAGGTTTGGCTCACACAATGGACGGTCCACATCAAAGGTGGGCTCCATATGATGGTTGATCCACGTCAATATATGACACAATGGATGGTCCAATTGTCTTAAAATATAAAGATTGTAGTCATCCATTGTTTCATTATTTGGGGCATATTTCATCTATGGTGAGATCCACCAAAATAATTATTTGGATTGCTTTTATAATAGAGTTGTTGTAATCTTTAAAAATAACGTAAACTACCCTTAAAAAAAGTTATTCTTTGAAGTGTTATTGAACATGCTTATTTAGAATGAGAGCTATTTTTAAACTTAAAAGATTAATCTTACTAAATGAGCTTATTTAAAACAAGAACTAGAACAAAAAGATATTACTAGAACAGCTCTTATTAAATTAAAGTAGAGATGCCGACATAACACTAAATGCATCCGTGCTGTGTGCACCTTTTATACATGCGGATGAATCACAAGATCCTTTCGAATATAAATGCTTGCCATTCCAAAAGTGTTGGTGGCTCCTGCCACTCATGTGGGCCACCCATGTACGCTAATCCAGACCATTCAAATTGGGGGGCATATTTTATATGGACCATGTCTTGAAAATCACAATGATCAAGCAAAACCTATCCAATTAATGTTATAAATGGATAGTCAAAAGTAAAACAGTGAGTGGTCGAAAATGTAACGTTAAAATCAGATGGTTAATATCAGCTTCTTATCATTTTTGATTTATGCTCCATGCATTACCAGGTCAGATCATGTGTATGATAGAGTCACCACAATTTTGAAAATGGTGGTAAACTCACAAAGTAGACGTATCTCATTGGGAATCATGCAAATACGACCGCGGATTGAGTACTAAGCCACCAGACCAAGCTAGAGATGGACGGCCATGTCAGGAGCTCTGTGGAGCCACTGTGATCTATGTGATTTATCCATGCCGTCCATCTATTTTGAAAGATCATTTTGGATCATGAACCCCAAAAGGAGGTAGATCTAAGGCTCGAGTGGAACACAACACATGAAGCAGCGGGGATTGGACTCTTACAGTTGGAAATTTCCTAATGCCCCCACCACATGTTTATTTGACGTCCAACCTGTTCATAAGGTCACATACACATGTACGAAGAGAAAACATAACTATAATCTTGATTCAAAACGTATGTAACCCAGGAAGATTTCAATGTAGACTTTAAATCCTCACTTCTTCATGTGTTATGATCCACTTAGCATTCCATCTGCTTCCTTTTTTGGGCTATATATATATAATGGTGGCCCCACAGAGCCGCTAAAATGACCGTCTGTATATAGCTAGTCCCGGTGCCACGCGGATAACATTCTACCCCTGCCTGTAGGTCTCTCAATGGAGCAGATCAAATCCAAGATCCGATTCGATCCGAATTCATATAATGTAGAGATGGATCTTAAAATAGGTTCGATTAATTAAATGAATCAGATTTGGGTTCGTAAAAGTAAATTTGAATTATATTCGGGTCAGATCTGGATCTAGCGGTGAGATCCGATCCGATCCGATCCCCACTATTGCATGCTTCAAGCCATCAACCATTTTGACTCTCATGGTAGTGATTTCCGCATGGCTTTTCGATTTGTAATGTGGTAGATTTGAACCAAATCCGACCTTGATGGCTATATGAATTTTTGGATTCAAAATGGATCTGGCTATTTATAAATGAACTGGATATAAATATCACTTTTTGAATCCAAGTCAGATTCGAATCTAATTACAGATTTTCGGACTTGGAGGTGGATCCAACTGGATCTGATCCAAACGGAGGGAAGGAATGGATTTCTCACGGTGGCCCCCACAGAGTCCCTGCTAGATGCAATCCACGTCTACTGAAGAGGTGAATCACTGCACACATACCCACGTTGCACATATATGCGAGATCTCAGACGTGTCTCACGTGGTAATAAAACACGCCCGGCCCAACCATCAATCAGGTGGTGCTTTAGTACAATGAATATATAGGCTATTGATGAATTTCTTTCTTACCATCCATCTTTCTCATATGAGTATGACCGCATGATGATTGGATGGGAATTTGGCACATGTGCCAAGATCCGAATCTTTTTTGGCACTCACTTCTTACATGTGGCAACATAGAACAATGTGTGAAATCCAAGCCACTCAGCAGGTGGGACTCATTTCTTGCTAGTACTTAACAGCTGGGATTGTCCAATCAATATGCATGGTTTTCCAACTATGATATATCTAGTTGGATGGTCCTAATCTACCATCAACCCTGCCACGTGTACAAAAGGAGGCTAGATATATCAAAACAACACTTTCAGAAGCGAAGAAATTGGAATGAATACGTCTAAGATCCATTCCATGCTACAAGAAAACAACCTAAACAGACATCAGTAACAGCATCAGATAATAGATGGCCCAGATGGAGAGATCTGAGCACATCCCACCAGATCGAACCGTCTGATCGTGCAATAGGGACAAGAAATGCAAGAAAGCATCGATCTAGATACAACCTACATCCTACAGACGCTTTTCCAGGCCCATGCTTCGCAATAAAACCGAGAAAACATAGAAATTGACATCGAAATACATAGAAAAACGCGAGAAAGAGATGGGACCAGATCGGAATGGAAAGAAGAAGCTCGGGTAAGAAGATTCGTTTACCTTGAGAACGCTTATCTCCTTCCGCCTCCAATCCGCATCGATCGAGTCAAGAGATTCATTTACTCCTCTTTTATTACAGCATCTAGATTCGATGGAGAGAAAGGCGGCGACCACTGCTCCCAGGACGTTGCTGCGCTGAGAAGCTAAGTGGGGACGACTTTGTGAGAAATCCACTCCTTCCCTCCGTTTTGCCGGCTTATGTTCGGACATAGCCCAAGAATGAGGCAATTCAAACTTGCAAGTGGGCCGCACAATAAGGAGGAAGTGAGTAAGAAAATGCCTACCGTTAAAACCTCCCTGACGACCGTACTGTTATATTACATCTAAGCCGTTCACAAGGACATTCCTATTGAGATGAACTCACAACACAAAAGTGTTAGTCTTATCCAAAACTTCTGTGGTGGATCGTGTGGTGTGACCGCCTTCTTCTGTGATGTTGTTGACTTCACTAAGATCTTTAGGCTCTACCATCATGTATGTGTTATATCCGCTGGAAAAAGATGTGTTAGATATACCGGAAAAAAAAAATGATTATTTCGTTTCACTAGTCTGAATAACGTAAAATGATATGTTGTCTCTGAATAACGTAAAATGATATGTTATCCTTAAAGCGTGATTTGCCCCTTTATCAATTGCTGATGGGCTACAGGCAAATTGCTTTTAGGATAAGACAAGTCTGTTTGGATTCGGCATTCAGTAATCACAATGGGTCCACTTAGGAACAATTCAATGTAGCAGATCGTCTGGTAGAATCAAACAGTGAATGTAATTTAACAGTATTTTAAAATGAGATGCTATGGAGAATCTGATGGAAGGGAGAGATTTGTGTTCGAGATGATGGATTTTGGACTAGAATGGTCCAATTCATATAGGCATCAGGGAGTGGGCCGTTTCTAGGTGGCCATCAATGGTTCAGAACGTTTGAAAAACGTTTCTGACTGTTGATCATTAATTTCAGCCATTTCTGATCGTCGGATCGGAAGATCTGACCGTTGGATCATCAAGGCCTGTTCGTTTTCGGACTGTTGTGGCTTTAAAGCAGCTAACCATTTTCAAAAATGGCTGACCATTTTGAATTAAAGATCCGACCATTTTCAGTCGCCTATAAAGCCTTAGCTCATTTTAGATCCATCGCACCTAGGCTCCTACTAGATCCCTCACACTGCGATCACACCGTCTCATAACAGTTTGTATAAGGTCTCGAGGGAGCGACCACTCTGCGACATGATGTATGCATGCGAAGTGCGCCAACTAGTGCCACTACAGCCACGCTGCCCTCACCCGTGCCCGTATGCGCGTATGTTATGCATTGGAACATGCAACCCGAGCGTCTTGATCTCCAAAGCTCCAAGTAAGAATACTACACATACATTCACATATAAACCCCAAAACTTCTCCTATCATTTCCAATGTGGGACAAAAGCACACACTGCACTTTTCATTTGAAAAATCACGAAAATCATTTTGGCGGAAAAATTCTAAAATTTTGAAAATTTGAATTGTTTTTCAGAAAAAACCACAAATTTCAACAATATCCACACTGTTCATCCATTTTGCAAGATTATTTTAGTGCATGATCTAAAGCTAATGTAGACCACGCCACATTAAATAGTAGGGACAACAACACCAACCATTTAAACCTTCAAACGGACCACTATGAGATTTCTTTGTCATCCAACTTGTTCATAAGGTCACATAGACCTAGATGAAAATACAAATATCAGCTTGATCCAAAACTTTTGTAGTTCGAGAAGTTTTCAATAATGAGATTCAATACTCACATCTTTTTGTAGTGTAGTCCACCTGAGCGTTGGATATGTCTCATAGACCTTAGTGACGTAAACCCACCACGGAGGTTTTGGTGGTGTGCACACCCCGCAATCCTCGAGTCCAAACGTGATCTAATAAAATTGACAGACGGGATTGTAAGTGCTATATTGTATAAAGCACACTGTTGTTTGTCAAATTTCGTTTAGACAAAACAACTTGAGTTATAGTCCGTTTAATGGAGATCACGATGAAAAGTTTAAGTCTCAAGTCATTCAAGCTCATCATCTACTATGGAGACCAAGCTTAAAGTACAAGTTATGAAGTTAGAAAGTACAAGTTATGAAGTTGGAAAGTTCAAGCTAAAGTTCAAGATAGAATGAGTTCAAGTTCTACTACACTTCAAGTAGAAAATGAAGCTCCATCTTCAATATACTTCGAGTTGAAGATCTAATATGCTATATTGAAGATTTAAGAAGAAGAGCAAGCGTTAATCTTCAATGTCCAGTTTTCTCGGGTATAATTGATGCTAGAAAGACCTTAGACTTAGGTGTTTTCAAATGGTAAACTTATATGGGTTTTTATACTTAGGTTAAGCTTTAGTTCAACTAGTCTAAGTGTTAGTTTGACTAATCTAAGCTGTGGCTCAACCAGTCTAAGATAGTCTTCGACCAGCCTAAGTTTGAAATCCAAAAATAGATATTTCTGGTGGTTTCTTGACCAGTCGAGGGTTGCTCGACTCGAAGTCCAGTAACTTAAATTTGGCACCCTCGACCAGTTGAAGCTCATGCTTGACCAGTCGAATAACAGTTTTATCCGATCACACCCAAAATTTGAAATTTGTTTAGATCTTAGACGAGTCGAAGGAGACCTTAGACGAGTCGAAGTAACAACTTTTCAGCATATAAATAAAGGCTGCTCTCAATCAGAAATTACTCATCCAAGTTAAAAAAAAGCCTTCACTTAAAAAGAAAGAAGTCCCCACTATCTTCAAGCTATTACACGGTATTTTAATATTTAATTTATATAGCTTTTGTTTTGATTCCTTGATCTCTTTTCATGAATCTTACTTTTTAAAAGAGAGCAATCACTCTTTTTTGAGATCTTAAGGAATTCAAACAAGTAGCCATTGGTTTGAATTAATTTAAAATCAATCTAGAACCTATAACCTTTGTTTGTGTTACTGGACATTGAACATTCTACTTCAAGCAAAGCGGTTCTACAGGCTACTTCAAGAGATTCGTCTTCAAGAAGAAGATAAGTACATTTCTATATTCTATATTTTTGGTTTCTTTGAGATAGCAAGAAAATCTCATGTATTGGTTTTGACTGAGATAGCCAGAAAATCTCAACGTAGGGTTTCTGTTTGTGATGGCCCTTTTAAAATCACAACTGTGTAAGGTTTTAAGATGAACCTGTGAAAACCTTGTTTTTAGTGAACGCCAATATCACATGGGTTGTGATTATTGGGAGTGGAGTAGGTGTGGCTGTTTGAGAACAATTGGTGTACACACCAAACCAATATAACTTATGGTGTTTGTGGTGGATGTTTAGTTTTTGCATATGTGGTGAATGATTGTAATTTATTTATGCAAATGTGGTGAATGCTTGTAATAGATAGCTCTCTTGTCTCTTTCTTGGTTTGAGATCTTGATCCTTATAAACGTTCGTGAAATCAGGTTGTCCTACCTAAAACTTTGTTTTTGGTGTAAGGTTGTCCTACAAACTAAGTTTGAATCAATTTTTCAATACTAATGCTATTGAGAATTCATATTTATTTTGATTTATTTATTATTTCAGTACTTTAAGTTTTTATTTGGCATAGTCCTATTCACACCCCCCTCTAGGACTGTTAGCTCGCCTTTTTCAGGGGTGGATTTCTGTCCCTACATTGCACCTCGCTTTTGACTTGTACTTCCAACTTTGGACTTACTTAGTAGACAATCCGCACCCACTTAGTTTCAGATTTCCTACGATAGGCTGTCTCTGGCAATCCGCATCTGAGGAAAGAGTAGTATTATATCATATTCTCAATCGAATCAAAGATGTTGTAATGAAAGAGGGGTATTATATCACATGCCACCCTCGTCTTTACAGTATATACTTCTTTTTATACTATGGCTGTCGATGACCCTTGATACGCAGGCACTTAGAACTTGTATTAGTTGCTCATATTAGCTAAAAGTAAACCTTCTAAAATGTGGAGAACCACTTTCTCTAGGAGAAAAAATCATATTTTTTTAACAATCTTATCCTCGATTCCTGAATACCTTATCATTGAAAGAATACCATCAGATGTCTTTCATTCCTAAATTAAGTTTTTGTTCAAGATACATCTAAACTAGTGTGAACAGTTTTGACTGTTTATTTTGAATGATATGCCATGTGTTGGTTGCTTGGCGCCTAGAATTGATACAACAGCTCGATTTAAATTGATCGATTTTGACATCAAGAGATAAAATAAGTAGATACGTCCAATATGAACATATATGACCAGATTTTGAGAAGATCAGTCACTTACGTAGCCACTTACAAAAGTTTATAATGATCATGCAATAATCAGATGGTGGGGTTCTTCCACCGAAGATGGGTTACTTTGTGCCTTCTATAAGAAAAGACTACCATAATACTGGTGCAAATCAAACAAAAGTAAAAACTCACAATCCGTCACTAGGAGCAACTGTAAGAATGATTCTCTTGAAAGAACTGCTTAATATTGGATAAAGAACAAATACAGTATTTGAGTGTAGACTTGGATTACCACTAAAGATTATGGCTAAGAATTATCGCTACTCCTATGATAAGCTAACATAAAAGATAAATTGATAAGGTTTTGTAGTTTAGTTGGTTGGGTTTGTTGTTGGATATTAGATATTCCTTTGTCACATTCCTCTGCTATTTATAGATTTGTGTTGTAGCTTATTCTTTCAAAACCTTCTTCTATTATTGCAATGGCTACAACAGTTCAAAAGCCTTTCTAGATTCTTTTCTTTTCTAGATCTTTCTTTTATTACGTTTCTCTTCATGATAGTTCCACTTCTTTCAGCCAAAGCTTTGTTGCCCTAGGTTGCCTTATATATCTTAAATAGATCAACTATATTTCTTATAAATCGACCACCACACTCTGTCAACCATCCACTGACGTGTAAAACTAGATTTACGCTAGTTATAATCCCGCAAAAAGTACTCCAAATCTTGAAGATCTTTTTATCTACTTCTTATTCCTCATACAATGTCACATGTCACCCTCCTATTAGCTTTCTCAGAATGGCCAGAAATAGGGTACAACATTAACCCCCATGTCGTTTTACCTTTGGTAACAAGGTGATAGTAACGTTGTTCCATTCCCCGATATGATAAATGTAATTGACCATTAATCCACGTGCTCTTTCCCCATTAATTCTACTCGATTGATGTCGTATCAAGAGATATCCTTTGTCTCACTCTTTTAACTTGTCCATGTGATACATTGCATAAAATTATATCATATGAAGAGTCATGATTACCTTTCCATTAATGCTCACATATCACGGCCAATATATAAGCAACTCTTAAGTCGGTGCTTCTCATCTTTCACTCTTTACTTCTTCTCTCTTGCATCAAAGTCTTCCTAATTTTCTTTCCTCAATTCATTATGTTTGCATCTTCCTCTTCTTTTGTTCCAACTTTGCACTTGGAATCCTTCATCACAGACCTCGATATTCTGTCGTCCAGAGTGATTAATGATCTCCCATTCAACACTCCAATCAAACCAGACACTACATTGTTGATGATTGGTCCTACTTTTTATCCTATAGTCACTTATGAACAAGTTCATGAAATCGAGCCCAGCTTCCGGAAGTGCCCTAATGAAGTTGATCTGCTTGTCCAATTCAACAATCTTTCGGACCCCTCCAATGCATTCAAGTCTCAACGAGCATGGCCGAAACCAACGAATGGCTGGGCTAAATAGTTCTCTCACGTTAAAGCATAACATGGAGACAAGTAGGAATTATAAATGCATTAAATTTTCCCTACATGAATATCTGGCAAATTCCTTCCTCCTTGTAGTAGCATCAACTTTCTGAAGTCGGTCGACCAATATATTTCATTTTAAATGTGGGCTCACGGGTCCACCGATCATGGATGTATGTGCATTCACTTACCTCCTCTCCTTTGGGGAACCTGTCCACCTGGGCTTCGCTATGAAAAATTGACATCCTTTCATTCTTCCAAACAAGATTAGTAAGGCATATTCGACCTTCATGGTTGTTCAATGCAAATCTTGGGATGAATTTGATGAACAGGAACACACGACGTTCCTGCTGACACCGAAATGGCAAGCCTCAGGGATGCTACTTTAAAAAGCTATTTAATCTGCAAAGACTTACTATATAGTGGTACTATAGACACAGGTGTTAATGCCAATGTCGGCATTGAACAATATTGCCCCTATCTTCTTGCTTGCCAGTTCGGTTTGGCTCAAGGTATCCATTTTCCTTTCATTCACTGAACTTGCACCCAACCTCTGACTCATCGACCAATTGTAGACTCGGTCACCATCTTTCAGACTCTCCATAGAGGGTTTAATTCCATTAGTTCTTGGGTTTAATTCCATTAGCTCTTCTTTCACACTCACTCTCTTCACTAATCATCCCCAGCAGTTAGAATCATTCCACTCCTAATGGAAGAATTACTATGGGACTCTGATCAACGGGTCTCATGAATTAATAATTAGTTGGCTTACTTCTTTATTAACGGTGGAGAAACCTTTGGCCAAGAAAAAGAAATTAAATAAATAAAGCATCAACTTATGAACATAAAACTCGGAAGTAAGGAGGGGACAACTATTATGGGAAAAATCGAACTGCCCTGACGTATGAGACACGTGGCAGAGAACCATTAGAGCAAGCTCCCTGAACTATCGAAGTACTTACTATTAGGGAAGATGAGCTGAGCAAGGAAACTTAATGATTGAGATGAGTTAGTCAACCTGGCTCTAAGATAGGTACATAGATAGTATTGTATTTGATGTCTTAAATCAATCAGATTCTATGCAGATTTTTCACGCAACTGTGAAAGTGCGGGATTTGTTTCCGATTTTGTTTATGATTCTTTTCAATTTTATTTGGGATTCTTCCTAAAACTATATATATGGGTGTAAACGAGATTGAGAGGTATTATTCTAAGGGATTATAAGGCTTTTTAAAAGGGTTCTAGGGTTTGCAAAGGGTGTAGCAAGGGTAAGATTCAAGCTTGTTTGAATTGGGTAAGTCTTTTCTCTTTGTAATTCCTGCTTTCATAGTGAAGATCCGTCGCTTTGTGCCGTGGTTTTTTCCCGAAAGGGTTTTTCACGTTAAATCTTTGTGTTCTCTTGTGTTTGCTTGGTGCTCTTGGATTGCTATCTTAGATCCACTCTATGTGATTCCGCAGTCCAAAACCCAATAGATAGATCTCGACAACCGATGTCAATCTCGACTACGGATGCCTACCTCAGCCATGGATGTCGACCTTGATCACCATGACCACGAACATCGACCTCGATCTTGAATACTGACCTCGAGCTCGGGATGGAAATATCTGAAGAGAATCTCATGTCATATACGAGCATGACTACCCAACGAGATCCTAGCTAAAGATCACACCAATCGAGGCATAATCGAATACATAGTCGATAATAAATTCTAACTCTAATATGGGCCCCTCCAGCGTATCTCGCAAATCTACTCAGATACACAAGCTGCGAAACAAACCTATAAATACATCACCCCACCTAAAGAAAAATGTACGCACAAAGATTCCGACTCTAGCTATACATACTTTGAGTTCATTTACCTGACTTAGGTATCGGAGGGTCCCTGGCCATAACCAATGCCCCCTATTGTTACCCCATTTTCCATTAAAGTGCTGGTACCCATTAGCTCATAGGAGATGTTATGGGATCGACCAAATTCGAGCGATAACAGAATGTATAAAAGCCATTCCAAGGGATATATCTAATGTAGCATAGCAGCAGATAGCCTCTACATGGCAACATTTGGTTTTCGGTAGGAGGTCGTTCAGTTGCCGAGTATGCTTGGGAATTAAAGGGGTTCACAGTTAATATAACAGGCATGAAGATTTGATTCATGAATCAATGATACCTCGAGCAATTTCAGTCATAATATTTGGTTGAATTTATCTAAAAGAAAATTCGTAGGCATTCAAGTGCAAAATGGATAAAACCAATATGATTCATTAAAAGAAAAGTGTCGCCACAAATGAGAAAGAAGGAAAGGAATAAGAGTTACTTGTTTGCCGGACATGAGAAGATCGATCAGACTGACATATTCTTTAGTTATTATTTTTTTTTTTTAGCTTTGACGTAAAGCAAAAACTGACAAATCTACATCAGGAGGAAATCATAATGCTCCTAAAGGGTAACTACCCCCTCGATCTTGCATTCTTATAACATGAATGTGTTGTACGACATACAAACACCAGAAATACTGAATGAAGATTCGTTGGCATCCCACCCTGGATAGAATGATATCTTGATGGAAGGAGGGACGTTAGAGCATAGATGTCCATAACAATCGAACTCATAGGGCAGCATCGGAAGTGGAATGAGTTGGTCAAATGACTCTAAAAGCAAGCCACCACGATAATAAGAGTTGGGTTAGGATCTATCATGCAAGCTGATAGATAAATGCATTTGACAATCCCAACCTCGGTCCAATGAATAGAGAATTGACTTTTGACTTGTCGGGGGCAGTTGATCCATTCCTTGGAAGGTTTCAGCCACAATTGAGGAGTTTTCCCTGGCTCCTAATATTTCCAATTGAAAGATTTATGGTTGATCAAGAAGTTTTCTTCCTTGTTAGCTGAAAAGAATGGAGTGATGTCAGAATGATCGGGAAAAGAAGTTGGATGAATGGTGGGCCTAGGATACAAACTAGGGTTAAAATCTTAGGAGTTGGATGAGAAAATTAGATATGCAGAAACTTGGAGGGAAAAATAGCTCCAACAAAGTAGTAAAAAAAGAGGTCGAAGACGCTGAAAGGTTGAAAAGCTTCATTTTCTTCGAAACCATGGTGATAAGAAGCAAATGAGGGATAGGGTTTTGAAGGAAGAAACGAAGCAAAAATGAACAAGAAGACGATATAACATATATGAAGCCACCACTTGCGCATTATTAATTGTCACATGATAATCTAAACGAATTCCGAGACAAAAGCTACGTTAGAGATACAAAAACATGTTCTTTATATGACACACATCGTTTGTTATCGAAGAAGCAAAGTTAGCCACATGTTCATCTCGTTAATGCGTCACCACATTTCTAACTCTTCTTTGTTGAATAGTCAGAAATGTGAGGGGGCAATGTTTATACCAAAATCCATTCAGACTAGATAGACGATGCAGATCAAGCCATGTGGTATATAAGATATTTGAGAATCATACACCAGAGCTTTGAAGAACATGTCATCTTTTCTGGGGTGTTTTCAGTATTTAGGTTATCTTCGAATTAGGGCGGGCAATTGTTTCAACCACATTAGACCTAGAGCACGTTGTAAGCATCTAATGAAGATATGATCATGGTTGGTAAATGTAACTGCTCTTTGCCAGCTGGTTACATGTGAAAGCGTCACGTAGACAAGTGATTGTTCTTACATCCCTTATGGAAAGCCATAAATAGTAGAAGTAGATCCAAAGCGAGGAACCCCTCTTCGAATCCAAAAAATAAACTACAATCCAGCCAACATTTTATATATGGTTTAGTTCACTGCTTATTAGCAGCAAACTGTTACGGTAGATTTAGTTTCATTCCATCCTTATGCATACATCGAACCAACTCTTACATATAGCCAGTAGTTATAATTCCCTTCTATCTGCGCTTATGTGCCGGATCTGAAGGAAAATCTTAGCATAGGAATCTATCCTCCTACCCTCATATGTTGGGCTCACCATAATTGTTATCTTCAGCATTGCCTTTGCCTCGTTGATCATTACGCTACTTCCTAAAGCACCTTGCTACTCTCAGTCAAGTCGATGATCCCGTTGTAGTGGTAAGTCACACTTCTTTTCCACGATCCATCTCTCTCATCCTTTCCAATTCAACTGTACGATTGTTGCACACTCAAAAGTCTTTGAATTTTCAAGACAAAAAAAGTGCTCATTGGAGGAAGAGTCACAACATCCGCCAATCACCTAAGTAATGAGTGAATGACTATTGGTTGAATAGATGAATGGTCAAGCAACGACCAAACCTCGCTCTATCTTGACACCAAGGGTCGGTGATCACAATTTGAATAAGACCCAATCAATTTTGGCACGCTCGCAATCCACACGTGTTCCACATGGCCGAATTTGAGACCAAAACATACACATGGTGAAAGACGAAAGGCCACCACTGCGTAATAGCGTAAGGAAGTGAGTATGTCCGAGCAACTAGCCAACAATAACCATTTGTACCCCGACCTGGAAAAATGTGATTGGTCACTATCCATAGTGGCTTGAACGGTTGCTCAAAAAACGTGGGGGAGTAGTTACGAAAATAACTCTCTAGCAATAGTAGAAAATGCCTATAAATAAAGCCAAGAGTGAAGAGCTTGAAGCTTATGCCAACCCATCCAAACCCAACACAATGCCACCTATTCTCCATATCCAATGGATGCCTATCTATTTAGTTTATTGTAAATCCCCATCGTTCACAAGCTCTACATTGTATCATATCATAGGTAGTGATCTTTAACTTCTACCCCACTTCCATAGCATCCCCATTGGATCACTAGGAAAATTGCCCAACTTCAAACTAGGAACATTGCTCAACTTCAAACAAAAAGCTGCAGGGCTTTTCTCCTGCATGCTAAGTGATTTCACCGTCTAGCCACGTGTTTGACACCCGTTGAGTTTTCGAATAGGCAGTTGATTCACTGACTGGCTCACCATAAATATTGACTCCCATCAAGACCTCGCACAAGCCGTCAGCCCACCAACCATCTTGTTTCGTGGCTGGCTCTCTTTTTGAACAAAAAGTTGAAGATTCACTTGTGATCGATCATCTTTCGATAGGCTCAGCCTTCGTCAGGTTTCAAATGGACGGTCACCCTTCCTTCACTTACGACCATCCTGCCATGAAGCTCAGCCTCTAGGAGGCAAATGGATCAACGTAGTTATCCCTAAGCTGATTATAAGTATATCCACGGTAAAATCACAGTAAAATACTTCGTAGTTATCCCTTAGCCTATTATAAGTGTATCTGCGGTAAAGTCACGGTAAAATACTTTCAGCTTTTATTTGATTGTATTTTTCCTATATTGTTTTTTGAACCGTAGTTGTTATCACACACTTAATTGAAAGTTTTTTCAACTGAGGTAAAATATATATATTAGAATGGTTAATCCACCCTTTTACAAATCTTCTAATATTGTAATCGGTAGTTGGATAAACGGTGGATTGTACGGAACTCAAATATCTCGGACTATTTTGGCACTCGAGATTATTGGCATTCAGTCCCATTCGAGCAGCATCCACCTCTGTTAAACCTGACATGCATGCACAGATCCAATTTGAGCCAATCATCTGATGTGGCTCATCAGGTGAGTGGCTTGGATGGCATGTACACCCACATTGGACTCCACACATAATTTTATTTCAACTTTTAAGACTTTTCAATCTCAACTGTCATAGTGATGTAGCCACATGAGTGTTGAATCGACCCGATGTTTGGGCCACGGACAAAGATAGGATGGGGCACTGATGGATGGAAGCAGATTGCGTGGCCAGTGGCGTGTTGACATCACCAAGTTCTATGGGCCCACCATGATGTATGTGTCATATTTACACTATCCATCCATCTTGCAAGATCATTTTAGTGCACGGGCTCAAAAATGAGGCTGATTACAAGTTTAAGTGGACCACACCACAAAAAAAGTGGGGATTGACCATAAACCATTGAAAACTTCTAGGGGCCACTGTGGATATAACAGGGATCCGATTAGGTGAGACCCGGGACTCACCCTGCGACCTTTGCCATGGAGCCCACCTCTGTGTAATTCTGTATCCATGCTATCCATCCATTTTTTTCAGATGATTTTAGATTATTATCTTTAAAAAATGAAGCAGATCTAATCATTGGGTGGACCATACCATAGGAAACAGTGGTTATTGGTCATTAATGGGCCACAAAAGTGTTAGATTAAGCTGATTTTTTTTTTTTAAAATATCTTTAATCCAAACATTTGTGACTTTATCAAGAGAACATTAAGATGCGCCTGATAAGTTTTTAATGGTAAAAGTTCAATCACCACTTTTTTCAATGATATGGTTTAGCTCATATTTGGATATGCTTCATTGGGATAATGCCTTAAAAGGATCGGTAAAAACGGATGGTCCACGTGAACGAGGAATACATGCCCTACGGTAAAGGCCCGTACCCGTCTTGGATGGATCCGGGGTCTCACCCAATCCGCTTTAGATCTAAACATATAACAGTGGTGCGGCTAACAACGGTGGTTGACGTCAACACACCTCCGATGTCGGTCCCAACCGCTTCCCGGTGGACGGGGTGACCTCATCCACGTGAAGTCATCAATTCACGTCAGTAGATAGTCACTCCATGTGTGAAATCACGCCCCATGTGAGGTCGCGTGGCGTAGTCAAGCTTTTCATTTTTACAGGCATTTTACACGCAGAAGCGATCATTTACCGGCAACATGCTACAACCTCTGGTACCGTACGCATGCCACGTATTAGTAACATAAAGTCAGTAGGCCCCACGATAGAGAAGATCACCTGGACAATAAATAGGTGGGTCCGCTCGTTAGGTGAGCCTTAGTACTTGAGATAGATGGACAACCAACGGTTTACCTCTAGAAACATCTGTGGTCCACTTTTTTTTTTTTACACACGCACACACATCCCCACGCACGCACGCCGCAGTGGGATTTCACCGCCTATGGGTACTCGAACCCCTGACCAGGTGTTGAAACTCTTAGGAGTCTACCACCGGCGCAAGAGTAAAGACCCAACATCTGTGGTCCATCTAGTCAGCTGATCAGGCTCATTTTAGACAAGAGTCATTTTCATGGTGGGTCCTATCATTTTTATGATACGGATTTTTTAAAAAAAAATGGGCATGCTGGCCGGGAAAGGAGGTGTGGTATCGTTGACCGTACAGGTAATAAATTTTTTAAAAAAAAAGACGACTTAGGCCCGTTGCTTACGGATTCAGATTCGTCTTGCATTAATGCCATGTAATGGAGCTAAGCGTATTATTTGGTGTGGTCCATTCAAGCGTTGGATCTGACTCATTTTTGAGTTGATATCTTAAAATAACCTGAGAACTTGGATGGACGGCTTGGATAAACAGATACATCACGGTGGGCCACCCACAGAACTGCCTTTTCGAGGCTAGGGACGGGCGGGGTTAGGACGCAATCCGCGTCCTTCGGAAACGGATTGGCTGTGTACGTAACACCAGCAATGGTTGCTGTACGTACGTGTCGTGCAAAGACGGGGACTGACGCTCCTCGAGCTCCGAGTTTTACCGACGGGACAAAGGAGATCAAAGTTACATGGCCCTACAGGGATGTATTTATTATATCTACACCGTTAGTATACTTTTAGAGTACTCTAAACATATGTTTTTAGAGTTCATTTTAGAGTATTATCCAAAAAAATAATCATATCCAAAGATCACCTGTACCACACCATAAATAAAGTAGAGATAATGATTTTCACCGTTAAACAATTTTTAGAGCCCACCATAACATTTATTTTACATCCAATCTATTCATAAGGTCAAAAATACCTGAATGAAGAAGAAAAACAAATGTCATATTGATTAGATAGATGGTTTGGATATAGCTTGTGTGAGGTACACTAGCCAATCCGCTTCCGCGTCATTCTCCGGCGGGGCACACGCACGCACTAATGGACGCGGTGACCTCATCCACATGAAGTCATCCATTAACGTCAGCGGATAGCCAGGCTCCATGTAAGGACGCGTACTAACGCAAGCTTTTCATTTTTATAAGCATTTTGACCCTAGAACTGACCACTAGAGCTGGCAGGGCACCACCCGACTGGTCCAACTCGCTGGGACCCGCCTCCAGCCGAACCAAATGGGTGAGTCGGTCCAATTCGCGTAGGTTTCTCCCTATTCAAACTTAAATTAAGTCGAGTCCAATTCGAGTAGGTTTCTCCCAATTCGAATTCAAATTAAGTCAAGTTTGAATTACCCAATTAACTTGGCCCGACTGGACCTGAAACTTGATCGATTAGACTCGACTCGATACAAAACCGACTCAACCTGGATTCAGATATATATAATAAAAATTTCAACTCAGACTGACTCTATACTTTTTATAGGGTCGGACTCGGTCTGGATTAGTCTAGGCCAAACCTGGATTCAGATTATTAGTATTAGTATTATTATTTTTGATTAGCTTGTTAGTACACCCCACTGTCAGTTCACACTTCACTGTTAGCCACCCCCACTAGGGAATCTATATCAAGACCTCAGTGTTGAAATGAGGTATCTTTCACTCGATATACCACTTGAGCTATGGATCAGGGCGTAATGTGGATTTGGATTGGTTTAGGCATGCTGGACTCGGTACTAAATCGAGTCAAGTTCAGGTCAGGTTTATTTCAAAACTGGATTGAGTTGGGTCAGCCCTAACTCAGTCCGACTCAACTTGATGCCCAGCTCTCTACATATCACCCACCAGGCAACGTGCAACCACCAGTGGTACCAAACCCAGCCATGAATCAGTACCATGAATCCGGTAGGCCTCACGACGATGAAGATCATCTGGAAAATAAATAGGTGGGTCCGCTCATGAGGTTTGGATCGATGGACAACCCACTGGCCTACCTTATGAGCTGATCAACCCGATTTTGGACAAGGGTGATCATCATAGTGGCTTAAATGATACTGATTTTTTTAAAAAGGGATATGTTGGCAGAAAAGGTGTGTTACCACAAGATGTAGAACGGTTGCCTGTGCAGGTGGTGTGGAATTCTATGCCGTCCCTTCTCATTAGTACACATCAGCGTCTATCTCAAAAAAAAATGCCGATTTTCTCTCTTGAATAAACTGCGCATTACACAACATAACATTAAAGGTGGGGAATTTCTTTAGCCCCACCATGATTTATGTGTTAGATAAACACCATGGATTATTTTTTTTTCAGATTACTCTATAGCATGAGCCCAAAATATGAGGCAAGTTCGAACTTCAGGTGGATCATACCATAGAAAGCAGTGGGGATTGAATGAATTACTTAGAAACCCTCTTGGGGCCATCATGAGATTTATTTGTCATCTAACATGTTCATAAGGTCACACATACCGAAATAAAGGGAAAAAATAAATATCGACTTGATCAAAGCTTTTCGTGGCTTCTAAGAAGTTTTCAATGGTAGGCATCAATTCTTATTGTTTCCTTGGTGTGGTTTACTTAGCTTTGAATCTGCCTTGTTTTGGGCACATTTATTAGAATAATCTTAAAAAATGGATGGGCAATGTGGATCTAAACAATATATCATTTTGGGGCCCATGTAAATTTTACACAACAAGAAATTCGGTTGCCTGCCTGTGGTGTAGCACATTGCGAGGAGAAGAAAAACCATAGTTTTGACATGTGGCTTCCATGGCCCTAGCATGATGTATGTGTTATATCCACACCACCCATCCAATTTTTCATATCCTTTTAGGGCATAAGACAAAAAATGAGATAGATCTAAGGCTTAAGTGGGTCACACTACAAGAAATAGTAGGACTTGGATGTTTAGTGCAGAATTTTTTTTGGAGCCACAGAAGGCTCCGATCAAGTTGATATTTGTCTTTTTCTTCATCCAGATCTGTGTGACATTATGAAGAGGTTAGATGATGATGTAGAGCGGGTCGCGAACAGTTTCATGGCTAAAATGGATTAAAAAAAGGCCCGGTCGACGACAGAAGTGATCTGGACCATCGGACCTTAAATCTGGTGAATCTCGCAATCTGAAATGAGTTATCGGGCATAAAATATATGATTTTTGGGTAGAACGAGCTACTTTAGCTACCTAACCTCGCTAAGTTTGGTTTTGCAAGCCGAATTTATGAAATACCACTAGATCGACGGTCGTTTCCCTATTTTAATTCCATTTTTACTATAAATAATAAGTTTTAGTTTGATTATAACTCTTCATCCGTTGGGCTTTAGGAGTTACGCCCAACGTGAGAAGTGCTTAGAATAATTAGGAGAATAGCTTGGTGAAGGCAAATAGAACACTTACTATTTTTGGCCGAAAACATTGCGCATTAGTAGACATCACGATCGTCTATAAATAGTAAGTTTACTATTTATAGTAAGTTGCGAATTCTAGGAGTTTTGGTAATAGTTTGCTTCTAATTTCTCTCTCATTGCTTGGTATCCCTATTTAAAGGGTTGTGAACTCGTTTATTTGATTCATTAATCAATTTCGAATTTTATAAAATTTATTTCTATTTTCTTATTCTTTTCCTCGTGGATTCGAGGAGTCTGTGTGAGGAGTCCAGAGAAGTTCCGTGGATTCAGAACAGTTATCCCCCCTAAGGAAGATGGTGCTCGACCTCACATCCTCCCCTACACCAGTTTAGTATTAGAGTAAGGCTTTTCCTCGGATCTATAGCTTCTAACGACGGGTCGGGCAACAATCTCATGGACAGTACTCCAAGGAATTTACCTTTAATGACGACAGCTTTCAAGGCAGCGCAACGAGAGAATCGGCAAGCCATGCAAGAGTTGTAGGCTTCCATCGATCTCATAACAGATTACTTGGCAGATCGTATAGTGGAGGCCCTAGGGTAGCTCCGTGTTCATGGTGGTAATCCACACCAATTATTGTTGGAACTCGTGATCACCCTGATCGCGGAATAGTACCGACAACAAACCAAAGAATCACTCTTGAAGAAGGAGGATCCAATACGAGGAGGTTGGTGACATAATCCTCCAATATCCCAGACAAGGTGATGATCGGGCAGATCGAGAGTTCAAGATGAGGTTCAATATTCCTAACTTCAATGGGCAACTACACATCGAGAATTTCCTCGATTGGCTTTCTGAGATTGAGAGATTCTTCGACTATATAGACATCCCTGAAGCAAAAAAGGGTCAAGCTTATGGCCTACAAGTTGAAGGGTGAAGGTTTAACATGGTCAGAGCAATTACAACTCACACAGGCGAGACAGACAAAAGCATCAATCCACACATGGCAGCGGATAAAGCAACTGCTACGTGCGCAATTCCTCCCTAGCGACTACGATCAGGTACTATTCCAACAATACCAAAATTATCGGCAGGGTAGGACGGTGAGAGATTACGCAGAAGATTTCTACCGCTTAGCAGCGCCTAACAATTTAGCCGAAACTTCGCAATAAGTCATCTGATTCAACGGTGGATTGTGTATGGCGATCCAGGATCGAGTCTACATGCAGTCCATTTGGACGATGAACAATGCAATCAAGTTGGCTACCCGAGCAGAAGTACAACTTGAACGTCCCAATACTCGGACATATCCTACTGCTAGGGTTGCTGTGACAGGCCTCACCCTAGGGAGCTCCATAGCCCAAGGGGAAGGATCCCGTAGGAGCGTGCACTTAACATCCTACATCCGTGAACTGTGATTAAGGAAGCAGACAAACTAAGCCCCAAAGGGGCGTATCGACTGTTCCTGGCCCAAGTAGGATCCCAAACCCCTATTCTCGGCCCAGGGGGGACCATTGCTTTCGTTACGGCCAATCGAGTCACCTATCAAATACTTGTCCCCAATGACATGTGGCGAACCTTACCATTAATGATGGTAGTGTTAAATACGCCAACGAGGATCAAGATTTTGAGGAATTAGAGCACGCCACAAAAGAAGAAAAAGATGAGTCAGGTTGGGTTCAACAGGATCATGGCGAATCGCTCGTTGTGAGGTGACTATTATATGCGACATAACATCTTCCGAACTAGGTGTATAGTGAATTGAAAAGTTTGTAATGTGATCATCGACAATGGGAGCAATGAGAACATCATCTCCAAGGTAATAGTAGAAAATTTATAATTGAAAACGAAGCGCCATCCTTTCCCATATACAATCGGTTGGATTAAGAATGTTAGTGAAACAAATGTAACTAAACAGTGCACCATATCTTTTTTAATTGGTAAACATTATAAAGATGAAGTAGTATGCGATATTGTGGTTGACATAGAAGCATGTCACATAATACTCTGTTGACCTTGGCAATCCAACCGTGACGCCACTCGTAAAGGGCGAGATAATGTGTAATCTTTGTTAAGGACTGTTGGAAAACTATATTAGCCCCTATAGATCTAGAGGAACCACCTAAGACTTCTAAAGTGAAGGGTCATTTTCTCTTAACCATACGGGACTTCATGGAGGAATCCAAAGAAACAGGACAGGCCTATGCACTAATTTTGAAAGGGAAAGAACTCGATCCCACCAACATCCCTGATGAACTAAAACCCGTACTGCATGAGTTTAAAGAAATTTGGCCTGATGGATTACCTCCCATGCGAGATATCCAACACCATATCAATCTTTTCCATGAGTCCAGCTTACCAAATCGTCCTCACTATCGGATGAATCCAAGGGAGTATAAAATTCTACAAAGGCAAGTGGAGGAACTGATTCGTAATAGTCTCATTCGAGAAAACATGAGCTCATGCACCGTACCTGCTCTATTAACTCCTAAGAAAGATGGGAGTTGGCACATGTGTGTCGACAACCAGGCCATCAATAAAATCACCATAAAATATAGGTTTCCCATACCACTGCTGGACGATATGTTGGACATGCTTAAGGGTGTGAAATTATTCTCTAAATTGGATCTAAGGAGCAGTTATCATCAGATTCGAATACGGCCAGGTGATGACTGGAAAACGGCCTTTAAGACCAAGGAAGGATTGTAGGAATGGATGGTCATGCCCTTCGGTCTTTCGAACACGCCTAACACATTCATGAGGTTGATGAACCAAGTTTTAAAACCTTTCATTGGGCGATTCGTTGTGGTTTATTTCGATGATATTTTGATATACAGTTAAGACAAAACCACCAATGTGGAACACCTCAAGAAAGTCCTTCAAGTACTCACTGAAAATAAACTATATCTCAATTTAAAAAAAAGCAGCTTCATGACCGATAGCTTGTTGTTTTTGGGCTTTGTCGTGACATCCATGGGCATTCAGGTGAATGAGGAAAAGGTGAAGGCAATCAATGAATGGTCGATTCCCATAAATATCCACAAAGTACGAAGCTTTCATGGACTATCAAAATTCTATCATTGGTTCGTGAAGAATTTTAGTACCATTGTATCACCAATCACATATTACATGCATAAGGGGCAGTTTAGTGGATTGACGAATCCGACAAGAGCTTTGTTGAAATTAAGCGCAAGTTGTCCACAACCCCAGTTCATGTACTTCTCAACTTCGACAAATTGTTTAAAATCGAATGTGATGCCTCATATGTTGGAATTGGGGGAGTTTTGTCTCAAGAAGGTAGGCCGGTAGCCTTCTACAATGAAAAACTTAGCGATGCACGCAAGAAGTGGTCTACATATGAAATCGAATTGTATGCAGTGGTCCAGGCATTGCGACACTGGCGACATTATTTGACTTAAAGGGAATTTATACTTTACACAGACCATCAAGCTCTCAAATTTATTAATATCCAAGCTAACGTTAACTGTGTGCATGCTAGGTGGGTTTCGTTTTTGCAGAAATTTACGTTCGTGCAGAAACATAAGTCGGGGCAACAGAACAAAGTAGCCGATGCACGGAGTTATCGTGCAACTTTGTTAGTCACCATGAGCAATAAGGTTGTTGGGTTCAAGTGCCTCAAGGACATATATGCCGACAACGACGACTTTAAGGACGCATGAGTTAGATGCCAAGAAGGTCACCCCGGTGACCTACATATGCAAGACGGGTTCCCTTTCAAGGGGAATCAATTGTGCATCCCCAAGAGTTTGTTAAGAGAATAGATCATCCAAGAGCTACATGAAGGTGGCCTTAGAGGACACCTTGGGTGAGACAAGATGCAAGCTCTTGTAAAAGAGCGGTATTACTGACCCCAATTGGTACGTGATGTGGGAAAGGCAGTTCAACGTTATTATGTTTGTCCGACCTCGAAGGGGCAATCTCAGAATACGGGCCTCTGCACTTCGTTACATGTGATTGACGGCCCTTGAGAGAATTTATTTATGGACTTCATGCTTGATCTCCCATAAACACAACGCAACATGAATTCGGTGTTCGTGGTGGTAAATCGTTTCTCCAAAATGGCACATTTTATCCCATGCAAGAAGACTCTCGATGCAACACATGTGAAGAATCTATTTTTCAGAGAGGTTGTGTAGTTACACGAGGTTCCCAAGATTATTACTTCTAACTATGACATGAAGTTTATTAGCCACTTTTGGCGGATTTTATGGATTCAGTTCGATACACGACTTCAATTCAGTAGCGTCTATCACCCACAGACTGAGGTTGTGAATCATACGTTGGGAAATCTCCTTTGATGTATTTTTTAAAAAAACCAAAGTAGTGAGATTTGGCCTTGTCTCAAGCGAAGTTTGCATTAAACAACATGGTGAACGGCTTGACAAGGAGATCTCCATTCTAGATTATTTATGGACGAGTGCTTCGTCACACACTTGACTTGGTCCCTCTGCCCAAGCTCCCATCCATGAGCATTGCGGTAAAAAATATGACAGACAAGATCATGGGCATTCATGCGGAGGTGCAGACCAAGGTACAAGTCTCGAATGAGAAGTACAAGGAACAAGTAAATAAGCATCGGTGACAAAAAGTGCTCGAGTGGGCGATCACGTCATGGTTCATTTGCGCAAAGAAAGATTTCCGACCGGGACGTACAACAAGTTGAAGAATAAGAAGATTGGGCTGATACTAATTATCCGAAAGATCATTGACAACGCTTATGTTGTTGATCTTTCATATGACATGACGAACTCACGGACTTTCAATGTCGCGGACCTGATCGAGTATCATGAACCAGCGCAAAATGAGAACCTGAGGACGAGTTCTTTTAAAGTTAAGGGGATTGATGTAGAGCAGGTCACGGACAGTTTCATGGCCAAGATGGATCAGAAAAGGCCCAGTTGATGACAAAATGATCCGAACCGTTGAACCTTAAATCAGGCGTATCTCGTAATCCGAAATGAGTTATTAAGCGTTAAATATATGATTTTGGGGTAGAACGAGCTACTTTAGCCACCCAACCCTAGTATGCCAGGTTACACAAGCCAGATTTGCAAAATACCACCAAATTGACGGTCATTTCCCTATTTTAATTCTGTTTTTACTATAAATAGTAAGTTTTAGTTTAATTATAACTCTTCATCCGTTGGGCTTTAAGACTTGCGCCCAACATAAGAAGTGCCTAGAATAATTAGGAGAATAGCTTGGCGAAGCAAAATAGGACATTTACTATTTTTGGCCAAAAACCTTGCGCACTAGTAGACATCACGACCGTCTATAAATAGTAAGTTTACTATTTATAGTAAGTTGTGAATTCTAGGAGGTTTAGTTATAGTTTTCTTCTGATTTCTCTCTCATTGCTTGGTATCTCTATTTAAAGGGTTGTGAACTCATTTATTTGATTCATCAATCAATTTCGAATTTTATTATTTTCTTGTTCTTTTCCTCGTGGATTCGAGGAGTCCAGAGAAGTTCCATGAATTTGGAACAGGTTTCCCCCCGAGGAAGACGGTGCTCAACCTCACATCCTCCCCTGCATTAGATGAAAAATAAACTTCATGGTGGACCTAGGAAGGTTTCAACGGTAGCCGTTCAGTCCCTTTTACTTTCCATGATGTGGCCTACTTAAGCTTTGGATGTGTCTCAATTTTGGGATCATGCTCTAGAATAATCTGAAAAAAATTAATGAATAGTGTGGATCTAACACATAAATCATGGTGGGTCTAGAGAAAAATTAATGAATAGTGTGGATATAACACATAAATCACGGTGGGTCTAGAGAAGTTCCTCGCATTAAAAGTTGTGTTGTTGTGTTTTGTCAGTAATTTCATCAGCGATGGCGTGAACCAGTGAGAAGCCATGGCCCATAATTCTCATGTGCCCTCAGCACAGATCGGCTCTTGTAAAGGTGATAATGTAAAAGATCACCGAGCAAACAAACGAATGCCAACAGTCATGCATTCTGTTGTTTCCGGATCCGAACTCAGACACTCCGCTAGCGAATGAGATCCCACTAGTGGATGCATGCATTATATATCCACTCTATATCCAACTGTTTTGCCAGTTTATTTTAGAGTATATGGTCCCCAAAATGAAGCAAATACAAATTTCAGGTGAACCACAACAAGGAAATAGTGGTTGCTCAATGCCCACATGTGGCAATGTTTGTTGACCATCCAACATGTTGATAAGGTTAAATAAGCCTGAATGAAAGGAAAGATAATAAAAAAAAACTATTAGCTTGATCTAAAAGGTTTTTAATGATTAATAACCATTTTCCAATGGTGTGTTCCACGTAAAATTTATATCTGCTTCATTTTTGAACTATGACCTGAGGTAAATTGGAAAAACAGATGGCAGGGATATCTACAATGCATGCATTAAGGTGGGATCTACAGTCATTCTCCCCCCTTATTGTTGGTTTGGAGGTGGCAGCCAAGTCAGCGATCTCCACTACTCAGGTTGTTATTTGTCGGTGGTTGTGCTAGAAAAGCTTCACCATGACGTGGGTGGAGCTACTGAGTTATAGTGTAGTGTACTGAGTGAATTCTGCGGAGGCCACGGTGATGTATATGTCTTATCCATGCGGTCTGTCTGTTTTGAGCCCAAAATTGAAGTACATAGAAGAGCTAAAAAAGACAGACATGACAGGAAACAGTGAGGATAATGACATCTATCATTGAAACCTTCCTGGCCCCACACAGTGATGTTTATTTGCCATCCAACTGACATTGATGAAGGGATAAAACACAAATATCAACTTGATTCAAAACTTTGGTGCCCCCACAACTTTTTAACGGTGGGCATTCAATTCCCACTCTTCATGTGGTGTGGTCCACTTGAGCTTTGGATATGCTTCAATTTTGGGCTCATGTCCTAAAATGATTTAAAAGAAAAAAATGGATGGACAGTATAGATAAGACACATATTGTTGGCTTTATAAAGCCCAAATGGTGACAAGTGCAGCTTTTAATACAAGGGAAAAAGAAAATATCCTATTTTATTTTTCACCAAAGATTGCTACTGCTGTAAAGAGAAGCACTTGTTGCTTTTTTCGGATACAGCTACATGTTCATAGCACTCCTACTTAGGTACAGAGGGCCATAGGTTCGAATCATGTCACCTTGATGTGAGCTGAAGTTAGCTAAGACTCCAATCTTAAATCTATACAATATGAAAAAAAATCCATCTACCGTTACACCTCATCTTACTCTTTATATGTCACAGCTCACTTCGACGTTCCGAACCGAAGGCGGAGGGCGCACAACCCCTTCTCCACTCCTTTCCTGAGCGTTTCACACTAAGATAAGTTTAACAATAGATTACAAAAGACACTACTGCCCCTGTATGATACATTCACCAAGAGTAAATACACCACAAATTTCTAAAAATAATAAATAGCATTAGGCAGCCAAACATTTTTCTGGATGAATCTGAAATTCTAGAGAAAATGCATTTGCTGGATGAATCTAAAATTCTAGGGAGAATGCATATGCTTGATGAATCTGAAAATTCCAGGGACAATGCATCTACTGGATGAATTTGAAAATGCCAGGAATGATGGATCTGCTGGATCCAGACAGTTTAGTTTGGACATTCCAACACTCTCCTTCAAACCAAAACCGACTTCATTCCGAGCATTGACCTTAGTCGTCTGAATGCATTTGTCGATAGTGCCTTGGTGAAAATATTTGCCACCTATTCAGTAGTATGGCAGTACTCTAATTTCATCGTTTTTTGCTTGACTTGATCTCTTAGAAAGTGATACCTAGTCTCAATGTGCTTGCTCCTTCCATGCTGCACCAGATTTTTGGCAAGTTCGATTGCTGACTTGTTGTCCACATATATAACTGTGGATTCCTCTTGTGGATGTTCCAGCTCCTTTAGCAGGTTCTTCAACCATATTGCTTCACAGACCGTGGACGATGCTACCACATACTCTGCTTCACATGTGGACAAAATGACCACACTTTTCTTCTTTAAGTTCCATGTGAAGGCAATCGACCCAAGATAGAATACATATCATGTGGGGCTTTTTGTTTCATCTTGATCACCTTCCCAATCACTGTATGAGTAATCATATAATATTGCTTCATCATTGTATAGATAGAAGAGATCGAATTCCACGGTTCATTTGACATACTTAAGGATTCTTTTTGCAGTGAGCCAGTATGATTCTTTTGGTGCTTCCATTTACCTGTTTAGAAGCCCAACACTATAGACGATATTTAGCCTAGTGATTGTAAGGTATCTGAGACTTCCAATCAGAGTCTTGAATAGAGTCAAGTCCACACTTCTTCCTTCACCATCTTTTTTGAGCTTCAGGCCTATTACAACAGGTATATTCACGACTTTACAGACGGTCATCCGAAACTTCTCAAGAAGTCTTTTTGCGTACTTCTTCTGTGATAATAAATGTTGCCGACTTGTTGTTTTACTTCGATGCCCAAGAAGAATGTCGTCAATCCACCGTCAGTCATCTCGAACTCATTGAATATAGCCTGCTTAAATTCTACAAACATCGCTTGGTTGTTTCCTGTGAACAGTAGATCATCCACATATAAACAAGATATAAGCATATTGCCATGGACATTCTTCTTTATGTAGACGACATGCTCATACGAACATTTGACGAAACCATTCTCTTGAAGATAGCCATTGATTCATGCATTCAAAGCACGAGGGGCTTGCTTCAACCCATATAGGGCTTTCTTCAGCTGATACACCTTATGTTCCTCTCCTTGCATGACAAAGCCTTCAGGTTGGTCAACGTAGACTTCTTCTTCGAGTACTCCATTTAAGAATGCGGATTTCACATTCAGTAAGTAGATCATCCAACTATGATGAGCTGCAAGGGAGATAATCATCCTCACATTGTCAAGGCGAGCAACTGGGGCGAAAACTTCTTCATAGTCTACTCCATATTTCTGTTTGTAGCCCTTTGCTACGAGCCTTGCCTTATATCGCTCGATCTTACCATCGGCATTCTGCTTAATTTTATATACCCATTTGAGACCAATGGTCCTCTGGCCTTTAGGGAGTGAGATCGGCTCCCATGTGTGATTCTTCTCAATAGCATGGATCTCTTCTTCCATAGCCTTTCTCCAACATTCTTCCTTCATGATGTCCTCGAATGTGAGAGGCTCATGGTCTGCATACAAGCAGAGCAAATTTGCTTCCTCAGTTTCCGCGTAAATCTCATTGAGGCTTCTCATTTTGATGGGAGCCAAGGGTGAAGGAGAATTGGATGAAGATGTGCTGACTGAATTCTGATTTGATGATACTTTCAGGGGAGATGGAACATACTCGCGGACTTTTGCAATCCGAAGGGGGTGATGTGGGTGTCTTCTCCTGATTCGCATGCCTCTCTTCTTCATATTCTTTGGCCTCAACCTGATTTTCTTTGACCAAATCTTCTTGGTTCCACTTCCAGGCTTCTTCTGCATAGAACACCACATCTCTACTTACCACTACTTTGTTGGTTAGTGGATTGTAGAGCTTGTAGGCCTTGGATTCTTCACTATATCCTATGAAGATACATTTCTCACCAAGATCATCGGGCTTCTTTCTTCTTGCCTTTAGAACTTGAGCGTAGGAAACACACCCAAAGATTTTAAGGTGCGCCACGCTCAGCTTGTAGCCGCTCCATGCCTCCTGTGGTGTCATGAACCTAACGCTCTTAGTGGGATACCGATTGAGTAGATATGTAATACATGCAACTGCCTCTCCCCAGAAGCTCTTCGTTAGGCCTTTCTCCTTCAACATGGTCCTTGCTATGTTAAGGATGGTGCGGTTCTTCCGTTCTGCAATTCCATTCTGTTGTGGTGTGTAAGCTGTAATTTGTTGGTTTTACAAAGCCCAAATGGTGACAAGTGCAGCTCCTAATACAAGGGAGAAAGAAAATATGCTATATTATTTTTCACCAAAGACTGTTACTACTGTAAAGACAAGCACTTGCTGCTTTTTTCCTAATACAACTACATGTTCATGGCACTCCTATTTATAAGTTTAATAAGAGATTACAAAAGACACTACTGCCCTTATATGATTCATTCACCAGGAGTAAATACACCACAAATTTCTAAAAATAATAAATAGCATTAGGTAGCCAAACATTTTTCTGGATGAATCTGAAATTCTAAGGAGAATACATCTACTGGATGAATCTGAAAATTCTAGGGACAATGCATCTGCTGGATGAATCTGAAAGTTTCAGGGACAATGCATCTGCTGGATGAATCTGAAAATTCCAGGGACAATGCATCTACTGGATGAATCTGAAAATGCTAGGAAGGATGGATCTAGACAGTTTGGTTTGGACATTCCAACGCATATATCACAGTGGACCTCATAAAATTTACTCAGCACCACACTTCCCATATATGTAACAGTAGTGATTGAACCCCATCATCAAAAAAATTTTGGAGGGCACAAAAGTTTTGAATCAAGTTAATCTTTTTGTTTTCCCTTAAATTAGGTTTGTCACATAAACGACATTTAGGATGGCAAATAAATATTGCAATGGGCTTAGGAAGTTTTTAATGGTGGGCATTCAATCACCCCTATTTTTCTATGGTTTGCTCCACTGGAGATTTAGATCTGCTTCATTTTTTGAGGATGCGGATTTCCTGTCAAAGCCTTTAGCAGGAAGTTTCTGCACCGAAAACTTAAGTGGGGCTTGCTGTGATGTTTGTGATAAATCCACCCCGTCCATTTATTTTTTTGCACTCATTTTAAGGTATAGGGCCAAAATGATCAGGATCCAAGAGTTAAGTGGGTCAAAAATGTGAGGATTGAATGTCTACAGTTGAAATATTCATGGAGCCACATAAGTTTTGAATCAATCTAATATTTTTGTTTTCAGTTCATCCCGGTAGGAATGACGTTATGAAAGGTATGGATTGTTGGGATTTGATCTGCGGAATCACATAAATCTAGATCTAGGATAGTAATCCAATGGCACCAAGCACACATAAGAGAACACAAAGATTTAACGTGGAAAACCCTTGCGGGAAAAAACCAAGGCACAAAGCGACAGAAATTCACTATGAAAGCATAAATTACAAAGAGAGAGGACTTACCCAATTCAAACAATATCGAATCTCACCATTGCTACACCCTTTGATAACCCTAGAACCCTTTAGAATACCTTTAAGAAGCCTTAGAATACCTTAGAATAGCCTTAGGGACCCCTATTTACAGTTTAGGAAACTCCACTTATGCACCTCCTTTGGAAAAGTCCGGAAACCGCCTCAAATTTACGTTGTCTGCTCATATACTATGTAACCCTTGACTGGTCGAGTCGAGGACTTGACTGGTCAAGGGACCCCCTTGACCGGTCGAGCCATCTCCTCGACTGGTCGAGCTAGCATGCTGGACTTTGAGTCGAGCAGTGCGCGACTAGTCGAGCGGCCCACTCGACCGGTCGAACCAGGCTCTCGACCGATTAAGCAGTGCATAAATATGCCAAATTAAAGGCATCTGACAACAATCTCCACCATGCCTTCAATCTACAGCCGTATATCTTGTTGCCCTCTTCTCTTATCTCTACATCATATCATAACTTCAATCAACGCTTCTCGTGCACACTTCATCCTTCTTTTCTGCCATCGCCAAGCCTAGAGAAGTTGCACAGAACTTGAACTTCTTTGCAGGAATGTTCTAGGTGAGCATGTCTGCCGAATTAGAATCCATGTGCCGAACTACCTTTGCTTCTATCTTCTCAAAAGGAAAGACGTAGTCTTCTTACCATCTCACCGTTACCCAATATTGTTTGCCGGGGTATTTGCTCACAACACCGATAGCCTGTGAAATAATCAGTCTAATCCAAACTATGACATACACTATTGACCGCATTCGAATAAGGCTCATGAGATATATCCTACTTTTCTTCATCTATTTTGGGACATGTCCTGAGGAAAACTTGAGGAGAGACGCGTAGAAAACGCTTTTTGGCTTTACATGGTCCATCACCTCCTTGATCAATAGCTATCCAAGATATTCTGCCTGAGATAACTAAAGCCTGCTCCTTCAGTCTCAATGCCGAGAACCATCTTCGCAGCCCCCCGATCATTCATCCTAAATGTATCACTTAACTGAGTCTTCAGTACATTGATTTCAGACATGTCATAATTGACAATCTACATATCATCAACATACAATTCCTAACTCACCATGAAGGAATCAAACCACTGCCTAGGCGACAGGCCGTGCCACATCCTCCTGCAAACTCTTCTTCTCAGCCTCTTTAAGTTCGAACCACTCTGGTTGCTTCATGTAGATATGTTCTTCTAATTTTTCGTACAGAAGTGCAGACTTTACATCTATCCTTCCAGTTCAGGATCACATTAGCCAGCTAGCGCCAATCACGGATCTAATAAACACCTGCTATACCGTCAACACGAATATCTTTGAGATGCTTATCCCTTCTCTCTAAACATAACCCTTCGCTACCAACCTCACCCTGTATCTATGTTGTATCCTCCTGAAGATCCACCTGCATCCAACCGCTTTTCGACCCACTGGAAGCTCTACCAGTTCCCATGTGTCGATCTGGTACAATGAGTCCATCATATCGCCCATAGTCACCTTCCACTTCTCAGCACCAGGCTCACCTAGATCCATCATAATAGAAGACGGATCCTCCTGCGATATTGGAGTCGTCCATGTACCTCGCCGATATCCTACGATCATGCCGTGTGATTCTTCTCACAGGGGGCTACTCCACCTGCTCTATATCCCTGTCCGCGCATCTCATCCTTCATGCCTTACCAACTCATGTGGCCATGCCCAGCATGCCACACACGTGCAAAGGTAGAATCCGCTACATCCACTGCAGCTCCACCTTTTGAAGTGCTCTCGATCAACCTGTAAACATTATCAAGTCGTTGCACTTTCATGATTACCTGTAACCCCCTTAGATACTTTAAGGATACCATCAATACTTGTGAACCCGCACCCTATAGCCTCGAGTGCACTGAAAGAAATCAGGCTCTTTTTCATGTCAGGAACGTGCCTCACCCCGTCAAGGTATGATCTGTCCCATCAAACATCTTGACAGGCACCATACCAACAACCACAACTTTACAGGCACTATCATTGCCCATAAACACTTGTCCACCATCACACTCCCAGTAACTGGCGAAACAATGCCAATAAGGAGTTATGTGAAAAGATGCCCATGTGTCTAGAATCCACTCATCCTTATGATCATCGTATGATCTTCTGATCGTAAACACAGATAAATCATTACCATCACATCCACTTGATCCATCTTACATGGCAACATTAGCCTCCCTGTACAAAGCCTCAGATTCTTCTCTCTTATATTTAAGATTTTCACAATCCTTCTTCACATGTCTTCCATCCCACAATTCCAGCACTTTACCTTTCCTTTACCCTTGCCCTTGGATCTAAAACATGAAGAACCTGTACCTTGTTCAGAATTTCTACCTCTTGTAATCAGTGCCTCAGAAGATATCCTCATGTCGACGTTAAGATTTCTCATGGCCTTCCCTTGAAAGGCTGAGATAATGGTGTCGACACTCAGGGTTTTATTCGTGCTGCACATTGTGTCATTGAATGACTCATACGACGTTAGAAGAGAATTCAATAACATACATGCTTGTTCTTCATCTTTCATCACTTCCTCCATATTAAGCAATTTGTAAAGTAATTTATTAAAGTTGCTAACGTGTGCCTCCACATCTCCACCCTCTGCCATCTTGAAGTTATACAACTGCCGCTTCAAGTGTAGGCGATTTTCAGAGAATTTTTTCGCATAGACATCCTCTAACTTCTCCCATGACTTAGTCGCAGTTTTCTCCCTCATGACATTGTAGCGAACCTCATCCATGAGACATAAACGGATCGATGATAAGGCTTTTTTATCTTGAGTATTCTAATTATCATCAGTCATAGTAGACTTCCGCTCCTCAAGAGCACCATCCCCACCTTGCTTGATTAAGGAACTAATCATCTTGATCTTCCATAACTCAAAATTATTTTTCCCTGAGTACTTCTCAATTTCATACCTAGTACTTGCCATTATTACTAACCCCTCAGATTCAAATTTGTGCCCCAACGATTGCTTTGATACCACTTGTTGGGATTTGGTCTGCGGAATCACACAGATCTAGATCTAGGATAGCAATCCAATGACACCAAGCAAACACAAGAGAACACAAAGATTTAGCGTGGAAAACCCTTGCGGGAAAAAACCACGGCACAAAGTGACAAAAATTCACTATGAAAACATAAATTATAAAGAAAGAGGACTTACCCGATTCAAACAATCTCGAACCTCACCATTGCTACACCCTTTGATAACCCTAGAACCCTTTAAAATACCTTTAGGAAGCCTTAGAATACCTTAAAATAGCCCTAGGGACCACTATTTATAGTTTAAGAAACTCCACTTACACACCTCCTTTGGAAAAGTCCAGAAATCGCCTCAAATTTACGCAGTCCGCGCATAGATTGCATAACCCTTGACTAGTCGAGGCGATACCTCGAATGGTCAAGGGACCCCCTCAACCGGTCGAGCCATCCCCTCGACTAGTCAAGCGGCCTGGACACCAAAAATAATAGCACTTGGACTTTGAGTCGAGCGGCCCACTCGACCAGTCGAGCTAGGCTCTTGACCGGTCGAGCAGCGCATAAATATGTCAGATTAAAGGCATCTGACAACATGTATGGCATGCAAACATCACCGCCAACCCCAAGGAGGTTTCAACAAAAGGAATTTCCCTACCCACCTTTTCCTTTGGTTCAGCCTACTTGAGTCTTATATCCTTCTCACTTTTGGTCTCAATTCCTAAAATAAGCTCAAAAAACAGATGAATGGGGTAGATTTATCACAAACATCACGGTGGGCCCACAACACCAACGAATTTCAAGATCTCGGTACAGGAGTGGCCCCTCTTGATTCCGAGTACGTTGTTTCCCACTACCATGCCACTTGTGCAGGACTGCCTCACAATGAAGATACTTGGAGAAAAATCAAGTCGGTCTGATCATGAGGTGAGCCCCACTTTTGGAATCAATGGAACTGATGATTCGAATCTGCATGCATGGCTCATCTAATGAGTGGATTTATATGATTTCGAGAAGAGTGATGTTTATGGTGGGGTTCACCATTTGCATGGCATGAGGTCCTACGAAAGTAGCATGGTGGTCGATAATGAATGGCTCGAAATGGGGTGGCACTGTGCCGGACCCGGGGTCTCTCAACTTGGCCAAGGGCCCACTATCTAGGGCGGGCTAGGCTTGGGCTCATGATGAATGGCCTGGTCCAATCATCAAGTAAACCACCATCATACAAAATTTGTATGGAGGGTTTAAATACTGCCAAATGGATCGAGGTTCTTGATCAATGCACATGTTTTATTTAAAGGAACTTTTGGATTTGGGGCTATATGTTTGAATCCAACCATTCATATGATGGGACTTGTTGTGGATGGCTTGGATAAATCTTAAAAAATTAGAATAAAAAACCTTATATGGGACCTATGGATGTAGGTTGGTTCGCTCCCATGCGTGGAGGAGGATGCTCCACTTTTTTCTTTTTTCTTTTTAGTGCATGTGGTGTATGAGTGTGTATGGATGCAGATTTAGGGGTGTAATATGACTCAAGTATATGATATGTTTAACTTGGAGTCACTACTAACAGATGAAATTTATAATCTGCAGTCAGTTAGACACCTGAGAATATGTTGTTTGGATGTCTTCAATCTATGTTGAAATAAGAAATTTTGATCGATCGAACAAGTTGCTCAATCAATCAAGAAAACACCGGATTAAACAGACTGGTCTTTAAACAGTTTTAGACAAGTTCGATCCATCGACCTTGGAGGTTCGAGCGATCGATATAATTCTGAAAATTCATGTTAACTATCTGTATACTTTTGAGTATGTTCGATTGATCAAACATAAAAACTCAATTGATCAAGGGTTGCTCGATCGATGTCGATTGATCAATGTTTAGTTTGATGGGGAGCGCGGTTTTACATAATTACGCGATTTGTTTCCTATTTCAAGTGTAACACTATATATATGAGTGTAATACCGAATTAGGGTTGAACGTAAAAGAACAAGGAGAGCTAAATCATTTCTAGGGTTTTAAAAGGAGGAAACTTGGGTTTTTGTATCTGTAAGTTGGTTTATCTCTTGTACTTTCATTTTCATAGTGGATTGCTTATCGCTTTATGCCATGTTTTTTTTTTTTTTCCACAAAGGTTTTTCACATACAATCATGTATTCTCTGTGTTGCTTTGTTTGTGTTTATCTTTCATTTGTATGATTCAAATTCAGAGTTTGTTTCCACGGCTCCCAACAAGTGGTATCAGAGCTATACGTTGGGATTCAAGCTTGAATCTGAAACATAACGGAGAAAGGATCGAACGTGAAGTATGAGATAGGGAAGTTCACCAGGAAAATAACTTTAAACAATGGGATGTGAAGATGAGAGGTCTTCTAGTTCAGCAAGAATTGCAAAAGACACTTCTTCATATAGTGAAGCGTCTTGTGACTATGAACAATGAAGAGTAAGAAGAACTTGATCATAGGGTGATTACCTCAATCCAATTATATTTTGGCGGATGACGTCCTTTATAATGTCCTTGATCAGAAGACTATCGTAGGACTTTGAACGAAGTTAGAAAGTCTGTACATGACGAAATCTCTCAGTAATCATCTGTATCTGAAGAAACAATTTTATAATCTGAAGATGGCGGAAGGGTCAGATCTTAATGCGTGTTCAATTTACTACTTTGTAAGTTGACAAGTGTAGAAGTGAAATCGACGAAGAGAAAGAGATTTAAGAGAGAGATAGATTAGAGAGTTAGAGAAATATTATGGAGAAGAAGACGATATTCTGACCGTTAACCCTCATCTTGGCCAGAACATAAGTGCATGGGTCGACCAACCCATTGCCTTTATTTCTTGTTGGATAAAGGCCCCATTAGGGTGGGACCCAAATTGATGTATGTTGTATATCCATACCGTCCCTCCATTTTGTTGAGGGTGGGACCCACCTGTCCATGCTGTCCAGCGTGGACAGCGTGCTGTCTACCTTGATGTGTGTTGTATACGGACGGAGCCCCATGGTGGTGAGGGCCCACCTTGTCGCGTCCTCCCCTCTCGTTTCCTCTTTTTCCTTCTCTTTTCCATGATCAAGTGGGGTCCACCCAGGGTGGCCCATGCGTCCGGATAGCATGGACAAACTATGGTGGCCCACTGATGTTTATTTACCCTATAACCTGTTGATAAGGTCAGTCAGACCTGGATGGAGGAAACATGTAAAGATCATCTTGGTACTAACATTCCTAGGGCCTGCCGTGGCCTAGTCAGGCAGATGAACGGCATGGATTATCCTTGGTGGACTCACTTGCACGTTTTAACACAAAAAAAATAAATTTATAGAGCTGCTAACGTTGACTGTAAACGGTGTCTAGGGATGCTGCTACGCCAGCGCCAGCAACAGGCGCTGCTTGCTAAAGGGGCTACGGATTGGACCCACAGTTGGCCCCCACCATGATGTATGCGTTCCATCCACACCATCCATCCACTTTTCCAGATCATTTTAAGCCATGGGCCCAAAAATGAAACAAATTCAAATTTCAAACGGACCGCACCAAAGGAACTAGTAGGGAATGACGTCCACCTTTGAAAACTTCTTGGGCCCACTTTGATTTGTGTTTTCTGCCCTTCTAGGGGTCGTGGGACCCACTGATGAGTCCCACCATGATGTACATTTAATTCCCACATGGCCCACGCTATCTGGTCACCGAAAAGGCCAACGGGCCTTGGTGGGCTGACCTAAAGCAAGGCAGATTGAAGTCTCACGTGAGCTATGCCACATGGACGGTTCACATCGCTAGTTAGGGTTTTCCCTTAGGGCCCAATACGATTCCTTGTTTAAGCTCAGATCTGAGCCGCATTTAGCTGGACCCTTGGAGCACTGGTAGGGCCTACATTGATGTCCATCTAGGACAGATCGCGGTCACTTAAGGACCTTACGTAGCTGCACCAATTTGGTTGTCATTAGTAGTATTATTAGATTGGTCTTGTTTACGCTTGTTGAGTAGGCCCATTGCTGTGAAAGCTTACTCAAGTGTAGCTCTATGAGGCCCCATTAGACTTATATTCCAAGTGGAACCCACCTCTTATGAATGATGCGTTTATCTTATCATGTTAGTGCGATGTTTACATTGTGTTGATAGAGCACTTTGTTGACAGATGCCTTAAATATGTCTTTTTTGGGTCTCTCTACCGGTTGAGCGTTTGACTCGATAGCCGCTCAACTAGTTGAGCACTGCTCGACTCAAAGTCCAGCGAGCACATGTTTTGGGTGTTCGGGATGGCTCAACCAGTCGAGGCCCTCCTTCGACTAGTCGAGGTTACACAGGTCCTGTGCGGATTGCGTAAATTTAAGGCGGTTTCTGAACTTTTCCGAACTAGGTGTGCAAGTGGAGTTTCCTAAACTATAAATAGGGGTCCCTAGGACTATTCTAAGGTATTCTAAAGCTTTCTAAAAATTTTCCAAGGATTCCTAAAGGATTCTAGGGTTATCAAAGGGTGTAGCAAAGGTGAGATTCGAGGTTATTCGAATCGAGTAAATCCTCTCTTGTAATTTTTATTTCATAGTGGATTTCTGTCGCTTTGTGCCGTGGTTTTTTCCCGCAAGGGTTAATTTTCCACGTTAAATCTTTGTGTTCTCTTGTGATTGCTTGACATTATTAGATTGCTATCCTAGATCTAGATCTGTGTGATTCTGCAACCCTAATCCCCAACAAGTGGTATCAGAGCAATCGTTGGGGCACAAATCTCAATCTACAATATTAGTAATAATGGGAAACGACAAGTTTGATATTGAGAAGTACTTAGGCAAAAATAATTTTAAGTTATGGAAGGTTAAGATGATTAGTCTGTTAACCAAGCAAGGTGAGATTAAGGCTCTTGAGGAGCGAAAATCTACCATGAATAATGATGAATGGGAAAACCTTGATAGAAATGCTTTAGCCTCTATCCGTTTATGTCTCACGGATGAGGTTCTCTATAATGTTTTGAGGGAAAAAATTGCGGCTAGTCTGAGGGCGAAGTTAGAGAACATCTATATAAAGAAGTCCTCCGAAAATCGCCTACACTTGAAGCTACAGTATTATACATTCAAGATGACAAAGGGTAGAGATCTAAAAACTCATATCAGCAACTTTAATAAATTGATGTGCAAATTGCTAGATATGGAGGAAGTGGTCAAAGATGAGGAATAGGCATGTATATTGTTGAATTCTCTTCCTGCAACATATGAGTCTTTCAGGGACACAATGTGCACCGCAAATAAAACCCTAAGTGTTGACACTGTTATCTCAACCCTTCAAGGGAAGGCTATGAGAAAGTTAAACGACAACATAGGGGCATCTTCTGATGCACTGATTACGAGGAGCAAAGATTCTGAACGAGGTACAGGGTCTTCAAGACCTTGATCCAAATCTAAGGGCAAGGGTAAATGAAAATTAAAGTGTTAGAATTGTGGCCTGTCTGGACATATGAGGAAGGATTGTAGAAATCATAAAATGAAGAAAGAAAATACAGCTGCTTCTTCCAAAGAGGCCAATATGGTCACATCTGATAAAGAATCAAGTAGTGGTGATGTTCTGTCTGTTTCCATGATTGGTCACTTACACAACAATTATAAAGACGAGTGGATACTTGACATAGGAACATCTTTTCACATGACTCCTCATCGGAGTTGGTTTACCAGTTACAATGAGTGTAATGGTGGACACGTTTTTATGAACAATGACAATGCCTGTAATGTTGTGGCTATAGGCACGGTGAGCATCAAGATGTTTGATGGGATGGAGCATACCTTGATTGACGTCAGGCAAGTTCCTGATATGAAGAAAAGTCTAATTTCTCTTGGTGCACTCGAGGCTATAGGGTGCAACTTCACCGGTATTGATGGTGTCCTTAAAGTTTCAAAAGGGGCACTCGTGGTTATGAGAGCGTAGAGGCACGAAAACCTTTACAGGTTGATTGGAAGCACTTCAACAGGTGCAGCGGCAACAGCTATTACAGACTCCATATCTCTACGTATGTGGCATGCTCATCTAAGCCACATGAGCAAGCGGGGCATGAAGGTAATAAAGGAGTGCTTGATTATGTGCACTCTGACGTATGGGGGCCATCGCCAGAAGTTTCCGTTTGGGGTCGTTATGGTTTGTTTCATTCATTGACGACTACTCCAGGAAAGTTTGGGTTTATTTTATGAAACGTAAATCTGAAGTTTTCACCATATTCAAACAATGGAAGGCAATGGTAGAAAAATAGTCAAGGCGAAAAATAAAGGTTTTAAGGACTGACAATGGTGGAGAATTTACTTCCACTGAGTTTAATGATTATTGCAAGGATGAAGGGATCATCAGGCACAATACAGTGCGCCACATGCCCGAGCGAATGAATCGGACTCTCCTAGAGAGGGCCAAATGCATGTTAAGTACTGCTGCGTTGGGGAAGGACCTTTGAACAGAGGCCGTTAACACGGCTTGTTATTTGGTGAACCAATCCTCTTCAACGGCAATTGAATATAAAACCCAGAGGAAGTATGGAGTGGTCAGAAAATCGACTACTCAGATCTACGCATATTTGGTTGTGAAACTTACTCTCATGTACCGTCAATTGAGAGAGATAAGCTATACCATAAAGTCAAAAGGTACATCTTTGTTGGCTATGGGATTGGTGTGAAAGGTTACAGGTTATTCGACAAGGTCACATACAAGGTCATCACTAGCCATGTTGTCAGATTCGATGAAAGCTCCCTATTTCGCAAGAATGATCAAGAGGAGCAAGAAGAAGCAGAAAGGGTAGTCGTAGACATCCAGATTGACACAGATGATACTCGGGCAGAGACAAATTTGAAGACAGAGGTACAAGATCAGGTGGAGCAGCCACCAGTGAGAAGGAAACCACCGCATGATCGTAGGTTACCGGTAAGATACAGAGACGACTCTAATATTGCATATGCCCTCATTACAGATGAGGGAGACCCGTCTACTATTCAGGAGGCTCTTGATGAGCCTGATGCAGAAAAGTGGAATGCGGCTATGGACGATGAGATGGACTCGTTGCACAAAAATCACATATGGGAGCTAGTGAAGCTTCTTGTGGGCTGAAAGCGATCGGATGCAAGTGGTTATTCAAAATGAAACATAATAGATAAAAGGCAAGGTTGATATCAAAGGGTTATACTCGGAGAGAAGGAATTGACTTCACAGAGATATTCACGTAATGGTTAAGCAAGTATCTATCAGATTCATGTTGGTGTTGGTTGCCTAATACGATCTCGAGCTGGAACAGATGGATGTGAAGACTGCATTCTTGCACAGGGAATTGGAAGAGCAGATCTACATGAAGTAACCAGAGGGCTACGAAGTTAAAGGGGAAGAGAAAATAGTTTGCAGGTTAATGAGGTTGTTGTACGGCCTGAAACAGTCGCCTAAGCAGTGGTATAAAAAATTTGATTCTTTCATGGTGAGTTAGAAATTTACTTGGAGTGAATACGATCACTGTGTCTATTACAAGACACTGAATGATAGAAAATTCATCATCCTAGTACTGTATGTTGATGATATGTTGATCGACTGTCAAGATACGTCTGAAATCAACGTACTGAAAACTCAGTTATCAAGGATATTCGAGATGAAAGATCTGGGGGCTGCAAAGAGGGTTCTCAACATAAATATTCATAGAAATAGGAAGAAGAGAAGGCTTTGGTTATCACAGGTAGAGTACCTTGAAAAGGTGTTGATCAAGTATGGGATGGACCAAGCAAAGCCGGTGAGTATTCCCCACATAACTCACTTCAAGCTTTCCTTAGAATAATGTCATAAATCAAATGAGAAAAAGCAAGTTATGTCTCATGTGCCTTATTCAAATGTGGTTGGCAATTTAATTTATGTCATGGTCTGTACAAGACCAAATATTTCACAAGCAGTCGGTGTTGTGAGCGGATACATGTCAAACCCCGGCAAGCAACATTGGGAAGCGGTGAAATGGCTACTTCGATACATTTGCGGTACGAAAGGCCACGTCTTAACTTTTGAGAAAACAGGGACAAAGTTGATAGGGTGTGTGGATTCTGACTACGCAGGCAGTATAGATTCTAGGAAGTCTACTTCAGGATACTCGTTTATATTATCGGGTGGAACAATCAGTTGGATGTCGAAGATTCAGTCTATGGTGGCTTTTTCCACAACTGAAGTAGAATATATGAAAGTGACGAAAGCATTTAAAAAAAGTGTTTGGCTTAAAGGCATGATAAATTAATTGGGACTTCAGCAGGAGGCCGTACCGGTTAACTGTGACAATGAGAGCACTATAAATTTGGCTAAAAATTCTGTTTATCACTCACAGATTAAACACATTAATGTTCATCATCATTTTATCCGACAAGTGCTTGAAGAAGAAGGCATAACACTAGAAAAGATTCATATTAGCATAATCCAGTAGACATGCTCACCAAGGTCGTTCTTGTAAAGAAGTTCAAGTTCTTTGCAACTTCTCTGGGCTTGGCGATAACATAAAAGAAGGACGGATCATGCACGAGAAGCATTGATTGAAGCTATGATATGCTACAGAGATAAAAGAAGAGGGCAGCAAGCTACACGGTTGAAGATTGAAGGCATGGTGGTGATTGTTGAAGATGCCTTAAATCTGTCTTTTTTAGGTCTCTCGACTAGTCGAGTGTCTGGCTCGACCAGTCGAGTGAGCCGCTCGACTAGTCGAGCACTGCTTGACTCAAAGTCCAGCGAGCACATGTTTTGGGTGTCCGAGATTCTCGACTAGTTGAGGCTCTCCTTCGACTAGTCGAGGTTATGCAGATCTTACGCGGACTGTGTAAATTTGAGGTGGTTTTTGGACTTTTTCGAACTAGGTGCATAAGTGGAGTTTCCTAAACTATAAATAGGGGTCAGTAGGGCTATTCTAAGGTATTCTAAAGCTTTCTAAAAAAATTTCAAGGGTTGCTAAAGGGTTCTAGAGTTATCAAAGGGTGTAGCAAGGGTGAGATTCGAGGTTGTTCGAATCGGGTAAGTCCTCTCTCTTGTAATTTCTATTTCATAGTAGATTTCTGTCGCTTTATGCCGTGGTTTTTTCCCGCGTTTTCCATGTTAAATCTTTGTGTTCTCTTGTGATTACTTGATGTTATTAGATTGCTATCCTAGATCTAGATCCGTGTGATTCCGCAGCCCTAATCCCCAACATACTTTTCTTAAGTTTAATCTGACATTTCCCTTAAGCTTGATATAGCATCACTCTTACATTTTTTTTTTAGTTAGCTTGTTAGTACACACCTATGTCAGTGCACACACTCCTCGTTAGCCACTCCCATTAGGGATCGATACGTTCGATATAACATTGCTCTTATATTAATTTGGCATCGTTGTAATGCTTGATACATACATCACAGATGGTGGTTATATGATTGCACATTATTATATCACATCCGCATCATATGTGCATTACTTAGATGTTGACTAATCCATGATTGAGTACAATTGAATTTGGGACGTTGTCCAACTGGTGGCACCCTTGCTGGCCTGTGGACCGTGGTTGGTACTCATGTCATGGTTTTTGCTTTTCTATGTGCGGCAAGGTTTGATTGATAACACTACGACTTAGGGCATCTTAGGGAGACCTTGCTTGGTTTGCATGACATGGTTGCATGACTCAAATGATAGACTCATGCATTCATGCATTATGTATGTCATAATTGATTCACACCCTAGCAACACAGGGTTGTACTTTACACCCTAGCGACATTAGGGTTTAGCATCCACAACTTTGTCGTAGCCAATGTATATGAGTATAGAAATCATAAATTTAGTTACATTTATTAGACGTCATGGAAGTCCTTGGGCGAAAATTCATAAACTCTCATAGGCCGCAAGATGCTCCAATTCCTAAACCGAATGGGTCCATGAGCACCCTTGTGTCGAATAACAATAGGTCGTGTCTCCCATTGTGTTGTGATTGGTTGGAATGGGGTACAATCTCACTTACTCAAAGTGTGTGGTGGCAATTGAGACTAAGTCTAATCACCTTGGAAATAGGTCCGCTATTGGGAGTCAGATGGGCATCAGAATACCATTGATGAGATGAATAGTAAGGTCTCTTATGCTTGCATGTTCACACATTGTAGTTCGGTGGCTATATGCTAGACCCTGGTGATTCCAATTGAGAATTATACTGAGATGTGGATTAGAGATCATGATTGGCATGATCGCATTGCATGATCGCATATGACATTCGGCCTAGTTGGCCTTCACATAGCATATGTATATAGCCTTGGCATGGTTGGTTGAACGCATGGACATTGGTATGATTGACCCTTCATCTTTATTGTTTACTCTGATATTAATATTGATATTGATGTGATATATATGTCAAATGCATTGTGCATGCACACATACACTCTATTGAGCTTCGTAGGTAGCTTATGCGTGTTTGTTTATATTGCATGTTATGATAGGGCGTATTAACACTGAGGCTGGAGTATGGGTCTGATCTTTTGAATTTTTATTATACCTTGTATTTACTTATCAACATTGTACCTTCAATTATTATTTAGTGGAGATGTATGTTGCTTGTGGGGTTCTTTTGATTATGATCAATTATTAAAGTTTTTCTTAAATCCTCCATGTGGAATGCTGCCTTATGAACTTGGTGTATACATGTTGAGTGTCGAAATCGGAGTTCTATGAAGGTTGTCGACTTTAGATTCAAGTTACAACAAATAGGCGTCAGGAACCGAATTTGAGGCATGACAACAAGTAAACATTACGGTCGGCCCTAAATAGGTTTTAGTGGTAGGCATCATCATGCCCGCTGCCCATGTGAAGTGGTCCACTAGAGCTTCAAATATGCCCCATACGTGAGCCTAAGCCCTTAAATGATCCGAGAAAAAAAAATGAGCAGCATGGGTATAAAATACATACATCACAATGGACCCCACAGCAGGGGGCGCACACCGTGTGGATGGTGTGCTTGTGCACGTTGTTTCCATAGCGTGGCCTATAACAGTGGGGCCCTCAAACATCGACGGTGGGCCTAAGGAAGGCATCAAAGGCGGGGCGTCAAAACAGCCCATAGATTCGGGTAGTGCGGTCCACTTGACCCTCACCTCAAATTCGCCCCTTTCTCGGGACCATACACTAGAATGAGATGCCAAGACATATGGACGGCATGATTTATATAATACATAATTAAGGTGGGCCACCACAACAGGCCTATAGAAGGTTCAATGGTAGGTGTTCAATTAAAACTGTTTCCTGTCGGTGTGGCCCAGCTAAGATTTAGATCTGCTTCATTCTTGGGATCACACTCTGAAAGGAGCTGTCATGGTGGATGGATGGGGTAGATATGAAACACATGCATCATAAGTGGGGTGGACTTGGATGAGTAAAAAGAAGGGTGGGATGGTGGCTCCCTACCCTAATTAAGAGAGGTGGGATCCACCTCCTTTCCTCACAAATAACAAAAAAAGAAGAAGAAGAAGAAGAAGAAGAAGAATAGAGAAATGTATACATTAGTGATAATTATAAATGTACTCACCATCACAAAAGTACTACCAATGGAGCATGAAGAAGCTCCCACACTCCACTCTTTCTTTTTTCCTTCTATCATTTTCTTTTCTCTCTCTTTCTTTTCTTTCTTTTCTCTCTCACGGAAGCTCATACATATAGGACTCTTTATTGCTAATGGAATGAAATGAGAGGGGGACAGTGTAGAGAAAGTGAGGGTGGAAGGGGTCATTTTCCACTTGCATTGGGTGGTGGGTTGCATGAGAGGAAGAGAAATGGAGGGTAGTTTAGTGAGAGAATTTGCATGGGAAATGGGTTTTTTTGACTTTCGGGTTGTGCTTGTACGAGGGAGAGGGAAAAGTATGGGTATTATGGTCATGTATATGGGGTAGGGGCTAAAAAGTGGGGGTACAGTGGTCTTTTGGCTCAGCACTTGAATGATGACTTTTGGATAAAGATAAAGGTTACAGGGTAGTTGTTGTAATTAGCCAAAACTATAGGCAATAGAGTGAAATTTCATATGGGGTAGGATTCTTGTGCAAAAATATGATCTCTCTATATACGCGCGTCTTGAGAAACACGTTCACACATTGGGATGTGTGCCACACCTCAATTCATGTGTGGGATCATAACTTCCAATCTAAATATTGCAAAGGAGTGTGCCACATGACATTACAATCACAGCACCAGTGTGGTCAATACAGTAGAAGTCTCGAGTCAAACGGGCACAAAAGCACGGACGTGATTGACAACCAACAATCTAGTCAATCTTGATGTCAAAAATAAATGTACGGAAGGTTCCAACGGACATGGAGCTCATCGAGATATTAAGAATACAAGTCTAAGAGAGAAACTATAGATATTAATGTTGTTGAAGTGGATCAACCTACTCCCTATGTCGACCAACGTATGTAAGGTTTCAACGGAACACAGATCTCATAGAGATATGAAGAATATAAATCTAAGAGAGAAAATATAGATATTAATGTTGTTGAAGTGGATCAACCTATCCTTTATGTCGATCAGGCGCTTTAAACGACTGTCCGTCAAAAGAGCTCGCGGGCATGGCCCAATAGTTAGATGGTGTAGACCACATTCCAAATATGTTGAACAACAAAAGAGGTAAAGAAAAAGGACCGCTCCAACAATATTTGAAAATCGGTATAAGAATAAGGATAGGAAAACCACAATTTAGTACATTTCTAAGTGGTTATATCAAACTAGTATTGCTTCAACACTATTAAATTGAAATGTCTAAAAGTTATGTTCGAAGCAAATGAATCAATTTAAACTTGGGTTTAAGCCTCCTTTGAATCACAAAGGGAAACATATATCAAAGTCGAAGTTAATTTTACTAGAAGCTTCATTGCTGAATATAACGAGACACCTTAAAGCCGAGGTTAATTTTACTAGAAGCTTTATTGTTGAATATAAAAATGTATGGAAAATATATTGTTGTACTCTTATGGTTAACAGATCAACTAATAGATATAGTCGGACACTGATAAACTTTCTAGTGAATAAACTTTCTAGTGAATTATCCACCTGGGATAATGTTAATGAAGTACATATATGTATCAATCTATTCCTGCATGGTTGATTATTTGTTCAAATTATTAAATAGTGTAGTTGAGAAAGTACGAGAAAAATATGTTGTCCAAGTTATGACAGACAACGCATCCTCTTATATAGCCGTTGCTCACATTCTTATTATGATGAGGTGTCATTTATTTTAAACTCCATGCACGACAAATTGTATAGTATAATGTTAAAAGATATAGGTAAGTTATACATTAAAGTTTTTGCTAGGGTTAGACGAATCATGGTCTTTATGTACAAATATGTCATTCTTCTCCATCACATGAGAAAACACATTGGGTATGATTTATTTTGTCTAATTGCCACCCACTTCTCAACGGTCTTTTTGATAATATAAAGGTTGTATTCAAACTTAGAAGAAGCTTTGTATTATCGCCTGATTTGAATAATAGTCCTTGGTCAGGAATATCGAAGGGAAACTAGTCCAACAAACCATCCTCTTGTAATCTTTTTGACACAAGTGCTAAAAGCACTAAAATCAACAAAATCCTTACTGAGCGTGTTGTGATTAATGGACAAAGATGAAAAGCCATTAATAGGCTACATTTATGATGTGATGAAGGGAGCTAGAAACAAAATTATAGACTACTTCAATTATAAAGAGCAAGATTACAAGCCCATCTTAGATATTATAAATAAGAGATAAAACAGCCAAATGTGGTCTCCATTATATTTAGTTGCCTACGTCCTTGATTCGGCTATATTCTTCGCTTCCGACGATTGGACTGATGAAAAAGCTACGCGTATGGTGTAACGTCCCGAAAAAATCCGTACAAAGACCCAAGTACCACTTCGGGCAGAAATCACTAAGGGTCAAATTATGTAGAAATTAGATGAAAATTAATAAAGTATTAAACTGAATTAATCGGTAAATTAGCTTAAATCGCTTTCTATACGAACTGCAGGACCCGAAACCAGTAGAATCGCTAACTCTACATTACCTAAAAACATAGGATCAATCTCAAAACTCAGTTGCTCTTGGGAGCATGTTGAAACTCCATATCGGACCTAGACCGCGCGTCGAAAGTCCAATGACCGCGAAACTATATGTTTATAACCACCTTAATAGGCTTGACGACCATCGTGGGAATCGAGCCCGAATAGTATCAAAAAACGCACAACTTGAGCTTGGAGCAAAGTATGTGAAAAACGCAAATACCTTTAGAAAAAGAACTCAAACTTAAGTGATTTGGGTCGTTCGCTTGCGGGCCAAATTTAAGGTTTTAAACCGTCAGATTCTGACCCAACTACACCCTCGGATCATGAAAATTTTTTAACACATGTTAGTGTACTTGTGGCCCTGATCGAGTAACGGTGACCGTTGAACTAAAATAGGTCCTCCACGGTCGATCGACAAATTCGATCGGACCGAAAACTTAACCTGACCTAGATCCAATGTTAGGAAATTTTTTCTGGACCGTATGCAGAAAATGGGCCTCCAGATGAGCTCCGTTGGACCGAAACAGCCGCTCTTTGGCTATAACCTAAGTATACCATGTCCTTGGGGCCATTGAAACCAATTTTGCGCCTATATAAGGACCTAAACCGACCCCTCTCTCATTCCATACGAATTTCAAACCCTAGGAGAGAGAACAGAGGAAGGAGAAGGAGAAAGTGAGGAAAAGTGTGAGAGATCCTTGGAGTTTGCTGCAGCAATTCTTCCCTACTATTCCACACATCGAATCATCCCTAAACCTATCTACACAAGCGATTCTGATTCCGTTATTGGGTAAGAAATCCTAACCTTAATATATTTTAGGTATCCAAGTAGGTGAATCGACGAAATAGCTAACCTATTTCGTGATTCAAGTAGCAGTTGTGCCGTAGACAAAGGCGTAGTGTTCGAACTGAGTTCGATACGAGTCTACCAACGAAAGGCGCGGACTATAAACGTTTAGGTTTTGATTTTCAAGGCTTTCAATGTCAGTTAATGATTTATGACTGACTTGATTACTATCACATGTGCTTAATTACTATGATTTCCATATATTACATATATATGTGTATTATGTTGATTTTAATGCATTCTATGTGTTTGTTGAAATGTTTGATTGAATATGGAATTATGATTTGTGCTTGTTATAATTGATGTTTGAGGATACATGATTGTTGTACGTATGGCAACTCCCTTGTGAAAGGATTTGCTATAATACCTATTATAACTACTATATTACATGTATGTCGATATGTGTAGTCTAAGTGTTTGATAAAATGCTTGAATGAGTAAATGCTTGTCGAAATGTATTTAATGAGGGTATTGAGATAGGATTTTCAATTACCTTATCTTTAGTTACAGTTTCCTTCATGTAACCTATCTTACTACTACGTGCTTTATGGATGAAATGCTACGTATAATAACATGTATGCTATGTGTTTGTCAAAATGCTCAAATGAGATTTATATTTGAATTGTTTGTCACATGCTATTTTGACTATCACATATGAATGCCTAAAGTTTTTTAGTATGATTGGGACTACTGCGTAGTCCAGGCAATCGGTAATGATTCCCGAATGAGTGGCCGAACTAGTCTCGCCACCTTGGATAAGTTAGATGAATCCGAGTCGTACGATGATTGTCGACAGTGGTACCATGTCGACTAATTCAGCGTACGCTCGTACCAGTTGAATTTGTCTAATAAATCAATTTGCCTATTATGTGTTTACCATGTATGGACACTACTGCTTGAATCTAAGGTATCATTTACCAATGTAAAACCTGTTTCAAGTATGATACCACGATCCGCTAAGACTCATGGGCCGAGCATGGTGGTATGGGACACCGTGGTTGAGCTGTCGGCCTACGCTGGGGCGACGAGCCTCCCCGTAGTGACCAATGAGCAACCCAAACTCGTGAGCCGAATACGATGGTATGGGATGCTGTATTCGAGCTGTCGGCCTCCATTGGCGCAGCCTGGCTGTGGTCCCCAGTCGGGTTGGTGATAAGGCTTCGAAAATAGACTGCCAGTTGGTAGAGCATTAGCGAAGTAACCTCGAGTACAAAATAGGCCTATCCCGGCGTAGCCTGGCTGTGGTCGCCAGTCGGGTTGGTGACGATTCTTCGAAAATAGATTGCCAGTTGGTAGGGCGTTGGTGGTAGTGATCTCGAGTGTGAATTAAGCCTACGCTGAGGTGACGAGCCTCCCATAGCAACCTATGGTATAAACTCGCGAACTTGCCTATCGTATGTGATTAACTAGGACTGACGACCCTAGATGAATCATTGTTTGGGTAAATGATATAAAGGGAGGTGCCTTAGCTTCCATAACCTGATGTATGAATAAATCTAATTAAGAACTTGGCTAATTACGTACATGTACCGCATTTGTATGTGCCTTTGGCGTTGGAGTTGAGCACAGAGGAAGAGGTGCATGTCGCGATCGTAAGATGATGTCGCAGAGGGAGTGCAGGTGAGGGCATGCATCATTAATATATATCATCCCTGCATTAATAAGAATAGCTAGGATTATTTGATGTATTGCTTTATCATTACTGCTTGACTGAATTGATAACATGTTAGCCTTTGCTTTATAGTTCCACTGAATTAGCTACTCATTCTCACCTGGGATGGTGTTTTAAAACACCACCCAGACTCTAGTTTAGATGTAAGTAATGGTGGAATCTACGCAGCTGAAATGGACTTCATAGGGGAGGAGGAAGAGTTCTCCTACATTCAGCTCTTAAGCGGATCTATGTAGACCCCGTGCTGATTCGACGGGTTTACAGTGACTTATGATTTAGTCAAATACCTTACATTTGATAATTTCTCTATTTTGAACCAATACATGTATATATTCAGCCCAGTAACATACTCATACTCTGGAGATTATGAAATACTTATATACTTTATATATCTATCTCAGTCTTCCGCTTGCCAAATTACATTAACTCTGAAGTATGACATGCTGTTTTAGTATAATCTTACTCATGTTTAAATGCATTAATATGGACAACATTTAAACATCATTATCTATGTTGCATAAGTGATGTTCTGAACCTTGGGAATTGATATTTGCTCGACCCTTGATTTTTCGGGCATTACATATGGTTGGATTTCTTAACGTCTTAGAGAGAATAGTTCCACATAAAGAAGAACATGATAAGATTTCTGCTCTACTGGACTTGTACACAAAGTGTGTGGGAATTTTCTCAAGAGAAACAATCATCAAGCATAGGACTATAAAATTGTCAAACATTTTAGCAAGTCGGTCTAAGTAACTTAGAATAGTTTTTTACAATGTACAAAGTCTAACCTACTTAAACCGTTATTTGCATTTAACTTGTAGGCTGTCTATTAAGTGGACCCAAACAGGAAGCTGGATATGAAGATTATTGACCTTATATGTTCTACTACCGGTTGCAAGCATAACTGGAGTACGCTCGAATCAGTAAGTTTGGCAATTCACTCAATGTTGATTTTAGTCTTAACTATTAAGGAGTTAAAAGTAAACAACCATTGCTAATACAATATCTTAATACAAGTTCACATTTAAAAAAAAAAAAAAAGAATCATCTTGAATAATATAAAAAAACTCAATTACTTTTTCTGTCTAATACAACCAAAAGCTGAGAGAACGATTCTAGGCCTAGCGAGAAAAGCCTAGTTTTTATGACCATATCTGCCTACATGATTTGAAGGTAAATAGTAAGTAGCTTGTAGAGATAGATGACTTGGTCTTTACAATCGAGGACTTAACATGGGCCTAAGTCGAATATGTCACATTTATTTCAGCATTTAGAGAAAGTCTTTCTTCCACTCAAAGGCAAAGAAGATAGGTGAGAAGTAGCCATCAAGGCCAAGTAGTAGATGAGATTGATGAGATATGTGAAAAAAGATGATCAAGATCAACCATTAAATATGGATGAAGTACAAGTACGAGCCGATGATGAAGAAACAAATGAAGATGAAGTATACATCGAAGGAGACAATGATAAAGATAACGAAGAAGATGACGATGATAACAATCAGATATCACAATGGCAACTAGATCAATGTACATAATAGCCTATATTATTACTTTTACTTTTTTATTTTAAACTTATAAGCCAATGAGTTGAAACTTATAATTTTTTAAGTTGTGCTTTTTTATATATAAATTGTAAATTGTATTTGTAAATTAAGTTATAACTTGTAAGTTGGTCAAGTTATTAAGTTATCATTTACCAATAAAATTTCCATGTTCGATGTTTTTAGTAATTAATTCTCTCTTAATATAACTTATTTTATTGTTTTATTAAATTTTATGTAAATATAATATAAATAATTAAATATATATAACTTAATTTATATATGGTCTAATAGTTTCAAACACCACATTGAAATAGGTAAAATGACTCAATCCAATTACTTGTAGTAATTAGGCATAGTATTTCCTAATTTTTTTAGATTTTTTTCATTTTTTTTCTGTTTTTTCATTAAAAAAAGGCCAAAACAATACGTGATGGCAATTGCGAATATGTGATCACGCATGCAAATGGCATATGTTGGTTGCATACGATTGCATATGCAATTTGACAATTGGTTAAGGGCCATGAATGTCTCCACATCACAGAAGTGGAGGGCACTATGCAATTTCTGAACCAAGCAGGTCCCAGAAAAATCAGAACCTTCAGTCCACCGATTGAGAGATTCTAATGTGTTCCTAGTGAACCAGTTTTCATTGAGGATCCTCATAGCCTACCCCTAAGTTGTGAGCATTTCTTCATCCCCACTAAAATCACTAGTTTCCATTTGTTTTTTAGTCCACTACCGCAAATCCTCCAACTTCGCCTGTTGAAGTCAATCTTTGTAATCAATACAACCTTCAAACTTTCTCACAAAATGCCCTTTATAATGTTTTAATAACAGTTCACGCTCCTTTAATAATCTTTTTTATGGTTATGCCTGCGATGATAGGTGAATCTGGTAATTGGTTTGTTCTGATTCTGATAGGTGCACCTGACATGGCATTTCCACGATCAAATAATATTTCATTCTGGTTATTGCCACTAAGTCTTTTGCTCCTATTTAGCCCAGCCTTAGTAGAAGTGGATAGCAGCACTGGGCGGACTATCTATCTGTCCTTAAGTGGTATTACCAGCCATTATGGAGGAGCAGTTGATTCAGCAATTTCTAGTCCTCATCTACCGGGTGTTTGTACAAGAACCTTACAAAAGCAAATATACCAAGCTTGCTGATTTCCTTGTTTCTTGGTATAACCAATTCATTACTTTTCCATATTTTTCAAACAGTGAAGCAAAATCTTCAACTATCCATGCAGTGCAGATCAAAACCCGCATGAAAGTAGAGCATGGGCCTCTACAGCTATCTATTGAACAATGTTTTCTCACTGTAGTCCCATCACATTCAACCACTGGAGACCTTTTGAGTCTCCTTCACCACCAGATGCCTACATGTCAATTACACCTTCACCACCTTTCATTGAAAAAAAAAAAAAAAATGCAAAGTTCAATCTAGGAACTAATTATATGTTATTAATCCAGTGAATTTAGATGAACATTTACTAAAAGTGTAGATTTTGTTTCTAACTAGTTAAAAAAAATATTCTCTCTTTATCTTCCTCTTCATCATGTCACCATCACCCATCAATCACCAGCAATCAACATTGAGTCACTGTTTGGCTAGTGAGCGCACTGGTCTCCATTCAATTAGTGTCCACCATTCAATTAGTGTCCAAAATGTTGTTGTTCTTGATGATGACGAAGCTAGATGATGATGACAATGACAACAAAGATGAGGACATGACGATGATGATGATGATGATGATGATGCAAATTAAACTATCATCGTGGGCCTCACATTGGATGGATCATAATCCAACAACAACAACAACATTACAACAATAATAAGAATAACAAAAGTTGAGATGGCAGATTGGTGATCATCTGATAAATAATATCCTTCACCATTAAATACCAATATCAGAACAGCACATCTATCTAACAACATAATTCAAAGTAATTCCAGATGAGCAGAGTTCAAAATTTGTATAGGTAGAGTTCAACTTTGTAAGAGATGAGAGGAGGTCATTTTCCCAAATTATTTTGATATTCTTCCTTTTCTCATTGGACAGCTTTTTATATTGTTGCAATGCATGTAACCGTATTAGTTTTATCTTATACTTGGCAGAGGTGGTGGTTCTTTTGTTTTTTTTTTGGGTAGTGTTATACAAGACTATAGTCTCTACATTCCGCTGGAATTTCAGTTTGAGTAGATGGGGCAATGGTATAGTGTTCCAAGCCAAAGACATGATTGGCCCCAATCTGGGGCCCATGCAATTGTACATGGGAGATTCCCGACCCTTTAATTGGTGGACAACAAATGCATAGTTAAGTAACAGAGCAATGGTTCACATTCAATAGGATAAAGAAAAAAGAAAAGAAAAAAGGGAAATCTGACAAGATATCCAACGCTTTGGATCTTCCAATCTGCATGGGCCATCCAAAGTCAGACTAATGATATCAATGATGGACCACTGAACCATGGGACCCACCTTTTCAAATTGGAAACCAAAGCACACAGTTATAACTCCGTGCCAAGGTTTGATACATTCTCTTGTTTGCCTTGGACATGATTATGGTTATGGCTCACTGTCCATTATTTTCATGGTGGCGGGTCATCGTCATATGTGCATTGGGTCTTAACTGTTCAAAATCATGGTGCCTATTAAGGATGGAACATTAACCTGGAAGTCAAAAGTGATCAACCCATTCAAGTGTAGCAATCACAGGGAACAGTTAAGATGATGTAAAAACAATATGATCAGCAGTCCTAGTCAATGGATGAAATCAGAAGATTGTCCCGTCAGTTTGAATTTTGTGCTTTGCTCCATCCAACATGAACTGGACGATTTGTTACCGTACCATTTGGAAATGGTGGTCAACTCAATTTTGTAGGCCCATTCATCACATGGGTGCATACCAAGAAAAACTGCTGGAGAATGAGAAGCATAAATGACCCTGGAATGGCTTCTGCAAGTTGGGCATGTGTAAGAGAGGAATCCACAACAGAACAGGAGAAAATAGAGTACAGATAATTGCAACTCAGTTCACTGCACGGAAATGCTGACTAACAGAAGCATAGCTCGGGACTTGATCAACTGCAAAATGTAAAGGTAATAAGAGAGCATATTTTGGGCATCTACTGAATTTTTCAGGTAATTCGATGGAAAGAGAATCGAAGCCTACCATCTCCCCAGGAGCCCATCGTCAAAGGCGAAGACAAAATCTTTTGTGCCAATGTGGCAAGATCATCAAGAGTCAGTTCATCTATAGCCCTCAAGAAATGCTGCACTGGTTTCCTATAACACAAGCAGCACTTTTGAGTTACAAGATATCCCACTGCTATTCAAATATGAATGAGAACAGATAAATGGGATCTAGTCATCCTTAAATAAATACAGAAGAAACTGAATGATCAACACTTCTCTACATCGATAATGCAAATAGATACAGACCTATTGGCCCAGGCCCTTTACTTTCAGCATGGGTCCTGATCTATCGGGTGTTTGTATAAGAACCTTAATCAATATGAATGCTTTGATTTGAATCACAGTGGGTGTAGCTAACGTATGAGAATCATCAACCACATGCAGTTGTATCAAACTACAGGACCAAATCATGCCCAAACACACCCAATCCAATAAAAGAGATTCTTCTACTAGAAACAAAAGGAAGAAAAAGTGCAACAACCAGCGAATAATCGAAGCTCTCACCAGTTTTGATGGCTTGGATCATACGTGTGTGCAAACATGCAATTGCACAAACCCTAGCCCAAGGCTTGTAGAAAAGATAAGAAAATGTCCCAAAAGCTGTTGAACAATTTTTCTGAGTCTTATATGAAAAGGAACAAAAGAAAAGCCCTAGAATTAATCTGGGCCTTACATCAAACATGACTATGGGCTGCATGTTATAATCTCAGCCCTACAATCTTATTTTAAAGGGAAAAGACTGAAATACCCCGATCCACTTAAGTGAGACAAGCAAAGGAAAAAAAACAAAAATTCGGCCAAAAATAAACAAAAAATTGTAACTTAAAGAAAATGCCTAAACCGAAAGTATACCACGGGTGCCATAATGCATGGTCCATCGATGAGCCTGTGAGTTTGGCCCATTATGGAAGATATTTGGGCCCCTTTCCACACTCTAATCCATGCCAAAACTCCTATGCAAGTAAATCAGCCCGATCCATCAGCATTAGGTAGTTCACATCCTCATTAACAGTACATACTACTTCTATTTGAGAGTTTACATTTACATTTGGGTGACCACCAAGGTATTCAAAATTGGTTACATAATGGCCGTAATCAAGGTGTCCCGTATCGGTATCGGTTGGCGTAACGGTGCCCTCCGAAACCGATACGGATACGGGGGCGTAACGGCGATACGGGGCGTAACGGCCCGTAACGGCGCAAATTTTTTTTTTTGCCAAAAAAATATGAAAAAATATGGATTAAATCCAGAATATTCTAAGCATTCCAAATATGCATTCATTTATAAATTGGAACATGTTTATGATAGTGTAACGGTCCACTCTTTGGTGAGAAGTTGTATCAGATTGTCTGATTAATTTTTTAACCAGGTAACTTGAATTTGACTACAAAATTCATATATTTAATTTTTTAAATATGTAATTTATATACTTAACATCTTGATATCATTTCTCCCAATAGTTCTTTAAAAAAATGAAATTAAATTCAGGTAGATGGCGTTGCCAATTTGGGGCTGACTTGGAGGACCAATTTATTCTCCAAATCTGCCTCAAATTCATGCCATTATTGTCATTATCCCACTTATAAATTGGTGGACATTTATTGGATAGTGAATCATAAATAAAAAATAAAAAATCAAAAGGCCCTATTTTAAAAAATAAAAGTTCACAAATTAACAATTAAAACTATTCAAATAATTTGATTTTGGCACTGTGAGTTAGCAATTGCAGTGCATAATTTAATTGTCAAATTTTAAGTTAATATATGTCTCGTGTACAATTTTTTAAGGCTTGAATTAGGAGGGACTCGGATGTAAAGTGCAGCACACGTGTCAAAGTTTTTTGGGCCTCACCCGTGATGAATGTGTTCTATCTACACCATCCATCCATTTTGCCAAATAATTTTAGGGCATGAGCCCAAAAATGAGGCACATCCAAAGCTCGGGTAGATTGCATCGTAAGAAACAATAATAATTAAACGTTCACCGTTAAAAATTTATTGGGGGCTAAAAAAGTTTTAGATCAAGCTAACATGTGTGTTTTCCCTTCATCCACGTCAATGTGACCCAATTAACAAGTTAGATTGAAAATAAACATTACAGTGGACTTTAGGAAATTTTTAATGGTGAGCATTCTATAACCACTATTTCCTATGGTGTGGTCCACCTGAGATTTGGATATTACTAATTTTTTGAATCCTGACTTAAAATGACGTGGCAAAATGGATGGACGATATGCATAAAATATATACATTATGGTGAGGCCCACTCGGGTCTGATCTGATTGGATGGAAAATAAACGTTACCGTGCGCCCTAAAAATTATTTAACCGTGAAAATCATTATCCCTACTGCTATTTTTGGTGTGGTCCAGATGATCTCTGGATATAATTCATTTTTTGGCTGGTGCTCTAAACTGATCTCTGAAAATAGGTGAACGGTGTAGATGTAATAAATACATCACTGTGGAGCCCATATAACTTTGATCTCCTTTGAACCGTTCGTACAACTCGAAGCTCGAGGAGTGTCAGCGCTCGTCTTTGCGTGACACGTACCTACAGCAGTCAGCCGCTGCAAATAAAAAAAAAATGGAGAGAGAGGGAAACGAAAAGAAAAAAAGAGGGAAAGAAAGAAAAGAAAAAAAGAGGGAAAGGGGGAAAGAAGAGATTGAGAGAGAGAGAGAGAGAGAGAGAGGAAGAAGAAGAAGAACAGGAGAAGAAGAAGAAGAAGAAGAAGAAGAAAGAGAAGAAGAAGAAGAAAAGAAAGGAAAAAAAGGTAAGGTTTTTTTTTTTTTGTTTTTTGTTTTTTTTTTTTTTTTCAGGGCCCGTAACAGCCGTTACGGGTCTGTAACGGCCGTTATGGCCCGTCATTACGGTCACAGAATTCCATAACGGCCGTTTCGACCCCGTATCGCGTAATGGGTCCCACCGTTACCGTTACGGCCGATACGTAACCGATTTGGGATACCCTGGCCGTAATACATAACGGCCATAATAGCCATTAAGTAATGGCAACAGTACAACCTGCTATGTGATACGAGGCTGTAACACCCTGTTTCGATTTTTTTAGCGTAACAGGACATTATGGGGGTGTAACATCCATTACAACATCGTAACGGTTAGCACGTGAGGGTAAAAAAACAGCTCCTTTTTTTAGTAAAAAAGGGGGTGTTGTTTGGTGTTTTTTACACCTCTCTCTCTCTCTCTCTCTCTCTCTCTCTCTCTCTCTATATATATATATATATATATTCATTTTTGAAGTGAATCTAAGGAGATTTTGACCATTCTTGTGCAATTTAAGTTGATTAAAACACGAAATCTAATTGTTTGGAAAAAAAAAAAAAAAAAAACCGAAACTCCGGGGTTTGAGTATGGAGAAATTCAAAAAAAAAAAAAAAGGTAAAATCCATTTTTTTAATTCTTTCTTGCTAGAAATGTTTAGATTCAACCTTACATCACCAATCAACCAGATCTTGCTAGCTTTTGTAGTCAATTTGGCTTTGATCTTCTAATTTTTCAATTTTATTTTTTTTTATTTTTTTTTTGAATTTTGTATTTTGGCTATTTTTACATAATTTTCAGCAAAACTCAATTTGTTCTTTTAGTATGGATTTAGAATACATTCACATTCTTTAGATTGACACATGCATGCAATAAATCAGAGTTTTCTCGGCTAATTTTAGAATGAATAGTACCAATTTTAATTTTCAATTTTCTTATAATTACTCAAGGTAGATTATGTCAAATGCTTCAAGATATGCATTAGTGAGATGAATCCTATAGATTGCATGAAGTTGGGGCAGATTTGGAGGTATTCAAGCGGTCACCCAAATCGGTGGTGCTATTCATCCGAATTTCATTTTAAATTTCTGGTTTGTATTTGTTTAAGATCATGTTGTTCTTATATATTTATATACTTGGTTCCTTTGGAGTTGTGGTGACTTGTGTTGTGAGCAGGAAAAATGGTGGCCCAACTAGGAAATCAGATATTGGATAGCAGCATTGTAAGAGACTGGGGGGGAGTTGGCACTCCATGTAATACAACTATTGTGGTAGGTTAATAACTGGACAAATCACACGAGTTAAACAATATTTGGCATATCAAGAGAGGCAAGTCACAAGGTGCCCAAGCATGCCAAGAGAGGTGATGCAGATGGTGTGGCAGAAGTCAGAAGAAGATGAATGGAAAAAAAGATGGCATATAGAAGAAAAAGTAGGATCCTCCCAATGCAGGCTGAGCAAAGGTATTTGGACCTTTTTATATGGGCTTTGGTGATGATGAGAATGTTGAGTTCAGTGATAATTTAGATAACGAGGTGGCAATGGTGAGGAGAGAGCATATGCACAGCTCGTGACGATGAAAAATGTCGGCGCATGTTTCATGAGGGGTCCATTCATAACGTGGGGGGCACTGGGAATGGGAGTGGGAGTAAGGCTGAGAGTGCGAGTTGGAGTTGGGGCTAGGAGTGGGAGTAGGAGTGGGTTGGGGGTGAGAGTGGGGGGAGGTGTGGGAGTGGGAGTCGGGGTATGTTTGGTGGTTTCTGGCATGCCTTTAGCTGGCAAGAGACTTCACTTGCTCCCTCCACGGTTGATGATATAGATGTGGTGAAGCCAGGGAGACCCTCATGTAATATGATTCTGTTTAAGAAAGACAATAAAACAAAGGAGGTTAAAACAAATGTGAGGTAAAATTGCAGTTGAGAAGCTTGGTAGGAGAGCAGCCAAGCTATTCATATGTGGTAACATAACTCCAAATGTTGCCAATTCCACCTATTAGCAAGTAGTGGCATGCAATAACAGAGGTAGGTGAAGAAGTCAAGGCAACAACTTGTGATATCATAGCGACATGGATAACGGCGAAATACTGAAATGTGAGGGTGTATGTAGCCACCTTTGGACCGATATGGCAAAGTAGAGGATGTACTATTATGTGCAATGGTTGAACTAGCCCAACTAGACATAGCATACTAAATTTTAGTGTACTACCACTTAGGAACGGTGTTCCATAAATCAATTGATACATCCGAGGCAACGAAAAATGCAAATTGTATTTTCACCCTTATGAATAGGATGATAGATAAAATTGGAGAGCAAAATGTGGTACAAATCGTAACCGACAATGAAGTAACACATATATCAGCGAGAAGAATGTTGGAGAAGTGAAATTTTTTATTTCGGTCACCATGTGCAGCCAACTATGTCAATCTTATATTAAAAGATATTAGAAAGAAGAATCTATTGTTGCAAAATTAGTTGAAAGGGTAAGGCAAGTCACGACATTCATCTACAATCATAACCAAGTAGTCATAATAATGAGGAAGTTCACAAAAGGGAGAGGGTTACTTAGGCCTACGATGACTTGATTTGCAAAAGTTTGTCGTCCGTAAGAGTTTGTAAAAGCACTAGGGATAGCTAAGCGAGATGTTTGCTTTTCGGGAGTAGCTCAACACAAAGCATGGGCAAAAGACAACCAAGACGTCGATTAAGGTTGTGCAAACCATAAAAGACAACAGATGCTGGAATGTCCAAAAAATCCTCAAGAAGATGAAACCAACAATGAAAGTCATTCGTCTTATAGAATCCAACAAAATACCTATCATGGGCTTCCTTTATGATACCATAGATAAAGCAAAGCTTTCTATTCATCGTGATTGTGATAATTATAAAGATTATTGGAAGATGGTCGACAAATGTTAGAAGAATCAGCTTCACCACGACCTTCATGTAGTAGGTAATGTCTCATTCTAGTAACGTCTCATGCACATTCATTATGCATTTATTGTTATTATTTATTACTAAATTATTTTTATATATAATCATTAAAGTCTTTTTTTTTTTTTACACATGCACCCGACACACACCCACGCACACCGTAGTGGGATTTCACCACCTATGGGTATCAAACCCAAGACCTCGTGTTGAAACTCCTCAGAGTCTACCACTGAGGTAAGGACTCGAACCCAACCATTAAAGTCTTTGTTTTCATTATTGAAATGCAGGATACTATTTAAATCCGAGATACCGATATACTACATTTGGCAAGGATGAAGAAGTTTGTGTTAGACTGAAAAATATGATAAAGAGATTAGAAGCTTACTTATATTTGTAGATAAGGGAGTTGAACCAAGCGACTACAAATCTTTAATTTTGTCATTTCGATGTTTAAAACAATGTACATGTTTTGGTGTACTATCCTCAATTGGAAATATATGGACTTCACATGGGCAACTTCTACAATGCACTTGCATAAAAGGCAATCTTTCAAACACCTCTAATAAGAGACTAATATTTTATTACTATTACATAATCGTAAAAATTGTATTATTAGTAATATAAAGTGGTGCATTTGACAATTTACTATTACGTGTAATGTAAGATATTTTTTTCCATACAATTGATTGGTGGCTTCATTTTGCAAAAAGTAAAAAGGCTCTCAAAATAATAATAGTGAAAGTTTTGAACCAAACAACTTCCTCTAGCTTCCTCTAGCTACAAACCTAATTGAAGAAGATGACTTTTATCCAATAAACTTGGACAACATTTATGGTAAAGAGGACCCACTTCTACCATAGAACAAAGAGAGCAACAGGTAGAACATAGTGAGGAAGTCGAGGTGCATGACTCACTAATACGTGCGGAGTACAAGAGAGTCGTGCAACTATCTTGGAGCTGAAGAGGGTTATAGAATATTTGACCGAAGGAAAGAGTGGCAACAATGAAACTAAGACAGATGATAATGGCGATAATGATGATGATGATGCACTAGCCGGTTCTGCTTCTAGTGTTGCTTGGCACATGCGGGTATGGTCATCAACAAAGTACGAGGCCAATGAGCATCAACAAAGCATAGATCGAACTAATGTGTACGAATTCATGAAACCACCAGCAAAGGGAGGAGCATCTTGGGGAGTCCGCACCAGTGGCACTGGAGAAAATAGAGCACCAGGACATCAAATGGCTCACAAATATAGATATTGAATATGACCATGGATAGTATCTGGAGCCTACTTAAGCACTTTCGTGTTGGATTAGTACTGAATATGATCCATATAAAGCACATCGATACGAGGGATATAAATATCCAGATCCGGATCTAAGTCATTCGGCATCTCAGTCTCAGCAGATCTAAGTAAAGGTCATTGTCAATTGGCCTAAGCTGTGTACCATACACGACGTGAGAAGCTTTCACGGCCTAGGTACGTTCTATCAACGGTTCATCCATGGATTTAACTCAATTATGGCTCCCATCACATATTGCATACGAAAAGGAGAGTTTCAAAGGACTAAAGCTGTGGCGTGGGCTTTCTTAGAAATTAAAAAGAAGATGACGGAAGCATCAGTCATGCATCTACTTGACTTTGCCAAAGTCTTTAAGGTAGCATGTGACGTGTCAGGAATTATCATAGGCTGTGTTAAGCCAAGAGGGACATCCTGTGGCTTTTTCTAGTGAAAAGTTGAACGAGGCTAAACAACGCTACTCCACTTATGACAATGAGTTCTTTACGGTTGTGCAATCAATGCATCATTGGGGGCATTATTTATTACCGCAAGAATTCATCATGTTCTCTGATCATGAGGCCTTGAAATGTTTGAGCTCTCAAAAGAAGTTGGGCCCTAGGCATGCCAAGTGAGCACAGTTTCTTCAAGATTACACGTTTGTGCTTAAGCACAAGGCCGGAAAAGAGAATAAGGTAGCTGACGCACTTAGTTGTCGTGTCATGACGCTGCGGTCTATGAGCATTAAAGTTATAGGCTTTAAGCAACTCAAGGGGGAGTACTCAAACTATCCTAATTTTGGGATCATTTATGTGTCATTGTCTAGTGACCCGCCCTCGAAGAGTGCAGAGTTCATCCTTACAGATGGATATCTTTTTAGAAAAGACAAGCTCTGTATATCCCACGCATATCCCTCTGTGATTTTCTAGTTTGGGAGTTGCATGCTGGAGGGATGACAGGTCACTTTGGTCAAGATAAAACAGTTGCCCTTGTGTATGATCGTTTCTATTAGCCTAATCTCAATCTCCAGCAAGATGTGGCTAAGATTGTAGGGCAGTGTCGGACATGTCAACTGGCAAAGCAAAGAAAACAAAATACAGGTTTATATACTCATTTGTCAATTCCACATGCCTCGTGGCAAGATGTCAGTATAGACTTCATGCTTGGACTTCCCAAGACTATTCGTAAGCACGATTCCATACTCGTGGTTGTTGATCGATTTTCTAAAATGACCTATTTCATACCCTATTATAAGACCTCAATTGCCTCCCACGTTGCCAAGTTATTCTTTCAGGAGGTTATGCGACTTCATGGAGTACCTAGATCCATCGTGTCTGACAGAGATACTATGTTGACTAGTTATTTTTGGAAGACTATCTGGCATCTTTTGGGTACGAGACTTCAATTTTCTTCAACATATCATATCTAGTTGGATGGTCAAACAGAGGTAGTGAACTGTAGCCTTGAGAATTTGTTAAGATGTCTAGTTGGAGACCACCACAAGACCTAGGACATTGTTCTTCCCATAGCAGAGTTCGCATATAATTCTTCAGTGAACAAGTCCATAGGAATGAGCTCGTTCAAAATTGTTTTAGGTCTTAGACCCCGAGCCCCCATAGAGTTGATCCCCATGACTACCCCACAGCGTCCTTCAGAGTTAGGAGAGTCCTTTGCCCAACATATACATGCATTGCAAAGTGAGATCAGGAGGAAGATTAATTCAAGTAATGAACATTATAAACTCTCTGCTGACATTCACAGGAGATTTAGGGGATTTCAACCTAGGTATGACGTCATGGTTTGTATTAGGTCTGATTGGTTTCACCAGGATCCGTGAAGAAGTTTCATGCTCGTAGCATGGGCCCACATAAAATTGTGAAAAGGTTAGAATCTAATGCTTATGTTATTGATATCCCTGCTACCATGGGCATCAGTTCCACATTTAATGTGGAAGATCTAATTCCCTATCATGGGTCATCACCTCTATCTATTGGTTCTCATGTTTCTTACCAGACCCTCCTATATATGGACCTTGGCCACACAGCTTGACCATCTTGTACCCATCTTACATTCTCTTCCACCTGCACTAAGAATAGACAAGATAGAGGAAATTTTGGACTTTGAGCCGGTTTCCACTCGTTCTGGGGGTTTCTAAAAATTTCTAGTCAAATGGAGGAATATGCCCATTACAGATAACTCTTGGATCATTGAGATAGAGCTGCAGCGCTCGACCCCGATTTGCTTGAGAGATACAAAAGTTCACTTTCGCCAGTGGAGAATTCTTCATACCCGAAGAGAATTGATGCGGACATCAGTGATGCACCCTTTAGAGTGTACCAGAGGAGGAGGCGTCACCGACAGAGTACCGGAGCGGATGAATTGATGTGGATGGATGTCGGGTCCATCGGACCCATTTTCTTACACCCTACAAGTGCAGGAGCGGCATGACCGCACCATGACTGCAGGCCCATGGGGTGGATTTCACACCCTGTCGCACGGGTGTTTTAGTTTTAAGCGTTTTTTTGTTCTTTTCCTTATTTTCAAGGGCTTTAGTGCACTTTTTTTTTTTTTTGTCTTTTTATGATTTTCCTTGTTTTCAAGGGCTTTAGTGCACTTTTACTTTTTCCATAGCTTATATATACACTGCGAGAAACCCAATTCCATTTATTGAATGAATGAGAATTTGTATGTTTTCTTCCTCTTTTACCAAAGAAATTAGGGTTTCAAGATCGGCCCTTAGGTGTTAAGGATTCCATCCTGGTTTCAAATTTTTCTTCTTTCTAGATCTTCGAAGTGCAGGAAAATGTAAGAATCATCCGTCTTCTTTTCTTTGATGCCCTAGAATCCGTACTTTCTTTCATCTCGAACCCATCTCTTCTCCATCTCTTTCATTCCTCTTTGGATATTCCTTTTTGATTTGAACGGAAAAGAGAGATTGCTAATCAGGAGAATCAGATCCAAACTTGACTGTGTACTAGTTTATGCTAGATCAAGGATATCCCCATATCCATAGGTCCTCCATTTTTACTGTTTACGTGATTTTATGCTAAGGGACATGATCCTGATGGAATGATTTCATCTCTACGTTGAGATTTGCTTAATCGACGTGATTAATAACAGTTAGTTGATTGATTTTATTATTTGAATCTCTTCAACCTGATTACACATGCATTTATGGTTAGGCCATCACATGTCCCTGCATCACTATCACTTAACTTTATTATGGGCAAGATTGCGGTTTTGTTAATTGTGATTGGACGACAAAGAGCACTCTTGCAAAATGGCAATTTTTTTAATTACAAGTAAAAAATCAATGGGAACTCTTACAATCCGATAATGGCATATCTGAAACTTTCTAAACTTTAAAGTGCATGTGTTCGCATGATCTGCTGTGATAGAAATGTGGCCCATCTTTTATGAAACTTGAACATGTGTCTCATCTTTTGGACATGTGTCTCTTCTTTTCTTTATTTCCTTGACACGTGTAACATAGTTGACATGTGTCTCAAGGGGGATTGATAGCTCTTTCATGAGGAAGCTAGTAAAACATAGGGTTTGCAACATAAATGAGAATTAGTGTGTCTTGTTGTAAGGCATATGGTTGATCTAGCATATAAAAACCATAGTAACTTTTAGGTTAGCCTTCACCATGCTCAAACACTCATCTTCAGCCACTAGAGGAAGATGGAGGCAGGTCTAAACCTGAAGAAACTGATCAGCTGGAATATGAAGCATGCAAACTCCAAAGCTAATGGGTGGCTCCTTCATTTTCTGCATGTTCTAAAGAAAAATTCAGCAAGACTAGCTTTGACCATTGTTGTGCTCTAGATTTCAAGTTCTTCGTGTTCATTTCCCACAATTATTACTTCAATACAAGCAGTTAGCACCTGATCCTCTCCCTGAATATTTTATTCTTTTGCAATGACAACAAATTTGTGAAACATTAAAAACAGTGGAAAATCCATCCATACTACATGTTTCAAAGTGAAGAAGAACAGCATGAATACTTCAAAATCTAGCATGTAATGTTGAACTATTCTTGCGATAATCCCACTATCTTTTTTTCTCAATAAAAATATCTCATAAGAACCATTCAAACCAGGCCTGGAACTAAGCGGGAACTTCAATGAAATAGCAGCAAAATATACACTGAAAGCTTTGTCAGCTAGATGATAAATATTATTTTCTGAGATGCATCTATTGTAAAGAGGTGTCCATAATATAAACCAACTCTAAAGAAGCATGCATGCCATTGAAATGTCACCAATTCACCTGCAAATCAACTGTTGAATGGTAATATGACAGACTGAAATTATTAATTGTTGGATAAGGTGGTGGAACAAGCAGCCTAGAAATAAGAAGCTTACCGGCACCCATATGTCAATATTTGTCTACCAATATCCTCTGTAACAATCATCTGGAATAGTGGAAAAGGAAAAAAAAAAAAAAAATCTTATAATCACTCGTAAGCCAACCCATTCAGGAATGTGAAAACAACAACATTTCTCTTACTCTGGACTCCAGATTCATAAAAACAGCTAATTTGGTAGCATTTTTGGCTCGATGTAGTTCCAGCTCAGTAACTGACAAGAAAATTCTTATTCAGAAATGTCTCGAATAGGGGATTAGGATGGGAATGATCAGCGATTCATAACGCCAATCCCATATAGATAGGAGAAGGCTAAGCTGTTGATGATGATGTTAAGCAACATGTGAGACCAAAAAAGGATGTATAGTACTTAGAATAGCAAGAATCATAAGTTATAAATAAAACTACAAGTCAATAACTACCCTGCCCAGGAGTTGCGATAGCTAGTAACTCGTCCGCCGCTACCTCAACAGCTTGTTCCACAAAATCTGAGCCCTGTAATAGTTTTGTCAATGAAAGAAGTAAGCTTACGAATTTCTTTTTTTACGAAGAAAAGTTTAGGGTAACTGCAAAATAAAAATGGTGTCAAAATGAACTATAACATTAGCTATAATGTCAGCTTTTCAGTATAACTATAGGGGATTAGCCTCAAATTTCCATTTTTCGCTATAACATCAGCTATTTGGAATGATATGCTTGGAAAAATGAACTTTAAACCTATAAAATACTGACCAAATTAGATTTAATAAACTGAATGAAGAACCCAGGGGACTAGTTCCAAGACCTTGTAACAGAAACATAATCGGCTGAGAGGTGTGGGCCTTTTTAAGAAACTTCAGTTGTTAAAAGGTAAATTGAAGCATTGCAGAAAGAATCAGCAAGGGAAAGTCAAAGTTAGAAAAGTTCTCCTATGTGAAATTTTGCAGGTTGAAAAGAACAAGGAAATGATTCCTCTTTCTCCAAATCGAAGAGGGATAAGATCAAGAAAGATTTTCATGATGTCTTAGGAATGGAGAAATCATTTGGAAACAAAAACCTTGGGCTACCTAACTAAAAGAAGAGGATGAATACTAATATTTTCCATAATTTGCAAAAGATAGGACAAATATTCCATCAAAACACTACCATGAAAAGGGTGGTTCTTCTAGATAATCTAGTAAAATCAATAGGAAATTGTGAAATTTTTTCACAAAACTCTGTAAAGAAGAAGCTATCACTCACAAAAATCTGGATGCTTGATTCGATTCAATTTCATTTGATTAAAACGATTTTCAACGATGAAGTGGTTGGTACCATGAAAGGGTTGGGAAGATGAAGCATGGGATCTGAATGGTTGTATTTCTGGTTTCTGCTAGTAGTGTTGGGAAATTGTTGGAGGTGACCCTATGGTGGTTCTTAAAGAGTTCTAAGACAGCTAGATGGAATCTTGGGATGAATGGATGCAACTTTAATCACCAATCATTCCAAAGGGGGAAGGTGCTGTGGTTAAAAGTTTATCAGCCAATAAGCCCCATCTAAAACATGCAGAAAATCAAAGGCAAGTTGGTGACTAGCGAATTGCAAGAAGTTAATCATATCATTTCCTCATTCCCTACTCAGGAGTTTTCCCCTCCACCTTTGGCACGTGCATGTGATGAGAACCGTTTGGAGTCCAGACAGCTGGAGTTAGCAAGGATGGAGAACACCTGGCATAAAAGCAATTTTCAAAATTCAAATCAATCGACCAAAATGATGTCTTCATCATCCCCTCTGGGTACAAAGTCAAAGCTTGGATATGAGATCAGCAAGGATCACATAACAGGGGAGGCAACCTCCCCATCATTTCTCATATAGTAAGATTTTCAGTTTGGTGAGAGGAAACAATAAGCAATAGTTTTCAACAAGGAGGAGGCAATACTGAGTTCAATTTATTGAATAAGTAGGAGCTTTTTGCTTTGAGGATGCATACATCTGTAGGCACAGTTTCTTTCGAGTATGTGAATTGATTATGATGCTCAGATTGTTAACATCATTGATGAGGGCAGTCCTCCATTATTTAAGAGACCTTAATTCGGCCCCTTCGAAGGCTATTATTTGCCCGTAACGTGTCCGCAAAAAAGGTGTTCAACTCAATTCTTCAAGGTTTTCATTCTGGGAAAGTGAGTTTTGGAGGTTTCTACTCACAGTGGCAGCATGGCTTTAATCAACATTGTGGAAAAGACGACAGTAGGTGAAGAGCAACTCTGAAAGTGACCTCCTCGGCAGGGGAACACAGACCTTAGGTTGATGAATAGAGGGAGATCCCCAAGCAAATAAAGAAATTAAGGATTTCCACGTGGAAAGTCAAGAAGACGGGAGTAGTCATCAATAAGGTTTTGGGTTCATCTTCACCAGGTGAGTTGGTTTCAGTGTTCGAGTTGTCGGTATCGCTACAAGTTTCGCTGCCCAGAGACAAAAATATAATATCGTTATCGCCAATAATATCGCCGATAACCAGAAATGAGGGAAAAACAGGGGAAACATGAGGAAAACGGTGGATTTTTCAATGAAACTTCAAGAGATGCCTAAATACAAATATTTGCATATTTAAGAATAAAAAAATTGCACAAAGAATGCATACACAATAAGTTTTCATTTAATGGAGCCTAAAAGCATGCACTACCGGAAGATATCATTCCAATAGTAATCAAAATGGTTTTATATAATAAAAATGCAACCACTATATAATAATTAAGACATGTAAAAGTAAATGAACTAAAAAAATACACATTTCTAGCCACCCCTTATCTCCACGTATAGTCATGCGGCCACTAAGGGCCTGTTTGTTTTTCAAAGAAATGGGAAATACCCGGGTAAATGGTAATAATTATTTCCATCAGTAGTTGCCGCACACTTCCCCGTAACAGATTTGACGGCCTACTTTTTGGAGGTAAAAGTGGCAAATATTGTAAAAAATTTGTGGGTCCCACCATGATGCATATCATATATCCATACCGTTCATCAATTATGTTCGATAAATTTATGATATAAGCCAAAAAATGAGGCATATCCAATTCTCAAGTGGACCACGCCATAGAAAAATGTGAATTAAATACTTACCATTAAAAACTTCTTGGGGCCATTTTTTCTTTTGGTATGAGCCAGTTGAGTGTTGGATCTAACTCATTTTTCTCCTCATATCTCAAAATGTTGTGATAAAATGGATGGACGGAACAGATATATCATATACATCGAGATGGGGTCCTAAAATGGCCACTACTACTTTTGAACCGGTTTCCAAGAAGTGAAATCCCCGTGAATATTCAAACAGGCGAAACGGTAATAATCACCCATTTCCAGTGTATTTACCTTTTCCCGGTGAAACGATGAAAATCAAACAGGCCCTAAGAGTGCCACAATGTACAAATGGTGTATAAATGATGCAATTTTCATAAGATCCACCCTGTTTATCAACTACATTGCTTTATTTAAACCACTGAATTAAAACTGGTGTACACCCAATCGCTACCATGTGGTCCACATGAGATTTGGATCTGATTCATTTTTGTGATCATGCCCTAAAATGAGTTGAAATTTTTTGATGAACGACGTGGATATACAACACAGACATCAAGGTTGGCCCCATGGTTAGGGAAACACCCACTACGATGTTACCTGGGCAATACTAATCTGCCCGTGATAAAATTGATGTACACGACACACGTGTCAGCAAGGCACATAAGTGCAAGATGCAATCCATCCATTAGGTTGATCCAACCTTATACATGTTTTTCAAAAATAATTATGATCCAATCAACATGCGGGCCCCAACATGGGCCCCAACATGGGAAATAGGTGGACATTTAAAAAGCTTCACCCTAGTTGTTAGAGCTGTACATTTGTTTTGCAAAATGTGGCCCACTCAACCAGTACATCAAACTGATTCTTGAAATATGGCATCAATGTAGTGGCGCCTTTTTTATGATAGATTAGATCTTGGACATATCATGCCATGTAGGCACGTACATGGCGGCGTACATGAGCTTTTTGCACATGCGTGTGGCTTAGCAAGGCTCCATGGGCAAAACAAACCCTGCAAGGGTGCACTTTTCATGGGAGTTTTATGATTTGCAGCCCCTCCAATACATGTGGCAAAATGAAATTTCATTTGAGGGGCCGACCGTGATGTATGAGTTTATCAACAATGTCCATTTCATTTTAACATATCATTTTAGGATATAAGCCCCAAAATGAGGCAGATCCAAGGCTCAAGTGGACCAAACCATAGGAAGCAGCGGTGATAATGATGCCCACCATTGAAACCTTCTTATGGGCCCACTGTGATGTTTATTTGCCATCCAGCAAGTTCATAAGGTCACATAGACATGGATGAAGGCAAAACACAAGTATCAGCTTGATCCAAAACTTTTGCAGCTCCCAAGATGTTTTTAATGGTGGGATTTTAATCCTCACTATGTGGTCCACTTGAGCCTTGCATCTGCCTCATTTTTGGGCTTGTATTCTAAAATGATTAGTAAAAATGGGTGGACGGTGTTGATTAACATATACATCACGATAGGCCCCTTAGAGCCCCAGCCTATTCTGAGCACGGGATCCAGGGATCCACTGGAGTTGTGCCCTACTGAAGCCGCGTCCAGCTTTCCAGTGGACACAGTTTGGGCTAGGTGGCTACTGGCCAGTGCTTTGTGAGCCCCATCATGATGCATGCATTTTATCCACGCCGTCAATCCATCTTTCGATATCATTTTCGGGCTTCATCCAGAAAATGAGACAAATCTAAATTTCAAGTGGACCACACCAAAGGAAACAGTAGTGATTGAATGTCCACCACGAAAAACCTCCTAGGGACCACTAATGTTTATTTGACATCGATTAGGTCATACAGACATGGATCCATGTTTTAAATATTGTTATTGCGTAATGTATCACACCCTTGGGATACGGATACATATCAGTTATCGCATGAGATATATCGATTGTATCGCATAATGTATCGTTGTTGTTGGGAAACTTGGGAACATTAGGAAATTGGTTGAATTTTTCAATGAAACTTCAGGGATTGTTAAAAAAACACCAATACACACTTGGAACTCAAAACATTACAAAAAACTTTGCACATAATAAGGGTTTCCTTTGTATGGGGTCCTAATATATGCGCTTTCCAACGAAACTGATGCAAGTATATTCAAAGTCTATTCATATAATTTATAAACATAAGAAGACATGTATGGAAACACAAGTAATACATTTAAAAGCGAAAGAAGAATCACTAAATCATGTTACATAAATGTTTAATTTTGTGTTTGGATACAAAGATTGCAACTGATTTGTGAGAAATTAAGAATTTTAGATTTTTCTCAATTTTCCACAACTTGACTAATCTCTCCTAAATCTCAAAATCGAAGTACCAAATCCATGATTTTTCATAGAAAATATGAAGAATCATAGATTTGTAACCATTTGACACTGGTTTAACGTGATTTGCAACAAAAACATAGATCGAAAATCGAAAATGCTCACTGGATCGAATAGGTGGGATATATCAGCACTACATGTGCGTTTCGTATCACACAGGTGGGAAACAAGATATATCATGGGATATATCGGCTGATATCGTCGATATTTAAAACACCGACCTGGATGAACAGAAAAGACAAAAAAAAAAAAAACAAATATCCGCTTGATCCAAAACTTATGTGGCTCCTAAGTAGTTTTTAATGGTGGGCATTCAATTAACATTGTTTCCAACAATGTGGTCCACTCGATATTTGGATCTACCTCATTTTTTAGATTATAAAATAAAATGATCTAGAAAAATGGATGGATGGCGTGGATGAAACACATATATCATGGTGGGGCCCACAGAACACTGACAAGTAGCCATTCACTATTGGCTACGTTGCAAGTCTATCCGCGTCCTTTTCTAGCGAGGTGGGTGGGACGGAACCTGTCTGTGGGGCCTGCCTCAATGTACAGGTTGTATATCCACGTCGTCCGTCCGTTTTACCAGATCATTTTAAGGCATGGTCCAAAAAATGAAGCAGATTCAACACTCAAGTAGACCATTGACCGCACCACAAGAAGTAGTGGTAACGGACCATTAAAATCTTTTTGTGGGCCACCAAAGTTTTGGGTCAAGCTGATATTTATGTTTTTCCTTCATTCACTTGTGTGACCTTATGAACAGCTTGGATGGGAAATAAACATTACAGTGGACCCTAGCCCCTAGGAAGTTTTTAATGGTGGGTGTTCAACGACCATTGTTTCTTGTGGTGTGGTCCACCTGATTTCTAGATCTACTTCGTTTTTCGGCCCATGCCCTAAAATTACGTGGAAAAACTAATGGATGATGCAGATATATGACGCATACATTGATGTAGACCCCACACAGTCACACACATCACGGTTGTTGCGTCCATAAGAAATAAAAACGAAAGGGAAAGTGAGAGTCGAATCGTCAAAGCCGACCTTTTCAAAACCCTAAATCAGATTCTCTTTTGAATCAAAGCATTTTCAAGCCCGTTCAATGCAAAAAATCACGGATTCTTTGCAATAGGAGGAAATTTCGGTGGAAGATCTCCTATACCCTCGCCGAAATCCACAAATTTTCGAGTTTTTTCATACCTTCTAAGAACAGACTGTCGATCCACAATCCAAGCACCTCCAAAAGGAAAAAGGAATAAGGTATTTCCTATTTTTTTCAAGTATTTAATATGGACCTTGCTCGAATTTGTTGCTAGACGAAAATGCAGAAATTTTTCCCTTTCTGTCGACGATACTAGGGTGGTTGTTGGATAGAAACAGTAACGATAATTTGAAATTGTCGAAATATCCGAAAGAATCGATGAAAATTCATTAATATCCAAAAGAGAAACGAAATGTGGTGTTCGATATCGACAACCCAGCGATATCGAAAATATCGGCGACAATTTGATATTGTCGCTAATAATTTAAACATCGGTGGTTTCCATGCTTCCTTTAGCTCCATCTCTTGGAAGGAAATGACTTTTGCCGTGAGCAACAAATCGGAGAGAGAGAGAGAGAGAGAGAGAGAGAGAGAGAGAGAGAGAGAGGTCTCAAAAAAAAGGCATGACAAGAGGTTGACAAAGGCCTCATTCCAAAAAAGTTGCACGACAGTGTTTGGGAATAGAACAAGGGAGACAATGAAAGTAAAAGAGAGCAATTTGAATGTCTAGAGAGTATGGATGGAACAATAGATATAGGGGTCAAAGAAATCTACCTCTTAAGTAACAAAGTAGAAAAGCTATTAGGCTTGTTTCCACGATCAACTATGACAAGAGTAATGAGGCAACGAGAGGGAAAGTTACATCCTCAAATTCAGTTGGTGATCAGTGAAGGTTTTATCATGGAAAGTTAGCAATCCAGGTTTTGGCAAAGAACAGTTGTGAAATAAATCGCCAGAAATGTGAAAAATGGTATTATAGTCCTTCACAAGACTAAGCTTCAACATTTTGAGACATTAAGATAGAAAAAATCTGGGGTATAAGCAGTGTTCAAGTTATTGGTATCGCTACAAGTTTCGATGGCCAGGGATGTGGAAGCAATATCGTTATCACCGATAACTAGAAATGCAGGGAAACATGGGGAAAACTGTGGAATTTTTTAGTGAAACTTCAAGAGATGCTAAAATACACATATTTGCATATTTAGGAACTAAAAAAATTGCAAAAATAATACATAATAAGTTTCCATTTAATGGGGGACCTAAAAGCATGTGTTGTCGTAAGAAATCAGTCCAATAATAACCAAAATAAGTTTATATAATACAAATTGATGCGGGGGCATCTTGGTGGAATTCCAAGGATGCACCACATCTCCACACTAGGGTGGGGTGGCCCACGAGGTGGGGTTTGTGAGATGCAAAATGGCTACGGGGTAGGGTCCACTATGGGACCGTATGATTCGGGGACCCGTGTGACGCAAGGATTGCCCATGGGGAGGTCTCGCCTGGGTTTGCTTGGGAGAGCCCGCATATATGGATAAATTGGTCCTTCCCCATCAGCTTTAGCTTTTGGTGCACTAGTCGGTTGTCCGCAATCACAAATGCAAGCAACATACAATAACTAGGACATGCAAACATACATGAACTCAAACATGCATCCATATGTGATCTATATAATACAAATGCAAGTACCACCCATCCATGATCCATCTATGTAGCATACACATACAAACATACATTTCATGATTCATACAATCATGGGCCTATATTAAAAATTGAAATGGAGTGTTTTTTAGAAAATAGATTTTTGGCAATATCGATACATTGGTGATATTATCAAAATATCACCTCCATACTGGCAAGACAAGCCACACCTAGAATTTATACAGTCAAAAATATTGGTAATACATTGGCGATTCAAGCGACACCTTGAATTTATACAGTCAAAAATATTGGCGAGATGTTAGCGATACTTAGCAATATAGCATCAATACCTAGAATTTCCAATACTACCAGTGTTATGGGTATCACTAGGGCTGAAAGTCGGGCGGGTTGGGTCGAGTTGGTGCTCAACCCTAACCCAACCCAAGGTTCTTATACCTCAACCCTAACCCAACCCAACCCAATCTCGGGTTGGGAATTCTCAACCCAAGCCCAACCCAAGCGGGCTCGGTCGGGTTGATTGGGTTGGTCGGGTACATACATGCTAATATTTTCGTTATTACATTAGTTTATTATATTTCAATATAGGGCTTTTTTTTTGTATCTATGATTTTGTTAATTATATATGTGATTTTATTTTTTTTTACACACACTCACGTTGGTGGAATTTCACCACCTATGGTTACTCGAACCCTTGACTGGGTGTTGAAACTCCTAAGAGTCTACCACCCGAGCAAGAGTAAGGATCCTATATGTGATTATTCATTATAAAGAACTTCATTTTTTTTTCTTTAAAAAAACAAGCTAAAATATAGGACAACTACTCCTTTAAAAGTCATGTAGCATAGCACGAAGTCTATTTGGGAGAGAGAAATCTGGCAAATCTTGTTAGCTTGAGTCCTTGGAAATGACGTGGACAAATGAGACTCGACGTCACTAGTGTGCCTTTGACACAAACGATCCACACTCAATTATAATTTATAAGTAACTTATATATTGATCGGGTTCAGGTTGGGTCGGGCAACCCGAGACCTCAACTCGAACCCAACCTAAGTTTTGTCGGGTTGGTGTGACGCAGGACAGCCCTAATTATGATGCATGTTCATGGACATAATTAAACAGCGGAAATAAAAGGAATAAATGATCTAAAATTCTAACAGTAATTATCATAACTGAGAAAATCATAAAGGAAACATGCAATGGAGCGGGCCATCATTACAACCATGGATTATGGAATTCAATTACTACTTAGGTTGAATCCGGCAAGTGATGAGACCTCCCGATCTTGCATGGTCACACCCAATCGATCAACGAAGATCACTAGTCCGAAGAACTAAGAAGTTTCTCGGATTAGGGATTTGAGAATTTGGGGATTTAGGGTTTAGATCGGTTCTCAAGATTTTGATCGTAGAAGGATTAGCCAAAACTCGAAAATAGAAGGAAGAAAATTATTACCTAGAAGAAGTTGGAGGGGCACAAGAAGAAATTAGAAGAAGAAGATCAAGGGAAGAGAAGAAGCACCATTAGAGAGAAGAGAGGAAGGAGGCAACCAAAGGGTTTGCTTTTCATTAATCAATAGTTGAAATTCGAGTTTAGGGCTTTAGCCCACTTAAATAAGCAAATAAAGACATAAAATTATTAAAATACCCCTAGAATAAGCAAATAAAGACATGAAATTACTAAAAGACCCCTAACTAAGTCAAAAACGCACAAATAACATAAGTACGGGAAAGTTTGGGCGCTTTTGGGCGCTCGGTCTTCTTTCTCCAATCTTCCTTCACATGTCTTCCCTGAGTGGGGTCTTCTATATGTCCAATCACATGTGAAAGGTCTTCAGCTCCTCAATAGTCGCCTATCCATAAGGACGGCACTTGTGGATGGCGCTTTCTTCGTTGGTACACTTTGAATGCGCTTGTGTCCGCATCAATTCCCCTCGGGTGAGAAAAACTCGACTCCGACGAGTTGAAACTTTTGTAGCGCTCGAGTAGATCTGGATCAATACCCTGCAATGCGTCGCCCGACAGCCACGTAGATTCAGACGATGGTTTGTTCTTCCACTTGACAAGATACCTTTGGAAACCCCTATCTCTCGTGGATACTATCTCGTCATCCAAGATTTCCTCAATTGCTTCTTTATAGGTAATGGGTGGAGGAGGGGTAAAAGGGGTTGGGTAGCAAACTCAAAAAAAGGCCATGAAAGGGACGATGTATCAACAATGGAAGTATGGGCACGGACTAGATCTTCCACATTAAAAGTTGGATTAATGCTCATTTCAGGTGGAAGGTCAACCCGATACGCGTTGGACCCAACCTTTTGTAATATCTTCAATGTTCCAGCACTACGCGCTTGTAATTTCTTTGCAGATCCTTGAGAGAATCGCTCTGGCCTTATTCGCACCATTATATAGTCTCCTTCTTGAAATTCTTGCACTCTATGATGAGAATCAGCTGAAACTTTATAATCATCATTGCTTTTATTTAACCACTGTCTAATATGTGTATGCAAATCATGAATATGGCGTGCGAATGCATCGGCTGACTTAGAAGACCTTTGGGTAACAGACATAGGTAAGAGATCTATAGGTATTCTAGGTTTATAACCACTTACAATTTCAAAAGGACTCAACCCTATAGATCTATTAACTGACCCATTATAAGCAAGTTCAGCAGTTGGTAAAATTAGGTCCCAAGTCTTAACATGTTCACCCACTAGACAACGTAGAAGATTTCCAAGGCTACGGTTTACCACTTCAGTTTGACCATCTGTTTGTGGGTGGTAAGCAGTAGAAAATTGCAAACGAGTTCCCATAATGTGCCACAGTGTCTTCCAAAAATAGCTAGTAAATCGAACATCACAATCAGACACTATGGTTTTAGGTAACCCATGGAGACGCACCACACCATCAAAAAAGAGACGAGTAACATGAGACGCATCTAACGTCTTCGAACACGGGAGGAAATGAGCCATTTTAGAAAAACGGTCCACAACAACAAAAATGGAATCGTGTTTTTTTATAATCTTGGGAAGCCCGAGCACGAAGTCCATACTAATGTCCTGCCACGGAGCATGTGGCACTGGCAATGGCGTGTACAGCCCGGTATTTTGCTTTCTTTGCTTTGCCAGCTGACATGTTCGTCACTGCCCTAAAACTTTGGCTACGTCTCGCTTGAGGCTTGGCCAATAGAAACGATCTTCCACGAGGGCAATGGTCTTATCACGACCAAAATGGCCAGCTATCCCTCCTAAATGAAGCTCCCAGATGAGGAATTCACGAAGGGACATACGGGGAATACAAAGTCTGTCTCCCTTGAAAAGAAAGTCATCTTTAAGAACATATTCACCCATAATATGCTGGTCACTAGAGAGCGACGCGTAAGTACCCCCAAAATCAGGACATATGGGGTATTCATCTTTCAGTTGCTCAAATCCGACTACCTCTACACTCAAGGAGTTGAGCAACGCCACTCTTCTACTAAGGGCATCCGCTGGTTTGTTTTCAACCCTAGCCTTGTGTTTCAAAACAAACGAATATTCCTGAAGAAACGCTACCCACTTGGCATGCCTTGGATTGAGTTTCTTCTGAGAATGCAAATATCTCAAAGCCTCATGGTCAGAAAACAAAACGAATTCTTGCGGTAGGAGGTAGTGTCGCCAATGTCTCAGGGATTGCACTACCGCATAAAATTCTTTGTCGTAAGTGGAGTATTTTTGTTTTGCCTCATTCAATTTCTCACTAAAATAGGCCACTGGGCGTCCTTCTTGACTCAACACTCCACCTATACCGACACCAGACGCATTGCACGCTACTACAAAGACTTTAGAAAAGTCAGGTAGACACATGACAGGAGCTTCCACCATCTTGCCCTAAATTTCTTTAAAAGCCTTGACGACGGCTTTAGACCACACGAACTCTCCCTTTATCATGCACTCGGTAATGGGAGCCATGATCGTGCTAAAACCCCTAATGAACCGACGATAAAAAGTTGCTAGGCCGTGAAAACTTCGCACCTCATGAATGTTCCTTGGTTCTAGCCACTCAACTATGGCCCTGACTTTTTCAGGGTCTGCACGCATCCCTTCAGATGACACTATAAATCCTAAGAACACAACTTGGCTAGACATAAATGCACATTTCTTAAGATTAGCGTACAACTTTTCCTTCCTAAGGACACTACAGACCTTCTTTAAATGTTCAAGGTGTGATTCCTTAGTGGTACTATAAATAAGAATATCGTCAAAGTACACCACTAGGAATTTTTTCATGAACGGCCTCAAAGCTTGTGTCATCACTCGCATGAAAGTACTGGGTGCGTTAGTCAAGCCGAAGGGCATGACCAACCACTCATACAACCCATCTTTCGTCTTAAACGCCGTCTTCCACTCATCTCCTGGGCGTATACGGATTTGGTGATATCCACTCTTGAGGTCTATCTTAGAGAATATAGTGGACCTGGCCAACATGTCTAGCATATCATCAAGTCTAGGTATAGGGAACCTATACTTGACAGTAATTTTGTTTATGGCATGGCTGTCCACACACATGCGCCACGTGCCGTCTCTCTTTGGCGTCAACAATGCAGGCACGGCACACGGGCTCATACTCTCTTGGATGAAACCCTTTTGCAGAAGCTCATCAACTTGCTTCTTCAACTCTGCATGCGCTGCAGGGTTCATCCTGTAGTGAGGAAGGTTCGGTAGAGTAGACCCTGGGACAAGATCAATGACATGCTGTATGTCCCTCATAGGTGGCAACTCATTCGGTAAGTCTTCAGGAAATACATCACTGTATTCCTTCAGGACCGAGGTCACCTCACGGGGCAACTCTGATGGAACCTCAGGTGTAATTTCTCTAGCCACAAGGGTATACACCATAGAATCCTCCTTAGCCTCTTTTTCAAACTCTCTTGCACTGATTATATGTAAAGACTTAGGTTTGGATTTTCCCATTTCTCTAGGCTCACTTGCCTTCTCATCCTTCTTCTTCCCTAGTGTATTCTCAGGTGGCATGGGATTAAGTTTGATCTTTTTACCATTATACATAAAAGTACATGCATTCGAACGGCCAAAGATCGTGACATCATTATCGAATAGCCATGGTCTACCTAGGAAAACATGTCCCACATCCATAGGTAAAACATCACACCACAGGGACTCTTTGTATGACCCAAACTCGATGGGGACTAGACATTGCTGGGTGACAGGTAGGGATGTCTTGTCAACCTAAGAAACTTTATACGGGTCTGGATGAGGTGTGGATTTCAGTTTTAAGCAATCTAAGGTGCTAGTGGAAATCACATTCTGACAACTTCCACTGTCCACTATCACCTTACAATTCTTTTCACCACACTTGGCAATAGTCTAGAAGATAGTGCTTCGACGCCAGTCAGCACTACTTCTAGACTGAGCTAACACACGCCTGACTACTGCAAGCGTTGCTTCTCCATCCACTTCTTCTTCATCAGTAAGTCCTCCTTCAGGGTGATACTCTTCAACTTCATAATCACCCTGGTCATCTCCACCCTCGTGGGACTCGCCTATAACTAAGGCTCTCCCACGGCTCTTCGTAGGACACTAATTAGACACGTGGCCAAGGTTGCCACACTCATAGCACCTCACTTGGCTCATGTTACTAGGATCGGCACCAAGAACCCCTTTGCCCTTGTCCTCCCTAGGCCTAGGCGGAATGGTTGCCTGTGCCCTAGGTTGATTACCAATATTAGGTCTAGTTCCTTGGGAACTAGATCTAGCACTGGAGTCTCGGGACTCAAAACAACGAACGACAGGAGCTTTCAGATATTGCTCTAACTCCTGCACGACTTGATATGCTTCATCTAAGTCCGTTAAGAGCCGAGTAATAAGCTCGCGCTGAAGATCCGCACAAAGGCTCATCTTAAAACGCGAGAGCGTTACTAGAGAGTCTTCTCGGATATCACATCGCATCACATACTCTTCAAATTTAGCGATGTAGTCAGCGGCAGGCATTGACCCTTGGCGCAAGGATTGCCATTGGTCAAGGAGCTTCTGACGGTATAAGAGAGGAAGGTATTTCTCCTTCAACTTCTCTTTCATCTCATACCAATGTGTGATAGGGGCTCTACCAACTCTCTCTATCCTACGCTTGGTGTTGGTCCAAAAGAGCTTGGCTTGACCCACAAGCTTCATCTTAACAAACCGCATTTGACGGTTTTCTGACATGCCATACCACTCAAAGTAGTGGTCCATGTCAACAACCCAGTCAAGGAATGCCTTGGGATCCAAGCGCCCATCAAAACTCAAGACCTCAACTCTCACACTCTTCATCACACGCTCATCTGGATCATAGCGGTCTTGATGACCACATGTGGCTCATGCCTCTCGCACCACACCACGACCGTTACCACGATCTCTATCCTCACTACCACCACGTGTGGCAGCGCGTTCTTCCATGATTCCTTCCACTTGGGAGTGCGCATCTTCCCCTACAGCGGGATTTTCCTTTTGGGACGCCTCTAGTTGCTCCACCTTAGTCATGGTAGTGGTAATTTGGTTCTCAAGGTGGGCAAACTCACACCTTTGACCCGCTTCTAGGGCGGTTATCTTTTGTATCAATTGAGCAAGTTGCTCAGATAACTGCTCGTTATTCATGGTAGGTTGAAGTCCGAAACCTCTACCTCTTCTCGTGGGCATACAATGAAGACTTGAACCAAACTCTACCTAACTAGACTACTAGGTGTTATGACTTTCAAGATGAATGCGATGAATGCAAAACTACTATGAACTGACACAATTAAGTTGAAACAGGAAACAACTCAAATCTGGAAATTTTCCAGATTAGGAACTTTCTAAAATTGGAAAGTTTCTAAAATTGAAAACTTTCTAAACCTGGAACTTTCCTAAGTTAAACCTAAAAATCAAAACCCTAATTTGATAACTCGATCTAAACAAAAACCATGCAAGCCTGGCTCTGATACCAAATTTGATGCAGGACAAACCTAATTATGATGCATGCTCATGGACATTATTAAACAGCGGAAATAAAAGGAATAAATGATCTAAAATTCTAACAATAATCATCATAACTGAGAAAATCATAAAGGAAACATGCAATGGAGTGGGCCATCACTACAACTATGGATTATGGAATTCAATTACTACTTAGGTTGGATCCAGCGAGGGATGAGACCTCCCGATCTTGCATGGTCACACCCAATCGATCAATGAAGATCACTAGTCCGAAGAACCAAGAAGTTTCTCGGATTAGGGATTTGAGAATTTGGGGGTTTAGGGTTTAGATCGGTTCTCAAGATTTTGATCGTAGAAGGATTAGCCAAAACTGGAAAATAGAAGGAAGAAAATTATTACCTTGAAGAAGTTGGAGCGGCACAAGAAGAAATTAGAAGAAGAAGATCAAGAGAAGAGAAGAAGCACCATTAGAGAGAAGAGAGGAAGGAGGCAACCAAAGGGTTTGTTTTTCATTAATCAATAATTGAAATTCGAGTTTAAGGCTTTAGCCCACTTAAATAAGCAAATAAAGACATAAAATTACTAAAATACCCCTAGAATAAGTAAATAAAGACATAAAATTACTAAAAGACCCCTAACTAAGTCAAAAACGAGAAAATAACATAAGTACGGGAAAGTTTGGACACTTTTGGGCGCTCGGTCTTCTTTCTCCAATCTTCCTTCACATGTGTCTTCCCTGAGTGGGGTCTTCTATATGTCCAATCACATGTGAAAGGTCTTCAGCTCCTCAATAGTCGCCTATCCATAAGGACAGCACTTGTGGATGGCGCTTTCTTCATTGGTACACTTTGAATGCGCTTGTGTCCGCATCATGGTGTTTGTATAGCCCAAGCTTAAGATCGGACCCGATATATCCTGCCCGAGCCCAACCCAATGTCTGGTCGTTCACGGGTCAGTCGGGTTGAACCCGCCCAACTTTCAGCCCTAGGTATCACCAAGCTGGAGATAGAGATAATATCAGGGATACTCCGAACAATGGGTATAAGGCACTACATGTGGTCTACACTTACATTTAGATGGGTGTTGAGAGACATTTTGGTCATTTGGAATAAATATGTTCTAAAGGCAGAAGAGGTTATGCGGGGGACTTCTCGATCTCCTTCATTTTAAAGATAACCCTAATAAGGATTGAACACTGGATCACTCACAAGCACTACACTGTCTCCACCAGCTCAAATGATGAGAAGAAAGTTAATGGGCCCTTTGGTTTATGGGCCACGTCCATGGTGTGTCGTAAAGGCCGTTACGTAAAGGTAACGATAGCAACCGTTACATGTTACAGGGTCGTAACGGCCATAACAGCCGTTATGGAAAAAAATGACCCGTAATTGCCGTTAACAGCATGTTACGTCCCCTATAAAGGCCATAACAACCCCGCAATTGTCTGTTATGGAGAATATGCAGGTTTTCCATACTTTTTAATCAACATTATGGGGCAGATACAGGTTTTAGGGATTTTTTTTCTATAAACAAAGAGACCATAATGGCTGTTACGGGGGCCGTAACAACTGTTACGACTTGTATCGTAAAGGTAATGGTGGTGGCCGTTATGGCCACCGTTACCATTACAGAACCTTGGCCACGTCACAAGAAAAAAAAGAAAGATAATGTTGTGCTATATTGAGGTTTTTTTTAGGTTAATAAGTTTGTTTTATTGAAAAGTTGTTAATCATAGCAGCAAAGAATACAATAAAAAATTACAACCCAAGCATGGGCACAACTACAGAATCATCTACATTTTTAATCTCAATTGCCCATTCTAAAACATCTCTTGGACTTTCAAAGAACTTCTTCCCAAGAAACTTTTTGTTCATAAAACACCACTTATTGCGCTCCCACCAAATATTCCAAAAAGTAGCTAGCAGCAAAAGGTGTAATGCAGGACACATGATTTAATGCTAACATGTAACGTGGAGATTATGAAAGAGTCCATAAAGTAATTCAATTAACAAAAGATGCTAATCCACCAAGTAATTAAGAGTAAACAATAGGAAATAAAATCCGATTTAACCTAAATCACATACCCGCATGCTAGGAAATCACATAAATCAATTAAAACTAGGCTCGATGGAAGGATAAAACTTCCAATTTAGCATATGCACATTCCACACTTAAGGAACAGATTTGCAGGTTTTATGATTAGGATTAATGAATTGGAAAATCTGAAATTTGGAAAATTATGGTTCATGAGAATTGAGGATTTTGGAATTAGGGCTTTTAGAAATTGGAAAAAATAAGAAATTGAATATCTAGGGTTTAGAAGGTTGTAATGGAAGGGAAAAGAGGAAGACCAGAGAAGAAGAATACCTTCCGAACAAGAGAGAGGAAGGATGTAAGACGAAAAATACCTTTCGAAGAAGAGGAAGAGGAACGATGTACCTTAGAATCCACCACCAAACAAGCTTCTACCCTTCCACAATTTAATTAGAATGGAGGGTTTATATATATATATATATATATATATATATATATATAAACACCCTAGAAAATAATGAGGAAAATTCCTTCACACGAGAGTTTCTCTCTTCTTCTTTTTTCTACTCAAATCTCCATTAGGGTTGGAACTTCACTCCCCTTGTGGTTTTATAATTAAAAAATTCGTAATTAAAATTCTGCATAATTACGACTATGCCACTCACTCAAGTAAAGTGGCCCATCACCCAAAATAAGAAAACTAGAACATATATTATCAATCTCAACCCTCAAATAACTTCTAAAAATAACAAAAAACATAAAGAAAGCAAGATCAGATTCCAAGGGGCCCAGATCTAAAAAGATCTGGTGGCCCGATGGCCTGATCGACAAGATCCAATGGTCGAATCGACACGAAATAGAAATCCTATTACTAAACTGATCTCATAAGTAACCCACATGCATCGTCCCAAGGTGGGGTCTTCTTAATGCACGTCCAATGCATGTTGGGTCTTCAAAATGGCCTGGTAGGCCCCATCTGGAACTCGTCTCCCATCTACAAAGAAAGTTGCGCTGATGTGGGTGGTCGCCTCCGTCTTTGGCACACCCGAGTAGGTCCTCTGATGTCCCCATCAAGGCGCCAAATGACTAATTTTTCCTTAGGAAGAGTCGTGCCATGCCACACCTAAAAAAGATCTTCAACCGATTTCGACATTACCCAATCCACTTCAAAAGAAGCAAAAACCACACACCACAATTGCCATGCAAAGGGACAATGGATGAAGAGATGATCAATTGATTCTGAATCGTTTTTACACATAAGGCACGTGTTAGGAAGAATCCTAGCCCTTTTATGTAGATTCTTTATGGCCAGAATCCTCTTCCTTCTTTCCAACCAAGTGACGCCACCTTGAGGGGGGAGCGTGAAAGAACATATTTCTTCTTGGATTCGATGAAGCATGAATCATGTTGTAGGACCAGGGTAGGATGAATATTGTGAAGCCGCTCCAATAAAATGCCACAATATGTTGCCTCCTAATTGGATAAGACACTACGCCGAAGGGCACCAAACACCTCTTCCACCAATAATGGAGAAGCAACTGGCCACTGACATGTTCTTCTTATGAGCCAAATTTGCTAGGGAGGGAAACTCTGCTTTCAAGGGCCTATCGCCACATCAACAATCCTCTTAGAAGCAGATACCAAAAGAAAATAATATTCCAACCTTAACATTAGAGCTACTGCATTTATGGCCTTCCAAATCCTGGAAGCCTGATAGTACAATGATTTCTTTTCCTCCCACGAATCGAAGAGAGAGAGAGAGAGAGAGAGAGAGAGAGAGAGAGAGGCTAACATCCTGATTAGGCCATCTAGTTCTCGAACGGCGATCACATTACAGCTATCCCAGGCAATCTCATCCGAAGGCGAGAGGGAGGCGCCATCTATCCCTGAAGGCTGCAAAGAGTAGCTACATGGACGAGAATTATAGCTGGTGACATTATCCTCCTCCCCTTACCATAAGAAATCTATCCTCAACTTTTCAAGTCTAACCAAAATAGACTTAGGACATTTGAAAATAAAATCCTTACATGCCACTCTTGACAAATTTCCTAACATCTATAGGCATGATGTAGTGAGAACTCACTTAGATCATAATGTTGTTTATCTCAAATTTCTAACTCGTCGTCATAATTAAGCCCATCCCAACTACTTGGGGTTGGCTACATGAATCCTATTCTGCAATTCTACTCTATCAAGGAATCTCGAAATTTCTAACTAAAGAAATGTTGTTAAACAGATGTGGTTAGATTAGATCTTTATTGGCTTTTTGCTTCTACGAAATTAGTGCGACGTAAATCTACACTTCTTTTTTCTTCTCCTTTTCAATAATTTATTTCTGTTACTTCTGTAAAAAGAAAAAGAAAATCATCTAATCGCTTTTATAATTCAATTAATCAAAGGTGGAATTCAATGGGTAAAAGTGGCTAGGAGAGGTGTGTTACATGATTCAGTACTTTGTAGTTGGCGAGGTTTATTTCTATCCCGTATTCCATCCTCCTCCTATCAAAATGTTAGGTCCTTTCACTTTATCAAACCAAAGGTATTGCTTTATATGAGTTACAACTTTATGAAATTCAGATTTGGTGTTTCCCTCCCATTTCTATGTGAAGATATAGAAATGTTTAGTCACACAATTCATTCCTAGTCCAACAGAGAAAGTACAAGCTCAAGCACCATGTTTCTAGCTAAGCAAATGAGATTGTCAAGACTCTTGTGGAGAGAATGTTAATCTCACCAAACTCAACCACCATGCTTCTGGGTAAGTGGATCAGATTGTCAGGACTCGTTGTGGATGAAATGTTAATCTCTTCTATCAAATGTACTCATCCATTGTCTTGATGGATATCTGTATCTTCTATTGTATTTCAATAAAGTTTCTGTTGCTTATGGAAAAGAAAGTGACAATTATCAAAATGAATTCCAGTTGAAGGTTTACCGTAGTCAAGTTGATCCCGAAAAGACCAGTATCATTATATACACTACTAAAAGCTGAGAAGGACTGAACTTCTTGGTATTTGTTTAACACGCGGAGATCTGCAATAATCACCAGAATTGTACATTAGTTTCTGAAACAACACAAAGTAAACAAAAAGCTACTTCCATAAAAACGACCACCTCAGTTGTCAATAACTAATGATGATCTGCACCTCAACAGTAAGTCCTCAAATGCAAAGTAAAGAAGAGACATCAAAAACTGGAAACCTCATTTCCTATCAATTCCAATTCAAATTCCGAAACTAGCAGCTCAAACTTGGAGCTTAGCTAAGTCAACTCAATTTTTTTAGGGGCAACAAGTATCGATTTGTTAAAAAGAGGGGGAAAATCAATGCAGTAAAACAATTGGTTTATCATGATCAACCTGGATCACACTTTTGACATGCATAACATAAAATGCCATAACTTTCGAATGAAAACAACACAATCATCTGTTTGGGTATCAACGCACTGCCCTGATAGCATCATGCTGTCCAATTTTAGACCATCAAATGCAAAGGATCCTGAGCAATCACTCAAATTTGCAAGAGAATCACTATGAAAGCAAGAGAAAAAATTTCCTTTTTATTCCGAATTCCATCAGACATCCCATAGATATTCTTTTGTACTCACATAGTCACATATCCTATTCGCTCTTAATTCTCCTCGATCTTAATTCTCTCCTTGATTGTTGCTATAAAAATAAAAATAAAAATAAAAAATCTTAATTTGTTCCTATTTAAAACTACCGGTAAAACCTTTTTCACAAATGAGATTGCACAAATCTTTGCCTTCTATACCAGCTAATCTCGCACAACACCACATTATTGTTGGGATCACTTCTCCTGTCCCTGCAGTTATCATTGAATCAAATAACCTACTTTCTCCCTTTACTTGTTGAAGTCACAACTACAAGGGCCTCAACATGATCTTCTTACCCTCAAACTTGAACATACGGGTAATCTCCCAAGTTGAGTTACCTGTGCTATCACCATTATGCTGCAAAGTTACGTTTATAACAGTAATTCTCCAACTCAGTGATAAATAAGACGTTTTCCATACTGCAATTCTTTTCTCGAACTGTTTAATTAATGGGCTCCACGTAGGAACTGCTTTGGGATTTGGACCAAGTGACAGGCTAGGACACATGATGAACCCCCTTGCATCCCATCACACCTGCCAAGCTACCCACAATCAATCTCAAAGTGGCCAACCCTTGCTAGCACTTTTTTTTTTTAAATTCACCGCTGACCTGATACAGCATCAAAGAATAGATGTTACAATTTGGAATTGATGAGCATCACCCTTGAAGAAAATAATTGTCTCGTGATCCATAAACTTTAGGTGAGATATATTATTTGGGTTCCCGCTCTAAAACAGTCCAAGAGCCCTTCAACCATTGATTCAATAAGAATGCTAAGGCCCTCTAATGTGATCCAACCATTGTAAACAACAATCAGGCCACACTCACAATTCCAGAAAAAGAAATCCAGATTGAAGCACCAAAAGTTAATAACTTTAACCAAATAGTTAAAGAACACAGAGGCTTGGAGCATTAGTTCTCAACAAGCATGCATAAAAGGAGCTGACCCTAATTAATTGGGATAAGGCTTGGATGATGATGTTGATGATAAAGCATGCATAAAAGGGAACCGAACACCAGTGGTCTCAACCCTCAAAGAAAAGGCTTGGATGAGTACAAATCTCAGCCAGCACACATAAAAGAGTAAGGGAGCAATGGTGGTCTCAAACCTCAAAGACTCCAAGAGGAAAACAAAACCCATAAGAGACAGTCTACCCCAAAATGTATCAGCCCCTACATGTCTAACATGTCCGAAACGCAATGGTCCCCCAAAACTTGCTACACCCCAAACATAACAGACCCCATACTTATTACACACAAAACATAGCAGTGCCCAAACTTGCTTCCAAACATAACATTCCCCATACTTATTACAACCCAAACATAACAGCCCCTCGGAGAAAGTCCAATCACAAATCAAACCACAAATATGCACATCACAAGTGGACCACACGCGTCCACCTCAAAATCCAGGCCTCCATTGGGAAAATCACATAATCTAGAGATTTAAGCCACATATTCTCAAAGCATAAATGGGACGGTCCAAAAGACATGCCAGAGGAATCAAGCAAGATTGGACAATGATCTGCTATATGCTGAGGGAGATTGGAAGATGAGGAGTTGAGGAGGTGATTCTCCTAAGAAAGTCAAATGAGCAAGTCTGTATTCTGCCAAATTTTCCATTCTCTAATTTTTCTTTTATTTTCTTTTTTATGTTTTCCATTACTACCATCCATGCTTTACGGAACAGAAATTTGGGATATTAAGGAACAACATGCTCACGGGATGAGTATAGCTTCAAAGAGGATGTTGAGGTAGACAACTAGCAAGATGACAAAGGATAGAATTAGAAATGAACGCATTCGAACAAACTTACAAGTAGCACCAATAGGTAATAAGATGAGGGAAAGTACATTTAGATGGTTTGGCCATGTGCACCGGAGCCCAAAAACTGAATGAGTAGCAAGACAAGGAAGGATAGAATTAGAAATGAATGCATTCGAGTGAACTTACGAGCGGTGTTCGAAATATCGGTATCGCGTTGTGTATCACATCCTTGGGGTACAGATACATATCGGTTATCGCACAAGATATATCGTTTGTATCGGGTAATTTATCGCACCTTTTGAGAAACATGGGGAAACATTAGGGAAATGGTTGAATTTTTCAATGAAACTTCAGGGATTGTTAAAAAGGACATTAATACACACTTTTAAATTATAACATCTCAAAAAAGAAGTGCACATAATAGGTTTCCTTTGTCTAGGGTCCTAAGCTATGCACTGTCTAACTGAACTAATGCAACTATATTCAAATTGAATGCAAAACATTTTGAGTGTATGTGATGATCATTTCATCAAATACTCCTAAATACTTCAAAATTAATCTCAATTAACAGTTGGTAGAAGGAAAATTTTGAAAAAAAATTTAATATTTTAATAATTTTTAATTAAAAATTATTTTTATTTTCTGAAAATTGACAAGGACTTAACAAATCAGTAGACCAGCCCTCATACATGCCTGATTTCATGTTTGGAGTGCAACATCGCAAGCAATTTGGGAGAAATTGAGAAATTTCGAATTTTCTATAATTTTTCCTAAAGCATACCACCTACACTCAAATTTCAAAATTAGAGTGTATGTGATGATCATTTCATCAAATACTCCTAAATATTTCGAAATTAGTCTCAATTGATACCTGGTTGAAGGAAAATTTCTAAAAAAAAAAAAAAAATGGAGAACATGAAGAACTAGTGGATATCAAAATTAAAGCTCTAACTCCATGATTTTCATGCAAAACATGAAGAACCAATGGATTTATAACCATTTGACATTGATTTAACATAATTTCAACATAAAAAAGGGATCAGAAATTGAAAATGCTCACTAGATCGAACATGTGGGATATATCGGCACTACATGTGCATTTCGTATCGCACAAGTGGGATACAAAATATATAATGGGATATAGCGGCCGAGATTGTCGATATTTAAAACATTGCTTACGAGTAGCATCAATAGGTAACAAGACAATGGAAAGTACAATTAGATGGTTTGGCCATGTGTAACGAAGCCCAAGAACTGCACCAATTAGGAATGAGTTGGTTCAAGTTGGAGGCTCTAAAGAAATAAGGATAAGCCCAAAAGGATGCAGATGGAGGTTATAGGATCCATGTAGCCGAAACTAATTAGTTGGGATGAGGCTTCAATGATAATCATGATGATGATGATTACGTTTTCCGTTACTTGCCAATGTGCCAAATTGACTTGGCTAACTCTCCTCATCCACCAGACTAGGCAAGTTCCATGATAACATAACTTTGGAGACTGAATATAGTTTCATGATCTATTGAATTCGTGAGTACGGAATCTAGTTTCGGCCTGGATCTTCTTCTTCTTCTTCTTTTGGCATTTGTAAGGAGATCAGTGATGTGGTATATTCCAGCTTGGGTTTCATAAGTGTCCAGTTTTTTTTTTGTCTAGGTAAGCTAGGCTCAAACCTGAGACCTCAATGTTGAAACACAGGCTATCTACGACTGAGCTACAGGCTCGAACCCACAGAAAATGTGTCCACTTGATTCGATCCTGGCATTTTTACAATTTTGTAGCTTCATGCAGGTTCCCATCATCCCAAATTCTGAAAGGCCTTCCTGCGTTGTCTCTCTTTGCCTTTGAATAACCTTCACCTAATGGAGCACCAGGATATTACGTTAATCCAGGTTGATTATGATAAACAAAAGAAAATATCCTCACCATTACTATCCAACTCCTTAATAAGGTTATATTCTTTTCGAGAACTGATATTCAAAACCTTTTCTTTTTACACATACACCTTGACTTTTGGTATTAGAATGGCAACAAAAGAAGAAAAGTGGTGGACCTTAGAAATCATGGATCACCAGGTTATGAAGTTAATCAACATTGATTAGATAGACACACGAAGAAATACCGACCATTACCTTCCTACTCCTTGAAAAGTTAAATTCTTTTAAAGAACTGATATTCAAAACCTCTTTTTATGCATACGCGCCTTTTACTTTTGGTATTAGGATAGTACCCAAAGAAGAAAATGGGGGTGTATCAGATTAAAACATGGGCTGTCAACAACATTTAAAAACCAGAAATAAAAGAAAATTTCTATCACATGGTTTGTTAACTGTGACAACCATGAAGAAGCAAACTTTGTAACATGCTTTAGAATAGACATACTGCTGTTTCTGTTTCCTCTGCCTAAATAATAGTAAAACCTAGTCAAGAAATTAACTAAACCGCCAGAATGTGAAATTTTCATGCAAATAACACCCCCAGATGGCTTTCAGAAAAATAACATAATCATCACGAGTAAAATTAAGCCCCTCAACTAAAAAGTGTGTTAGATCAGTAACTCACAGAGTCGAGAATGCATCCCCTTTCCTGGGCCTCCGGCAGAGAATGAACCACCACCACCCATAAGAGTCTGTTGCATTGGTGTCTCCTCAGTCAATATAAAATATATTTTTATTATACCAATAAAAGGACAAGTTATTTAAAGGAGCAAAAATGTACAAGTAAAATCTAAACATCAACAGCAAGTACAAAGACAACCAAGTCTACAATCCCAAGCACTAAAGAACAAGAAAACAGAGGTATTATAAGATGCATGACAGAAAGCACGGCTTCTTTTGTTTGACATAACAATAGTATAAGTGAGCACACCTTTTGGTAATACAAGCCACTGACCTGATAGGCCCACAGAATGGGCAACCTATCCCATCCCATCACATGATCTTACCCATCGTATACAGAAATCAACAATTGCAACTGCCCACTCAGATGGTTGGAACCATTTAAAGGGAAAAAATTTGGGGCATCTCCCAGTCCCATCCACCATGAGCCCACCATAAGAATGATTCAAATCCCAAAAGGTCAGCCTCACATGTACAATTTGTTGGACCGAGCATGTTGACTCAGACATCATATATTTCCTCTTTAACAAGAAGGCATGAATACCAATGCTCTAAATGCAACAAAGAAGGTCACCCTCGAGCTTGACAAAATCATATACCTGCAAAACAGTTAAGGTTACTGCATCCTTCTCTTGATGCCAACCTCCTGGAACTTCAAAAGCCAATGCCACATGAGTATTCTGTAGTATGAGAATTAAATATCAGTGATGGTCTATCAACAAAAAGATAAATGAATAAACCAATATAATGAAAATAAGAAGAACGAAAACAAGAGTGTGGCGGAGAATTTTGAGGTTACCTGAGAGTCTGCTCGATACCTAAAATCACCACCAACATAAGTGGACTTCGGCACCTTCACAGGACCACTTTGTAAATCATACAACAGTGGTTTTGCAATTGCCAGCAACTTTTTATGATCTACCCCAAATGCTGCCAAAACCATGCGTTCGGCAGTATAATTTTCCTGTTAATTTGTTATTTTTCTGTTATAAAATGTATAACCTCGGATTTGAAACTCAAAACTCTACAACAAGCCCAATGAGAGAGTAGGATATAGAAGACAGTTCTCCCATAATGTCTCGATATGGCAAACTTATATAAGAACCCAACCACTCGTCAAGGCAGGTCCCACCATGTATGTGTTGTGGCCCAAAATAAGAGACCAACCAGGCCATCTGATGGGCCCCAAGTGTAAGATAAATGTGGAGCTTGGTAAATTTCTTTAGAGCCATTAATTATTATACAATGTTGGGGCAGAGGGATCCTACAGTATGTTCAGGCTATCAATTGTAAAAGTGGGCTATTAAAAAAAAAGAAATCAATTTGTAAAAGTGGGATGTTCAAAAAAAGAAATTACTTTGTAAAAGTGGGGCCCATGGTTTAGAGATTCAAAACACTGATATGATAGGACTCACCATGGAAGGCCCAATGCATCAAAAGTCTGCTAGATCTGGAGACCTTAGATATAGGATTTTGGCCTTTTATTCATGGAATGGGAACCATTGTGGTAGTTTCTTTCTTAACCATTTCTTTGCAAGTCACCTGTTTAAAGGTTCAGGATTCTTCCTTCTAGGAGAATTTTTGGTGCATGGACCATACACAGCAGGGCCCATAATATCAACGGTTTTGATCACTAAACAATGAGCCTTACTTGTATAAACTGGAAGCAGAAACAGTACTGTACAGTCTATTGGCTTCAGTATTGTACAATATATCATGTCTTCAACCATTCATTTTTTATACAAGTGTGGACCACCTGATAACCAGGCCCTTTTTATCAATAAAAAAATAACAGGCCTATTTCAGACCACAGCACATGCATGACAAGTGGGGCCTAGCAGATGAATAATCAGATCTTAAGCATTGGCATCAAAGTGTTCCGTATCCGTTATGATAAGGCCATAAAGGCCAATACCTATCGGTAACAGCCATGGCTGTTACATGACACAGGGGTGAAATAGGGTAATTGGCTTTTTGGGACCGTATCAGCTGTTAATGACCATTACCCCGAGAACAGTTGAAAATGACTAGTTTTTTTTCTATTTAAATCTATTTTTTCCATTTTTCTCATTCCAAAAACTTTCATAAATCATTCTACAGCAGATTTTGACCACTCTCACTATAGTTTTTAGGATTAAAACTGTAGATTGAAATGATTTGGGTGAATAGAAGCTCCGAGAGCCATATTTTAAAAAATAAAAAATAAAAGTGATATTTATGCCCTTTTTCCGATTTCTTAACCTAATGCTTGTTTGTGATGTGTAAACATTAGAGAAACATATTAATAAATTCGCCACACAAACATATACAACACTCACCAAAGAGTGGACCACTATGCTATCATAAACATGTTGTCATGTTCAAAACAAAACATGAATACATATTTGGCATATTTACATTATTCTGAATTTTCTAGAAATTTTCCAATAGAAAACAAATTCCAACCATTACGGGGGTCGTAACAATCGTTACACCCCCGTATCGGCCGTTACAGCCTATCACCGTATCGGTAATGGTGATAACCGTTACAGCAACCGTTACCGACACGGAATACCTTGATTAGCATGCATGGCAAGAGTAGGATTTTGAACATTTTACTTCTACTACTGCACACAATTTCAAAAATCTAATGCTGTTACATTCATATAAACAAGTTAAAACAAGGTCAAACCATCTTACATAATAGAACTTCTCGATGACAGATCCATCTATTTTCTCTAACACTAACTCAGGAGCCATCAATGGATTCCCCAATGCACCAGAAAAACCAGTAGGATGAAGTGATTCCAAAAGAAACTGTTGAGGATTGTTTGAAGTTTCTCCAATTTCTGTTTTGACTTTGGCTAGCTGCATCATCAACATCATAGCAGCAAAGAACCAAAAGAAAATCAAGCACCTGAAAAGATGAGAGAAATAGAAACAACATCTGAAGAAAGGGAGACTATCTACACCTAAATTTTTTTTATAAAAACACTCTTTTTTCTCTTTTGATGAAGTGGACACAAATCATTACAGTGCGTCTGCATTAGGGTGTAGGACAAAAAACACAGAATATAAATATCATTCCTTATAAGACAACAAGAAACCTCATATTATTGTGGCACAAGTATATGAGGTCAATGGATTGACTTTGGAAACCTATACTAAACTGACTGACAATCCAAAGTCCTAACCTTTCAGCTGGAAGATCTTTTAGAAAAGAAAGGTCTGTAGGTTGGTCTTTACCTTAACAATATAATTACCATCCTCAACAGTCCACACAAACGGTTAGGATTGTCCCATCCATGTGATTTCTGGGCTTTGGCCCAGCTACGGTGGGGCCAGTCTGGTTATAGCCTTGGATCTCCTACACACGCGCTAAATGCACAAATCCAGTTGCCAATATAAAACTTCAATGTATGCATTTAGGAATGTACTCTATCTCATAAGATAACCTTAATGACTAACATAATAACAATAGCCCGACCTGGTCCTGGACCTCGCTGTCAAGAAACACCGGGTTTCTAATGCAGTCGACAAGTAATTCAAGAGCCTCTGGCACATAGGTCTTTAATGTGTCATAAGTGTAGCCCATCTGTTCCCTTGAGGCAGAAGCACCCACATTTCCTCCAGTAGCCTCAACCTCACGAACAATGCGCAAATGACTGCGATTTTTTGTGCTTTTAAAAGCCATCCTTTCCAAAAGATGGGTAACACCTGTGAACTGCTCAGATTCATATATAGAACCACAGTCAACAAATAGTCCTATGCAAGCAGCTGGCCCCTGCCATGGACAAAGAATACATGAATAAAATATCTACAAACAAAAAAAAGAAAAGAAAAAGAAAAAGAAACCAGCAGCCGGGAATGGCAAAATGTGAAATGACATGTACATACCGGCGAATCTTCAGATGCAATCTTCAGACCATTCGAAAGTGTTGTGACCGTAGTGGGGCATGGATCCACATAGTCCGGGAGGCAGCGAGGGAGTTTGAGGTCAGGAAGAGGATCATTAAGGGGAGGAAAGCGGTTAGCATAGCTTCCGTTGAACCATGAACGGGGTACTTTAGATGAATAACGGGGAAAAACTTGTTGATTCTGATTACACAGGAAGCGTGTACTTGTGCATCTTATGTGATGAATTCCATCATCAAAAAGCTATACAAGGAAAAAGAAAAAAAAAAAAGTTAAAATAAAAGAAAAGTATGTTTCACCATGAATAGGTAGTTCCATGTCAACAAAAATACATATGGCATCCTCAAGCATGTAGTACAAGACAAGCTGAGCCACAAACAGGAACCAATAAAACAGCGGTAAGATGTGTCAGAACTCAAAATAAATAGGAAGACGTGTCAGAACCAGCAGCCAGTTTGACTTGCAGGTCTACCCAGATCAAGGGCCTACAAGACTAGTGTCGATAGGAGAAGGTTGGAGTGGAATAAATGGAAATGGAAGTGTGGCATGAGAAGGTGAATTGCAGCGTTAGAATGATGGATGGAAATGAAATCATAGAGGAAAGAACTTTCCTAAAAGCTCATCTCGTGAGGGTGCGAGAGATGAAGAATCAATGACCCTTCTTTTGAAGTGGGAAATGGAGATATGGAGGACATTTCCAGTTTCTTTAAAAGGCTAACCACCCCTTTTCTGGTTCATTATGTTAATTATGCTAAAGCTATACACACCACAAAACAAAAAAACAAAAATAAACAAAAATAAAAAATAAAAAATGATGCTACTACTATCAGTATATGTATGGAAAGCGGGGCTCAAAACCGTCCTTTTGCAACATATGATCACATGGATCCTAATATCTAGTTCAAGATCTAGAAGAACCTGACAAACATTACCCTACAGGCATGGGCCTACCAGACTGGAGATGGAAGGTGAAATGGTTGGGGTGGTGTGCTTGGAAATGAGAGTGTGGAAAGAGGTGGATCACAACATGGAGATGATGGTTGGAAATGAAATTATAGAGGAAAGCAAAACACTATTAAAAACTTGTCTTGGAGTGGTTATGAACCATGACCCATGAATTGTCAAAAGCGCCAATGACAATTCTATCGAAGTGGCAAATGACAAGCAGAGGACATTTCTAGTAACCTTGGGGAAGAAGGTGCTTAGAAAGGCCTTTGCAGTATCTCGATCCATGTAGCCTGGTGATCAATTCAGGATGCAAGGCTACCTAGATAAGAATAACAAGCTATCCCTCACATCCAACGACCTACGAGACTGGTCTGGTGTCAATAAGGAAAATGGTAGGAGAAGCGTTGAAAGTTGATGGGGATTCATTAGGAGGGGAGAATTGTCACATTTTTTTCATTTGAAAGATGAATTCATTTATCAAACAAAAGAAACAACAAACAAAGATAAATAAAGCAAAAATGAAGACTAAACCAAAAAAAAAAAAAAGCCAAAAAAAGAAAAGAAAAAATAAAAATACAACAGCCCAGACCCTAGACTGGGGGAACCCAAAGAAAAACCTAATAGGGCTAAGGAGCCCTGAAATTGCACGTGGTAGGCTCACGGGCTATGCGTGTGGAAGCTTGGCAGAGCTAAGGAATGAAGATTATGTCCTAGAGGGGGGGTGATTAGGACCAATTAAAAATTATACCTTTTAATACCCAACTGTCGAACTTAAACTAAGTAAGGCAATTTTAACTCTTAAGGCTTCCAAGCCATTAGAGGGTCCAATCACATAGACTACAAAGGATGTGGTAATAAACAATTAGTCTATAACATAATAGTGTACAAGTGTGTGAGGGATGTGTTAACTATCAACACCTAGCATTCATCTAATCATGCATACATATAATTAAACATTCAATCATGTAAGCATAATTGAACAAGTGCGCAAATGACAATCCCAAAAACAAGCATGTATAGTGGTTTGGTTTACCTACTCCACTCCCAGCGGACACTCTCAACCAATGAGTGTATTGGATTTCACTATCGAATGTTTTAAATCAGGTTAACCTCTAACATTTACAATCCTACACAAGGAATGGCTCCCGCAATAGACTTTATGTGGTTTTCTATAAGCTCGCCACAAACCTTGGTCCTACACAAGAACCTACTAACGTACACTCCCGTCGGAGGCTCCCACAAGAGACTTTAGTTGGTTTTCCTTAGGCTAACCAACAACCTTGATCCTAATCCAAAGACCTACGTTTACTACCGCCGAAGGCTCCCAAAGAGACTAACACGTATGCACCCGTGTCCGATGGCCTACACAAGGACTTGATTTAAGCTATACACAAGGACTTGATTTAAGGTCCTACACAAGAACCTGGATTTGGGTCCTACACAAGAACCTAAATTTATGCCCTACAAGAGCCAAGGTCCTACACAAGAACCTAATCGAGTTTGGGTCACAAACTCTTACCATCAATCCTACACAAGGAAAGAGAGTATACGGACTCTTACACTTGACAACTTACTCGTCGGATTAAGCCCCTATTGTAGTGTCATCTTATGTTGCTTGATCAATGCTCTCCCGTGCTTCAATCAGCTCCCCTTTGCTCCCCCAATCGCGATGCCAATGCGTTGTCAATACTTCAACTCCAAGATCAACCCACCTTACATGTGATGCTTCTTTGAGGTGACCAAGGTGATAGGAGGTTGGTAGAATCTCCTACAACTAATGGGAAGTAATAATTCTTAGGAGATTCACCTAGATGAGTCTTCTAGAGGATTTAGACAATGGTATGCCTATAAGGTTGAGTTTAATCTCTAGAAAATTAAGGAGTTCAAGCGCATCTTCAAGGTGGAGGTTGGAATCCTCATTAGAGTGTTAATCTTAAGGAAGATGACTTAGAACTATTGGTTTAGAGGCTTGGGATGAGGGATATGACCATAGAATCACTTAAGCTTCTATTGCACCAAAAATGTATGCACATGCCCAAGAACCGTATGCCCTTTATAAGAAGTTTGAGTTCCAACGGTCAAAAAACAAGCAGATAACGACTCTGTCGATGGGATCGAGTGGTCTTCGATGTCATCGAGGTGAACTTTCGATGTCATCGAATGGTACCTCGATGCCATCGAAAAAATCAAATAATATGATTAATTCTTTCTGAACATATCTGAGTTACCTATTCGATGTCATCGAGTGGTTTTCAATGCCATCGAGGTGAACCTTCAATGCCATCGAGAAAACAGATAAAATGATCAATTCTTGTTGGACCTATCTAAATTATCTACTGAATGCCATCAAAGGGATCTTCGATACCATCGAAAACCCATCAATGTCTGCTCAATGAGATCGAGCACCACTTGAAAGTCTATTGTTTTGGGCATATGATTTCACAGCAGCTTTGTACCTCTTCTAGCCTTACTTATCATGTTCCAATTGAGTTTCTAAGGCAAAGGGATGATCAACAAGTTTTACCTATTAAGCCAAGATCAAGAGTTAAGGATTACGGTCATCAAGGCACCTCATTTACCTGTTCTTTGCTCCTTGATGCTCTTGTCCAATTGTGTCTTTGGTCTTCAGCTTCCAGCGGCTCAACCGACTACATGACACAAGGACTCACGTGATTGACAAACAAAATACACAAATCAGTGCACTAACAATTGACAAACAAGATGCACAAATCAGTGCACTAACAAGCCCAATCTCTAAAATACAAGAGAACCTTGTTGAAGAACCTAGCAAAGGAAGTGCCCCGGTTCCGAAAGCAGCGGAAGTTCCTTTCATTCTAGATTACCCAAAGAGCCACCAGAAATAAAATTCTCCACTTTTTTCCGAAAGCAGGGGAGAATTGTCACATGCAAGAGTTAAGCCACAGGTTGCAATGGATAACATCTGTGAGAGATTGCTTTTAGTAGGAAAGAGTTTTTTCTTAAATGGCAATGAGAAATTTTACTGGCACCAAACAAAACAAAAGCTACAAAAAATGAAGAAAAAGGATGATGAGAAATCATCCCGCTAGTTCCTCAATTACAGAAGAGACACGATCCCACAAGTAACCAACATCCCTTAAAATGGGAATTCCCCAATGACCATAAAAATGCCCTCCCTTTTGCCCTTTTGAAGACAACCTCAGCCCTTCCCTATTGTTGTGCTCTCTCTATAAAGACCACAGCACGACCAAAAGAGACAAACCCCATACAGCTTTCTTACATTTCTGTGAATTCCCCATAACAAGCCTTGAGTGACAACCTCAATAGAACAAGGCATGACCCACTGAACTTTAAAAGGGGCAAGGATTCTTCTCCAAATCATTCAAGCAAATTCAAACCAAATAAAGAGGTGATTTAACAAATCTGCATCTTTAAGGCATAAAGCGCATATATTCTTGATAATCGTATCCTTATTCCAAAGATGGCCAATGACTCAATAGTCAAGACGTTCTTTGCAACCAATCGTCCAAACACTACCACTATTAGGGGGATAGGAAAGCGGAAAGCCCCACAAGTAGGCCAGCAGATTTGGTTGCACCGATCCCCCAATAGTTTTCAGCATCCAATAAAAGGATATGACTGAAAATAAGCCTAATTCCCCCCTTCACCAATTATCTTAGTCTTTAGGAGAAATGACACAATTCTACACCCGACCTTGAAGCTTAGCAAAGTCCCATTCTCCTCACCTATTAGGTTCCACCAAAATGTAGGAGACCAGGACACCACATTCCTCATCATGCTGAAGCATTGGGAGATAAATGTAGAGAGACATTTAAGTGTCTATAATAAATATCACTAATTGAAGGCGATACTCTAAGCCTACTGAAATCTAGGTAGATTGGTCTGTCATTGATCCATGCATGTTCCCAAAACCAGATCTTAGCCTCGTATCCCACTACAAATGTTATCCCTTTCATGAATTCAAGGGATCCTGCCATCTTCGATGTTGTTGAACTTCCAAAGCCACTTCCCCAGTAATGAATGAGTCATCACTACACGATCTTTGATTCCAATAACCCACAAGATCATATAAGTAACGTATTTGTTCCACCCAATCAAGTGAAACTTTTTCTTTTCTTCCATGCCTCTCCAGAGGAAGTCTTTGAATTATCTTAATGCAACAAAAAACACTCACTTGACAATAAATTGCACCAGCATATTTAGATAATATTGCATTAATTACGGTAATGCCACCACCCAAGGAGAGAGATTTTCCCTTCCACACCAAGAGTTTCCTTTTAATTCTTCTGATTACAGAATCCCATAACTATTTGGGAAGTTTACCACACATAAAGTTATCATGCATCCAAATACAATGGCCAAAGTCTTCACCACCTCTTCAGGTATGCATATACCTAACATCTTGCTTTTTTCATGTTCACTTTTTGCCCAAAAATAAGTTTGAACCATCTTATCACCTGTTGCAAATTGGCTACCTATTCCCCTTTAGCATTTGTCTCTCGTAAGAGGACCTTATGGTGCTCTAGAAAGGGTGGAGAGTCACGACGACCTAAGGAGCTGCTTGTGGTGGAGGCAATGATCAAGGGCAACAAGTGCATTGAACATGGGCAACCATTGTGGTTCCCACGTGAAGAATGTATTCAAACTCATTTGACTTTTACAGTGCCTTATACCTTAGTTGCTATGATAAACTTGGACTCCAAGATTAGTTGGACATTAGGATTAAAGATGAGGAGTTTCAGCTCGATTAGAAGCAATGTTCGAAGTATCGGTATCGCTACAAGTTTCGCTGGCCAGGGATACGGAAACAATATCGATATCGTTGATAACCGGAAATGCGAGGAAATATGAGAAAAACAGTGGAATTTTCAACGAAACTTTAGGAGATGTTAAAATGTACATATTTGCATATTTAGAAGTAAAAAAATTGCAAAAAGAATGCATACATAACAAGTTTCCATTCAATGGGGCCTTAAAAGCATGTGCTGCTGTAAGAAATCAGTCTAACCATCCCATCCAGCCTATTTAACCATCCAACCTTCCATCCAAAAATCCATCGATATTGCAAAATATCAACAACACATGATATTTCACCAAGAAATCATCAACAATTATAAAGAAAACAAAAGATTGTGGTCTCAATATCGTGCATGTTGCGATATCAATAATATCGAGATATTATCAATGACAAATTGAACACTACATACAATCATGTGCCCATGAAAAAAATTTGATATAATTTTTTTTCTAATAAACAAAATTTTGATGATATCAATACGTTGGCGATATTATGGAAATATCATCGATACATTTATGATACAAGCATTACGTAGAATTTACATAGTCGAAAATATTGGTGATACATTGGCGATATTGATGCATTGGCAATACAAGCGACACATAAAATTTACATGGTTGAAAATATTGGCGATTATATTAGCGATATTGATACGTTGGCGATACTTAGAGATACATTGCTAATAACTGGAATTTCCGACACTACCAGCGTTATTGATATCGCTGAGCAGGAAATAAAGATAATATCGGAGATATTTCGATAATATTGGAGATGATTTGAATATTGATCAGAAGTTGCAAATTGTTATAAATAAATGTAGCTCTAGAAATTTAAAGACAGTTAATGAATTGATTATGGTTTATATGAGTAAATCTCCGTACCATTGTGTTGAAGGAAAATCGTCAAGTGTTGTTAAGCCACGCTTGGACTTCACGTTTTCAGGGCCTTTTGAATTCCCATTGCTTAGAGTCACTCACATGATGTTCAAGGACCATTTGTCGCACCATTTTCATGAGCATATCCACCTTTAATCCCACTATCCGTATGTGTTGCCGCAACGACCCAAACAGACCGCATTAAGTGATATCAGAGCAGTAGGATCCTGATATCATTTCGTTATCATCATCCCATTTCCTCCACCAGCATGGATGTCTATGATCACCCTGATGAGGACATCATGCGCACACGCACACCCCCCACCCTACGCACTTACTCAGGGAAGAGAAAGGCCCCACTATCGATCTGGATCAACGATGACATCTATGGAAGACCTCCTAGTTAAGAGGTTGTGCTATGGATCATTGGAGTGGACCCGATCATCATGTGGATCCCACCATTGGATCTCGTGATCGTGACCCACTACCCTAGATGATCTAGGATTTTGAGCTTTGATTATTATCATTATTAGAAACATCATGAACGGTTTTGATTGCATTCATTAGTTGTTATTTTTGTTACTTCGTCTCTAAGTATTAGTGTGCACACATAGTGCGGCTTTTAAGGTTTAGGGTTTTCTTATAAATAGGCAAACCAGTTTTTTTATTGAAGTTTATGAATAAAATTCTGCGTTTTTTCTTCTCTAGTTCTATGAGTTGAAGAATCTAATTGGGTGCGAAACCCTCCCTTCATCGAAGGGCTAACTATCGTGGTGCGAAGCCACAACCACCCCAAATCATCCCCACCTCTTACACCCCACATCCATCATCTCCCACAGCCATCCCATCTTCAAATCCACCCCTTTTTTGTACCCAAGTTCTCCTCTACAGTAGATTTTCAGATTCTAACCCTCCAGGGGGGCTAAAACTTCAGCGGAGCACCACGCACAAACCGGACAGCGGATCGACGTGATATTTGGTGTGTGAGTGGGCTACCCCTGGCCGATCACACCCTAGGTGACCATTTCCAGTTTTGTGGGCCCCACACACGTGCGGACAGGAACCCACGCACGTGCGTTTGGGCCGAACTGCTGTCCACACATGTGGACTGTCTCAAGTTCTTCTCTCTCCTCTATTTCTCTCCTCTCTCACCTTAAATCCCTAGCCATAACCCTAGATAATCCTAAATTCCAAGTTCTTTCCCACTTTTGCAATCTCTAAACTTTCCCCAAATTGAAACATGGTGAATCTCTTGAATTGGGGAACAATCCTTTGTAAGAGTGGATGAATCTACACTCCTTTGGGCATTGTTTGGTTTATAATTTTTTATTTGATCCAGCCCTAACGTGTGTAGGCTTGGACCCCCGTAAATTCCCCTTGTTGAATGTTTGGTCATATGTGGGATGTGAAATTTTGTGATTGCTTAAAATTGGTATGATCTAAAGCTTGAAATCTTGCATGTCATATTTAATTTCATGTCCTGCATCACACCCACTATCCAATCATGCCTATAGTTAAACGAAGAATGAAGCAAAGCCATAACAAATTGTATACGAGAGCAGGGAAGCGTCTCTTTCAAAATGGAAAAAACTATAAAATAAGTATGAAGCGGGTGCAAGAGGAAGAGTCTGAAGCATAAGCAAGAGCGAGAATCCAAAGTAGGGATTCAAGTGGGAGTGACGCCTAGTTAGAGAGATCTTGCAACTAAGAATTCCCACTACAGTCATCATCTCCTGCATCACTATCCGTCGACATCCTCTATGACCACCACATGACCAACAATCCCCTCCCAATCAATGTCAAATCCGTCACTGCCTCATCCTCCATCAATCTAGGGCCCAACCATCTTCACTCATCTCTCCACCTTGCTAGAAAAACCCATCACCTACAGCTCATCAGAAACCTATCGACGCCCATCATCTTCTCCTGCCATCATCCACCACCATCAATAGGAGCAGCACCTCTTCATCCACCATTATCATGTTTACATCATCCTCAACAACCTTTTCCCTTTTATCAGACACCACAAACACCACCTCAATTGACCGCCACCATCATCTCCACCAAAACCCCATCATCAACCAACTGGAACCCATTAAAAAACCCATTGTCGAAACCTTTCCAGCACCTGTCTCCGTGATCTCTATTAAAGTCTTTGTTGATGTTGAACTTACTGTCGGAACTATTGCCAGAGTTGTTGTCGTTCCTTGGTGTGCACTCCATCTTCTACATTTCCAATCAATGCCACACCACCTACCACTACCATCATCGTTTCTGCCATAATGGTCGTCATCCTTGTTTCCCTTAACCACGAATCCCTCTCCTTTGTTGGTTGAGGAAACTCTAGGTACAAACGCCTGTCTCTACTTTGGTTTGGTTGTTAGTTCGAGGGAGGACCCTCACAATGGACAATCCACAACGTCGACATCTCATCCTCCCAAATGCATGCCTTCATTGCAGGCTAAGTGTTGAGACCATCAACCACCTCTTCATGCATTGTTTGTTTGTTGCTGAAGTCTGGTCAGTAGCCCTCCTCAAGCTTCGGCATGCCCGCATGATGCGCAACTCAATCTCCTGTCTGCTCTATGCCAGGTTTGAGAGGAGAGCTTGTGGCAACCTTGCCACCATGTGGCACCTAGCAACGATGGCATCTCTTTGGGCCCTTAGAAGAGAGTGCAACGCTCGCTGCTTCTGAAATTCCTCCTCCTTGCGAGTGTCCATACTTTCTTCTTAGAGACCTCAATGATTGGGCAAGCTACCTTCTCCTCAACGACAACTCCTTTGTCTCTGCTCTTCTGAGGGATGATTCTTGATTCAATTGAGGCGTTTCAACGTTGGTTCTTTCAGGTTTAGTTTCAACTTTCAAGTTGTAATATGTTTGGGTGCTTTTTGTTTTGAGTCCTGGTTTTGTCTTAGTTGGGTCCTGTATAGTGTTTTTCTTTTCTTTCCTTTTTTCTTTTGGGGTCTGCTCAACCCATTTGTTGTTGTTGGGTGTGCTGTTTTCTTTTCTTTTTTCTTTGGGTTGCTTCGACTCCCTTAATAATATTTTCAACGTAGAGAGAGAGAATGCTTTTTTTAGTTGTATGTTTGTCATATTATAAACATGTTAGTGGTGTGAGTTAACCACACTTGTAGGCAACATCCACTACCAATCTAGCCCATCATCTTGTCAACTCCTCTTCACCTATCCATCTAGTCCATCCAGACCATGGTCAAGTCCTCAATCCCATCCATTATTCATTCAAAACGAAATAAAGAGAGAAACAAAAATCAAGCTATCCAACATCAACCCATCCCAACTGTCCAAACCAAACCATTTTATCTTTGGACCATTTTCACTTTGATTTCCAACCATTAGCCGAGCATAATGACCCATTTGAACATCAGCTAGTTGACATCCAATCATCCCTAAACATTCCATGTACCACATGTATGAGGACATGGATCGTGTGTGGAGAGTACTATATGATGCGTGTGATCAAGTAGTTGACCATCGCAACAAAGAGACTGAATTTCTTAAACAGCAAATAGAATCATTGGAGAGATGCATCGAGTTTGCAATTTTACAGAGGTAAGTCAAATCCCTGATGAAATCCATTCCATGACTCCAAGCTCAACAAATAAATATTGTTGATTGCCAATCCAATCGTCAAATACATGTATGTGAGCAACAAGGTATTCCGTAACGGTAACAGTAGCCATAACAACCGTTAAGGTCTCTTTTTCCATTGAAAAAAAATCTGAAAAACCTGTGACGGCCTCGTAATGGACCGTTATGGGGCCTTTACAAGGGGCATAATGGGCCGTTACGAGGGTTATAATGGCCTTTATGGGTCATTTTTTCCGTAACGACCATTACGGCCTTTCAGTGTTTCAAATAGTGGTAGCGTAAGCTACATAGCGTAGCGTGGCTCTAGCGCTACGTAGCGTCCTAAATAGCGTAAATCCCCTATAGCGTACGCTACAGGGGTCGTAGCGTACGCTATAACTACGTAGCGCGTAGTGTACATAGCGTACACTACAATGTATTTTTTTATTATTTTTTCATGCTTTCTTTGTATCTAATGTTGACGAATGTGACACTTGTATTATACTTGATACTTTTAACCTATGAGATTTTTATTTCTTTTCATAATTGTGATTTGTGGTTTCAATCAGACATTATTAATTAAAGTGGTTTGCTTAGAAAGTTGTTGATGTGATAGTTATTTGATTTGGTTTATATATGTGGATTGGCTTTTGATAAATGATAACTAATAACTTGTTTGAACATGCTTATAATTGATCAAATGAATCATCTTTTAGGCATTTTTATATTTTTTTTCCCTTTTTTCCACTATTTATTATATTTGTCCTATTTTTAAATTAAAAAATATAAGTATCGTGTAGCTTACGCTACACGCTATGGAGGGGTGAGTGTTATGCATCACACTACCACTATGAAAAACATTGCAGCCTTTACAACCCCGTAAGTGCAACAGTTGCCATTGTTACCTTTACTGCCTAGTAACAACCTTTATGGCACACCATGGTGAACAGTTGATTGATGTGCCTACTCATAAAGACGATTTTGTATTCTTTGTTGCACCCAAGTGATGTTGACCATCTTTTCATTTGCAAGGACGTGCCCGATGAACAATATGTAGATTTGGACTTTGATAAAGGGCCAACCTTCGATGAAGATGAATCCATTGATTGTTTCAACATCCATGGAGATCCGATTTACGAAAAAGAAAAACCCAAAAAGAGTATCGAAATTCAAGATCTTGACAATGGTCTGATCTTCGATGAAGAACCTACTAAAGTACCCGAAGAAATGGTGATAGTAGATGAATCTGCAGTAAATGGGTTGACAAATGAATAGATGAACCAACGGTTGGATCTATCAACATTACCACAAACGCACGTATAGTTGTGAGAACTATGGGTGAAATTGAAAGATCAACAGTCGGATTAATGGAATTTAACAAGGATCGTTCGCCACCACAATCGTATCAGTTGAAGCAAACTGGACGACTATCGGATTATGTGCCCCATGTTGAGAAGATGTCAAAGATCCAACAACACGATTCTTTGCAAGGAAAACCCATCAAACAAGGAGGATTAGATCATCAACTTCAATCGAAGCCGAACAACCATCTTTTTTTATCATAACCATCATCTTCAATGGCCAACATTAATCAAACTCGAGACGAGTTTCTTCAATACAGTATGCTCGGGTCATTATGACAATACAAATGGACAGTCAGATCAGAGATGATAGGCCAATGAAATTGGCACGAAAAGTGACCCTAAAACACTTTGTGAACAACACAAGCATCAGGAATTTGAAAGGCCTTCAAAACGTAAAACCTGCAAATGGCTCAACTGGACTCGACAATTTTCCTTCAACGCACATGCAAGGAGACAGAAAGCACTCATGTAGAGGAAAACCATATTGTTGATTAAATTATCTTTAAAACATATAGATCTACACTTACAAAAATCCACAACTTCTAATTTAATTAAAAACTCTTTTTAATCTCTAATCTTAATCTCGAACTATCTTAGAGACAACTTTATCATAACTAGGAGATAAGGCAACAAAAAGGGTAGATAAGTTTGAACTCAATCTTCATGTGGGACCCATAATTGTGGCCCACACTCCATGCACTTGTAGCCGTTGATCATGCCTTATCCCAATTAATTGGGGTCGACTACATGAATTATGTTCCATCATTCCCACTCTATCAAGGGTGTGTTAGGTGTGCTATGCAAAATTAACACAAGGAAAGCCTACAATCACATGGAATGGGACCTTCTGAAGTGTATGCTTCATCACTTGGGTTTTAACCAACACAAAGAAGATGGATTTTGAGTGCAAACAGTTTGTTACATGAGCTTTCAATGGTTCTAGTGATCTTTGACAAGGACATTCTCTCTCCTTATTCACAGTGGTGCTTGAAAGGCTTGGCAAGTTGTTTAAAGGACCCATGGATGGGTTTGATCTTCAATCGACTAGCTTGTGTTGTTTGGATACACCAATAGGTTCCCATGGACTTAGGGGTTGTTTCAATGCATTAAAAGATCCACTTAAGAGTTAAAACAGACATCCATGTCCAATCCAGCAGTCTTGTGTCTTGGTGCATCTTTGTCCATATACAAGGGCTTTCATTTGGACAAAGTTGTCCACAAATTTGGATATTGTGTTGTCAAAGGGAACATCAAGAACATAGCTTTCCATGCACAAATTGGACAAGGGCTTCCACAAAATAACGATCTATGCTCTGCATCGCTACTGCAACCCCACTCCTACGAATGCAACTCAAAAATGTACATAGCCCAGAATAGATTTCAAGAGATAGCATCTTTACAATTGAGAATCCAATCATGCACGTGTCCCATTTTCGCATGTGCCATAGCTCACCTTCGCAACCTATGCTCCTTTGGTACACTCTTGAAGTCGGGGAGGCAAGGTTCTGTAAATAGTTTAGATCGAGCAAAGGGTACGAAATAAATCAAATTAATTTTTCGATAAAAAGTACTGTGTGAAATCTTCGGTTTTTTTCCTCTTCCCTTGCACAGTATCTAGTGGAATTCTAGTGGAATTCAAGACGGGGAAACTAGAGTGGGGGAAAACATCCAAACAAAGCATCTCAATGTCATAGGCATCTTTTTCTTATGTGATCTTTCCATGCATCTTTTGGATATGTGGACCACTGCACTTACAACATGTCCAAGGGAGCTAAATATAATTTGGATGAAGCATTCGCTTAAGGCAAAGGTCTCCATTTGGAGAGGACTCATCATCATCATCATCTGAACCTTATCCCAATTAATTAGGGTCAGCTACACGAATCTTGTTCCGCCATCCACTATATCAAGGGCCATACCTTTATTTGGTTAGGGTTGCTCAAAAAAAATTGAATGCAGTGTGTGTCCAAGGGGTAAGGCTGAAAAGCAGCTGTCTAGGACAAAGGCTTTCACAAAAAATGCACTCCATTCCACATCCCTACTGCAACAATACCCCAGCAGATGCAATCCAAGATTGCATAGCCCAGATTCCAGGAGAGGACAGGGAACGTTCACATTTTAAGAACCACTTATTACAAAGCCTAAGAGCTTGGCACATGTGCTATAGCTAATGTCTTCTATATATGCTCCCGTGCATGGTTTTATTACTTGGACGAGTCCCGTGAGACTCGGACGAGTCGACTCGGACTCGGTTAGACACAACATGGTTCGACACCACGAGCCACCTAGATGATTCACCCCCGATTCGGACGGCTCGGGCTGATTCACCCCTTACTCAGTGAGTCCCGACTTAACTCGAGTCCGAACGAGTTGGTACGCGTCACCGACTCCTTTAACCATGCTCCTGCAGTATACTTTCAGGAAGTGTCATCCAAGCACAAAATCTCAACATCCAAGAAAAAATTACAAAAATACTTTTACCGAATATGAAAGGACACTATCAAATTCCAATCCCATGCATTTTTCTTAAATGAAGAATTCAAAAGAGAGAGAGAGAGAGGGAGATTCTACATAGTCAGGGAATTGCGTTACAGAAGGAATTTAAGGGGACAGATATTGACCTTGCGAAGAAGGATTCTACTCAAAGAAGCGCCGAACATTCTCCACAACCCTAATCTTTTACGGCTCCTCTTTTTCCCGTTCCTCTTTTCGAAATGAAAGAACAGCGAGGGAAAAACGAAATAGGGAGAGAGAGGAACAATATAACGATACGTTGCCGGGGCTGAAAGTTGGGCGGGTTCAACCCGACGGATCCGACATTGGGTCGGGCTTCGGCAGGATGTATCAAGTTTGGTCATGAGCTTGGGCCATACAAACGCCAACATGATAAAACTTGGGTTGGGCTCAGGTTGATGTCTTGGGTTGGCCGACCCAACTCGAACTCGATCAATATATATAAGTTTCTTATAAATTAATTATAATTGAGTATGGATCGTCTATGTTGAAGGCACTGAAAATTCCAATGCCATCAAGTTTCATTGGTCCACGTCATTTCCAATGACTCAAGCAAACAAGATACACCGGATTTCTCTCTCCCAAATAGATTGCTTAGTACACAATACAACTTTTAAAGGAATAGTCCTATATTTTAGCTTGTTTGTTTTTAAAAAATGTTCTTTATAATAAATAATTACATATAAAATTAATAAAATTATTGGTATAAAAAATAAAACTTGTATTGAAAATATAATAGACTAATGTAATAATGAAAATATTAGCATATATCTACCGAACCGAACCCGCTTGGGTTGGGCTTGGGTTGAGAATTCCCAACCCGAGGTTGGGTTAGGTTAGGTTAGGGTTGAGTTATAGGAACCTTGGGTTGGGCTAGGGTTGAGCACCAACCCGACCCAACCCAACCCAACCCAACCCAACCCAACCCAAACCAAACCAACCCACCCGAACCCACCCGATTTTCAGCCCTATACGTTGCGTCACATCTGAGTACAAACGCATGTCAGTACCAGCAAGGGTCACTTGATGTTGGTAACTGGCGCAAGTAATAAATGATTTATTACTAGTGTTTGGATGCTCTAATTCTATTTGTAAATGATTTACTAGCAAAGCCGCATTTTCACTTCAAAAAGGTGAGTTTTCATTCACTGGTAAACAAGGAGATGACAACAGTTATATTTCTTTAATAAAAGCCTATAAAATAGATTTCATTTACCATTTAAGCTCTCCAAACAGAGTAAATAATTTACGAGTAAATGATTTATAACTTAAAGCTAAATAAATAAACTGTAAATTATTTACAACCTTTCAAATGATTTACTAGTAAATCATATACAACATAAACCATTTACCACAACCAAACAAATCCTAAGTTACCGTAAATCCAGGCTGCGGATTAGCCACAGACGTCTTCAGTAGCAGACTCTTACTGAATTGATGTCACCAAGTTCTATAAGCCCTAATGGGTTGCATCCACATCACTCAAGTGAACTCCATTACAAAAAATAGTTGGACAATGAAGCCTACAATTGAAACCTTATTAAGGCCTACTACGATGTTTATTTGAAATCCAACCTATTCATAAGTTCATATAAACATGGACAACAGGAAAGCACAAATATTAGCTTGATCGAAAAATTTCTGTAGCCCACAAAATTTTAATGGTAGGTAATCAATCCTCACTGCTTTCAGTGGAGGAGTCCGTTGGAGCTTTGAATCTGCCTCATTCTTTGTCTCGTGCCCTAAAATGATCTCACCAAATGGATGGACAGTGTGTATACATAACATACATCGTAGTGGGGCCTGCAGAACTGGTAAAGGCCACTTCACCATCAGTGTCTAATCCGCATCCGTGAGCCCGTGATTCTGTATTCCAAACCACTGATCCGTAGAGGCGCCCATCCATGTATGCTTGGGCGGGTTTTGGACGTATCCGCTCCAATGTGGTTGGGCGGGGAGAGAATTTTAGATGAGAGAGATTGTACAGCAGCTATGACGTGAGGCTTCACGGAGCAAAAATGCCTTAGCCCGATCATGGCGTGAGAACACAGTCAGGCATCTCTCTACTCGAGCCCTGTCCAGGACCTACCTAGTAAATCCAAGTTTGGGCCAAAGCACGGTTGTGCTCGACTAGCCCATTGCCACTCCAGGGAGCATAGATTTTGTTGGTGCATAAATCTGGTTAGTCCCTTTTCAGATTTGTTCACCTACACAAAGAACGGACAAGGAAGACCCTGGCTAAATCAGGGGACCCTCCATCGAGGCGTATCAGTAATTATGGTACGGCACCATCGAGGTGGCATGTCATGGCTCGAGGTCACATGGGTTGTCAAGGTGCCTTTTCGGTGCCGGGCGAATGAGGCATTAACACGTGGCCTGACCTCGGTCGTGGAGTCGTGCGGCGAGTGGGAGCGCGCTGCGTGTCAAAACGGGAGAGTCAAGGAGCCGCTTTTCAATCAGGCATTGATTGGGAGCAATAAATGCTCGTACACGTGGCTTCCCTATAAAAGAGGATGCCCTAATCGTTTGGGGGATGATCATTTGCCTCCTCGCTCTCTCGAACTGTTTCTTCATCCTTGGCGTCATGCTAATCCCAACGACTCCATCTCTGGCGAACATCATAGTCGGCGCTGCCCCTCGATGAGCTCCGTTTCCGTCTTTCCCTCCCTTCCCTTTTATTTTCTTTCTTTTCCTCCTCCGCTTCCGGCTTTCTTGGGCCCACAGACATGCCGAAAACTTCAAGCTCAAGGGAGGTGACCCCCAGGCAGTGATGGCGGGGCAAAGAAGCTACGCCCCATGTCGAACCTGCCGTCACCCCTGATGATGATGAGCGACGTCAATTTTCGAAGGTTGCAGGCTTCACGGGTGCTCAAACGATCCCCAGAGAAGCAGCCTGTTAAGGCAGAAGAGGACTTCCCAACAGTGGAGGATGACTCAGAGTCCTTGTTGGAGGAGTCAAAGGGGCCTATGGAGTCTATTTTGAAGGAGGCCGACCTTGTGAGGATCGGATCGGGGTACCATATTCCGGAGTATGTGGTGCTCCGAGCTCCCTCAGTGGGCGAGCTTCCCAATAATCCCCGTGAAGGAGAGGTGGCCATTTACCAGGTCGCCCTCCAGTGCACCCTTAGGCTTCCTCTCCAACGAATAGTGAGGCGAGTCTTAGCGTATCTTGGGTTAGCTCTAGGGCAACTAATCCCTAATGCCTGGAGAGCGCTGGTAGAGTCATTCGTCATCTGGTCCGAGCTTGACTAGCCCAAGCTGACCATGGAGGAATTCCTCCACCTATACTAGGTGAAGTCTAACCCTCTCCACGAGGGCTGGTATTATTTTTCCTCCTGGCGAGGGTCCGGCAAGGCCATCATCACTGATGTCCCGACCTCGAACAAAAACTGGAAGAATAAGTGGTTTTGGGCATCGGGAGAGTGGGAGACTCTAGGCATAGCCGATTTGCGTTCGTGGGTCCCGACCTCCTTCACTGACCCAGGTTGGTACATCCAAACTTGGAATTTTTTTTATCTTTCTTGTTTCGCTCGGTCGCTATTCTTCTTCTAACTCGTGTTCTTCTTGGCAGTTCTCCCCAAGTACCCTACCATGTTGGGTCTGAAAGCTCTCACCCGAATAGCTAAAGCGAGGTCGATGGAGGCCGACCTGAGATCTTGGAGGGAGTTTCTCGCACCCAAGCTCCTACTTAAATCAGGTCTTAACTCCGCCTTGACAGGTATAGTTTTTACATGTTTTGAGACTTAACATATTTTGCAAATTCTTCGCTAACATTTTTTGTTGTGCAGATATGCCAGAGGCAAGACCGTTGAAACGCAAGACCGCACCCCCTCCTGTCGAGCTGGCTCAAAAGAAGAAGAAGTCAACCTCTAAGAGTAAGGGGAAGGTCGGACCATCACCGTCTGCAGCTCAAAGGGTGGAAGAGGATGTGTCGAGCTTAGCTCCCAGCCCTGTTGTTCTTGAAGTGGCGGAGGAGTTCGGTGGGTCGGTCCCAAGCTTCCCGTGCATCAAGCGGGGGGCTCCTCCAGCGATCAAGGCAGAGGGGATCAGAGGTCTCCCAAGTCAGCTCGAGCCATGCTGGAGAGTCTCTGTAACACCCTGAAAATCAATGGTCGAGCAGGAGCCCAACTCTCGAGTTCCAATGCATCACTTATGCAACATAGACAATGATGATTTAATGTTGTCCGTGTTAGTGCATCAAAGATGAATGGGATTAAGCCAAAACAGCATATCACACTCCAGAGATGAATAAATTTATACAAGCAGAAGACTATGATTGATATGTATAACGTATAAGCTGTTGTAGATCTCCAGAGTGTGAAAATGTCACCAAGTTAACCATATACATGTATACTCCCAAAGTGATCAAAATGAATATACAAATGTGTTCCAAAATACAGAATAATAGTACAAGGGCATCTAGTCAGTGTCCTTGTAGCCCTGACGATCAGGACCCGGCTCACATGAACACGCCCGATAACTGCATGTAGAAGAACACCTCCTCATCATCCTCGAAGTCTAGCTCCGCCTCATAGGCATCACCACCACCTGCAGCTAAGGCAGAGTCTGGTTGGTGTGTATAACACCATCCCAGAATGTGGGAGTGAGTGATCAACTCAGTGGAGCTATAAAGCAAAGGTTAACATGTTATCAATTCAGTCAAGCAGTAATGATAAAGCAAAGCAACAAGCATTCCTAAATACTTTGGTTAATGTAAGGATATTATGTATTAATGATGTATGCCCTCGCCTGCACTCCCTCTGCTAACTTCATCTCACGGTCGCGACATGCAATCACTTCCTCAGTGTTCAACTCCAACGCCAAAGGCACATGCAATGCGGTTCATGAATATAATTACCTTGTTCTTATTAGACCTTTTCATACAGCAGGATTGGGAAGCTAAGGTACCTCCCTTATATCATTTCCTAAACAATGATCCATTCTAGGGTCGTCAATCCTAGTAAATCTCATATGATATTATGGTTCTAAGTCACTATAAAGGGCTCGTCACATGATCAGTGTATGCCTAATTTATACTCTAGTTGCTACGGAAAGCTCGTCGCCTCAATGCAGTCTCAGAGTATGCTCGAGGTCACTACAAAGGGCTCTTCACCTGATTAGTGTAGGCCAACAGCTCGAATGCAGTGCCCCATACCACCATATTCGGCTCACGAGCTTAGGTTTACTCACTGGACACTACAGGGAGGCTCGTCACCCCAGCATAGGCCGACAGCACAACCACGGTATCCCATACCACCATGTCCGGCTCATGAGTCTTAGCGGATCGAGGTACCAAGGTTAACGGGGTTTCCACTGGTGAGTCCGGTACCTTAGGTTCAAGCAGTAGCGTCCATACATGATAAACATATATCGGGTCAATCGGGTTACTTGATGGGCTCGACTAGTATGAGGGTACGTCGAGCCGATCGACATGGGGTGCGTAAGCACTCCATGTGGCCTAACCACTGTCGACAACCCAAGTACGACTCAGATTCATCGAACACATCCGGTGTGGTGAAACAACCTCAGCCACCAATCCAGGACTTGTTATTGATTGCTTGGACTATCTCGTAGCCCCAATCACATTCCAAACAATAGCATTCACATATAGTAAGCCAAAACAGTACATGACAACTGAACTCAAATACAGATCTCACATGAGCATTTCAACAAACACATAGGGTACATGTTAGCATACATAGGCATTTCAACCATAAAGCATGTAGTAGCGATATAGGTCACATAAAGGAAACTATAGTCATAGTTAAGGGAATTGAGAATCCTATCTCAATACTCTCATTACATGCATTTCAACAAGTATTTCCTCATTGAGGCATTTTATCAAACACTTAGACTACCCATATTACATACATGCAATGACTTAGTTAAAACACATGTTATAGCAAATCCTTTCACAAGGAGATGTCATGTATACAATGATCATGCATTTACAAACAATAATCATGGCAAGCACGAATCATAATTCCATATTCATTCAAGCATATCAACAAACACATGGATTTCATTATATTCAACATTGTTCATATATACGTGTAAAGTGCGGGAAACATCGCATCTAAGCATGTGGTATCATTCAAGTCAGTTATAAATCATTAACTGACATTGAAAGCCTTGAAAACCATAACCTAAACATTTATAGTCTGCACCTTACGCCGGTAAATGCATAACGAATTCAGTTTAGACACTAAGTCTTTGTCAACAGCAGAATGACAACCTATCGCATGAATTAGGTCAGTTATTTCATCACTTACACTATATGAAACCCTAAAATAGCTTAGGGTTAGGTTTTCTTACCTAAGAACCGGATCAGAATTGCCTGAATAGCGATATAGGAATGATGGATAAGCACGTGGAGTAATGGGATTGAATCCCAGGAAGAAATGTTGACTCTCTCTCTCTCACTTTCTCTCTTTCCTTCTCTTTTCTCTCTTCTCTCTCTTAAGGTTTTCCAAATTCGTATGGAATGAGAGAGAGAGGGTTTAAGGCCCTTATATAGGCTCAAACGTGAGTTCAATGGCCCCAAGGCCATGGTATACTTAGGTTATGGCCAAGACCCAACTGTTTCGGCTCAACGGAGCACTTCTAGAGGCCTCTTTACTGCGTGCGGTCAGACTTAAGCTTCCCGACATTAGATCTAGGTCAAGCTAAGTTTTCGGTCTGATCGGATTTACAGATCAACCATGGCGGACCAATTTCAGTTCAACGGTCCTTAGTTAGGGCCACAAGTGTACTAACATGTGTTGAAAATTTTTCATGATCCGAGGGTGTAATCGTATCAGATTCTTACGGTCTGAATCCTTATATTTGCCCTGCAAGTGAAACGACTCAATTCACTTAAGTACCAATTCATTTCCTAAAGATATTCGCGTTTCTCACACACTTTGCTCTGGGCTCAAGTTGTGCATTTTTGGGTATCATTAAGACTTGATTTCCAAGATGGTTGTCGAGCCCAGTAAGGTGGTCATACTGGTATAGTTTCGCGGTCATCGGACTTTCGACGTGTGGTCCTGGTCTGATATGAAGTTTCAATGCGCTCCCGAGAGCAACCAGGTTTAAAGATTGATTCTAGATTTCAGGGTAAAGTAGAGTCAATGATTCTGCATATTTTGGGTCTTGCAGATCATATTTAAAGTGATTAGTGCTAATTTCAACACTAGTTAATTTTTGCTTAATTTGTAAAGGATTTGGTCCTTTGCGATTTTTGCCTGAGGTGGTACTCAGGTCTTTGTATGAATTTTTTTGAGACGTTACAGTCTCCTTCCCTGGGTAGAATGATATATTCCTGATGCCGAGTTCGCCCATGTGATGGACACACTGCTTGATGGAGTCATCGGCCAGTTGGCAAAGATATTTTTTAATGTCGGGATACCTTCCTTGAGATGACTTGTCTTTTTATTCCTTCTTTGGTCTAACCGTTATTCCTCAAAAAAGATTGTAGTATGCTCCCTCCCTACTCCACGTGCACCGAGAGTTGGCTCGCCTTCATACATAAGTCAAAAAGGCGGAGGGTGCATTACTGCAAAAGGGGGTTGAGGCCGAGCAACTTCAAGCTGAGGCTGTCCAATCCCACACTGAAGCCGAGCAGCTTCGATACCTGAAGCCTCGATCGGAAAGCTCAATGGTCGAGCTAAAGGTCTTGAAGAAGTTGCTCACCGAAGCTTTGGAGAGGGGGGCTCAATGGAAGTCCGACCTGGATGGATTAAAGCGCTCCTTCGACATGAAGATCAAGGAGGCATAGGCAGTTGTCGTTTCAGCCTAGGCAGCTGCGGTAGAGGAGTTCAAATCTTCTAAGGAGTACAAGGATGATCGAGACCTCCTATACGACGTCGGATATGAGAAGTGCCTCAAAGACATAAAGGGGGACCACCCTATACTCGACCTCTCGGCTTACAAGGATGTCGACTCGGATCCCAAGGTGCCTCCAAAGGAATTGCCTTCCGAGCAGCCCCTTGCGGGCTAGTGGCCTTTTCTTCCCTCCTTATAGAAAAATTTCTTTCTTTTTATATCCTAAATGTAATGTGCTCCTCAGAGCTTTGTTAATGCAAAGATAATTTTTTGTCATCCTGTTTGCTTGTGCAATTTTTTAAGTAAGAAGGTCGGTCTAATCTTTTCATGTCGTGACGTCTGAGTAGTTTTCCGTAGGTCAGATACGTGAATCACGTAACTCAAGTAGTGTCGACACTACAGGGTCCGACCTCTCCATGAAGGGTCGACCTGCTAATTAGGGTTGTTCTTCCCATTTATCGTGGGAAGCCCTTAGTAGACTTTTCAGTAGATGGTCCATTAGTAGATATCAAAGTAGAAATTAAAATTGTCCCGACTTGGAGATTTTATTAATACCAAAATAGGAAGTAAACTTTCTATGTTGGAATAAATATAGTAGATTTCACACTTCGGGTAGGTCAGTCCCTATGCGTAGTAGATTTTGAGGTGCTCCGCATTCCATGGGTGCAGCAAGAGCCGACCTTCCAAGCCCTCAAGTCGATACAATCCTAGTGGCTCACGCTTATCACCATGTAGGGTCCTTCCCAATTCTGTCCTAAAGTTCCTAAGCCAGGTTCCCTGGTGTTTTAAAAGGTTCTCCGGAGGACTAGGTTCCCAGCTCGGAACCTTCTTGTTTTAACCCTGTAATTGTAGAAACGGGCGACCTGCTACTGTCGAATCGCGACCTTAACTCGCGCTTGCTCCCTTCTTTCCTAGATGAGTTCGAGATCCAGTGACATTAGTTCAGCGTTTTACTCTTCATCGTAGGAGCAGGTCCGAGCGGTTGGGAGTCCGATCTCAACCGGGATAACAACTTCTACGCCAAAAGCTGAGGAAAAAGGAGTTTCCCTTGTGGCTGTCTGAGCAGTAGTTTGGCATGCCTAGAGGACGTGAGGAAGCTCTTTTGTTCACAACCCTTAGGCTTTTTCAAGCCTTGTCCAGAGGTGATTTTTAATAACCTTGTTAACTGCCTCGACCTGTCTGTTGGCCTGCGGGTGCCGAGTAGACGTTTTGGATTCTTAGGTTCTCGCACATGTTTCAGAACTATTTATTATCAAATTGTTTCTCTAAAATGATCATGCGGGGGATCCTGTACCTGCATATGATGTTCTTCCAGATGAAATCTGTAATCTTCTGCTCGGTGATCTTGGTCAAGGGCTAGGCCTCGGCCCATTTAGTGAAATAGTCAACCGTGACAACTACGAACTTGGTCTGCCCTTTACCAATTTGTAGGGGGCCGATGATGTCGATTCCCCATTGGGAAAATGGCCATGATCCGGTCACCAGAATCAGTTGCTCGGGGGCTTGTCGGGTTATTACCGCAAACTGTTGGCATTTGTTGCATTTCCAAACATGTTGTTGGGCGTCAGCTTAAATGGTTGGCCAAAAGTACCCCTGTCAGAAGACCTTGTGGGCTCAGGCTCGGCTGCTTGAGTGATTCCTGCAAATGCCTTCGTGGATCTCTTTCAGGATGTACTCAGCTTCCTCTGGTCGGAGGCACTTGAGATAGTGGAGGAAGAATCCCTTTTTGTACAAGATGTCCCCGACCATGGTGTAACGAGCGGCTTTGGATCAGATCCTGCGTGCCTCTGGATGGTTCTTGGGCAACTTTCGCTCCTTCAGGTAATCGGTTATTGGATCCATATAGGTTGACTCTGAGTTTATCGGGAGAGTTGTAGCTGGGCCAACTCGTTGACGCCCGATTCAGAAAGGAACTCGATTGGGATAGATCTCGGAATATCGTCCTTATCTGCAGTGGCCAATCTTGTCAACATGTTTGCTTTAGATTTTTTTACTTTTAGGGATCAGATTGATGTTGCACTTTGGAAACTTGCCGATTAGCTCTTGGGCTTTTTGCAAGTAGGCCTTCATTTATTCCTTTTTGGCGTAGTACTCGTTTGCTATTTGGTTAACGACGAGTTCTCCGTCGCTGTGAACTTTCAGATGTAGGGCTCCCATGGCGGCTGCTAACTTGAGCCCGGCCAGTAGCGCTTCATACTCTGCTGAATTGTTCGATGTCTGAAATCCAAATCTTAAGGCATATTGTACACATATTTGGTCTGGGGTTTCCAGGACTATACCGGCCCCGCTGCCTTTAGAATTGGATGAGCCATCAACGTAGAATGTCCACGTCGCTTGTTCTAGGTTGGTCGATCAGTGCTCGGTCTGGGTGGGCCCCATGTCGACTGGACGCCAGCTCAACATGACCCAACTTGGGAGGATTCAGCTCAGGAGGAACCAGCTCAGAAGGAGCAAGCTCAACAATGAAATCAACCACCGCTTGTCCTTTAATTGCTATTCGAGGCTGATATTTAATGTCAAACTCGCTGAGCTCGATCGCTCACTTTGTTAGTATTCCTGATATCTCAGGCTTTTATAGCACCTGGCGGAGAGGTTGATTGGTTGGAACGATTATAATATGGGCTTGGAAGTACGATCGTAAACACCAGGATGAAACAACAAAGACTAGCACAAACTTTTCTATATTTGGATACTTGGTCTTAACAAAGACTAGGGCATTGCTGACATAGTACACTAGGCGTTGTTTCCCTTCCTGTTCCCTGATCAGAGCCGAGTTGACCGTTGCTGTCGAAACCGCTAGGTATAGCAGTAATGGTTCTCCTTGTTCTGGCTTCGAGAGCAATGACGGTGACCCCATGTATTGCTTGAGTTGCTGAAAGGCGAGCTCATACTCCTCTGTCTATTCTATCTTCTGTTTCCCTTTCAATTGCTTGAAAAAGGGAAGACAATTGTCTATAGCTTGAGATACGAAATGGTTTAGTGCGGCTACTCTTCCTGGGTGAGCTCGTATTGAGCAAGGCTCGAATTTTATTGGGGTTCACCTCGATTCCCCTCTGGCCGACCAAGAATCCAAGGAACTTTCAGAGCTGACGCCGAAGGCGCACTTGCTCGGATTCAGATTCATTTGGTATTCTTGAAGGATCAGGAACTTCTCTTCAAGGTCAGATACATGCTTTGCAGCTTTAATGCTCTTGACGAGCATGTTGTCAACGTACACTTCCATGGAGCACCTAATTTGGTGAGCGAACATTTTGTTGATGAGCCTTTGGTATGTGGCTCTAACATTCTTCAACCCGAAATGCATGACCTTGTAGCAGTAGAGTCATTTGTCAGTAACAAAGGTTGTTTTCTGCTTATTGTAGTGATGCATTGCAATTTGGTTGTAGCCTGAATAGGCGTCCGTGAAGCTTAGCAACTCATGCCCAACTGTACTATCAACAAGCTGGTCAATCTTTGGGTAAAGGGAAGCTATCTTTAGGATAGGCTTTATTCAGGTTGGTGTAATCAACACAGACCCTCCACTTCCCATTGGACTTTTTAACCAAAACTACGTTGGCTATCCAGTCCGGATAGTAAATCTCTTCAATGAAGTCAGCTTTGAGAAGTTTCTTGACTTCTTCTCTGATTATGGCATACCATTCAAGTTCGAATGCCCTTTGCTTTTGTTGGATTGGTCGATGGTTGGGGTCAACATTCAACTTGTGGACCATGACCTTCATATTGATGCTGAGCATATCCAGGTGGGACCATGCAAACACGTCGGCATATCAGCGGAGAAGGTCCATGATTTCGTCTCGTAATGGCGGCGTCAGAGATGTCCCAATCTGCACTATTTGGGTCGGATTTGAGTCATTGAGTGGGAGGGATACGAGGTCCTTCATAGGACATCCTCTCTCGGATGAGTCTTCTCAGGGATCGAGGGAGGTGATTGTCATCGTTTGCTGCTGGGTCTGTATTGCCATGCTATAACATTGTCGAGCTTCCTCGACCGGCAACCCTCGACCTGAAATCGGTATTTGCGTGCAATCCTATGTCGCATCCAGTGATTCTGAGTCGGCTCGACCCGAGACTTGTACCCTAACGAATGCGTCATTGCTGCGGTTCTGACGCCGCGCCGAGGTGATTCCTGGGCCAGGAGATGTGGGCCCACATTCAGTTCGAGGAAAAATGCCGCGCTTTGTAAAACCCCCATCAATCCCATCAATCATGTACACATTACACCTCAAGTCAAGTACAAGCAACCCATACCCTACCCTTACCTTTCTTTTACACAAGCTACCTAAAGTCAACCCTTACATCACTTCACTCATCCCTCTCCCCATCACTCCATCACTCGCATCGCCTCTCTTTCTCTCATCTCTCTCTCATTTTTTTCTCCCAAGCTCCATGAGAGCAACCCACATCTAAGGGAGAGGAGAAAGTCATGTGTGACCCACCTTCCTACCACTTAATCCCACCCTCTAAGCCTCATCTCAACCGTTGGATCACACTCTTTGGAGATATAGAGCGCGTTGGCGGAAGAAGGAAGATGAGATCAAAGGTGGGTGCTTCATAGACATAGATTTAATGCATTGATGATAGGCCAAGTAAGGCCTACCGATTGATGGTATGGATATCACTTTGGACCTTAGGTGTGGCCGATGGCCCACCTTGATCCTCATGATCATTCCATGATGGGGCCATTTTACATGGACCCCATCATGATGTTTTTTTTCCTCATATGAATAGGGTCATCTAGACCTTGCATTTTGGTGGAGAAAGGATCTCCACCGTTGATTTTAATCACTGAGCCCACATGTAATGGGACCCACTGATATATGTTGTGATATATAGTATTGGGGTCCCTCCATCACTCAGTCTTTCTCACTCTCTCTCTCTTTCATATTTTTGGTGTGATGATATGGTCGTGTGGTCCACCCGGATGGACCCCACCTTGATGTATGTCTTATCTACACCATCCATCCATTTGGTGGCCCACCTGTAGCATGTCTGTAGGTGGGGCCCACCTTATATATATGTGTTACCCAAACCATCCAGCATCGAGGGACGCTGGACGTGGCTAGATAGTGAAGTGTGAACTGACGGTGAGGTGTACTTTCAAGTAAGCAAAAACAGATATCAGCTTGATTCCAAACTTGGGGTGGGCTGCTCATGTAGGCCTTACCTTGATGTATAAATTAAATCCATGCCGTCCATCCAATTTCCCAGCTCATTTTAGGCGTTCAGCCTAAAAATGAAGCTAATCCGAATTCCAAGTGGGCCATACCACAAATGCTAAGGGGTTGGGTTTCCCACATCATTTCTTACTTTTTGCATGGGAGGTTTGGAGTGAGTTTTCACTCATGGGACCCATATTGATGTATTTCTTAGATCCACACCATATGTCCATTTTCTGGCATATTTTAGCCATGGAGCCCAAAAATCTACTCGATCCAACCATCAGGTGGACCACACCACAACCGATGGTGGTAGTGGGAGCACCCCTCATGTCAACCATGTGGAGGTGGGGTGGGGGCGTCCCAACCATGGACCCCACCTTGATGTATTTGTTTAATCCATGCCATCCACCACCTTCCCCATGTAGTTTTAGGCTATGAGTCAAAAAATGAGACAAATCTTAGTTCTTAGTGGACCGCACCGAGGGAAACAAAGTCCCACTATTGGAACTTTCTTATACCTACTGTTGTGTGTATAAGTGGTGGACTTATCTATCATTAGACTCCTTTGGTCCATAGAGAGCTGGTCGATATAATAGACGGAATGGATTATCCACTAGTGGGCCCCATGTAGTAGAAAAAAATAAAAATAAACGAAGAAAGAGAAGAAAAAAAGAAGTCCCTGGACGTTATTGTCCAATGACGGTGAGAGTGGAAGCCTTACTGGGCTGCCACCACACGTGGACCCTACCATGATGAATTTGTTTAATCCACACCGTCCACCATCTCCTCCTTATAATTTTAGGCCATGTGCTGAATTTTGAGGCAAATATGAGTCTCGAGTGGGCCGTACTAAGGGTATTAAAGCTCATCTGTTGAAACACATTAGGGCTCTCTTTGGAGTCCCTTGTCACCCAAACCAGTCCTAGTCAGAGTCTATTTGACCTCATTTGAGGTGGCCAAGATGGTGAACAGATTAGATTATTCACTTGGGGTGTCCCACCATGGACTGTATTGTGAGGCCCAAGATGGTGTATGCATTGTATATTCACGCTGCCCAGCCATTTCCGGTTAATGCAGGGCCGTGGGCCCCAATGAGAGGCAGGCCCAAATCCCAAGTGGACCATACTATAAATAGGGGTGATTGAGCGTCCACCATAGGGCCGACTTGAGAGGCCCACCTTAATGTGTTATATACCTGTTGTTCATCCATTCTTAGGGACATAGGCTACCTTATGCAGGCCCACCATAATGTATGTGTTACACGCTCAATGCCCACCATGTTGGGGGCTGCCTTGTGAGGCCCACCTTGATGTATATGTTATACACATGTGTGTCCATCCATTTTCCTTGATAGTATAAGGGCCGTGGGCGCCATTGCGAGTAGATTCCAATCTCAAATGGGCTGCACCTTGGGAGCAATGGTGGTTAAATGTCCACATTGTAAGAGTAATGATGGTTAAATGTCCACATTGTAATCCTTCCTAAGGCCCGCTGTTAGGTCCATTCTCATCTCCTTTAATGGGCTAGCCCAAATCGTTGGGCCCCCACTGTTATTAGTATGACCCATCTCACTTTAATGGGCTAACCCAAATTGTTGGGCTCCCAGTATTAATGGTACTCCCACCATGCCTTGTAGGATTGTCCAAACCTTGAAGACCACCTTGATGGATGTGTTATATGCATACAATCCATCCATGTTCGGACTGCAGGACTGCCTTGTGCGGCCCGCCATATTGTATGTACTATTCGCCCATTTTCTAGGCTTTGGGCTGTCTTATAGAATTGTCCAAGTCATCAAGCCCATCTTGTGCTATTTGGGCCCCTTAAGAAGTCTAGTTTACTATGTGATGGAGCGGGTGAGGAAGCCCATTCCTTGTTCTTAGGACCATTCTTGATATAAGGAGGACATCTAGGCCCATCCTTATGAGGAGAGTATATCATCACCGTGGAATATGCCTAGTATAACTTCATAATACTTACGCATCATATGTATTGTTGGGCTACCCTAAAACATTGGGCCCCATTGATAGTGATGCTTTCTACCATACCCTGTAAAACTACCCAAAGCTTTGGATCCCTCCTTGTGATTCGTAGCAAGCCTTCCATAGTAAATGTGATCCACCTAGATGCATGAGTTTGCCCAAGCTTAGTGACCCAAACCGAGGCCCACTTAGATGATGGGTGAACTACTCAACCCGTTTGTAAGGACACATAGTCCTAGATGAATGGACCCTACCGAGACCCACCTTGTATTCATATTGGGCCCCACATGAAAGGAAAGCTCACTTGTATACCCGCTTAACTCACCCCATGTGATGTGCCCTACCTTTAAATCGATTGCTAGGACTTCGTGTTATGTATGTATCAACCACACCGTCCATCTACCTTTTTAGAGCAAGTGTGAGGCTCAGCCTTGACATTAATACATCATCATTATTCCCCTTACCATAGGTGGAAGAATATGTGTTATCAGGTTGGGTATATTCACTATATAGGCCGATTCCGATTGTCGAGGCCGATTGTATAGGCCAATTTTGATTGTCGACGCCGAGTATCGAGGCCGATTCCGAGTGTCGATTCCGATTGTTGAGGCCGATTTCGATTGTCGAGGCCGATTTTGATTGCCAAGGCTGATTGTCGAGACCTATGTGATGTATATGTAGCCCATGTTTAAGGCCTAATGTGATGATTATGAGGTTTGTGTGATGAGGCCCATTGTGATGCATTTAAGGGCCAGGTGATGGAGTCCATTGTGATGTATTCATGGCCTATGGGCAAGGCCCATTGTGATGTATTTGAGGCTCATGGGCAAGGCCCATTGTAATGTATTTGAGGCCCATGGGCAAGGCCCATTGTGATGTATTCATGGACCATGGGTAAGGCCCATTGTGATGTATTCGTGGCTTATGGGCAAGGCCCATTGTGATATGTATTAGGCCCATGATGCATGACCCATTTAATATATTCGAGACCCATATGTAGGGCCCACATGTCATGTATTTGAGGCCCATGAGTAGGGCCCACATGTTGCGTATATGTGGCCCTTGAGTAAGGCCCATTGTGTTGTATATTAGGCCTTTGTGTGAGGCCGTGGGCCCATTATATGTTTGGCTCTATGTGGGCCATTCCTTGGGGGCAATGTTGATTAAATGTCCACATTGTCGAGGTCGATTGTTGATGTCGGTTATTGATACCGATTATGAGTATGTGACAGCATAACATCATGGTACATGCCTATACTCATCATCTGCATGTTTATTGTGAGATGTGATTGACCCTTGCATATGTTATAGTACCGATGATTTATGAGACTACCTGATAAGTGGAGTTATCCCACATGAGCGCATGGTATGCGCATGATTGATGCATGATTGGACTATATGACTCATGTATCTTGCATTATATGATTGTGATTACTGTATGCCCCAGCGACATCATGGCTGTGACCTCTACAGGTATGTCGTGGATGGCCGGATGGGACACCGAAATGTTTGGTTAGAACATCTGGGTACTTTGGATGTCCGTGGGTGAAAGTTCTTAAACCTCCGAGGCCAGGAGACGCCCCAACGTCTAGACCGAGTGAATACATGAGCGCCCAAGTGCCGAATACCAGTAGGCCGCATCTCTCACTGTGTTGTGGTCAGTTGGGAGGGGGTGTGGCCTTATCTACCCGAGTGAGGGGGCTGTAAGCTAGGCTAAGTATGACTAGCTCGTAAATGGGTCCGTTATCGACGCGTCGGGTAGGTATTTACAGACTGCTGGGTAGGTGGATAATGAGGTCTTTTTCACTCGTTGGTTGTATAACTAGGGAGGCGGCAGCTATTGTGGAGTGTACTAGACCCCGGTGATGATCCCGGAGAGGAACCGTACTGATATGCAGACTAATTGAGCAGGAATTGCATACTCATTCATTCATTCATTTACTGTCCACTCGGGCTGGTGGTGTGCAATTATTTGTTGTGTACCTTCGTAATGGTAAGGATTTTGGTTGGGGCGCATGACTAACCTGAGATTAAGAGTCTTCTACATTGAGTTTGGCTATCTAAATTTAGGTATGAGATTGGTTTGGATAGAAGCCCCTTGTGATGGATCCCATAGCCTGCGATACTATATGCTATCATCCCGACTTCTCTCCAGCTTGGTCATTTCATTCGCATCGCATATTGCATTTCATCCACGACATATGGTATTTTGGATTGCTACGTTTCTGCACTTCTATGGCTTAGACAGCTTGGCAGGATCTGCATATTGCATTACATCCGCAGTATATGATATTTGGTTCATTATGATCTGCATTGCGTACTCTGATATTATATGACTCATGGACTTGTCAGTATATTTCCGCTTACTCTAATATCGTATGATTCATGATTTTGTCAGTGTTTCCGCTTATTCTGATGATGTATGATTTATGGGCTTTATTGTATACTTGACACTTACTTTACACGCACTTTCACTACCCTCTAAGCTTTCTATAAGCTTATGCATGATAGATGCCTGCAGGTGGTGTTAGGTCGCAGTAGCGTTGAACTTGGAGCATGCAGCGGACTTCTGGAGCTTTGATTTTGATACATATATATTTCCCTTTAGCATTGTACTCAAATGCTTATATTAGTGGATATGTGGTGATGTTGTTTTGTGACTTGGTTATGCTTGTGGTTATGCTCCATTACAAAAAAAATTTCACACTGAAAATCCTACTTGTAGGATCCCAGGATCGGAATCTGGCACATGAGTGCCGGGAGCCGAGAATGGGGCACTACGGAAGCTGTCGGTGCCGGATTCGGCGATCAGAAATTTTGTGAGCTCATTTTTCAAGTTTGGGGCGTGACAGAGTGTACGAGCTGAATCTTCTGTCGGGGCGCCTGCTTGGGCGCTAATTCCTTTGCGGCACATTTTCTTTCCTCCTCTTGTTTTCGTTGGTCAAACTGGGTTTCTCTTTGGGCCGTTTTTCCTTGGCCGAGCTCCCTTTGTTCCGATTGGTCCTCCGCAAGGCAGCTACTTCCTCAGCGTTGGAGTACTTATGAGCTTTGTTGAGGAGGTTGACCATTGTCGTCGGAGGGTTTTTGTCGAGCGAAAAGTGGAATCTTCCTTCCTTAAGTCCTCCCATTAGGGCAATCAGGGCAATGTTCTCAGAATGCTTCTGTACCTACATCGCTTATAGGTTGAAATGCTTGATGTAATCCTTCAATAGCACGCCGGTTTAAGGCATTCTTTTCCTCCAATGAAGTTGGTGATGAAGGCTTCGCTGAGCTGCGCAAAAGAGTTAATCGAGCGCGGCTTCAGTTGTCAGAACCACTTCTGGGTTGCTCTTGCTAGGATTAATGAGAACGCATGACACAAGGTAGCAGTTGACGCTCCTTGTAATTCCATCTAAACTCTGTAGGATTCCAGATGCTCCGTCGGGTCCGCGGTTTCGATGTACGGGGTGATCTGAGGCATATAAAACCTCAATGGAATCTACGCGCGCATGATATCGGCTGTAAATGGAGGCTCTGATTCTTCTAAAATTGCTTCCACTGAGGTCGGGGCGTTTGTACGATAGGCCCTGTCGTATGTCGTCGATCTAGCCTCGCAAGTCATTCAGCTCGGCCTCCTAGGGGTCGCCGCTTTCGGCCACGGCTTCAATGGCTACCTCGGGAGCCTTATCACGCTTCTTCCTATCTAACTCATGACGGAGGTCAGAGGCGACCAGTGTTGCGGTGCTAGAGATGTGAGAAGGTGTCGACCTTGACGTTTTGAGTTACTGGCTTCTACAGGAGGCAGTGGGTGCGTCAGAAGGCTCGGGGGGCTCTTGGATCGTTGGTCCCACTGCCTGCTCGACCCCTTGCTCGAGTCGAGGCTGAAGCTGTTCCAACAACTGCTTCATAGAATTCATGTTATTATTCAATGCTTCGACTTATTGTTCAAGGGAGACCAACTGTCCTCCCTGATTACAAGATCATTGCACCAACCCTATAGGAACGAAGTCAGCCTGCAGCTAGGAAGTCGAGTCCCGGTGGCTAGCATACTGATCTGGCGGTGCAAGGTCAGGCGCAACGGAGGAGACTTGGGTCTTCTTCTTCCCTTTCGCCATTGTTGAATTGATGGTGAGATGAGAGCGCATTTCAATGTCGAAATTCTCACAAACGGCGCCAAACTATTGATGTTGAAATCTGGTTAGCCCCTTTTCGGATCTGTTCACCTACACAAAGAATGGACAAGGAAGACCCTGGCTAGATCGGGGGACCCTTCGATGCCTAAGTCAGGGACAAGATCTGGGTCTTAGTTGAATATTGAGGTTTTAAGGCCAAAGAGAGTGTATACCTTTCACCATTGGAGGCCTCTCCATTTATAGTTGAGGATAGGCGGTAGTGTGGAACGGATTTCCCTGTTGAGTAGGAGGATCTTGGGATCACGATTGTGTCATGGTCGAATCCCGTGATCTCCGGAGAAGTTTTCGGACCTATCTTCCTTAGATAAGGTCGGATCATCACGAATTGACAGAGAGATGTTAGTTGGAGACCGAGCTTAATTGGGCTGACCTTCCCTTGAGGTCAGACCAAGGAAACGGTTGTGCACAGGAGACGTGTTAAATATTATCCGGGGATACGAGAGAGCTTGTCCGCGTAAGCTGAACAAAGTGATGGCCTATCTTGTATAAAGAAAGTCTTTGTGATGTCCAATTTCTGTAGCCTTTAACTTCTTCATGAGTCCTAATAGCCTATTCTCATAGCTCATACATGGGTTTGCCTCAGTCTACCAATCTAGAGATAAATAGAGGATTTGGACCATGCCAACCTGGATTGTGCCAACCTTGAGGTGCCGACCTTGATTACCGACTTAGGTCGTACCGACCTAGGTGCTTAGTCAGGCGGCCAGGCTTCTTCGGGGTTTGTAGTATTCGTGCCATCAGACTCGATCTTATCTCTTGGCCTTTGGAACCGTTCGTTGAGTTGGATACATGGGTTTCTGACCTGACCCTTCCTTTGTGGGTCAGTTCATTTTCCGCGTAACAGATTTGTAATCTTGGACTTGAAATCCTGAAATTTCAGTTCTTTTAAGGCAGCATGGATTTAAAAATCATGGACTTCAAATTTTGTGTTTGAGAGCCTAGATTTCGACTCTTGGATTTATGAAATTCTTTTGTGATATATTCACAAACAATAAATGTGATGAATTAAATGCTCTCAAATATTTTAAATATGGCACATATATACAACATAAAGTGACTTATAAAAGTAGGTGTACTAATTTCATATTTAAAACTATATATATATATATATGGGAAAAGGTAATATGCGCTCGACCTCACGAGTCCGTCCCATGAGGTCGAGCTGTGTGGGCCCCACCATGATGTGTTTCGAACATCTACCCCATCAGTCAGATGCACCATTCCATCGTGGGCCTAGGTCTCAAAAATCAAGTCAATTCGTGACTTGTGTGGGCCACACCACATACAGAAGTGGGGAGGGGCCATGCACCATTAAAACATTCATAATCATTTTTTGGGCCCACCGAGATGTGGTTTTCAAATCCAGCCCATCCATTATGTGTGTCCCACTTGGATGAGGGTTCAGACCAAGTTTCAGCAGCATTCAAAACTCAGGTGGGCCCCACCAAGTGCTTTTATATGTTTTAATGGTGTCTTCACGTGATTTTAGATGGTATGGCCCACCTGAGTTCCGTATACGGCTGATTTTTGGGATATCCCATAATTTAGAGGGGATCCATCAAATGCACGATGTTGATGGTCGACACGTATCACGGTGGGGCCACACAGCTCGACCTCACGGGAGCTTATCGTGAGGTCGAGCGCATAGTACCTTTTCCCTATATATATATATATATATATATATATATATATATTAGCTCTCAAGTTCAACCGGTTGGATTATAAATTATAGTCCACACCTATTATCTGTGTAAAATATCCAACCTGTCTAATAGGTTGGCCATATAATGAGGATCACATTCAGCAAAAATCAACCACATCCACTTTTCAAATGAACCACACTTGTAATTTGCTATTTATCAGTGGCTAGAAATTACTTTCTATACTATGGTCCACCCAATGAGTAAATGAGTCTGATTTTTGAACTAGGCGATCCTCGTGGTTGGGCTAACCCATTTGAAGGGTTGGATGCCATGTGCTCTTAACTGGTTAGAAGTTACCAGCTGAGTGGACTGCAACTTGTGGTCCAACCGGGTTGAACTTGACAGTTATATATGTGTGTGTGTGTGTGTGGGCGCGCGCGCAATGATTGCATAATATGTGTGTGCGTGTGATTGTCAATTTTTTTATTGCATAAACTCGATTTTTAATATCACGTAATTATAATGTGAATACAAGTGAAAAGTTTCCAGTAGTGCTAATAAATCTAAAGACACATGACGGCGATGTTAGTTATGGCAGTTGGAGATGACCCGAAAAGCCTGGTTGAGAAATGGATGATCCATCATTTGTTATACTGGAAAAAAATTTGGTTATCATCATGCATGTGGGATCGATCATGGTCAATATGAACTATCCTTCTCTTATCTATTACTTATATGGTTAGGTTCATCGTATAAGAGAAATCTTCTAGCAATGAGCAACATAACAGATGGTCCAAATCAACAACTCATCCACCATAATCAATATAGATCATCCATTTTCCAATCCGATGAGCGGATTGTTATAATCAACTGATCATCAGTCTTAAAAGAAGGTAGGCCAAATATATTAGACACTCTAGATTAACAATCAAACAAATAGCATCATCCAGTCAAAGTGGCTTCTCGGAGAGATTGGCAATCAAATGTGGGATGTATGATGAGAAAGCTTAAATCCATTATTTGACCTTTTTATATTATATTCCATATGGACCATCAATTTTAATGACCATTGATTGGATGTGTTGTACAAAATATTAATTGATTCTAAAGGAATTGAAAAGTTGGACTAACCACTTGCCAAATATAAATTCAATTACACAAACCAAATAATAAAACTAAGTATGAATCTGACCAAGAAAAACCAAAAAATGAATCTGCTAAATCATTAGCTTACAATTTTAAGAAGAATGAAACTTTCATTAGCTAAACTTTCATCCCCCAAACACTACACCAAACATTTTAGGGCAAGTATTTGATGTTTTGCTGTGCGGCCACAAGCAATAATTCAAAAGATGCAAATTGTATTTAGATTAACTTGCCTTCTCCACAACCCCAGACAAATGTTCCGCTGTTAGCAAATACTGAAAGTGGTTCATTACGAACCATTCAATTTTATCAGGTCCAAAGACACTATAATTGATAAGGTGTAGGTCCCAAATCAACACAGCAGATGGTTGCCCCATGTGACAGAAGTAACATCAAAATTCTAACTGATTGCACCACACCATGCTTGTATTCGTCTTTCGTCTCTCTCGTTCTTTTTTACACCAACAACAAAAATGGCGAGGGAGAAGGGTCCAAATTTAATTTGCTAGAAGCAAGAAATAAATTTACTATTACAACTTTGAACAACTTGAAAACCCAGAAACGAATTAAAAACTGCCTCCCCTGTGAAACAACTCTTTCCTGAAAACAAGCTACGCATACAAAACCGATAACAGATTTGAGCAGAAAGCCATATCAAATGAAAATTACACTTCCAATCAAGATCGCTGTCTGCCGACTCCTCCGTTCACTAATGTAACTGAAGAAGTCGAACCCTGATGGTTACAGTAATAACTTGACTCCCATCTCCAACGAAGTGAAAAAGGATTTCTCTTTCCTGTTGATTGCTGATTTGAGAAGAATAGGCAGCACTTCCTCGATTCAGATCAAACTTTCTGACTTTGGATCTTTACAACAACAGATTATAAGAATGATTGCGGCCTTTATTTGCTGTGGGGTGTGGAGGCTTGTAACAACCTCAGACTATACTGGGGGGATCTCCGACCCAACTACATATGGCACGGGGCCAGCGGGTCCTAATGCAGTCCACCAATGGTGCATGCTGAGAAGGCTCCGGCTGATTCACCTCAACAACACCATCTTTCCCACTGGGTTCGCTACTTGAACTGGGCACAACGACATCTGCCATGAACTCCTCAGGCGTCCACTTTGGCGGAACAGAGACTCTCAATTTCGAAAGCCTCGGCCTTTGCAGTGGACTCTCCCCTCCTGTTGTTTGGGTGCCATTCGATACCGACTTGGCAATCCCATTAAAATGATAGAGATCAAATTGCTTCTTGCCCATCAGTCCAGTCGAATCCTTCAACCCTCCCATGCTTTTATCCAACTCAAGCAAGACCTGCCAGAATTCACTCCATACTATGAACCCTGTGCTGCATAGATGATCGAGCTTTTCAGCTGGCAAGTTGATGCTTGTTTCCCTAAGGACTTGCTGGAGACCTTCCACACTGATGAAACCTCCTCCGCCACTTTGGTCTTGGGCATCGAACGCTCTCCTGATCTGCGATTCTCGCGCTTCCAGTTCATTTTCATCTTGCACGCTGGTATCGAGAGCGAAAAGTACTGTGTAGTGGGACTCACTTCCAACCACCCATATTGGCCATTTTGGGCATTTCAGATACAGGCCAACCTTGCAGAAGTTGAGAGATTCCAACAGGGTAAGGAAGCCAACTTCCACACTGGTGGGTATGCCCTTGAGGAACATGCCGCCTCCCAGATCCATTCTACCGTCAAATACATTTGGGACAGCCTGCCCGCAAAGCAGTAGGTTTACAATTTCCTGTTAAATAACAAGGGTATCATCGTGAGTGAAATCATGTCATCAGATGCAGCTGCAGCAATGTTGGCTGCTACCACACAAAATTGTCACTAAACATGGGATGCTTTTATGACCTAATTGTATCAGACCCAAATGCATGATTTTTAGGCCTTCCCACCTGTAGAAGGCCACCAGAAATAGATCAAGTCATGAATGTAAATGATCTCTGTACCTGTGAGGCATGTCCAAATGGAGCAGTGACTAACGGTAAACTAGGGTCATCCCTGTCTGCTTGAACGGATTCCTGCAACATGATAAGAATAAGATCTAGAATGTTTTAATTCAACACAATTTCAATAAACAATAGAACATCTACTTTACAAAGTTTGATAGGCCCAAAAGAACTTGTACACGTGTAGGACATCTGAGTCCTGTATCAGATAGGACCCACCATGATCATCCAGCCAAAGAATGCAGCCGATCAACTATCAGGTAGGCTACACGAATACAGAACCAAAGCAGTGGGTAAAAAGTGCTTTTAGATAATACATAGTTTCCTATGTCTGGCCAATCTGATGGTTGAACTGCCAAAAAAGCTCGTCCAGAGAATCTATATGGTGTATCACACCTGTTGCATGGCTTGGATGTCTCACATACATTACATGCCAGGTTGACACGTGTCTCTCTGTAAAGGCGCATGGAGGCTACCAAACATCTAATTTCACAATGCCATTATTCTAACAAATTAGCTAGCCAACCGTACCAAAGTGAGAAAAACAAAAAACAAAAAAACAAGAATATTAGAAACAGCAATCTTATGAACTAAATGGGGCAGAAAAAAATGTGAAATATCAGCACGCAAGCTAAAGCTCAATTCCAGACTGAAACTTGAGGCCTGTTGAATGTACAGCTAAAAAAGGAGTGGTTTGGTTTTTAGCAGAACCACTGTGTTTAGTTCAGCATGGAAAACAGTAACCACGATTAGGCGGGCTCCTGTTCCCTGTGTTTTCCGCACCAAATCACATGTGAGATAAGAAGCTGATCTTATCTCAACACCAATTTAGGCCTAGTACCACCCATCTACCCAATAGAAGGAACACCCAAACAAAACATTAAAGCCACAAGATGACCATTATCACTTCTCAGGGGTAGATTGGAGTCACTTCTGATATGCATCTTAGCATTGAGCAAGCCTTTAATTTTCTTTTCTTTTGTATCATGCCATTCATTTGTTGATAACTTTGTCTGTGGCAGCATGGAAAACAAAAACTACATTAGGCACGATTCCGTTTTCCTTTCTTTTATGTACCAAATTTCAAGCGAGGCAAGGATCTTCTCATCTCACTACTGCTTTGGCACAAGTGCATCCCATTCACCATCAAGCCAGAACTTCAAGGGGTGAGGGATGGGGCAGGAATACAGAGGCAAGTCCTTGAGATCACTTCGCTGCAGGTGCAGCCGACGAAGGGGAAGAGGTGGGTTCCTTTCAAAATAGATCAGAGGAATCAAGTAGCTGACACCAAGATGGCCAGTCATGTTAAAGTGGGAGGAGGGGTAAAGCGGTGGATTGAGGAAGCCCCGAATAACGAGGGGAGACAAACTAGTCACATTCAGGGATAACGATGAAGATTTTTATGCTTTGTTTCAGTTTATGGAGGCTCACAGTAGGCAGAAGAACCAACCTGCCACACAAAGGACGCTCTAGCGGTCCCCCAAAGGTAGTTGAGAGCTGGTCAGTCTAGCCTTTGAGGTCAATTATGTGTCTGGAGGCTAGCCAGGAGGGGTGAGGAAGGGACGAAGGGGGAGATCAATGCCCAAATGAAGATCTTGAGCCGGAACATGAGGGGAATGGGGTGCAAGGTGAAAAGGGGGCAGATCAGAAATGTCTGCGGAAGATTGAAACCGAGGTAATTTCATTTCAGGAAACCAAACCATAACATTTCAAGGCTGTTGGAATCTCTGTGGGATGTTAGTTCCAAGGACTGGGCGGCCATGGATGTTGTCAGTTATGCTGGAAAGGCTAAAAGGAATCCTATGCAAGTTGTATATCAAGAAAGCCAATGACCAAGTGGACTGGGACTTTTTGGACTACACGTTAGGCCAGATCGGGTGTGGGAGGACATGGAGAGGGTGGATGAGGGAGTATATCAGCTCAGCTGGGTTCTTGGTTCTGATTAATGGTTCTCCAAAAAGATTCTTCAAGAGCTTGAGAGGTATCAGGCAAGACGATTCACCGTCTCCCTTCCTTTTTGTGGTGGTAGCAAAGGCTTTGGGTAGAATGTTGGAGAGAGGGCGGGAGGTCGGTCTATTCTACGGTGTTAGAGTGGGGAAGTCGAGCATGCCAATATCCCCCAATATCCCCCTTCAGTTTACTGGCAACACAATTCTTTTTTTGCGATGCCGATGCAGCTATGGTGGACAAACTGAGAATGACTAGAAGGTGCTTTGAAGTGAAAAGTTAATATCACCAAGAGCAACATGTTGGGTGTTCACATGACTTCAACTGAGGTCGAGTAGATGGCGAGGATCTTTGGGTGTGTGGCAGGATCTTTCCCCTCCACTCCTCTTGGCCTGCCCCTGTGCATTGGGAAGCCGGATAAACATTTGTGGGATAATGTAGTGGAAAGGTTGGAAAGAAATTATCTTGGTGGAAGAGCCGGTACCTGTCTCTTGGAGGCCGTACTACTCTCATTAAAGCAGCCTTGTCAAATTTTCCCATCTATATTATGCCTTTATTTAGATGCCCGAAGTCGATGTTAACTAGATTGGAAAGGTTAAGGTGCGAGTTCTTGTGGCAGGGATCAGAGGAGAAAAAAAAAATCACACTTACTAGGCTGGGGGAAGATGTACAAGTCCTACGAAGGAGGAGCTGGTATATAGGACATGGAGCTGATGAACAATGCGTTGTTGTGCAAATGGTTGTGGAGGTTTGGGTCGAAAGAGGGTACCTTACGGAGAGAAACAATTACTAAGAAGTATGGGTGTCAAGAGGAAGGATGGTGCAAAGGGACGCCTTACATAGAGCATATGCGATGGAAAGGCGTATCTTGTGCAAAATCCAAGTTCTTAAGAGGAGAATGCATTTTCCCTCAGTAATGGGGAGAAGATCCGCTTTTGGGAAGACGTGTGGGTTCATGTGATTTTCCATGAACAGCTTGCCTTTCCACGGAATGCGCTGCTATTACAGTTGCTCGTTGCTTCTCCTATTGTGGAAAGTTGGTTGCTTAGCCTCCCCCTTGGCCTAGATTCCTTTTTGGTGAATAAGTGGAGTATGTATCGCTTCTAGATCATCTCCAGTTATGCTGCCCGGGGAGAGGAGCAGGATAGGATGGTCGGGCTGAAGGACACGTCAAGACACTTTTCAGTCCACTCTTTCTACCATGCGCTTCAAATTCCAAGGAGAGTTGGTGAGTACAAGCAGGCATGGCACATCTATTAATAGAGTATATGCATTTATATGTGCACCATTATTAACTTTTAGATCATCATAGAACATTTCTTAAACAATCAATTCCCTCATACAAACATACAATAAATACTATGAAAAAAGTAAGTGATTTACATAAATGTATTTCCAGAAAAAATCAGTCTCTTTTTCATGTCCTGAGGTTTTGAATAAAGGTATTGATGAGCACATTGTCTTGGCCCAAAAAAGATACGATACGGGTCATAACGGACCATATCTGCCAAAAGAAACCCAAAAATGTTGGAAAAAAAATATATTTGTAAAATAGGACAAAATCTAAAACACCATAATCTTCTTTTTTTAACATGTAATAATGGTGTGTCACAGACCATTCTTTGATAATAATAATAATAATAAATGTTGTCGTTTGGCTTACCTGCTAAAAGTAAAACCAATTAGGCCCCAATCAAGCACATGATTTGGTAGATTATAGCCCATTTTGAAATACATTTAAAAAAGAAAAAAGAAAAAAGAAAAAAAAAACGAACAAAAGTGATGATTTACCCTTTTTCTGATTCTCTCAAAGATGGTCCATTCTGCTTTGATTCATCAAATCTCACTCAAATGTTATGCTTGATTAGTAAATATCGTGATTGATTGAAGTAAACATAATCCCTTTATTATTGTGTTTTATCTCCTTCCAAAAACCACATATAATGGTCAGTCGTCGTCATAGCCTTGTCCTACCAATTTGGGATCTGCCAAATCCTTCCTCTATCACCATGTTGATCAGCACCTCACCACCAATAAAAACCACTAACCGTCCCAGTTGGACTCTCCTTTAATGTCGAAAAGCCAAAAGAACAATCTGAGACTTCCAGTGCCATTTGACAATTGAATATCTAGGTGACCAGCCTAAAGAAATGAACCCAAATTTCTGATGCCATTTGACACTAAATATAAAGGCGATCCACTGATTCTTTTTGTCCCTAGGGAAGAATTTAGGATAAACACATGTAGAAAGTAATAAATCTACTATGCGAAGGATTGGATTGCCCCACACCTTCAAGGAGAGAGAGAGTGAATCCCCTCCAAAGGATTAAAGACAAGGAAAATAGACTTTGGAGAGAGATGACGATCCAGGTTGCATCTCCATACTGTATAGTCCTCTCCTTTGGCGTCAATAGAGACTTTCAAGCGCTTTGCCTCTGTGGAGAACACTTAATCCATCTCACACAAACAAGTCTCCTAGACTAACAGTTTCCAAAAAGAATTGACCCACAACTTGAACAAACTAGCCACTGACTCTTCGAAAATGCCAATGTTCTCATCTCGAAAGTTGAATCTAAATGACATTCCAAACTACTTTGCCGCCCAAATGTAAATCAAAAACATCGTTCCAAACAATCAATCCACATAATCATGGGAATTTTGCACTAGGGCCTCTTTGACTAACCAGATGTCTAACAAAGATATCAGAGAGTTGCTAACCCAAAACTTTGAATCCCTCTTAAAGAACACATGATCGGTCTTACAACTATTCTTTCCCTCTGTATTATACATATCATGAAATTTTCTTATAAATTTTATACATGTTTCCTTAGCTGTGAGTACCTTCTACCATAAGGTGAATTCTTCCCATGTTGAACTTGCATATCAAACTCGGGCTCCAAGCTCCCATTTCATAGGCTTTTAAAGTTATTAAGGGTTGTTTTGATGACACCACCCCTGTATCATTTGGTTTTATTTGTTCCTGCAATATTGTTATTGTTGGTGAAAATAGCTCTCACCTCTTTTATGCAAAAAAAATAAAATTGCGGAGTCAAGAGTTTTTGTCACATCGACCAATCCATCACACTTTTGTAGGATTGAAACCTTCCATTTGTAAAGCTTTCACATGGCCATTGTTGGAGCATAAAAAAACCATGAAGAAAGATTAAAAGATCAAAAATTAAACACAAAGTGAAGAAATAAGAAAGAAGAAAATCAAGTGCTTTGTTTGGTAGTTGCGCGGGTCCACAACCGATAGTAGTTGCGCGGATCGCACAATTAACTTAAGTCGTTATTTGGACTGCGTAACGGATTTCATCCATTATGCGGATCGCGCAACTGATTTCATTGTTGCGCGGATCGCGTAACTAACATCACCGTTGCGCGGGTTGTGCAATCAAAAGCAGATAAACAATTATTTTGAAAGGTCAGATCTGATGCAAGGTGGGCCCCATGGCACAAAGATCGAGGGTTCGCACGTGTGGAGGCTTATAAATACACCACTCCCCCTCTCATTTGACAGAGGAGAAGAATTCTAGAAGAGGAGCAGAGCTCTAAGAGAAGACTGAAGGTGAGGAGTAAAAAAGGGGATCGGTTGCGCGGGCCGTGCAACGCACTAATTGGTTGCGTGGACCGCGCAACCAGGTCACTATGTGGCCAGTTATGAAACGGGTCAAGATGCTGCCAAAATCATCCTGTCCGATCTTCACTGCTCCAAGTTCTCCTTTACATAGAGGACAAGCTCAAAAAGGGGAAAGTTAATCAACACAACATTCCTCCTAAGGAGATGATTGAAGCGACTGTCGAAATGCTGCCGAATTCGAGATTCGACATTTGGATTTTGTTAATTTCAATTTATGTATTTTAAATGATCTATCTTAGAATCGACGGATATTAAGAGATGTAAAAGAACTCAGTATTAATAATATGATGATTTTTCTATAGCTATTCTCTTTGTTATGTTCGAATAAGATAATTTTCCCAAATTGAATGCATTTGTTTCTTCTTTGAAACAAAATGGCGACTCCATTGGGGACTATTATTATTTCGATATCAACATTGAGAGTACTATAGAATTTTCATGGTAGTTTGGCGTCTTTCGACACCAAAATGGCGACTCTCAGTGGGAACATCTCCCCTTCATCTCTAAGATAGATTATTCGATTATCCAAGTACTAACTATAATTATATTTTATAATCGAAGGTTTCTGAATACAACTACAAATTACAACCAATGGCAATTTCTGCAAGGAAAGTAAGCTTCCGTTTCACTCCGACCCGCTTCATGATAGAATACGCACTGAACCAATCCCTGGAATACATGATTCAACTTCCTACAAGCAAAAACAACCTGACTCAAGCAATAGCGGGGGTTGTATCTGCTTCACCTCAATCGCTGGAAGGAGGTAAGGGCTGGACTGTTGTGATGTCTCACCGTACGAAAGCATAGAATGCAAGAAGCCTCAGAATGAATCCACCTTCACCAAGAGCTAGAGGACCAATAACGCGTAAGGCAGCTAGGAGGAATCCTGAACTCGCCCCTCCTGCGATATATCCCGGGCGAGTAGTTCCGCAGTTAACGGTGCGTGCCTTTCCATCTTTGGTCGCTCCAAGAGTCGGACGAAAGAGCAGAAAGGTAAGGCATTGCTGACAAGTTCACCAATGTCTGTATCACCTCAATCAATCAATGGCAATGGAAGCATAGAGAAGTCGAATGAAACTCCATCCTCTCCTCTTTTCATAAGTCCTATTACGTCGACATATTCCCATCCCACTCCAACTACAGCTTCGTCGAAGGGTGGAGAAGCTGCAGTACATATGACTAGGACAAATCAGGAGAATATGCCAACTACGGAGGATCGCGTGAATGAGATGGCAGAAGCACAAAAGGCGTTAATGGAAGAGTGCAAAAACCTCAGAGAGGCCTTAGCGACCCTTGCACATAATGTAGCCCAGATAGCGGCTCCCCCGATTATGGGCACAATGAATAAACAAGAAAACCAGCCCAAAGGCTTTTCAACCACAGGGGGCAGGATCACTGGGATATGTTCCAGCAGCAAGAACCATGACACAAGACGAGGTGAGACAAGTCGTTGAAGAAGCTGTCAGAGTAGAGAGAGAGCGTGAGAGTACTGGCCGTTTTAGATACCGAACGCCGTATCCAAGAGAAGTAGAAGATATCTCGTTCCCAGCCAATTTCAAACACCCAGATTTTCAGAAGTTTAATGGGGAAGATCGCCAAAGGAACACTTAATGCACTTCATTACTAGCATGGGGAATTTTTCTACAATACTGCAATATTGCTTGCGATTGTTCGGATCATCCCTGACAAACAAAGCGTTCCGAAGGTATTCTAGTCTGGCCTCGGGGTCGATACGTACCTGGGAACAAATGCAGGACATCTTCATGTTAAACTTCTTCTCTTCAGAGCGTGATGTTAGTATTACGGAATTGGCTTCTGTGCGGCAGAGAGAAAGAGAACCGGTAGAAAAGTTTATAGACAGATGGAAGAAGACATTAGGAGCCTCATGTAGGCAGCTGCCGGAAGAAAAGGAACAGGTCAAGATGTGTCTGAACTCTATGGAAACGAGAATCGCGCTTGGACTCACCAACACCGATATTAGGACTTTCCATGACCTAGCCACTAAGGCTCATGCTTTAGAATTGATGACTCGGAAGTTGCTAGTGTTTCACTATGAGACAGCTAGGAGGGCACCCAGCAGGATGACCGCAAATACCATTCATCGTGAAAAGAGAAGCAAAGATGCAAGAGACTCGAAAGATAAAAGGCCGGAACAAAAAGATGAATTGAATCAATCGCGAAATAAATACAGTGGGAAGAGGCCGAAGATGCTCAGTTCTCATGAAGGGTTTGCATTCGATAGGGAAGATGTCGTTCTTATGATGAACCAATTGCTGAAAGCCGGTACGATAGAATTACCAGAACCCAAACACCCCAAAGATGTGACAAAAACCAAAGAGATTTTTGTCGCTATCATCGCCTGGAAGGACATTTGACAGAGAATTGTTATACATTGAAATGTATAATACAACGAATGATAGACAAGGCTGAAATAGTGATTGGAAAAGAAAAGGAGAAGGGTGCAATGGCGACAGTAAATGTGCTCACGATCCAGGAAAAGGCCCGAGAGATAAAGGAGAAAGAGGACCGTAAGACGACAAAGAAAGTAGCGGTGATTACGTTACGATCAGGAAAGAAGATAACAAGCCCCATGAAGCAGAAAGTAGGAATTATAAGAAAGGAAGTCGCCGAAAGGCAAAGCAATGATGTTAAGAAGGAAAAGAAGAGTGAACCGGCAAAAGTGACTTATGATGTGGTGAGTCATTTAAAAGGTATACCAGCTTGATTAAGCGTCTACGATGCGCTTCAATTGTCAGAAGAATTTTGGCAGAGTTTAGTCCAAGCATTGTCCAATCATGATGTCAGAGAAACTTTACTGGTAGAGATGGAATGCGAAGAGTACAATGAACAAGAAAACTACTTACCAGTGTTTCCTTCTCCAATAATGATGTGATTTGCAATGCAGAGCATAACAGGCCGCTAATGATGGAAGGCCATAACCGTGGAAAGAAGGTTAAACGGATTATGATAGATAGTGGCTCTGCGGTGAACCTCTTACCACTCTCAATGTTGAGTAAACTGGGTTATCATTGTTCTGATCTACGCACTAGTGGAATGATGATACAGGGCTTCAATCAAGATGGGCAGCGTGCACTAGGTAAAATTACAGTGACGTTGGAGATAGGAGAGTTGACTACTGATGTCACATGCCACGTTATAAATGCAGTGACGACATATAATCTTCTTCTAGGAAGGCCATGGATACATCAGTACAGTATTGTACCCTCTACTCTGCATCAATGCTTCAAATACTGTAAAGGTGGGAAACAGTATAAAGTAATGGCCGATGCGAAGCCCTATACAGAGGCCGAGTCCTTTGCAGACACCAGTTATTATAAAGGTTTCGCTAAAGAAGAAAGAAAGAATGATGAAAGCGACATTCAAGTAACAATAATGAAAGGAGAAACAGAAATGGGAGACTCATCCGGGACTGCAGAAGCAAAGATGAAATTCTATTTTGTGCTAAAGCATCTGAGACAACCGGGGCAACCACCATTAACCTTGTTATCACCTGAACAATTGAAAATTTTACAGTCCAATTATACAGTGCCATTGCCGTATGTTGAAAGAAATAAGCCATTTTCGGCCGCTCCCGGAAGATTTCAGGTCAGGGCTAGCGCCAAATACTCAGAACCAATAGAACTGTACGCCTCAGTGGAAGCAAAGGCAGAAGAAGAGACTAAGAATAATGTGTACTGCGGTAGGCTGACACCGCAAGATCTCAAAAAATATAGCCCAGCAAGTAAGAAAATCATGAGAAACATGGATTTTGATTATGAAGAACCCACCGGCTTGAATCATGAGACAGGAATTCAAATTCCTATTGGGGTCGATCAGGAAAAGCGAAGGAAATTTCAAGGATTGGGGGCAGAATCATCGGTCAACATGGTTACAACCGAGCAGTTATCGGAAGAGGATCCTAAAACAGTCGAGCATCTTGAAATGGCTCCAAAGCAAGTGGAAGACGGGGGGGCAGTCAACAATAGACAGTTTGTAAGAGATAAACTTGTGTACGGAGGAAGAGCCAAGGAACACATTCGTCAGCGTCGGTCTTTCTAAACAGGAGTCTGAGAAATACGTTCAACTTCTTAAAGAAAATAAAGACGTATTCGCCTGGACATATGCAGAGATGCCGGGTTTGGAGCCTTCCGTAGCAATGCACCGATTAAATATCTCTAAAGAGAAATGACCACTTAAGCAAGCGCAAAGGCGATTTCATCCGGACTTGGTTCCCCTGATAAAAGAAGAAGTAAATAAGTTGATAAAAGTTGGGTTTATCAGGGAGGTCAAATATCTAAAATGGATATCGAACATTGTTCCCATGAAGAAGAAAAACGGACAAGTTAGGGTGTGCGTTGACTTCGGGGATCTGCACGAAGCCTGTCCGAAAGATGATTCTCTCCCAATAACTGAATTGTTGATTGATAGTATGATTCAGTATACTATCATGTCCTTCATAAATGGCTATGCAGGGTATAATCAGATTCGAATGACACTTGAATATGAAGAAGCAACAATGTTTGGAACTTCGCTGGGGATTTATTATTACAAAGTTATGCCATTTGGTCTCGGAAATGCCAGGACGACATATCAGAGGGCGATGCAGAATATTTTCCAAGAAATGATACACAAGCATGTTGAGTGTTATGTTAATGACTTGGTAGTCAGGTCAGGAGATCATCAGGAGCATCGCGAACACTTGGCATTGGTTTTCTGTCGACTCGGAAAGAAACAACTAAAGATGAATCCAGCTAAATGTGCATTTGGACTCGGTTTTGTTGTCCGACATAGGGGCATTGAGATCGATCCAGGGAAAGTTAAGAGCCATTTAAAATATGCCACCACCAAAGACATTAAAAGAATTGAAAAGTTTGCAAGGAAAGCTGGAGCACATTCGCCGAATCATTTCAAATCTGGCAGTGAGATGTTAGCCATTTTACCATTTGATGAAGAAAGGCACAGAATTTGTATGGGATCAAGCCTGTCAGAACGCGTTTGATGTAATAAAGGAATTGCCGAAACAGCTGCCGGTACTGACAGCTACGATAAAAGGGAAACCGCTTACTTTATATATTTGCAGCCGAGAATTCTTTATGAGCTTTGTTGGCACAGGTGAATCAATCCGGGAAAGAAACCGCTCTTTATTATCTAAGCAGAACTCCGATGGGCGTGGAATACAACTACTCTCCAATCGAGAAAGAATATCTGGCACTGATATTTGCAGTACAGAAATTGAGACATTATTGTCTCTCCCATGACATAACTTTGATTTCAAGAGCAGATCCGATAAAGTTTTTGATGACAAGGCCGATGTTGTCTGGGAGATTGGCCAAATGGATGCTGTTACTTTTGAAATATACTATTACGTATGAACCGACAAAAGCAGTAAAAGGACAAGCAGTGGCGGATTTCCTTGCCGCGCACCCTGTAGCAAAATTTGAAACCGTCAGTGATGATTTTCTAGATGAGCAAGTTATGTTAACTGAGTCACAAAGCCCATGGCAGATGTATTTTGACGGTGCTTCTCGAGCATCAGGAGCGGGAGCAGGAGTGATATTCATTACTCAAGGTGATTTGTTGGCTTACTCCTTCACATTGGGAACCACATGCACAAACAATGAAGCCGAATACAGAGCCCGCATCATCGGAATGGAGATGGCTCATATCTTCGGGGATTCTAGATTGATTATAAATTACTTGACGACTGAATTTGAAATAAGAAAGCATGACCTTTTGCCATATTGCCGAAAAGCACAGCAGTTGCTAGAGCAGTTCTGTCATGTCGAAATCAAGCACATATTGTGATTTGAAAACGCAAGAGCAAATGCTTTGTTCGAAAATCATTCGCCTTCAACACCTTACTATCCACCGGCCAATGGATTAGCCGAGGCGTTTAATAAAACGATAGTCAAGATATTGAAGAAAACAGTGACAGGAAACAAGTGTGATTGGGATGAAAGGTTGCAAGAAGCCTTGTGGGCATACAGAACTGCGCATCGGACAACAACAAGAGCCACACCGTGTTCGTTGGTCTATGGTGTAAAAGCAGTGATCCTGATTGCAATACAAGTAGCGTCACTCAGAGTGGCAGCACATAGTCCATTACAGATGTTGAAAATGCAAAAATAAGGCTGAAAGAACTGAATTTGCTCGACGAGAAATGTCTGGCGGCTCGACTATGATTGCAATCATATCATGCAAGGATATTGGCTGCCTTTGAGTCAAATATCGCTCTTTCCAAAAAGGAGATATGGTACAGATGTTGATAAGACCTATAGTGGTCACCCATCGAACAGGGGGCAAATTCGAGCCTAAATAGGACGGGCCGTACATAATAAAAGAAGTATACTCCAATGGAGCATACAAAGTCGTATATCAAGATGGACAAGGTATCAGTATACCGGTCAATGCTCGCTTCATCAAGAGATAGTCCCTGAAGATACTGTTGATTTTGATACAAAATATTATCAGAACAATGATTATGTATCAAAAGGGGGCATGACAAGTAGGCGAGCTGCGAAAGACAAAGCCATGTACTCTCCTTCATGAAAATGAATAAAAAGGCGCAAATCTTCAAGTGAAGCTTCTGGATCGTGTTAGAAGCATTGACGATGACTCGCCACCAGAGTATTGATGATCACTACCAAGCATTGACGATCGCCAAATGTTGATGAATATCGCCAAAGTTAGCAACTATCACTGTTGTCAACAATCGCTCATATAAGATTATTTTATCGAAATTGCTATCATCGCCAAGCTGATACACTGTTTTAAATATAATATGATATCATCAGCAATGGCGAAATATCAATTATTGATTCACCAATTTGGCAGTAGAATGAACTACACGGTCAGCCATATATAAAGATGATGACAGCAGTGGTAGCTTACTTCTTAAGGCAGCCTAGCCAAGCCTTATATGGCCAACTACGCATAAGACCTATCACTTTCGCCATTTGGGCAGTGGTGAGAAGCCAGTGGCCCTAAAAAGCCTGTGAAGGCCATTGTACGCATATCCATGCGGCAGCTGACGAAGCCAGTGACTAAAAGCCTTACAAGGCTAAACAGTACTCAACAGCTAGTCACGCGTGAGACCAATGCCATCTGTATAGCTTTCCAACAACGTCACGGGGAACGGAGGAAAATGCCCTCCCGTGAATGGGTCTGACCTTGCAGACGAAGAAAACGCGGGCTGCAGTGTGAGCTCTTTGGCCATGTCCATAGATAGGCCAACCATGCGTAAGACCCCCCTAGATCTCTGGCTTGATTTCAGTATTAACTCATGAGGGGCTTAAATCTACTCACTGATGGACTGACGGCCCTAGATTTGGTACCCCAAAGGTCGCCTTGCGAGCCCCGTGAATTCTAGAGAGTCACTGCGGCCAACCCTGTGCGTAAATCCAACTGAGTTCACGGCCCCAGTAACTTCACTGGGCCCCTCTGATGGATCGCGGTTTGTGAACTCACCAGGCAGTGAGAAGTCTAGTGAACTCCTAAGAGTTACAGAGACCATCACGTGAGACCCGACTCCACTACTCAAGACTCTAAAAAACTGGGTGGCTCCACTACTCAAGAGCTTAAACTGTGTGTGATATCTAACTAAACTGAAACTTAGTACCGCCAATCAAAACCAAAAAACACATAGGAAACTCTTTACTAACGATCGTAATATGTTGATATTTTTATTTGTTATGCCCCATTAAATATTAGAATATCTTGCAGTACTTCCAGAATATTTCATAGGAGAGAAAATAGATATGTTTGCAATAAATCATGACATAAACTGTCTCAAAATATTGTGATACTTTCAGAAGAGGATACATGACTATATGAAATGTTCTTAAATATGCCGATTGTTTGATATAATGACAAAAATCATGAAATATTCATGTTTGGAACAAACAAGCATGCAATACAGACTGTGGTTACAATGATTCTGATCAAAATGTTTGATACTCAAAACTTTCCATACTAAGTCAAATGTCTCAAAATATGCTTATCTTTCCGAAAAGGACGAGTCTTCAATAACAATATGTTTATCTTTCTGAGGTGTGCAACGATGTTCCTCCGCTTTCTGCCTTTTTGATGGTGGAGGAGAATTATCTTGTAACATTCGCAAAGGAGGAGGAAAGAACTGTTAAGGAATCATTAGTCGTTGTCGGAGATTTGTGAGTACCCCTTAAAGGAATGCCAAAAGCTATCCATCCTTCAAAAGTATCGGCGGGCTTTACTTCAGGAGCGTCGTCTTCCAAAGAGATTTTTATGCAACGCTGGCCCGAAGAAGGTGCACGATCCATTTCTTCAAAATAGCCGATGTCTTGGTCCATCTGGTAATCTTTCAAGCGAGGAGGGATCCATATAGCATGATCTGGGTAACATTGGTTTACCAAGTAATATTGATGGACCCACAAGCGCATCCAACAGTAAGAAGCACTAACTGGATAATTGTAACCGGGAATGAGGAAATGTGATCCAGTGTGAATGTTCAAAAGTTGCTTCCATATTAAGGCCTAGTTATACGGCCCAATGCCGTAACTTCTCATTGCTCTGGTAACAATATCACAAGTCTCCGGTACAGTTTGATCAAATCCGAACTGGCGAGCGAATCTACTGGGATAATATGGTTCACGCCAAAATACGCTATTCTCCCTCAAAGGAAGGGTACTGGATCTGATGGAGATAAGGAAAGAATGTTCACTAGATGAGATAGAATCATCATCAACAGCTTCTACGTCTTCAGGATAGCTAAACATCGGGAATTGATGAAAGTCGACGGGATCATTGCTTTCTATTCTTCTAGAGACCCATCCATTTGATTTCTTAATCATATCTCTTAATTGATAATGTTGAAGAGGAAGTTGGTTAGGGTTTGAATATGCTCTTTCAGAATCAGCAAATGTCCAAGGAAAGTATACCCCTAGCCAGCCTACGAAGAAATGCCATGGAGCGCAGACAGGAAAAGATTTAGAGATCGGATCCTCTAGACCAAGAATGACATCTCCAAAAGTGCGATAAAGGGAACAGAGAACTGAAGGAGCTAACGAATATTTGTGACCTTCTGCCATTGCACCTGCGATCACAAAGAAGGAAGGTCTGATGATGTCCTTTTGATCAGAATCTGGAAATATCACCAGGCTTAACCAATAAGCTAAAAAGGCAGGTAGTTCGCAAGAAGAACTGTATTCTGCAGTGTGCTTAAAGTTCTTGCGAATGGTCTTGAGCTCTGGATGGTTATGACCTGTAAAGCTATCAAGGTGAAGATATGATGATTAGGTTAAAATCATTTGATATTAAAATTACGAAAATAGATATCAAAAGGGGAATGACATACCACAACTTCCGAGAAAAATAAGCCAACCATTCGAGAGAAGTAATGCGATCAGGATGAGGGGAGTTGGCTAATGCACCGAAAAGTTCAAGAGTGGTCCCTAAAATTTTGGATGTATCTCCTCCCGCAAGTGCTAGAGCAAGTTCTCCATTAGAAGGCACGTATGCATCAAGATTGTTACCCATAATGGGAAGACTCGCTATGCGAAATAGATCCCATAGAGTAATGCTCATTTCACCCGAAGAAAGATGAAATGAATTGGTAATAGGAGACTAGTGGTTGAAAAAGCCTCTAAAAATAGCAGCATTCGCATGAAAATGTTCAAATGTAGCCATGATTGCACCAGAAGGAGAAATCTGTTCCAGAATGGTAGTATGCTTCTGAACAACAGCACAGGCCCAGGAACTGTAGAAATCATGAAGAGATAGGAGTCCTGTGACTGAGAAGTTTTCCGTGTTCCAAGGCAATCTCTCAGAGAAGAATAGTTGTTGAGCCGTCTCAAAATAGTGGGTAGGGAAAGGTTGTTGAGGAGAATAATATGGGCGCAAAAATCTCATCTTGTGAATTTTGCCTGCTCTTTGGAAGTGCTCGTTTCCTTCCAAATATCCTGTCAAGACCTTGGGTTCTTTTCTGACCCAGTTGTCTAAAGAGACGGATGTTTCGACGATCAAAAGGTTCACCACGCAGAATTGACCAATGACGTTGCAGATTGATAGGAATAACAGTTTGATCGCTGGTGAAGTGGTTGTGAAGATCCAAAATCTTTTGTTGAATCTCTAAACATTTCCAAGAGTGGCGAAGAGGTTGTTCAGGATTTGAAGAAGATGCATGGCTCTTTCTTTTTGGAGAAAGGGTGTGAGAGTGATGCATGGTGAAGGAGGATTGGTTAAAATCCAAAAATGATTAATGGTTCAGTTGCACAGGTCGCGCGATGGGTTTACACCTTACGCAAACAGAATGACTGTTGTGTGGGTCCTGCAATTGATACTGGTTGCACGGGGAGAAAGCAGAGAAGCAGAGTTTCGTTGCCAGAGTGAGCAATGAAGAAATGAAATCTAACCGGCTATTTATAGGGGATAGGGTTGAGTACAAAACTCGGATGCCCGTTGTGCAGGTCGCACAACGACTTTAAGAAATTCAGAAATTTGAGAAGATTGATCCTGATTCTTTGACTCAAGGGAACAAAGAACGGATCAAAGGGGCATCTGTTGCGCAGATTGCGTAACTAACATCACCGTTGCGCGGGTTGCGCAATCAGAAGCAGATAAACAATTATTTTGAATGGTCAGATCTGATGCAAGGTGGGCCCCATGGCACAAAGATCAAGGGTTCGCACGTGTAGGCCTATAAATACCCATCCCCCTCTCATTTGACAGAGGAGAAGAATTCTGGAAGAGGAGCAGAGCTCTGAGAGAAGACCGAAGGTGAGGAGTAAAGAAGAGAATCGGTTGCGGGGGCCGCACAACGCACTAACTGGTTGTGCAGACCACGCAACCAACGAACTGGTTGCGCGGTCACTATTTGGCCAGTTATGAAAGGGGTCAAGATGCTGCCGAAATCGTCCTGTCCGGTCTTCACTGCTCCAAGCTCTCCTTTACATAGAGGATAAGCTCAAAAAGGGGAAAGTTAATCAACACAACATTCCTCCTAAGGAGATGATTGAAGCGACTGTCGAAATGCTGCCGAATTCGAGATTCGACATTTGGATTTTGTTAATTTCAATATATGTATTTTAAATGATCTATCTTAGAATCAAGGGATATTAAGAGATGTAAAAGAACTCAGTATTAATAATATGATGATTGTTCTATAGCTATTCTCTTTGTTATGTTCGAATAAGATAATTTCCCCAAATTGAATGCATTTGTTTTTTGTTCGAAACAGCCATACCCCAACTAAAAAATTAGGCACATCCTTTCTCCAAGTGGGGCCACAATAGCAACAAAAAATTTGAACTGTTGTTTGACTCCCCAACAAGCACTAGCACATCCAGAGTGTCATTGTCAGTTAGAAATGTGTTGCCATCAATAATTTTGAACTAGATGCTTCAACTTCACCCATCATGCTTTGTGCAACACATTGGTTTCCACCTTGATATCACACCAACTTCACCCATCATGCTTTATTCCTCGTGTTCACTAGCAATCTTGTTTCTCTGAAGTGCGTCTTGTTGCTCCCAAAGCATAACCACTTGCAGTAGCCCAATTTCTCCCTCAAATCCTCCCAATGCAAAAGCGACTTCTCTTTTAGACCTTTGAATTTCCATCTTATTAGGTGGAAATTGTTGCACCTCTCAAAGGAAAGCCTAAAAGAGAGATTATGTGATTCGACTCGAAATGGTAGACCGAGATACTTCATTGGTATGTTAAAGAGATTCAATCACGACTCTCTAGTGATCATAGATCATAGACAGATCCGTCTCTAAAGTTTTTTCTTTGGAATATTCTTACAGAACCTTTTGCACTCTCTGTATTTTCTTGTCTGGGGTTTTGTAGTGTCCAAGTTTCCTTCTTTTCTTTTCTTTTCTTTTCTTTTTTTTTTTTTAAAAAATTTATTTTCTCTGTTTTTCATCCGATAATAATATTCTATCTAATAGAATAGAGAAAATGCAAAGAGATTTTCTTTGGCAGGGAGGATTGGAAGATAGGAAGTTCCATCTTTTGAATTGGAAAGAGGTGTGCTCTCAAACAGATCAGGAAGGAGCGGGTATTAAGAAAGCGGATCTGGTTAATAAATCTTTAATGGGTACATGGGTTTGAAAGTTTGTTCAGGAAAATGATAGTCTTTGGAAAACTACATTGGTTGCCAAATATAGGACTTCCTCTGACGAATGGTGGCTTAAATCGATCAACAGAGTAGACCCCATTGATTTTTTTTTATTTTTTTTCCAGATCTAAATTCCTGATAGATGATGGCAACAGAATTTGTTTTTGGTTGGATTCTTGGATTGCTGGCAGTCCTTTCTCTTTTCCCGAATCTTGCAGCATTATCCATGAATCCGAAAATTCTAGTAGCTGACTGCTTGGCGAAGAATGGCGAGAGTTAATCCGATCTCCTCCTTTGCGAAGGAACCTGGCTGATTCCGAGATAGTCTCTTACTTCTCTCCTTTCAAAATTGTAGGAAGTCAAGATAAATTTTGATTCTCAAGATTCAATGGTGTGGAAGGTTGCTACTGCTGGAGTCTTTTCAGTGAGATCTTTCTACGCAGACAATGGTCAAAGAGGGTCGAGCTATTGCTATAGTTCCTACAATGTAGATCTAGAAATATAGAGCCCTTCCGAAAGTAGCGGCTTTTGGATGGCTAGCGGGGAGGAAAAGAGTGCTCACAATCAATAATCTTAAAAAATGTGAAATGATTATCCCAAATATGTGCCTCTAATGCCATAGGCAGGCTGAGTTTGTTGACCACATATTTCTCCATTGTGCTTTCTCCTTGGCTATCTGGATGCAAATTCTAACCTTGGCTTCAGTTGTTTGGGTTATGCCGCGATCGATCGAGGACCTCCTAATAGCTTGGCACGATGAGGATGGAGGAAAGCTTGGTATGAGGAAGTGGCGAATTGCTCTGCTTGCAGCTTGTTGGGCAATCTGGGCTGAAAGAAACGACCGTTGCTTCCGTAATAAGAGGAACTCGAAAGTAGGAGTTTTTCTTAGGGTTACTCAATTTATGAGGGATTGGGCGCCTTAGTCTTTTCGAAGGCAGGGGCCTCTCTTCGGGTTTTCCTTTTCTTGGGGGTTTAGATGTCTTTGGGAGTCTTTGTTGTGGTGGGTTTGGGTTTCCCAGTGATGGCACTGGTTGTTGTTGTATTTTTAGCATTAGGATTCTCTAGTTTCTATTAGCTTTTCTTCTTTTGCCTTTGCCAGCTTTTTTGTCTCTTGTTCTCTTTCTTTTGAATAAAATTTCACCTTTCAAAAAAAATAATACTAATCTATCATTCATCAAACAAAAAGATACTCCATAGGTACACAAATCTTTCTTGCAACCCATCCAAATTCACCGAGCTTGAGTCCCTCGTTATCAACCGTGACTATGGAAAAATTGCTTTTACTAGGTGTGACACATTGAAGCATCCCGGAACCCCATCAAAGAGCTCATACATGATTAATATAAGTGTCACGACAAATAGGCATGTTGTTGGAAAAACTAAAGATGGGAGATCACCATCTCTGCCTTGCCAATAACAAAGACACTTTCCATCAAGAATAGGCTTCACACATGGCCTTTCCACCATAAAAAGAAAAAAGGAACTCTTGAAGAAACTAATAGGAAAACCTGTTAACCAAAATGGAGAAGGACGTTGTAGAGATGCTTTCCAATGTCCATCTTATGCATCTGAACCAAAATCCCATTCTTTCAAGCATAGAGAGGGAGAGAAATCTAAAATTGATATGTTCGCATTACATGAGGTTTGGCTCATCATTTCAATTGAGAGTCAATACTTTCATCAGCAATAAGCCATCCAAGAATTTCCGCAAGATAAATAAGCCTTGGAAAGGTGAAACAAGACAGCTCATCACCTCTTCAATCTACCCAAAATGGTTTTAGCCAAGATATATTAAGAACCCCCAAACCAAAATAACTGGAGAAATGTTTAATTTGCACAACTAAAAGTATTGAGAGCACAAGTATCTCTCTTGTTGAATTACTTCATGAACGCCATAACCAAGATAAGTCTTGCACACTCGTGGAATGTTTCTTGGAAGCATTTTACTCCACCACTCCCACACTCTTGAAAGGAAGCAGGGAAAACCCATCCAAACCCAGCAATTGTCATTATCCATGTCAAAGAGCACATTTTCACCAATAATTCTCTTCCGGTCGTCAATAATGGTCCTAAAACTAAGACCACCACAATTAGAAAATTCCCTTTAGCGTAGAGATTTTCATAAAATAAAAAGAGTAACCATATTTGCAATGTAACGAGGTAGTGGGAAGGAAATATGGGTTGCAATAGGGTTGCAATAGGGCTCTTGGTGGATCAAGAAATCATCCTTGCATAGGACCTCGTCTATATGGAGGAAAGTAGCTTCATTAAAGGGGAAGGTTCGGGAAAGGGCTGGTTTCCACTTGGGTAATGGTGAGGGGATTAGATTCTGGGATGATCTCTAGTTAGGAAATAGTAAATTAAGGAAGAGTTTTCCACTTCTAGCAGGGCTATTGCCAAAAGTCGACATGTCAGTGGCTGGATGCTATTCCAATATTAGTGAGGATGTGGTTTGGTCTCCCCCTTGCAAGAGAAATTTAAATGAGGTTCATCTTTATTGAAGTTTTTGGAGAAGATTTGGCTGCAAATGCTTCAAAAAGATTCCCTCCGGTGGCTTCCACAAAAATCTAGCCAATTTACAGTTAAATCCTCCTATCAAAAGATAGGTGGAGGATTTAGAAGTGTGGAAATCAGTCGCACGGCTTATATTTGTCATGGAGCTCCTTAGAAGGTGACGGCTTTTTTGTGGTCGATGCGTAGGAACAAAGTTCTAACAGTCAACAACTTGCGTAAAAGGGGATTGATCCTTCCAAATGTGTCGTATGTGCTAGGTCTGTACACTTGGCTCAGTGGTAGACATTCTGTTTCAACCCTGAGGTCATGGGTCTGAGAACTCATGTGGGGTGTGTGTGGGTGGGTATGGGTGTGAGAATATGTATTGACCATTCAAAAATAAGTGTCTTATGTGCCATCAGGCCGAGGAATCCGTTGACCATCTTTTTATCCATTGTTCTTATGCAATGCGGCTTTGGTCAAATATCTTTACCAATGTTGCTATATGTTGGGTCATGTCAGCTTCTATTGAAGCTCTATTCCGATGTTGGCAGGGTGGGGGAAAAGGTAAAAAAGGAAAGAAAATATGGCGACTGTCTATTTGACGGGATATGGGCTCTATGGCTAGAAAGGAACGATTGCACTTTTAGAATTTGGGAAAGATCTTCAAAGATAATTGGCAATTCCTAAAAGAACATGTTAGGGAATGGGCTATCGAAGCAATAGGAATTGGTGTAGATCAGTTTTGTGAATGTTGGGCTGATTTGTAGTTTCAATTGTCCTTCTTTTCCTTTTCTTTTCGTTTCATTTTTTGTAATTCTTTTGGCCTCTGGCCTTTTCAGAATAAATTTGATCACTGTTTCAAAAAAAAAAAAAAAAACCATATCCGCAATGCTTGAAGGATCCTACAACCATATGCCCACTCCCCCAATCTCCTCATTCCAGTGGATTGCCTTCGTTATGAAAGTTCCCCCTCCCTTCTAGAGGATAATCTTCTTTCTTATTTTTTTTATTGAGAACAAACATTTTATCAAAGAAACCCGCCATGGAGACAACCAAGGACAAGGGAACCCTTAGCCAAGCAATCAACAACATGGAATGCCAAATCGGTCGGCCGATACGTAACGGTAACGGTGCGAACCGTTACCCGTTTCGGGGCCGAAACGGCCGATTTGATTTTTTGTACCCGTATCGGCCGATACGGGACTGATACGGGCGTAACGGGCCCGAAACGGTAACTTTTTTTTTAGCTCTGTTTTTGCCCTTTTTTTGAAATCTCTTGCTTCCAAACTGTTTCTAAGTCCTTCTACTACTAATTTCGACCAACCTTAGCTAGGTATTTGATAGAAAAACACATTATATTATAGATTTTTTTGAATCAAAGCTCGGTGGGCCATTTTTCAGAAATTCGTCAAAATAGGTATTTATACTTTTTTTAATATATTTTGCTGTTTTAATCATGTCATATGATGTGTTAATCATAGTAGAACATGTTAATGTGCATTTTACAGATTTGGGGTGCCATTTAATAATTTTTTAATATTTTTTTCTATTTACGCATGAATTTTGGCCCCTTTTTTTAAAATTCGAAAAATCAGTTTTTAATGGTTGTTTTGCTGTTTTAATCATGCCATTTGATGTATTAATCATAGTAGAACATGCTAATGTGCATTTTACAGATTTGGGGTCCCATTTTATATTTTTTTAATATTTTTTTCTATTTACGCATTTATTTTGGCCCTTTTTTTGAAAATTCGAAAAACCATTTTTAAATGATTCTTTTGCTGTTTTAATGATGTCATATGATGTGTTAATCATAGTAGAACATGTTAATGTGCATTTTACAGATTTGGGGTTCCATTTTATATATTTTTTATATTTTTTTCTTTTTTTTTTTTGGCCCTTTTTTTGAAAATTCAAAAAAAAAAATTATAATGAGTCTTTTGAGGTTTTAATGATGCCATATGATGTCTTAATCATAGTAGAACATGTTAAAATTAATTTTACAGAATTGGGGTCCCATTTTATATTTTTATAATATTTTTTTCTATTTACGCATTTATTTCGGCCCTTTTTTTGAAAATTCGAAAAATCATTTTTTAACGATTCTTTTGCTGTTTTAATGATGCCATATGATGTGTTAATCATAGTAGAACATGTTAATGTGCATTTTACATATTTGGGGTGCTATTTTATATATATTTTTTATTTTTTTCTATTTACGCATTTTTTTCGGCCCTTTTTTTGAAAATTCGAAAAATCATTTTTTAATGATTCTTTTGCTGTTTTAATGATGCCATATGATGTGTTAATCATAGTAGAACATGTTAATGTACATTTTACATATTTGGGGTGCTATTTTATATTTTTTTCTATTTACGCATGAATTTTGGCCCTCAAAAATAATTGCAAACACCTAAATGTAAGATATTTTCATATTACATTCATTCTAATATCTATCATTGATAGTAGATAGTTAGAAAATTAAATATATGAATTTTGTAGTCAAATTCAGGTTATCTGGTTCATAAATTCATCAGACAGTCCGATACAACTTCTCACTAAAGAGTGGACCGTTACACCACCATAAACATGTACCAATTTATAAATGAATGCATATTTGGAATGCTTAGAATATTCCAGATTTAATCCATATTTTTTCATATTTTTTTGGCAAAAAAAAAATTTTGCGCCGTTACGGGCCGTTACGCCCCCGTATCACCGTTACGCCCCCGTATCCGTATCGGTTTTGGAGGTCACCGTTACGCCAACCGATACCGATACGGGACACCTTGATCAGCAAGGCAATTGGCCTCTCTTGAGATAGATGGAAAGGAACCTCCAAAAGATGAGATGCATTCTTAGACCATTAAAAATAAAAGAAACTCCTGGGAGGGGAATTATATCTTACTATGTTGTAGCATGACTATCAAGAAGGGAGAGCTGGAATTAGAGTGTTAGGGGATTTGAATTTGGCTCTTCTTGCCAAATGGATGTGGTGATTTGGGTCCGAAGAGGGGAAGCTTTGGAGGGAAATAATAGCTAACGAATATGGGGTTAAGGAAGGTAGTTGGTTTGTGAAAAGATCATCTCTATACAGAGCTTCTCATGTTTGAAGAATGATAGCTTCGACGGAACATCTAGTTTTTCAGAGATTATCTTTCACCTTGGGTAACAGGCAACACATCCAATTTTGGGTAGATTTATGGTGTAGAGATCGTGCGCTTTGAGACTTATTTCTGAGAGTTGGATCGCTTTGTTTTGGTGGCAGATTGTTTTTCTATGGATGGTTCTTTTGGACACCCCCCCCACCCCCCCAAAAAAATGACGGAAGACAAAGTGGGGGATTTTCTGATCTTTTGGCCCATCTATTGTATTTTATCCCTTTTCCATCTGTTCCGAATTCCTTGGTTTGGAGGGGGAGTCCTTCAAGCAAGTTCTCCGTTTGATCTTTGGTTGTGTGCTTGGGTAAAGAGCGATCATGTTCAACACCTTCACATCCTTTTCATTCATGGTTCTACGGTACTCCAAGGGTGGCGGTGTTTGTGTGGCTTCTACGGCGAAAGAGAATTCCCATCATCGATAATCTTCAAAGGAGAGCGAAGATATTACCTAATATGTGTTTGATGTCCGAGGAGAATGCAGAGTCTATCGATCATCTATTTTTACATTGTTCCTTCGCCTACAAAGTATGGGTTCATTTCCTTTTATCACTCCATGTGGAATGGGTCATGTCTTCTTCGGTAAAGGACTTTATGGAGGCTTGGCATGGAGGTGGAATAGGGAAATTGGAGAAAAGTGAAGTGGGTGCTGATTTTAATGGGGTTTTTTTTTTCTTGAGAAATTTGGTGAGCAAGAAATGGTCATTGATTTCAAAATGAGTCGGTGGGGGTAGATGTCGTTATTAGGAGGATTGAAAAGATTGTGAAATCTTGGGCGGTGTATGTAAAGGTCGGCGTAGCCGCTGCTCTTTCTTGTTCCTTTGTGTAGTGTTGAGTTGCTTGCTTTCCCCGCTTTGCTGGTTGTTTATAAATTTATGTTATCTCTCTCTCAAAAAAAAAAAAAAGAAGAAGAAAAAAAGAGAGGAGGTTTTGTTCTAGTCCCTGAGCAAGCCTTTTGAGTAGTGGATTTTCTAGATTCTAAATCTGGTCCATCCCTCCATAGAAAGCTTGTTCACTCATTCCCAAATTAAATATTTCAGCCCTTCCGATATCACCAAACAATTGTAATTTTTGTTTAAGTAATATGCACAACAAAATTAATTACTGCAACTGTCCTCCATGGTGATATTTTTAAACAAGGCTACCTTATCTAACACCTCCCTCACACACTCACCAAAATATAACAGAAACCCCAAAACCCCGCAAGGAGATGTCATGAAAAGGCCCAGGAACAAGGAGAAAGAGCCTGAGTTTGAAGCATGAATTCAAAGCTGGAATGGCAAGTTAGTAGAAGAGACATGCAACTGAAGAAAACTTGGTGGAAGAGACATTAAGATAAAAGCTGCACCAAACAACAGCCATACCAGTCCTCGAGAAAGTAGTGCAGAGATGAGGAATAGCATTGCGCCCATACGACTTTGGAAAACAGGAAGCATTGCTTTAAGCCGGTGGAAAGCACCCATTGTTGAATCATATGCTTTAACTCTTAAAACTTTCTGCAAATCTGATGCTGATTCAATCGAAATACCTTCAAGGGCTTTTGCAACCATCTGTTAAAAAAACATGGCAATGAAAAAAATTAAGAAACCAAGCACATCAGAGAGCAAATAGTGAAAGAACATCAAACTGCAAAGCTAGATGATACTCACCTCATCATTCTGACCGTCTTCAGACCCATACTCAGGGAGATGACTAAGAACACTAAGTGTTGCAACCACCGCCCTTTTCTTAGTTCCGCATGAAAACAATATTTCTACCATACTGAGAACCAGAGCTCTGAAAATGATAATAAAATAAAAAGGGTTTAACAACCACTTCCTATTAGGAAAAAGATCTGGAAAGAAAACCATGGAAACAACTCTCAAGCCTCCCAAATGTTGAAAAACCATAATTAAATAAATAAAAAGAACTAGAGGCAATTAACAACATAGGCATTGCAGTGGAGATGTGCCTCTGGATTTGCAAGTGATGATCACGTACCATCAAATTTAAGGAGAAATTTAATAGGACAGCTATAAGACCAGCCATGCTTTATTTGACCTAATGTTGGGCAATTAAAGAAACATGTTCATAGGATGAGTCTAGATTACATTAAGATGTTGAGATGGATAAGTGGCAAAATGAAGGAGGATGGAATTAGAAATGAATGCATTCGATGGAAGCTAGAAGTAGAACCAATATGTTAGAGCATGATTGGATTGGGTGAATACCTCTGTCAACTATGGAAATGGAAAGGAAATCAATTTCCTTTGATGTGACAGTTTCCTCTGTTCGAGAAACACAAATAGAGGATGAAATCATTCTCTTTTTCCAAAGTATTCCTCAAAAATAAAGTTTTTCCAAAATTACTGATGCAAACTATCAATTTCACAGCTGAAAACCTAGATCAAACAATTCCAATGCAATAACTTAATGAGAAAATCCACAGCTGAAAATTGCCAACAAAGATAAAATGCTTGACTACTGGGGGGAGGGGGGCTTATACGCATTTCAAACTTGAATCAGAATCTTCCTTTACACATCATTTACGTCGAATATTTCCTATTTTGTAAATCTCTGATGCAATTCAGATAAGCACACTTGAACTCCCAACCAGAAAGTTCAACAGGCTCCCTCCTAAATCAATCAATGGATCTAGGCACCCACAAATAGGGTCTTAAACCCCAAATTGGATGTCAACCCGCTTTGGGCTGGTGCCAGTCGAAGAGGTTAGACCCAGAGAAGGTAAGCACTTGTGGAGGCCCTTCTCACCCTTCGCTATTTTGAGGGATCCCTCATATTGGTGATTATGGGCTTCCCCAAATTGGATGTCAACCTGCTTTTGTGGTGGTGCCAGTCGAAGAGGTTAGACCCAGAGAAGGGAAGCACTTGTGGAGGCCCTGTTCGCCCTTCTCTATTTTGAGGGATCCCTCATATTGATGATTTTGGGCTTCCCAAACATGTAAGCTAACCTACAAGTAATCTATCATGCTGTGAGAAATGGGGATAAAGGATCAATTCATAGAAAAGCTCAATCACATGTATTGGCACAAGTAGCTTTGACAATGTTACGGACTCACTGAGTTGATTGGTGAGATAACATTCCCATTTTAGGCTGTATCCAAGTCAATACTATTTTAGGTTGATACAAATGTCTCTACCAATATTACAGCAATTTGATATTTAAAATGCCAAATGTAACATATTGAGAATGTCAATCTATCATCATTGTCACATTGTGTCCCAACTACTTGAGAATAATCTTAATTGATGGAAATCAAAATTTCTATTAAGAAAGGAGGATTTGAAAGTCACTACAGACTGCTTAATCACCTTGTTTTTTCATCTTCAGTTAGAGAAGCAAAATCTCCCGATGTAACACATGAACTTTGAGAAAGTCTTCTTGCGCCGAAATTTTGTGAAGGTGTGTTGGTTGTAGTTTTACCAAATTCATCTGGAGAAAACAAAAGGTATTTGAGGACAAATGCCTGCATAACAAAACAGAAATATTTAAAGGTTAAGACTTTTAGAACAAACTATGGCATGCTCATGATGGTTGATATTGAAGGATAAAAATCACAAAACAATCACAAAGCAACAGAGATGAAATTCATTCACCATTACACAACATCAAATAATAATGGTGCATTGGACCATTTGATGCAGGATATGGAAATTAAACATAATATGCAAAAAAAATTCAGGCTTAAGATCATACTAAATTAGAAACAATCACACAAAATTCCACATCCCACATAAAGTCAAGCACTCAATCAAGGGGAATCTATGCGGGTTCAGGCCTACACATGTTAGGGCTGAATCAATAAAAATTATAGACCAAACAATACTCAAAGGAGAGTAAATTCATCCACACATGCACAAAAATATTTCCCCAATCCAAGGGATTCACAGATTTCACTTCGAGGAAAACCCTATGGTTTAAAAAGAGCATGGAAATAGGGATTTAGGACAATTTAAGGTTAGGGTTAGGGAAATTAGGTGAGAGAGGAGCGAAAGAGAGAACCGGGAACCGATTCCGCACGTGTGGACAGCTAACCCGCCTGACACACGTGCGCTGGTGGTGGCCTGCACGTGTGTGGGGCCCACAAATAAAAAAAAAAGGGGCCAGCTTGGCCCTGGTCGGCCAGGGCTGGGCCACCTTCCCTCCAAGTTTCAGGCCAAACCGATAATCAGTTTGATCACGGTGCTCTGCCGAAGTTTCAACCCTCCTGCAGGACCAGATTTTGAAATTTTGTTGTAGGGGGAGAATCGCTGCGAAAGGATGAGGGATTTGATAATTAGTTGGTCGTGGGAGATGGTGGATATTGATGGTAGGAGATGGGGGCGAATCGGGATGGGTATGGCTTCGCACCACAATAGTTAGCCCTTCGAAGAAGGGAGGATTTCGCACCCAATTGGATTTCCACAACTCGGAGAATTAGAGAAGCAGCAAAACGCAGAATTTTATTCATAATATTCAATGAAAAAACCTACAAGGGGTGTCTATTTGTAATAAAACCCTATACCCCAAAAGTCGCGCCATGTGCGCAACCTATTACTTAGAGATGAAGTAACCACAAATAACAACTAATCAAAGCAATTTAAACCGTTCCTGATGTTCCTAATAACAAAAATAACCAAAACTCAAAGTACTAGATTGTTTAAAATAGTGAGCCACGATCATGGGAATCCATGGTGGGATTCACATGACGATCAGGTCCACTCCAAGGGACTAAAACGCAGTCTTCTAGCTAGGAGGTCCTCCCTGAACGTCGTCATCGATCCAGATCGACAGTGGGGTCCTCCTCCTCCTTGCGTACGTGCGGAGGGGGGTGTGTGTGTGCATGTGATGTCCCCATCACCATTACTTTTATAATCTAGTACATAGCAACCAAAATATAATCTAATACGAAAATTGGGAATCCTTTGTTGATGTGTAAGTGTCACAATAAACCATGGTACATGAAGCATGGTATTTCGTATCGATAACGGTGGCCGCAACGGTCGTCATCGTCACCGATACGGGTATTGGTGTAATGGCCTATACAGGGGCGTAATGGCCGTTACAACTCCTATAACGGTTTATTTTTATTTTTTTGCTCGAAAATATTTAGAAAAATATCTAGAAAATCTAGAATAATGTAAATATTCCAAATTTGTATTCTTTTGTTTTTTTTTTTTCTTTACATGTTTAAGTCCACTCTTTCGTGAGAGTGTTGTATTGGGTTGTCTGGTGAATTTATGAACATGATTATGTGTCTCTAATATTTACACATCACAATCCAACTTTATAAATAGAAATTATAAAAAAAAAAAAAATGTACCACTTTTTTCAATTTTTGGAAAAAAAAAATGGCCTCGTTACTTCTATTCACCAAAATTGCTTCAATCTACTATTTTAATCCTAAAAATTATAGTATAAGTGGTCGAAATCTGTTGTAGGATGTAGGAAAATTTTTGGAATGAGAAAAGTGAGAAAATGAGGAAACATGAATTTATATAGAAAAAAGAAGTGACCGTTTTTCAACCGTTACGGGGTAACGGTCATTATGTCTTGTAACGGCCGATATGGTCCAAAAAAACCTACTGCCGCTTTTCACCCTCATATCGTGTAACGGTCACGACCATTACCTATATGTATCAGCCTTTACAGCCGTATTAATGGACGAAACACCTTGGCATGAAGCGATTGATGATTCAAATGTCCTTGAATGAGTTTCCATTCAAATAGTAGCAATGAGAGAAAATAGATAAAACAAAGCTCACAGAGAGACAAAATTGGAGTATATTTTCCCATTGTATTTATTATATCGTTTCGTTTTTTACTCTTGAGTAATCTCTCTTGTATGCATAAATTTGGTGTATTTTATTGGACATGCCATTATTATGTAGTATTTTGGCCTTAGCTTGAATAATATTTTGCTGAAAGGATTCATAACAGAATTTATTCTCACGTTAGATAGGAAAATTTTTAACAACCAGTTGTCCAATTGACATCCACCCTCATCAATACGGATCAAGACCAGCATGTGCAATAGCTAACATGCAATTGGTAACAGGAAAACTTAAAACCAAATCACATACCTCAAAATCTAAAACCACAACCACATATCCCAAGCCCATAACGTTTTATTCCCAAATCCATTAAATTTCTAACTAAATGTCATAAAACCTAGCGCTATTCACGCATTCGAAATACTAATTGCACATTCCTGAAACCAAAAAAAAACCAAGACACATATCAAAACACCTAAAACCATATACTTCCCAAATCCCAATCCTGATTGAATATTCTAAACTTAATCACATATTTCGAAAACCCCATCCCTAATCATGTATCACACAACCCAATCCAACACCCCAATTGCTCATATCTAGAAACCAACTCCACATCTGATTTCTACCAGCAAGCCTTCATCAACATTCTACACCTATATCACGCCACCCGTTCTCCAATTCCAAGGGCCCAAGCTCCTTTCTTTCCTTCATATTAATTTGTCTCTACTCACCTTCATCCAATAGATTCCTCTCCCTCCATTCTTGGTCTCTCCTTAAATTCAATCATCGAGAGTCGCTTTCCATCAAATTAAACTGCAAAAGATCTACCTTTTCTGGTCAAGTTAATTTCAACCCAAAATTTGGACCATTTGTCTTGAAACGACCTTTGAACAGTAACCTAAAGTTCGAAAACTAAAATTACAGTCAACCACATTCCTACAAACAGTAATCTTTTTCTATCATCTATTATCTTCGATCTCTTGATGAGATATGTGATTCTATTATATTCAACCACAGTGATTGAATTGTCAATGGTATCGCCCATATTATCAGTGTCACAACCCCGCAATACAAAAAATCTGAGTTACAAAACTCCCTTGTATCACGTGATATATTGCAGTATCACGAGATAGAAATTTTCTCCTAGGAACCAGTTCTCATGAGAACTTTTTGAGAATTCATCCCACATGATGTATATATGCACCATACAGACACTTGCGATACTGATATATTTCTATTACTCCATCCCCAACTTCGTGATGCATGCATTGATACAAATACTGCAAACGCTGGTCAACCAACATCATACATTTGAGTTGACAAGTTTATGCATGTGCTTTATATCCGAACCCTATTCCTAGGCATCGATGTCTATACAAGGGGATACCCTACCAAGCACGTTTGTGTGGAGAAAGCTGGTTCCACCAAGGGCCGAGGCCTTTTGTTGGCTGGTATGTGTGGCTGATAAATCCTCAAGCTGGACCATTTATAGAAATGCTAACGCTAACATCAATTTCCCAAATATTTGTTTTATGTGCAACTCCTCAGAAGGGACAATTAATTATTTGTTTGTATCAAAAGCAGCTCATTCAATTTGGAGTGTTTTCTTTTTGCACTCTGGCATACAAAGGATCATCAAGGTTTCAATGTCTAATATTTTCCGAAGTTAGAAAGGTCTTTCAAAGATATCGGTGAAGTTCCTTGGAAAAATCTCCTTTGCCATTCTTTGGGGTATTTGGAAAGACAAACAAGACTGTTTTATAATGTGGTGATGTTCGTGGAATATGTGTTCATAAATATTCCCTCATCAATTAGACGTTTTTAAGTGTTAGGTCCAATGTTGTCAAATCGCATATGCCTATGTGCATATGTGATCGCACAATCACATATGCGACCGCATATTTTTTGCTTAAATTTTTTATTTTTATTTTTTGAAAAAATTAAAAAAAATATGAAAAATATGAAAATTTTCAAAAAATTCGTAAAAAAAGAAGAAGAAATTAAGGGTAACTTTCCTAAGTTAATAAATAACTAATTTTACATATTTAAAATATATTTGAGAGAAATAAAATCAATTAAAAATGAATTAAATAACAAGTGCTTGAATCTTGATCTCGGAATTAAGAAATGTAAGAGAAGAATAGAGTAAAAGAATTTTAGAGTGAGAATATTGCAAATGGGGGAGGTTTGGAGGCCTTCTTATAGACAAAAAATTATTTTTTTTTTTTACAAAAATAAAATAATGTGCCATCAATCAATCAGGCATGTTTGTTGTGCCATCCCCCAGTGGGATGTTGGAAACTCAATGTTTATGGTTCTTCCGCTACAAAGCAGGGGCAATTTGACATCGGGAGAGTCTTGAGGATAGAAATGGTGATCTGTATGACATTTTTTAGCCCACCAAAGTGAGAGCTACTAGTCAAGTGGAAGCAAGAGAAGGCCTTTAAATATTCTCCAATTATTTCTCCGATACTTGAAAAGCAAAAGAGTTCCCCAGCTTGCAGGACCACATTCGTTTGGTTCTTCTTGACCCGTCAATGGTCAACTCTTGGTGTTTGAGGCATGATGCTGATGGGAATTATTTGCGAGCTCTTTTCACCATGGTATTAGAAAAGGGGGCATGTATCAACCATATCAACCGATATGTAAAGGAAATGGTCGGGGGTGAATTGGTCCATTATAAACAAATAAAAAAGGAAGGGCCAAATCGGCCCATACTGACACCATTACAGGGCCAATGTGGTCAGTACATGTCGATATGGCCATAAAGGGCCATTTTAAAAATTTTTATATGCAAGTTTTCTCTTGTTTTTCAACTTCTCCATTTCAACCATGGAGGAAGCTTATAAACTAATTTTTTAAACTAGACCCGGGCCTATTTTGAGGATCTTAACACAAAACTGAGCAACATTTGATGAATCGAGGCAGAGTGGACTATTTTGGAAAATATCATAAGAAGGGGTAAACCATCACTTTTTTCTCATTTTTACCTATTCTTTTTATTGTGTTTAAATGTGGCGCACCCAAATCCACCAAATCATGCTTGATTTGTGTTCAATTAGGACCGATTTGGTCTATTTTCATCAAGTCAAACTGACACTACCAAACAGACGGCATTCTTACGAAGAATGGCCCATTCCACCATTAAATACATGTCTACCAAAAAATATATATAAATATATATATAGCATATTTGGGATCCCTGCATTTTGTAGAATTGTACCAATAATTTTTAGAGTTTTTCCCCAAAAAAGTTTTTTTTTTTTTTTTTTTTTTGTAATTATAGGACCATATCGGCCGTGTCAGCTGAAATGGCCCATATCGTATCAACCGACAGGCCAATACCATTACATAATACCTTGTTTTTTACCGTCTCCCTCAACAGCAAAGATGATGGGAGGAATGTGGTGATTCCATTCTTTTGGCATTATCATGCACAGCTAAGGGTGGTGAAGTTCACCTAGCTAGTATCAAAAGTTAAAATACCAATCATTGAGCATCTCTACAATACAATGATGATGATTGCGGATGGGTTTCCTATGTGCCATGAGGATGTAGAGACTAACAGTCACCTGTGTCTCCACCGTGAGTTCATCGGACTGGTTTGGACTTTGGAGTTGAACCTTTCTGAAACCAAGTGGATTTTGCCAAGGTCAATTATTCTTTCAAGCCTGGAATTGGGGAATGCCTGGGAAGGAGATAAATCCTGCAGCGCCTTCCTTTGTTGGCTATGATTTGGTCAGTGTGGAAAGAACAAAATAAGAGGCCTTTGAACAACAAATCGACTCTCCTTAGCTGGTCTTCTCTGCAACTAGCCAGGTAATTTGTTGGCTACGGGACTCCCAAATTAAAGGCTCTAAAGTCTTGGAATATATTTGATTGATTTGATACCCCTTCTCTCTTGTAAGATGATCCCTCATCATTCCCCATTTTCCTTTTTGTTTTCCTCTTGTAACTGGCGCTAATAAAATGATTACCTTACCTTTGAAAAAAAAAAAAAAAAAAAGGTGCAAGGTAAATCGGAAAATGCCATCTCTTAGGCTAAGGATGAAAGCTTGAGCGATTCTGTTCTCATTTTTAATAAGATAAAGTAGTTATCTTCTTGGTTGAACATCTCAATTTCCTATTTTTTCAACCAGAGTTAACTCTACCACTTAAACTCTGACTAAGAGTTCCCTATTTGAGTAGGGAACTCATTCTCATTGATGCAGTAGTTATCTCATTAAATAATTATTTGTTATGCATCAAAAAAGAGAAGTTTAAGCATGGATTAAAAGGTTTGGTCCAGACCATAAGATGATCATTACATTTACATGTGCAAATCCCCAATTCCCTATGATGAGCTCATGGTTTAAAATATCATCAGATATTGAATAGACCCATCCTCAACACTTGACGAGACAATTTGGGAATCCAATCTAGGAGAGTAGGGGGATCACCAAAATAGAAAAGATCCCTTGGCACACATTTCGAATCATCCATGTTTGCCTGTGGCTAGTGCATATCAACCGATCGCAACATGAGATTCGTCTTACATTAAATGAATCAAGGGCGAGAAATATAGGAAGAAGCGCTGAAAACGACCACAATTATGATCACCAATTAACTTGGTATATTTGTAGATGACCACTCTTTGGATGATGGCTTATAGAGAGAAAATCCAAGGACATCCATTATAAATTTTATTAGCAGCATGGACATGGGTACAACTGTACAAGAGGCAGACAAAGACAAGAAAGAGAAGGGTCAAGTGCTAGTTTTATGCAGTGGTTGCTTCACAATTATTGGGCACAAATGATAAATAGTAATGATGATGAAGGAAGACGATCTAGCACACATCCTAGCAATCACTGCTACTCATACTAATTTTGTGGTTGGCAGTGCCACTGGTGCCAGTGATGGGGATGCAGCATATGAGGCTAAGGGAATGAAACTAAGGCAGAGGGCAACCATTGGTGACATCTGTATATACCATTTTAATCCACATGCTCCTAAGATTTTCCCATATCCACTTTGCATCATACACCCAAGATACTGTCAGTCCTTCCTCTCAAGTCAATGCATTCATTTTCATTAAGGATCCCAAGATACTGTTGGTCCATCCTCTCAAGTCAACGCATTCATTTTCATCAAGGATCCATCAAGGATTTACCATATTCTTATGAAAGCCCATTGGAAGGAGAGACAGCAAACTCCACTTCCCACTCCAAAATCATTGGCTTCATCCCATCCTTGCTAAAGCGTTAATTAAGCAAAATGATGCTCACGAAACCCAAATGTTATTCCTGTAAAATCATCCTCAATAGATATGCACAACCTTGATAAAAAGCAATCATGTCTCTAGACCTGGCACTAAGGTGTGAAGGAGCATGGAAGTAGATTCCGCCAAGGACTGGGGAAGCATCTATTTCAAAATGTTGACAAGCATAAATAGCTAAACAACTATTCATCAAAAGAAAAAGGAAAAAAAAAAAAAAAAAAAAAGCTGACTTACAAAAAAAGGCATAAATAGCTAAGAAGAAGAAGCAAGTCCGACGTGTGTTTAAACTTGGGAGTGACACTCCAGTGGAAGGTTCATGAAACTAAGTTGTCTCTTCCCATTCTAACATCACACCGTTTACTTCTTCCTCAAACTTCATTCCATCATTCAAGTGGAAGCATTTTAAAGGTCAATCGGTCCTATAATGTCTCTTCATGATCTTCATGTTTTTCCTTCCATAAAGTTTTTCCTCAAGGTACCCAAAGAAGGAAATCATTAAAAATTTATTAAATCCCCAATTTCTTTCCAAGTCTTACACCAAATTGTCTTAATCAACTTCTTAATGAGATTTTCCTCCCAGCATTTGCAATAATATGTGAAAGAATATACTTCCCTCAAGATGAAGTGGCCAAGAATTTTGCCTCCAACATGATCAAAATATCACCATCATAATCATAGCCTTCTCGTGGCTACTCGGGATCGGCTTTACAAGCCCTGTTTCACCAATCATTCATGTCAGAAGCCTGGTCCTTGGTGAATGAAAAAGATTTGGGGCCAAGATTTTGCCTCCAAGACATTTCCAATATTTCAAAATAACTTCTTCTTGTTATTCTATTTTGTCATCTTATTTATCATCATAGCTTTGTCCCAGGCTCCCAGCCAATATTTTGAAAGTCAGATCAGATTGTAAAATAGCAAGAGGATTGAAATCGTGAATCTATCAAAAAATTGTAGGATATTTAAAGTCTTCTACACAATATAGAAAAATCTAAAATAATATTTGTAAAATAAAAAATAGGATGTGACTAAATCCTAGTTGCAGGGTCCTTGTAACTGGGTGTCGCTCCCGCTTCGAATCATGCCTTGGACTCTTGATTCCACTCGACTCCGGCTTCCTACTCATTTATGCTTGTTTACGTTTGGAAACAGACACTCCTCGCTCCTGAGCCCAAATCTATTGTTGCTTCGCTTCATGCTTCGTACTATAGATTAAAAATTCAGTATTCTATCATTTCGCATCATACTTTGTAGTGTAGAATATATAATATGTTAAATATTTTAACAGAATTGTAGAATATATTACTACCAGAAATTGTTTGACATGGTTTCAATAAATATCAAGCTAATTGTGGTTATTACTTCAAAGGTTTTGATACAAAAACACTTGCGTGACTACATAGTCATACGGGGGAGAATAAATAATATATTACATTTTTAAAAAGAATTGTAGAATATATTACTACCACAAATTGATTGACATGGTTTCAATAAATATCAAGCTAAATGTGGTCATTACTTCAAAGGTGTTGATACAACTACACAGTCATATGGGGGCATGACATTAGCTAAAGTGGAAGGACAACTTTGTGTGGATGAGATCCACCTTGTCCATTAGATACGGACCCCATGTTAGACCATGATGCGGAACATAACACTAATCCAAAATTTAGGTGAGCCTCACCCATTGTTCGGAGTATCCCCGGTATTATCAAAATATCCGATAGTATTTATATCTCCAACTACATAGTCATATGGGGGCATGACCATTAGCTAAAGTGGATGGACAACTTTGTGTGGATGAGATCCACCCTGTCCATTAGATATGGAGCCCATGTTATACCACGATGCAGAACATAACACTGATCCAAAATTTTGGTGGGCCTCACCCATTGTTTGAAGTATCCCCGGTATTATCAAAATATCCCTGATAGTATCAAAGAAAAAAGTACCTATATCTCCAACTCAGTGACACCGATAACACTGGTAGTGATACCGATAACATTGGAAGTCTCAGAAATTCCACATATCAGCGATGTATCGCTAAGTATCGCCAATGTATCAACATCACCAATGTTTTGCCAATATTTTCAATTGTGTTAGATTCCAGGTGTTCGTTGTATCGCCAATGTATCGATATCACCAATATTTTCGACCACGTAAATTCCAAGTGTTGCTTGTAACACTAGTGTATCAGCGATATTTCAATAATATTGCCAATGTATCGATATCGTCAAAAATATATTTCCTAAAGAAAATCATTTCAAATTTTTTTTTTTTATGGGCGCATGGTGGTATACAATGTTCAAATTGTCATCGATAATATCAATCGTATTAAGATATTATTGTTATCACAACATGGGCAATATGGAGACCACAGTCTTTCATTTCCTTTTCAGTTGTCGATGATTTCTCGGTGAAATAGTGTTGTCGATATTCTGAAATATCAATGGAAGTTTGGATGAAAGGTTGAATGGTTCGATGAATGGATGGATAGATGGGATGGTTGGACTAGTTTTTTACGACAACACAAGCTTTTAGGCACCCAGTAAATGGAAAATTATGTTGGCATTCGTTTTGCAATTTTTTTATTCCTAAATATGCAAATATGTGTATTTTAGCATCTCCTGAAGTTTCACTAAAAAATTCCACCATTTTCTCCATGTTTCCCCGCATTTCCAGGTATCAGCGATATCAATATTGTTTATGTATCCCCAGCTAGCGAAACTTGTGGCGATAACGATACTTTGAACACCGTCACCATAGGAACGACATAAGATCTGCCTAAAACCACTAAATTCACACAGTGTGGTCCAATTGAGTTTCAAAATGGTGTATTTTTTAAAGTAATTTCATCTTGGTGAAAGAGTCATCTTAATGGATTGAATAGCATGTTTAAACCACAATGGTCCCTATACACAACTAACAATAGGTGTCCCATCCCAACTCTTCCTTACAGTGTAGCCTACCTGAGATATGGACCAACCCAGTTTTTGGATTCCAAGGTGAATATGAGGCAACAAGGCACCTGATACATTGTGTGAATTCATGCACGCTCACCCCTACATGGTGCTTAATTAGTTGCAGGCACACCCTCGTATGTCTATGTAGAGTCGGGCAAGAGCTGCTCTTTTGATAAAGCCAATTGCCTAAAATTTAGGGGGCTTTATTGTAGAGTTACTCGCAACTTCTGATTTTACCAATCAATTCCTTCACCTTTTGAACATACCACAAAGTGCTTTTGGACAAGTGAAATGATTGACATGCCCTGTTGAGCATTGTGGGGCCAAAGTGGCATGTTTAGTCCAACAAGTTCATTCCATGTATATATAAACCAATAATCAAGTTGGTCCAATCATCAAATAGAGCCCGCACAAATTTGAAGGGTTTTGGGTGGTGTTCATTGGTCTTTATGATGTCGCAGATAATTGGATTGGCCAGATTCTTGGTTTGTAGGATCATGATTGTGGGATACACCAGCTAGACAGGTTGGCTATATACACACACCATGTGGGCCCACGATGCGTGGACTCTAAAACTTATTTTTAGAAAAATAATAATAATAATTAATAACGGCAGTTTAGTAATTTTACTTGCTAAAAAAATTTGTGCTATAAAAAGGTGGACACGTTGTTTGGTAAAATCATAAGTCATGAGTAATTTTTTAGTGAAAATTCTGTAAAGTTTATTATGAAAAACTCAACTGCAAATTAAAGAGTACAATCATCAAGGAAATGAGATGATTATAAATCTAACAAGAATTTCCAAAAAGTCCAAATTCTAAGGGCTCAAAAAAAAAAAATGGCTTTTCAAAATGTTGCCAAATCATCAATTTGAAGTATGTATAGATATATTATATAACTAACATATCAACTTAAACCCAAAATGTACTGCCATCAACTCGATGGACTTCAAAATAATTTTTGCCTCAAAGCATAAATGCTATCATGTTTTGATGTCATGGTCAGAGTATAAGTTCCTAATGAGGTCTTCAAAGAAAATCTTTCAGTAAGTTTTTCATTATTATATAAAGAATCAAATACACTTTTGAGTTTAAATTCACATAATGAAACACTAGAAAACACCACTTGAACTCGAGATATTGGACCAAAAAAGCAATACTAAGCATAGGTATTTAAGTTGAAGTCAGATCCTAACCACCATTAACCATTCATATAGGTCAACAATATCGAAACCATCGATAAAAACGTTCTAGAGAAGTCATAGATTAATTTAGTGCCTCACATAGTTAGGGGTAAGAAATCAATAATAATAAAAAAGCTCAAAATTTTAAGGTTGAAGAGAAGATACACCATTTAATATCTTATAAAGAATAAAATAAATCATTGACTTGTGTTAAAATATTCCTAAAGCCCCCACCAATTTAAAAATATAAAATGTAAACCAAATAAAATTTAAAAAGAAGAAAACACGTACAATTTGAATCATAAATTCAAATCATAAATCGTAGGATCCATCCAAAAAGGGATTCAAAAATCGTTTTGCAAGGATTTTCACATAACGGTCCCAGCTATGGTCAGCTTTATGAGTCCTGTTTCACCAATCCTTCATATCAAAGGGCCTCCTTTTCCTCGGTAAGTGAACTAGCCTTCATATTCCCTTTTCAAAACCTTGATCCAAGTTCCTTTAGGTCTTGCTCTCATTTTCTTTTCAGGCCCTTCAACCAAAGTCAATGTTCCCCTACTTAATAGAGATTTGGTCTCCATTGAATATGACCGAACCATCTCAATATGTCCTCCATCATTTCATCTCTTATTGGGAATACTCTTAGGGCCTTAGTTGGATAGTCCTGAAATGATTTTCTTGAAACAGAAATCTGTAGAACTAATTATTTGGGGAATAAATTCCTGAAAACTAATTTTCACTAAAAATACTGTTTGGATGACACGGCTTGTTTCATTTTTTTCCTTAAATATTATTTAGGTCCCAACGATTGAAAAAAAAATATATTTATCTTATGAAAAGAATGCAGTAAATTATGTTAACTCTATTTGACGTTCTTGATGCAGGAAAACCCCTACCCACACGTGCAAACTGGCCATAAGATAGTCCACTAAGTCACATGTGACCTTCGCCTATCTTCTTAGGGGTCGTTTGGATGCCTGCAAAGTCCTTAGGTTGTAAAGGGACTACAGGTAATCTGATTACAGGGTCTGTTTGGATGCATGTATTTGCCTGTAAAGACTTTACAGGCTGTAATCTGAAACCTGGTAAAAAGCCATGTTTCAGATTACAGGTAAAGTCTTTACAGCTAAGAAGGCATTATACATGTTAGAACACAATGGTTAATAGACACTCATGATACTTAGGGCCCACTGTAATGGGTATGGTACATCCAATCTATCCATCATGTACTTCCCTTGATGCTCTCCTGTGGCCCTAGAAAACAGCTCATCGATTGTCAAATGGACCACACGAGGGAGGATGGGACGTCCACCATTAAAAACTTCTTGATTGCATTTGGGACCCACTGTTATAGGTGGAAGATATCCAATACGTTTAGTGTGTGCATGCTTTAATGCTCTCTTAGGGCCCTAAAAAAAAATCTAGTCCTTATGTGATTTGTGGATTTTGGAAGGTTCACTGCCCAAGTTCTACGGTATGAATACCTACTTTATTCATTGTAAATACTTTACAGGCTAGCCAAACACTTAATCTGTTTGCCTGTAAACAGATTACCACTTAAAAGCCAAACAAAATAGCAAGTAAACCAATTGCACCTGAAACTCTTTTCAGTTGTAATGTGTTTGCAACAAAAAAAATTACAGGCATCCAAACGACCCCTTAGAAATATGGGGTATTATAGCATGCATATTATATGGATATATGGGGTATTTCCCGCAATTGTGTATACAGGGTATATACACAACACATGGCTGTATACAACTGCATACGGATCCCTATGGATGTGCGTACACAGCCCCAACAGTGTATACATAGCATACATTGAGCCTCTTTTGGGTTATTTCCTATTTCACAGGGCTTTAGCTATATTGCAGGTGAATCTCAACTAGCTACTAGTTAGGGCTTTGTATACAGCCATATACACATGCACATGCCACATAGAACATAGCTACCTCAACAGAAGCTGTCCGAATCATCTGGTCCATCATAGATGCCTACGGACGTGTTTGGATTGGGTGAAAACGTTGGTCAACCATGGAGAGGAAAAGAAAACTACAATGCTAACCTAAGCTGTGGAGTTGGAAAGCTTGATATCAGCTTAACGGAAAGAAAATACCATTAGGTTGTTTGTGCTGCATGATGAATTTGCTTGGAGAATCTACCGAAATGAAAAAAGAGCGTTATAATGACAACATTTTGCCATTTAAAATCTCACATCAGAGAGTTACAAAGAGGAAAAGGTTTTACTCACATTTTGAGGAATAGTTTGGAAATGGAAACTGATTTCCTCCTCTTTTTCTGCCTCAAACAGAGGAAACTGTGACATGAAGGAAATCAATTTCCCTTCCATAGTTGACCAAGGTTTTCATCCAATCCAAACACATCCTAAAAGTAAAATTGATTGGACAATATCATAGCCTCAATTGATGTACATTTCTTCACATGTTTTGGTATGCAGTTAATTTTTCATTTAAACGTGTCAGTTTATGCTCATCATCGGAAAGAAGGATCATCCTTCCAGTGTAATCTTCCACTCTTGACCATCTGCAGTGTGAATCATATTTTGGACGGTTTCGATTGAGGTGCCCATATGTCACCTCTGCAGTAGATATGTGCATGGTGTGGATAGTCATTCTCTGCCAGAGTATCAATGTGTATCTCAAAGAACAGCCTTCATTTTGCTGTGAAGAGAAGATTGAACAAAAGAGAGAGGGAGGGAGGAAGAACCATAGAAGAAAAGATCTTTTTTTTTTAAGGGAATGCAATTTTATTGAAAACAGAAAAGATATGAAACTGAGAAATCATCATCCTAGAGGTTACAGAAAGTGAGACCAATGAAAATAAAAAGATATAATAGAACAACAAGCAAAAGGATTAAGGATCAATGACCAAGCAATCACATTAAATGTTGCAATCATGAAAACCTTCTCAGGGCTCCAATGGCTACTGCAAAAGCATCTATCATTGTGCTCCAGCAAAAGCATCTAACACTGTGCTCCAATCAAATCAACCACAAACATGCAATAAGAGAAATTCTCCTAAATACTATACCTCCATGACTACAGAAAATCTCCATAACATTCTTCCTCTATGACTAGAGAAAGCATCTAACATCCCACTCCTCCCAAATCAACCATAATATTCTTCCACCTCCATGCCATGCTAAGGGAAAGGACTCAACTGAGGCCTGCACCACCCAGCAACACTAGAAAAGATGAATCATTCTCAACCAGCACTTGCAAAATAAGAGCATGAACAAATGGTCTATTGTTCCACTTCTTTAAGGCACATAATGCACACATTAGGAATATTCACAAGCATTTTCTACAGATTATCCACTGTAGGGCTGTAGGCACCCTGTTCCCACCCACCAACCAAGTGAACACAATAACCTTGGGAGGTCTCTTATACAGACCATGGAAGAAAGATCAACAACCAGAGAGGCACTTTTAATCCCTGCTACATTCTGCTGGGCTAATGCACTTGAAATGGCAACACCATTACTACAGACAGATTTTCGTTCAACGTTACGATGAAATCTCAACAGGTATAAAAAATAAAATAAAATAAGAAATTCGTTGCTAATGGATCACTGGCGAAAATCAGCACAGAGATAGAGAGATAGGCATTACTAGATGGATCACAAGCGGCATCACCAGCCAAGAAGGGACGAAAATCTTTTTTTTTTCCGAAGTAAATGTCAGTCAATTGATGTTTTACTTCAGAAAATATTACGGGACAAATCCTACATTAAAACGGTTTCACATTTCAAGTACCAGCCAAACACTAATGCACGTGCGCAAGTGGAAATGAGTAGAAGTGGTTTAAAATAAAAAATAAAAAAATTCCCCATCACCGGACAGGCCATCAAGGTGCTTCGGATGGCCTCATTCTCAATCATGTCCTCTTCCTAGTTCATCTCAATGGCCTCATCTCTACAACACTGATTTTTATTCATGTTGTCTTTTAACTGCCCAACACTTTGTCTTACATAGGATGGCAAATCAAATGGTTGACATGTAAAATCTAGTGTCATCGAATGTCTCATCAGTCATCACCCCACATTCTAGAGGCATATCTCCACTTCATCCTACCCAGCTCTAGTTCTAACAGAAATGTTGAAAGACTAAATCGTACCGATCTTGAGGGCCGATGAGGTGCAGCAATGGTGGAGAGAGAGGAAGCCGGAGTAGAGAGATGAGAGAGACTCGTTTGCAATACATGAAAAGAGAGGGTGTCCCTGAACCCTAGCCTCCACTCCCTTTTATAATATCCTTGAACATGTACAATGCATGTATGCTTTCTTGAGCTTTCCTGGTGGGTTGGGCCCAATTGCCCATTGGGCTAATTCAATGCTATTCTAAATGCACTCTTCTAACACTCCCCCTCAAGCTAGACCATCCTAATGAATGAAGTTCAGCTTGGAACAAGGGCTAACATAATCAAACCTAAGAAAGAGAGAAATTATTCTCTAACATCCCCCCTCAAATTCAAGGTGCTTTGAAAGAGGAACTTGAGTTTAGAGAGGCTCATGAAACATTTATTCAAAAGCAGGAAAGAACAAATAATGTGGCTGAACACAAGCTGTAACAATTAGTGAAGGCAACGCAACAAGATGATGAAAAACTTTAGGTGAGCAGACACTTCTACGACTTGACTGATGTGAGCAACCAAACCGACTATCCAGCACAAACGAGTCTGGATCAACTATCCAACTCAAACAAGGCTGGGCCAACTGCCCAATACAATCGTAAGTCCGGACCAACTATCCAATATAAACAACAAGTCCCAGTCAACTCCTCTAATACCATGTTGGCAGCCATGTTAGCGGCATAAATGGGAACAATCAGATGAGGATATTGACTCTATGTCAGCAACGAAGAGAGATCAACAACATGTGGATGAGTGCTATGTGCCAGCAGCAATAAAAAGATGGCCCACAACAGCGAGCAACAATCAGATGTTGATAACACTAATGGTGTAGATTGCAAACACCCTCTGGACGATTTGGATGAACTGTAACAGAAGCTGATAACCCAATACCAGCTGGAACGATTTGAAACAGCAGCAACGTTCTTCAACAGATCAAAGGATGATGGATTTCTTGAGGATTAAACAAAGCAGATTTCAAACTGATCCCGAATAGATGTACGCAACCAGATCAAATCATATGATGCGATCAACAATGGCAGCCCACCAAACTAATCTTGCAACATATCTGAGATCCGGCAGAAGGTAGCAACGATAGAAGATCTGTTTTGCAGCAGCAAATTGAGATCAAAATGGATCCAACAACAACAATGCCAAATCTATGCTTTGAAATCATGTTGAACAGCTACATCATGCCGATCTTGAGGGCCTTTGAGGTGCAAGAATGGTTGAGAGAGAAAGAGGAAGATGGATTAAAGAGATGAAGCAATACGTGAGAGATGAGGGTGTCTCTGAACCCTAGACTCCACGCTCTTTTATAATATCCTTGAATGTGTACAATGCGTGTATGCTTTCCTGGGCTTTCCTAATGGCTTGGGCCCAATTGCTCATTGCACTAATTCAACCCTCTTCTAAATGCACTCTTCCAACAAGAAACACCCTCGTCATCTCCCCATCCATTTGAATAATAGGGTGTAGGTAACAAAAATAATTAATTAACTAAATCCTCATTCATACAATATTCCTGCTGAAGTTGCATTCCAAATACTCCACATTGGTTATGTTCAATTTTAACCCTCAACACTCTAGAGCCTTCCTCCAAACATCAAATTTAGCATTCTCCCCCTCTCCAATCTCATAGACTAACACACAAGCCATTCCAAACACTCCACACACACACGCGCGCAAGCCATTCCTTCAGAAATATCACTATAAGCCATTCCCTTAGAAATACCACTACAAGTCATTCTCGCAAACCATTCCTTCAAAAATATCACTAAAGCCATTCTCTCTCATAACAGCACCGACGTAGATGTCTTTAATGATGTCGACATAATTCCTAGAGTCTGTATACTGTTCATCACCCACCACATAACCTCTCGAGGCACTCTATCTTATGTTCTCTCCACATCCATAGAAACCAAGTATAGATTCTTCCTCTTTTTTATGAAATAACAAAATTTTATTAGAAGAATTGGATGAAAAACAAGACTAAGACTCCAGAATACAAAGACTCAACTTCAACATTCCTTTAGCAAGCGAACCAACCACCCATTAGCATCTCCATCTATGTGATTAAGTTAAAAAAGTTTAAACTTGAGGAGAGTGTGAATATCATTAAGACTAGATACTAGACATGATGGTTCAAAGTAGGCCCCAGCAACCCACCAGATGACAGTTTTCAAGTCGCCTTCCACAACAAGATTCGCGAAGAATGGCATAGAGAAAACTATGAGGACTTCTTTAAGGGCTAAGTCCTCCACATTCAAATTCTCAATTCTTGCAAAACTGCTAAAAGTCGTGCTAACCACCCTTTTATCGCCATGAATAAAAATATCTCAACATGAAAGGCCGAGGATTGCTGATTGGGAGCCATCAAAATAAAGATTCCAAAAACCAAGCGAATGACAAGACCATTTCACCATTGGCTTAGGAGTTACGGCCTATTTGGTTTTCCAATTACAACAGTAAATGGCTGTAATAATGATTACTTACTCTTGTAATTGTGTGGTGACCAATGTTGTCGAATCACATATGCGATCATGTGTGATCGCATATGCCTATGCTATGCGTATATATTTTTTTTTTAATTATTTTTTGAAAATTATATATATATATATATATATATATATATATATATATATATATATATATATATATATAAAAGGGAAATTTTCAAAAAAAAATGTAAAAATATATAAGAAACTAAGGAAAACTTTTCTAAGTTAACAGATAACTAATTTTACATATTTAAAATACATTTGAGAGAGATAAAATCAATAAAACAATGACTTAAACATCAAGTCAACGACATTTAACAATATAGTTAACAAGAAGTAACAACAAAATCAACAAGCTATTTATTTATTATTGTAGAAAATCAACAAGCCATCTTCCTTGAAACTTGAAAGTGCTTGAATCTTGATCTTCCAACTTCCAAGAGGGAGGGAATGTAGGAGAGAGAGAGAGATTAAGATCACTTTGAAGTAGGAAATACAAGAGAGAGAGAGAGAGAGAGAGAGATTAAGACCACTTGTAATTAAGAAATGTAAGAGAAAAATAGAGTAAGAGCAAGGTGTTCTGTAATGGTAACGGTGGCCATAACGGCCACCACCGTTACCTTTACGATACGGGTCGTAACAACAATTACGGCCCTCATAACGGCCGTTACGGTCTCTTTTTTTATTGAAAAAAAAAATCCTGAAAAACTTGTATTTGTCCCGTAATGTTGATTAAAAAGTATGGAAAACATGCATCCGCCCCCATAACAGACAATTACGGAGTTGTTATGGCCTTTATAGGGGATGTAACATGCCGTTAATGGCAATTACGGGTCATTTTTTTCCATAACGGCTATTACGGCCATTACAACCTCGTAACGCGTAACGGTTGTCACCGTTACCTTTACGTAACGGCCTTTACAACACACCATGAGTAAGAGAGTTTTGGAGTGAGAATATTGCAAATGGAGGAGATTTGGAAGCCTTTTTATAGGAAAAATGTTGCTTTTTTGCAAAAAAATAAAAATAAAATTCAATGTGCCATGGCCAATATGTGATCGCATACATCGAATATGCAATCGCATATTTTCACATATGCCACGTATGCGATCGCACATGACAACACTGGTGATGACATCACTTACATTTGATGCAGTAGGGACTACAATAAACAAAACAGTGCAGTAGCAATAAATGCACAGTACTTCCAGAATCTCATCATCATTTTGAATTTGTGATTTTTTCATTCTATATCCCTCCCCAGAACAGGAGCGGATCTTTGATCTTTTATTAGTATCCCCTTTCCTAGGATTGGGACACATACATCAAGAATCCAGTGTGCAATTCATTTGGATGAGATAGACGGAAGGTACCCAATTAGTCATTTAGGTTACACAGAATCGGAGCTAGAAAAAGGGTAGGTTGAATCTTCAAAGTACTCTGTCTGGGTCACTATGTTAAGTTAATGATGATTTTGCTACATTATTTGTTTCACCCAGAAATCATTATAAAAATGATATTTTTATAATTTAAAAATGTAATGATTACAATTTACTTAACATATTTTCTTCATAAGTGTATTTAACTCTCGATTTACAAGCCATAATTGTTACTTTAAAAAACACTTGGAAATTATAATGATAGCTTATTTACCTTGCATTTCATAGGATTGGAAAACCAAACAGGCCCTTATCACCTCTCACTTCACCAGAAACCAATGCCTCCCAAGGGCCTATAATAACATTGACAAGTCCAATGAATAAGAATATTAAATGGAAATTCCTAACATTGAAGAATCTTCCATTCCCTCCGAATGCAACAAATAATGGCAAAAGGAACTCATTTCCAAAGCACTAGCTTTGCAGGCACCACCTCCCCAACTAGCAAAAATCTCCATATGCAAATTCTTCCTCCTCTCTACACATTTCACTAATGCCTAAGAAAAAAGCAACTTCCATTATTGATCACCATAACATGAAGCCAAACTGATTTTTCTAGAGCCCTTATTTCACATCTCAATATTTGTTTCACAACCCTTTCCCAGAGCTTGTAGTGTAACTCCTTAGTTCAATCCTAGATAGCTGGCGCAACTTTATGTCTCCTATGTTCTTGTAAATAGGTATCACAATGCCTCTCCACTCATCTGGCATTTTCTTTGTTTGCAAAATTTTGTTGAAAAGAATAGTTAACCAAACTAATGCGGGAGCATTTTCACACTAGGCTCGAGTGGGGTGGCTTGTGGGATGCAGGGGCACACTTGAGGTGGGTGGCCCGCATAACCCATAGATTTGGGGCCCATGTGAGGCTGGTGGCTCGTGTGAGGCAAAACCCATGGATTTGGGGCCTAGGCTATGAGATAAAGGGATTAATTCGACATGCTCTATCAGTTCGAGCTTTTAGAGCAAGTGATTAATTGTCCTGCATCAAATTGGTATCAGAGCAGGAGGTCTCGTGTTCGAGACTCCTCACCAAGGGTAATTAATGCGGGGGCATTTTTACACCAGGCTCAAGTGGAGTGGCCTGTGGGATGCAGGGGCACACTCGGGGTGGGTGGCCCGCATAAGCCATGGATTTGGGGCTCGTGTAAGGCGGGTGGCTCGTGTGAGGTGGAACCCATGGATTCGGGGCCCACAAGGAGGGTTCGGCCGAGGACCAAACCCATGGATTTGGGGCCTGGGCTATGAGATAAAGGGATTAATTCACCATACTCTATCAGTTCGAGTTTTCAGAGCAAGTGGTTAATTGTCTAGCATCACTAACTAACTAATCCACTTTTGCTAGTATCTTCCTTCTATAGTTCTATCAGTATATAATGTCCCCATGACCTTTCCTTATCCTAATTCTCTGAGAATGCACACATTATCCCACCACCAAGGATCAGAGGCCCACCCTAGTTTTATAACTGTCCACATTTCTATTCAATAAGCTAAATAAGTAGTGTCTCCCATCTCTCCCTATCACCACTTGTCATTAAGCCCCTCTAAATCTAATCCTCACCTTGACACATCTAATGTGAGTTGTTTCTCTAATCTCTACTTCTCTCCCACAATTTTTATATTTTACAAATATCTTTTCTCCAGCTCTAAAGCGAAACCTACCGTGCAATCCATCGAAGAATCTATATTTGACTGCACTTCTTTCCTTGCTTTCGCTTTATCATTTTTATATTTTTTGAGGTTTTCCACATTTCTACTTCCACAAAGCAATTCATAACTAAACCTTTTTTTTTTCTAATTGGGTTCCATACCTTATCCTCACACCACATTTCTTAGGGTTACCTTTCTTACCTTTAGATTCCCCAAGTACTTCTTTCACGACTCTTTTTATACAGTCAACCAAATCCGCCCACATCTACCCAGCCTTTGCTTCAAGATTCCACTTGCCATGTTCTATCACTTCCTCTCCAAACAACATTGATATTTCCCAATTTAGTGAAGTGAAACAACAACAAATTCAAGTGCAACGTGCAAGTTACAGGAAGCATCAATTTCAAAATATAAGCAAGCATAAATAGGTAAGAAGCAGGAGCGGGAGTGAGAGTCCAAAATACAATTCGAAGCAGGAGCAGCCTAGTCAAAAGAATCTTGCGACAAAGATTACCCCATTTTAACTTTCGGCAATATTTATTCTCCTCTTCCCTAGTTCTTAATGCACACATCTAAGACCACCAACTTCTTTTGTGTAATGAGGGGTAATTGGTTATGACTTTACAGTCATTGTAAGTTGATCGTTGTCCTTTTAAGCAGGAAAAGTCTATCTGTGATAGGCTTCATAAATGTGTGTGTGTTTGTGTGTGTGTGTGTGTGTAAAGTTTATGGTATGTATCATCCACTATTAAGAGTCACCAAATGCTCATCTCTTTTCTACATGAGTATTCGCTATCGCTAAAACATATGCCGTTGCAAGCTCAAGGATCACCTCTCATGACTCATTTCTTTCCACAAACCCACGTCCTCCATATGCCATCTCATACTCCATCAAAATTGCCGGTGATTTTTGTCATCATCATACCTTTATACCAGCTCTTTGAGGTCTGTTTTATGAACCTTGCTTCACTGGTCAATATCTCAAAATAACATGATGTGTTTTTTTTAGTGTAGCTCCTTTTACATCAATGTGCCTGGATGATGGTGCTACTTCACTTTTGAACGATTTTTCAGTTTCGAAGAACATTTCTGCTATTTTCCTATTTTTGCACATATCATTTCCTTTTTCCACTCTAATTTTATTCTAAGGGGCTGTTTGGATTCATGGAAAGGAAACATTGTTTCCGATGAATCTCACTTCCCTTTTTTTTGTCAAACCTTTCTTTGTGGGAATTTCTGGGAAACACCATTTCCCACTTTCTGTCTTTGTTGGAAAACAAAAAAGGTTTATTTTCTTGCTTCCACCCCTACAAAAGGCGTCCACAATGAAAGGGAAATGGATTTCTGAAGGATTAAGCCCAAATGTACCACCATCCATCTTCAATCCCCACACAAGTGCCAAATGTGCCATTGTCCATCTTTGGTTATGTCCTACACGTACCACTATGACACATGCCAAGTGCCACATGTGCCAACAACCATCTTCTCTTGCACCCCACATGTGCCACCATCCATCTTCTATTGCACCCCACATGTGCTACTGTGCCACATGCACCACCATTCATCTTCACTTGAGTTGTGCCCCACGTATGAAGCACTCAACATGCACCAATCTGTCACATGCGCCATTGTCCATCTTTAATCACTCCAAATATACCACATATGCCAGTAATGTGCACAAGTGTTACCATTTAGCTTCAAGTATCTATGTGTCAAATGTGCTAATGTGTGTCTTGTGCCATATGTGCCACCATATGGCTTCAAGCACCTCACATGTGCCACAATTCAGCTTCAAACAACCACATATGCTGCATATGACAAAGGTGCATCTATCCATCTTCAAGCATCCCATATGGGCCAATGTGCTAATCCGGCACATGCTGGTGAATACCTAGAATTCTCCTAAGAAAATTTGTTTGTAACAACAAATTTGAAAAAAGATCCTAAATTTATAAGAAAATATTGTTGATAAACAAACAATGAAAAAAATTGTTTCCTTTCTCACAGTTTTCTGGAAATAAGGTTTCCCTAGAAACACTATTTCCTTTCCTCTGCTTTCCATGAATCCAAACAGGCCCTAAAGGCATGGATAGGGCCTGATTGGATTCATGGAAAAGAAAATGGAGCAACTACTAAACTAGTGCTTCCTGGTAAACATTACTTTCCGGAAACTGTGGGAAAGGAAAAATACTTCCCACCGTTTGTTTCTCTACAAGATTTTCCTGAAATCTTGGTTTTCGCAACGACGGTCCAGGTTCTGGATCCAGTACAGCATGCACAATATACCAGCTATGCATAGAAAGAAAACAGAAATGTAGGCATTACCTGTAAGGTTGCGAGCACCCCACAGGGGCCCCCTTCATGTTGCACGAGACCCATACATGTTTCTGGATCGGAGCTAAACCTGTGGGCACAAATACACACAAAATTAGTTAGAAGGGATATTGAATTGCAATGAAATGTTCTTCAATGTGTGAGCAATTTTGGGCACTGAAAGATAAAGGAACAATTACAAAGGTATCAATTATCATGTAGCAATATTGTAAGGTACTGATCCATCAGAACATGAATAGTGTCCCAATGCATCCATTTTTTGTACAAGTGGGGCCCATTACTATGGTGATTCAATCAGTTGATATGCATAGACACACCGTGGATGGGGTAAGCCCATAAACATATTTTCCATATTAGAGAATTCCATCCACCAAGTCTATAATTGTTATTCTGGAAGGTGGTTGTGCTTTTTCATCATTGCTTATCTGTAACTGATCAAAGGCTTACAATTGGCTAATCTGGGAGATTCTTCAAGTGTCACACAGTCGGTTCCTTCAGATAAATGATTGGGATTTCTGAGCCATGGGCCCTACAACAAAAGCTAGCACATCAGGTCACTGTTCAGATTCCCATGCATCAGGACACTATAATTCCTATATTCTGGAATAGCAAAGTAGCAAGTAAATGAATGGATTTTGGAAGTACCAAGGTATTATGCAACTATATCGAACGGCATATGTGCCAGCTTGTTGACCGATATGATATGGGCCATAACAACCAAAAAAAAAGTTCTTTTGGGGGGGTGGGGGAGGTTTCGTTCATAGAAGACTGGATTCGATGCAATATGTATGCCACCTGGCTATCATAATGTAGAGGAATGGAGGAAGATGTTGAAATCCCATATCTTAGTCAAGTGTTTCAAATAGCGCTCGTACCGTAGCAATAGTGTACGCTGCGTAGCATAGCTAAATAGCATAAATCCCCTATAGCGTACACAACAGGGGTCGTAGCGTGTAACGTTTGTAGCGTATGCTATAATGTTTTTTTAAAGCTCTTGTTTGTTAAAAACGGTGTAAAATTCATCTCTCAAAAAAAAAAAAAAAAAAAGGTGCAAAACTCACTTCATGAAAAGCTTAAAATGTGAAGTTAAAATCAAACATTTTCTTTGTTTACTTTCACTTAAAATGGTGGTGATCCTTTGTTAATGTGAAGCTCACACATTAACAAAACCTTTAAAACTAAACTTAAAAGACAAAGGGTTCCGAAAGAGGGTTTTCGAAAATCCCTCTTTGTATTGATGACATCTGTATTGTAGTTAATATTCTTAATCTGTGGGATTTTTATTTCTTTCTCATACCTGAGTTGCGACTTGTAGTTTCAATTAGACTATCAATTAAAGTGGTTTGTTTAAAATGTTGTTGACATGAGGATTATTTGATTTGGTTTATAACTTTATATATATGGATTGGCTTTTGATAAGTAATAATTAATAACTTTTTTTTAACATGCTTATGCTTGAATGAATCATCATTTAGGCATTTTTATATTTTTTGCTTTTTTCTTACTATTTATCATGTTTTTTTTCCTATTTTTCAATTAAAAAATATAAGTATTGTGTAGCTCACACTACACACTACAAAGGGTTGAACGCTACACAACACACTACCACTATTTGAAACACTGATCTAGTATGAGCCATTGCACGATATTCGGCTTCAACAGATATATGAGCAACAATAGATTGTTTCTTACTTTTATATGTAACAAGATTTCATCCAACAAAAGTACAAGACCCTATAGTAGAGTGCCTATCGGAGGGAGAAACGACCCAATTAGCATCACAAAATCCATTGCTATGCAAGCATCCATTATTGGAATAAAGAAGACCATGATTAAGTGCACCTTTCAAATAACGAGGTATTCAATAAACTGCTTCGAGATGACGACGACAAGGTCATTACATGAAGTGACTTACAATGCCAACAACATAGGAGACGTATGGCCATGTAAAATTAAGATAGGTTAAGCATTCCACTAGTCAACAACACATCCAGGGATTATTCATCGAATCGTCGCTCGTGCAATTTATGATTGACTTCAAGAGGAGTTTCAACAAGTCGAGCCCCAAGTAATCCAATCTTGGAAAGAGGATCAGGGGCATATTTACATTGAGAGAGAAAAAATCCTCCTTTAAAATGACCAATCTCAATGCCAAGGAAGTACTTTAGCAACCTTAGATTCTTCATTTCAAATGAAGAAGCTAAGAACTTAACCTATGCAATTTCGATGGGACTCGTACCAATGAGAATGATGTCATCCACATAGATAATAAGATTAGACATGTGGCCATCCATCTGACAAATATAGAATGATCAAGAGCGCTTCTTTTAAACACAATGTGGAAATTGTATTGCCAAGTTTTTCAAACCAAGCACAAGACAACTGTTTGAGTCTTACAAAGTTTTTTGAAGATGACATAGTTTTCCAATCTACCCTTTAGTGTTATATTGAGTAGAAACCATTTAATGGGACTTCATCACAATTTTTTAAGAGAGAAATACAAGTATATCGTAGATAATCATCAATAAATGACAAAAAAGTATTTGAATCCAAAGATATAAGTTAGAGGATCCCATACATCCAAATGGATAAGTTGAAATGGGAATGTTCTTATAATACTCAGAGGATAAGTAGTTCAAGGGTTCAACAGAGGATCAGTAGTTCAACAGTGCTTAAACAATTGACAAGTTTCACATTAGAATGCATCTTTCTAGTTAAATTTATCTGGAAATAAAAGATAGGATGACTTTAAAGATAAATGTCCTAAACAAGTATGTCAAAGAGTTGCCCGATCTTTATTCTCTAAAGCAGAAACATAAGCAGCACCAGAAGCTACTTGATTGAGAAGATGTAAGTCGTTTATATTCACGACCATCGCCAATCATCGTATTCGTTGCTAGATCATGGATAACACAATATGATGAATTAAAAATGACATAACAATTCAGTTGTTTAGTCAGGGAACTAACAAGAGAAGATTAGAGGCAAAAGATGGAACATGAACTTCAAACAAGACAGAGAATTAGAAAGATGAAAGGTTCCCTATCCCAAAGCTTTTGAAAATGAACCATCAACTAATCGAATACTACTGGAAATAGAAGTGTAGGAAGTATATCTAATCATTGTTGTCATGTGCGATCGCATATGCGCATATCCATATGCAAATCGCATATGTGATCATTGCATATGCGATCGCATATTGGCCATGGCACATTGAATTTTTTTAAATTTTTTTGCCAAAAAACAACATTTTGCGTATAAAAAGGCTTCCAAATCTCCTCCATTTGCAATATTCTCACTCCAAAACTCTCTTAATCTATTTTTGTCTTACATTTCTTAATTACAAGTGGTCTTAATCTCTCTCTCTCTCTCTCTCTCTCTCTCTCTCTCTTGTATTTCCTACTTCCAAGTGATCTTAATCCCTCTCTCCTACATTCCCTCTCTCTTGGAAGTTGGAGGATCAAGATTCAAGCACTTTCAAGTTTCAAGGAAGATAGCTTGTTGATTTTCTACAATAATAAATAAATAGCTTGTTGATTTTGTTGTTATTTCTTATTAACTATATTGTTAAATGTGTTAAATGTGGATGACTTGATGTTTAATTGATTTTATCTCTCTCAAATGTATTTTAAATATGTAAAATTAGTTACCTATTAACTTAGAAAAGTTCTCATTAGTTTCTTATATTTTTTTGAATTTTATATATATATATATATATATATATATATATATATATATATTAATTTTTCAAAAAATAAATAAATAAATAAAATATGTGCGATCGCACATGATCGCATATGCGATTCGACAACATTGCATCTAACGATTGTACCCGTCATATGATCAAATACTTGAGAATCAATAATCCGAGACGTCTGAGAAACACGATTCGCAAAAGCAGAACCTGACTATCCTATCTAGTTAACAACGGAAAGAAAGGCTTTAGAGCACAGCCACTTGTTGTTGTAATTCAGTAATGGTTTGATCTTGTGGGTCTCAATCTTTAGTAGTGCTTAAATTAACAAAAGATTTACTTTTAGTTCTTTTAGGCAAAGATGGGAATGAAGAACCCAACAATGGTCCTTTGAATAATGACTTTTTCCACAATTTGTACATCGAAGCTTCTTCTTCTTTTTTGTGTCAACATATCCTTGTTCAGTGCTATGCCCTTTAGAAACTTTGGTGTCCGTCATCAAAGTTGACAGATAAGGAATAGTTTGAAAAGTACCTCGTCCTCGAGCTTCTGTACACATGTAATTACTCTAGAGAAGGCAGGGATTCTCTACCAAGAATTTGTATGTGCTGATGTTCAAATTCTTGTCGAAGACCAATAAGAAAATTGAATATTCGGAGTTGATTCATTTGACTTTTCAGATTTTCCAAGTCCAAAATAGTCCTTTGGCAATTATTTAATTCTTCCCCTTTTTTGTTTAAGTGAGAACAAAGGATTCTTCTACAATTCCTTCACCCTGTTCAAGACTGATGATTTCCACATGAAGCTGATAAAGATGTGTTAACTCTTCTCGGTGAGAAGACATCTTAGCTACTTTATCCCATACGTCCTTCACAGTTTTTAAAAGGTAAGGTCCACGACCAATGATGATTTGCATGGAGCTTTGAAGACAAGACACTTTAGCTAATTTTCACTTTCCCACTCCTTTTTTTAGAGGTAACTGAAATTTTATTAAAAATAGCCAACAAAAAGATGGGAAAAGTATACAACTTGGCCGAAAGGCTAGACCAAAAAAGAAAGATCAGCAAACTGAGCTACCCTTACATAAGGAACCCACACCAAACAGCACATTTGATAAAGTGAATGACCCTCTCAACTAAAGAGCTCCTGCTTTGGAAGCGTAGATTGTTGCAGTCCTTCCATATGAACCAGAAAATTTCCAAAATAACAAGCCACCAAACTGCTTTCCGAGACTTGCCTACAACCCCTCCAAGCGCAACCCACAAGAGGTGGTCCACTGAATTCAGCATTACCCAAAAAAATATGGAAGCGGAGAAGGAAATGATCCCAAACTTTGCAGGCGAATAGACAATGAATGAAAAGAAGGTCAATAGACTCCGTGTCCAGCATACACATTAAGCATATGTTTGGGATGATAAGGGGTCTCTTTTGAAGATTATCGATGGTTAAAACCATCTTCCTTCCTACCAACCAAACAAAAGTTACAACTCTTGGAGGAGCTTTGAAATTCCAACGATGGAAAGGATGAGAGGGAGAGCTAGCCGGCTTAGAAATCAAGCTATAGAGCGATCTAACCAAGAAAACACCCGAGTTGTTGCCTTTCTATACCATCGCATCTTGATCTTGGGGCGAAGGAACATGAAGAGATAAAAGATTCAACGGGCTAATGAATTCCCCGACTTCCTCATTATTAAGATTCCTTTGGCATGAGGGAGACCAATGCGCAACCGTGGCACATATAGAATAACAACAATCCACAAGAATAAATCTATCTGTAGCAAGATCGGCTATTCTCAGAAAAAGCTTGTGCAAAGGATGATCTTTACACCACACGTTAATCCAAAAGCAAATGTGGTTTCCCCTTCCAAGAGAAAAAGAAAAAAGCTTCCCAGAACAGATATTCAGTAAACACAATTGCCTTCCAAACACTGGAAGTGTGATAAAGAGAGGAAGACTTTATGCTCCAATCTCCCACCTAAGTGTCGTATTTGCTAACAAGAATTTCCTTCCATAATTTGCCCCCCTCCACACCGAACCTCTAATGCAGGATATTTCGTATCGGTATCGGTGGGCGTAACGGTGCCCACCGTTACCTATACGGATACGCAATGCAAATTTATTTTTTCGTCAAAAAATTAAGGAAAAATATCCATTAAATCCGGAATATTCTAAATATTCCAAATATGCATTCATTTATAATTTGGAACATGTTTAAGGTGGTGTAACGGTCCCCTCTTTGGTGAGAAGTTGTATCAGACTGCCTGATGAATTTATGAACTTGACAACCTAGTATTGGCTGTAGATCTTTTATATTTAATTATCTAACTATATAATATCAATATGAATTAATTAGAATGAATCTAATACCAAAATATCTCATATTTGTAGGTATTGGTGTATTACATACCTGTGACTTGTGTACATTTTATTTCAACATACAATCTAGGGACTTTTATATCCAATTATATAATTCATATATCGAACAAATTAATATAATTTTTCCCAATAAATCTTAAGAAAAAATTTGAAATTACATTCAAGTAAATAGTGTTGTCGATTTAGAGCCAATTTGGTGGACCATTTGATGCCCCGAATCAACGTTAAATTCATGCAATCTATTGGCACTTATCTCACTAATGGATTAGTGTATATTAATTGAACAGTGAAGAATGAAAAATATCAAATGATCCTATTTCAGACAAACAAGTGTTTGCAAATTAACAGTGAAAATCATTTAAATAATTTAATTTTGGAATTGTGACATGGCAACAACAATGCCATAATTTAATTTATTAATTTTGAGTTAATGTATGCCTCATGGACAATTTTTACGGCCATGTACATAGGGCCCACCATGATGTGTGTATTGCATATCAATGACATCCATCCGTTTTATCAAATCATTTTAAGGCATAGTCCAAAAAATGAGGTAGATCCATATCTAAGGTGGACCACTAGTGGGTGAGGCCTTAAAATTGGGGACTACCTTAATGTATTTATATATCCGTGATGTCGATCTATTTTGCCAGCTCATTTTAAAGCATGATCCAAAAAAAAAGGCAAATTTAAACCTTAGGTGGACCGCTAGTGAATGATGCCCTGAACATAGGACCCACCTTGAATCCTTGATGCATTTGTTGTATATACACGTTGTCCATTCTTTTTGCCAACTCATTTTAGGGCATGGCCCAACAAATGAGGCAAATCCAAATCTTTGGTGGACCACATGGTAGGGATTGAATTCCCACAATTAAAACTTCTATTATTATTATTATTTTATTTTATTTTTTATTTTTAAGCTGTGACTTGTGTTTTCCTTGATCCAGGTCCATGCAACCTTATCATTAATTTCAATGGTAAATAAACATTACAGTGGGCCATAATAAGTTTTTAATAATGGGCATTCAATCCTACTGTGCGGTCCACTTGAGATCTGGATTTGCATCATTTTAGGTACCATGCCTTGAAATGATCAGGAAAAACTGATGGGTAGCATATACAATACAACACATAAATCAAGGTGGGCCGCATGCACTAAAACAATGCAAGTGCACAGTGGGCATTCAATCCTACTGTGCAGTCCACTTGAGATCTGGATCTGCTTCATTTTAGGGACCATGCCTTGAAATGATCAGGAAAAACTGATGGGTGGCATGGATATATAATACAACATATAAATCAAGGTGGGCCACATGCACTAAAACAATGCAAGTGCACAGTGAGCATTCAATCCTACTATGCGGTCCACTTGAGATCTGGATCTGCTTTATTTTAGGGACCATACCTTGAAATGATCAAGAAAAACTGATGGGTGGCATTGATATATAATACAATACATAAATCAAGGTAGGCCGCATGCACTAAAACAGTGCAAGTGCACTAAGCAGTGTGCACCGCAGACCACTTTAAAAAAAAGGTGCATGGCTGTTTTACAGCCACGCCACCCGTTCATTTTTTTCGAGACCAAGAGAGAGGGAGAGAGAAATGAGAGGGAAAAAGAAAAAATGAGAGGGAAAGAAAGGGAAAATGTGAGAGAAGGAGAAAACGAGAGGGAAAGAAAGGGAAAAAGAGAGAGAATGAGAAAAAACGAGAGGGGAAGACGCAGTAGGGCCACAGTCGCAGCCCGAGAAGAAGAAGAAGAACAAAAAAAAAGTAATTTTTTTTCCATTTTTTCCTATTTTCTTTGGGCCCGTAACAGTTATTACGGTACCGTAACAGCCGTTATGGACTGTAACGGTCGTTACGGGCACAAAAAAGAGGGGGTGGCCATTACGACCCCGCAACGCGTAACGATCACGGCCGTTACCGTTACGTATCGGCTGTTATGGCTGATACGTAACCGTTTTCGAACACCCTGCTCTGATGCCATTCCCAAGAAGAGCAGTATTCATAAGATTCAGATTTTTCAAACCGACTCCACCCTTCTTAATCAATCTGTAAATGTCTTCCCAATTTAGAAGATTGAACTTTCCCCCTTCCTCGGCCCTTTTCCATAGGAACTCTTTCCTCAATTTATCAATCCTTTGCAAAACTAACTCAGGGCATTTATAAAGGGGCAAAAAGTAAATAGGCATGTTGGACAAGGCCGCTTTAATAAGAAGTAAACGACCTCCCAACAATAGGTACTGGCGCTTCCAAGTAGATGCTTTCTTTCTACATTTTCAATCACCCTGTCCCAAAGATGCCTTTCAATCACCCTGTCCCAAAGATGCTTAGCTGATTTTTCGATGCAAAGCAGCAACCCAAGATAAGTGGAAGGAAAAGAGCCACTCTTGCATCCGAAAACATTTGCCAAACGCAATAATTCTTCACGATGCATATGAATGCCCAACATTTCTCTCTTAGGGCCATTAACACTTAGGCTTGAAATTGCTTTTTTTTTTAAATGACAATTGACAGTTATCAACTGAGATACCATGTGACAAAAGAGAATCGTATCATCCGCGTATTGAAGATGAGTGACTTGCACCCCTATCTCCGCTGCCTTGAACCCAGCAATCAATCCCTTTTCATCAACCATATGAAGCATCCTACTAAAGGCTTCCCCAACCACCACAAAGAGATATGAAGTAAGCAAATCTCCCTATCTAATGCTACAAGAAGATTTGAAAAAGTTGTTTGGCGATCCATTAATCAATATAGAAAAACTAGATTGAACACAAGATTTTATCCAACCTCTCCATTTAGAACCACATCCTAACTACACAAGCATAAAATCTAAGAAATTGGTCCTATCTAATAGCCTCTTGAGTAAGCTTCAAGCAAGCCTGAGATCATGCAATTCTAAGTCCATTTGAGTGAATTAAAGCTCATTTATAAAACGCCCATATGGTAGTGGCGGGATTTAGGGGCAATTTTGTCATTTTCTATTATTAGGGCTTACCTAATTAATTTAAGCGTATATAAGCCTGTGTTATGAAGGTGTCATGGCTGGTTATGATGATGATAATGATGATGAAATAAAGTAATGCAACTAAATAGCTGCACAAGTCGATTGGTCAAGATTTGAAGAATACACCTATTCAAATGGTCTTAATTGATGATCTAGACTGAATTTGTGGTCTGATGATCAATCTGATGGGATTGGCAGTTAGATTACATTGTGGGGCTGGGAGGAGCAATCAGATGATAATTATATTTTTGGGATGTTTTAGTTAGTTATTATGTTTTGATTAAGTATTTAATAATTTTCCAGTTTTGCATATTAGGGTACCGAATAATGTTCAAATGATACGTAAGTGGTCCCGTTTGATAGCTCATTGAGTTAGCTTACAAACGAGCCCGATATTATGCAGTTATAACTCCATTTGAGTTATGACCAATTTACACCAGGCCCATATGAGGGTCACGGGATTCAGGGGTGTTTTGGTAATTTTTTGTTATTAGGACTTCTCAACTTGGTTTATGTCTATATATAGCTATGCTATGGAGATCTAATGCATTGTTATGATGATGATTTGAATAAAAACTTCTTTGGTTTGCTGTTTCTTTATTCAGTATAATATTTGGAGAGAGGGTTTTTCGCAATCTCTAGCATTTGACTAGGGAATTGTAGAGTTCTTCCCACAATCTCTTTCTTCTTCTCTTTGATCTATTTGCATCCCTTTTTAGGGTTTGCATTATAAAGGGTCTAGTTTTGGTGTTCTTTGATTCGGTAGATGATTTCGAGGGGGTGATTGTGATGCATCCGGCAAGAGGACTGTTGGGGTTCTTCACTCCAATCTTGTTTGTCTTCATTTGACCCATTTGCATCCACCCTTTCGAGTTGGCATAAAAGATTCTACTACCGAATCCTTGAAACAGACCACTAACAGAGCGACTGGATCATGTGAATCACATTGAGCATCATGTCTCGCTTCATTCTGGGTCTCCATTTGCAGACATGTTCTCTTAACGCATTTCAGAACGATAATGAAACCCACCCTTCTTGTGAAGTGGGGAAATTAGCCCAATATTAGTCATTGCCTCTTAATTGAATGGGATAATTAATTACAGTTCATTTCAATTGAGCAACCAAATGAACCTTCACATAACAATTTTTGTTTATAAATGAATGTCTTGATATCATCCAAATCCCAATCTGATTAGATGTGGACTTCTTAATTCAAACTCAAATGGAAGCACTGTTTTCAGATTTCAAAGTTAAAAGAAGGTTACCCCCAACATCTTCCTAATCACTAACCAAAAAAATATTTATAAAAAAAAAAACAAAACAAAACGCAGTCTAAAAGTGAAAAGAAGTAAATACTTGATCCCCTGATTGCTCCACTGCACGAGAATGTCCCTTGAGACACCAGCCCCAAACACCATCGAAAACAACTGATCTGCATCCACAGTTGACAGCTCTTCCCCGCCAGAACTCAAATCCCTATCCTTTTCTCCTGAACCGGCTGCCGCCCGCTCCACTCTCTGGCTGCTGCCCGTTGGACCCGCTGCAACGGTTTTCTCCACCTTAGGTACAGCAACGCTGCTCTTCGCCAAAAGCATCCGCTTCTCTGCAGCTGCCGCCATAAGCTCCCGCTGCAGCCTCCGATTCTTCGCTTCCGGGGACTCGTCCGGAATCGGGGCCGCATTTTCTCGGGGCTTGCTGCGCTTTGCCTCCGGCGGAGAGGGCTGCAGGCTCATGCGCAGCGCCATCTGCAGATCCTCTTCTTCTTGATCCACCATCACAGCCTCTCTCTCTCTCTCTCTCTCTCTCTCTCTCTCTCTCTCTCTCTCTCTCGGATCGGAGACTAAACCCTAGTGGATCAAATGCTAGGGTTGTGATCGAAAAGGGATGGGGTGAGAGGGTCGGATGATCATGCCTGGTGCGAATTGGAGTGGGAGAGAAGGGATCGGAACCCTAGACCGGCGGAACGAAGTGCGAAAAAACCGAAAGGTGGGGCACTCGTAAGGCCTATCTCAGGGGATACATGACCCTTTTTATTTACTTCCGACAGGGCGTTTCCGGAGTTGCGAAAAAACATTTGATGCTCTGGCAGAGTGCGACGAACCATACGCACGCAATTATAAATTGCGTACGTGGCATCTATTTCATATCAATCAGAACGTCCAAACTATGGTCTCAGTTTAAATGCACCATGAACCAAAATTAAACCTCGTTTGATTATCAGAATATAAGATTAGTGGACATTGATTGGACAATTAGGATGAAAAATATCTATGGGGCCATAAATCTACTTTGATTTTGCGGGACGCGATTTAGGTAGCACTAGAGTTGTACATGAACTGAGTTAGCCCAGTTAACACTTCCGACTTGACTTGAAAAAGATCAAATCGACTCGGTTTGAAACTGAGTTCCAATTGAGTCAAGCTGATTTTTGGGGCTCAAAAAAAATTAAACGGAGTTCGAGCTTCTCTGAGCTTGATTTGACTTAGATTGAACCTCAACTTGAATCAAACTCAGATGGAACTAGTTCGGTGACTTAGTTATTTTGATATCGATGTTGCTCACAAAGTATTTGATGAAATGACTCAACGAAGTGTCAATTGGTGGCGAGGAAGGTATAGATATGAAACAAATGCCCTTATATCTTGATTTTGATATTGCCTATTAGGTGTTTAATGAAATACATGTAAATTGTTGCTGCAGTTTTACATACTGTGAGAAATTGAAGGTGCACTCCATATGCTTGAGAAAATTTCATAGAGTCTTGATCTCTCGAATTGGCCCGAGCTGCTGACCGAATCGAGCCGAGCTGGCCAGTCAGGCTCAAAGACTGAGCCATGCCGAATTCAAACTGGAGTCAGCTAGTGCCCAAGCCGAGACAAGTTGTACCAAGCTCGACTCGGTTCAACTCATGTACAACTCTAGCTAGCGCCCGAATGCAGGACAACTAGCTAGTGTCAAAGCTCTATGGGCCCCACCATAATGTATATGTTTTATCCATGTTGTCCATTCATTTTTTTCATCTTAATAAACCCAAAAATAAAATAGATCTAAATTATAAGTGAACTGTAGCATATGAAAATAGTATTGATTGAATGTCCAACGCTAAAAACTCCATAAAATCCAACTTGTGGATAATGTTAGGTAGACCTAAATGATGGTAAAACACAAATAATAGCTTGATCTAAAACTTTTGTACCCAAAAATATTTTCAATGATATGTGTTCAATCCCCACTTGAGATTTGGATTCACCACAATTTTAGCTCATGACTTAAAATAAGCTGGAAAATGGATGAACGATATAGATGAAAAGCATAATCATGGGGGCCACGGACCTTTGACATCAACTAACTGGCTATGTTGGGGTCACTAGCTAAACTAGGTTTGACTTTGAGACTGTGGGTCTAAACTAGTGGATACCATAATTTAGTTGATCTAATTTAATATATGAATACGATTGTAAGTGGCTGTATATCAAGTGTCGTATCCATCTAGAGTATGGAATAACTTCCCAATGTAAAGATGCCCACGTGCATAGAAATGGCATGGCATGGCATGTGATAGCTGGAATTAAATCCACTACATTGCGTGTGCTAGGTTATTACCGAAAACACGGATTGCTTGAACAATCCCAATTCCCGGTCCATGAACCTGTTTCATGCAAAATTACCATTCTTGGCCATCTAATAAATGTTCACCGATCTGATAGTACAATAATCAAATAATACTAATGATAGATCTAAACTACTAACTCTAATTTGGACAGTTTAATTTTGATAACTACTTGCATGACATGAATGTAATTTCTGAATATTTTATAAATGCATGTGTATTGCAATGTTTATCTAATGCAAAACATGTTACCCGCGTAATCTAGATCTATAGCCCAGTGGTGAACAAACTGTATTTCAACACTGAGACCAGGGGGTTGGCTTCCCACGTGGCATGGGTATGGGTGTGTGTGAGTGTGTGTGGCGTGGGTGTGCACTAAAAAAAAAATGTTATGAACACCAGGAAGGACGACCCACCGTCAACGGGTTGATAGGATGTTGGGCATAGTACAGTGGAGCAGATAGAGGTCACAACAGGCATGGGGATTGTTTAAAACAAGACATTCTATATTTTTCCACATTTTGCATAGAAAATGATTCAAAGCATACTTTGTAGATGGTTACTTGGCTTGAAACTCGGTCGGTCATCATCGACTACACGTTAAGTTAGGACTGGGTTAACTAAGCAAGTCAAAAAATAATAATAATAATAATATTGAACAGAGATAATTAAAATTTTAAAAACCCTATATAAAAGCATAATTTACCACCGTCCATTAGAACCAATATTTATAAACTCATAAACATACAGAAAACCGTCAGTATCATCTTCTAAAAACTTTTCAAGATCACATTTATAAGATGATTAAATAAATTTAACCCAGCAAACAATCAGAATATTCCTAATCTAAAAGTACATTTTAGACTTAGTCATTATCTTTGTTTAAATCACCATGCATTTCCCAGTTTCGTTCCCATGTGCTCGGCAACATTGTCATTGTCATCACACTGAGTCTCGCAATCTGCAATCATCTATGATATAGAATTATTCTAAAAATATAGCTAATAAATAATTATAAAGTATAAACAATATTTAAATTATAAACTGTTATACCCTATTTTTGTCCTTCCTACGAGAGCCAATCAGAAAGGAACATGTGTAATCTTGTGAGAGTTGCGTGATGTATTCAAGATCTGCGGAGATATCCAAATAGGATTTTGTGGTAATATAATTGGCATCTATTGATGAGCGATGCCACGTCATCCACCAAGCAAGAGTAGCCAAGTGGAATGTAGTCGAGTCGATAAGGAAGCCTGGAGTAATTAGAAGATAAATGACTCCAGAAGGTCAGTGGTGCTGAAACAGTTATAGCAACCATCAGAACATGGGAATCATCCAAATAATCGTTTTAGGGATATAAATAGCAAAAGAATTCAGTAAAAGAAGGTGTCTCATACCAAATAAGTCAAATCAGATCTATCTTTCAATTACCTTTTTCTCTTTAACATTATTAGTCGTTTACACTCCTTAGCATAATCAATAGCAGCAGTAGTAATCAAGTAGATATTTACTTTAGTTGTAATTTAGATATATGATCATATGCTGGATTCAGTTCGAATACCAAGCAAATTTTCTATTTAGAAAGGTACTTTGTAGTTGCTTTTCGCGGCCGACTGTAAGAATTTTCTTTTTTATTTTATTTGTATTAAAAAAGTCCTTTCATACGGAAGACAAAGGTGCGACCCATCTTCAAAGGATGAACCCCACCCTTGACTACCGCCTGATCATCTTAAGCAACATTGTGCAAGTGGTTAAATAGGTGACTAATCTTATTCGATATCAATCACATACGGTCGATTCTGACATATCTGCCTATCTTGGTGCTTGAGGTCGTAGTTATTCGATTTGAATTGAACCGCATATTCAATTCTGCACGCCCACATAAATCACATGACCGAATTTGATATCGAAAGGTAATGTATTTTTGGCATGCTCGGTGGGACAGTCTCTAGTTTACTTACTGGTATAGTGTTACGAATTTATCAATAAAAAATATGAATAAAATAAGCATTTGAATTACTGGGGTTGAACCCTCAACACCAACCGCACCACCTCCGACTAAGGATGTGTCCGTTCAAACGACCATCAAATTATTGAATTTAAACTCTAATCTGACACTCGGCCCCGTCAACCAAGGATGGGTATTGACCTCCCGAACCGTTTCTCTTGAAGAGATAACAGTCGGACTTTGGAATGTATAACTAATCAGTATTCAACATGTTCAGGATATATGGGAGAGCTCGGGTAAAGTTGGTACATGCTCAAGCCAAGCAATTATGTGTTCAAACTGAAAATGTTAACAAATAGATGGTTAACCAGACCAAGGCCATGCATTAATTGATGGCCATCATTACTGAAAAAGCACCTACAAGACACAGTATAATGTTGAAAGAAGTTTTATCGGCAATATGATTTAGACACCATCAATACCTCCCCTACAACATAACATACTTCTCATTTCGATTCATGATGGGCGGAATGTTCCATTACCCACCGAATTCAAGCGACTAGAGCGAGAGGTCAGAAATTTTATCCCTAAAACTTAGAATTAGGGTATGCATTAAGGACAACATTTCCAGCATTTTCTTAGAAATTCATTATTTTGTGAGGGGCATAACTGGGTAGGTCCTAATCCACCATCGATGGTTGAACCTTAACGTGTGGAGCATGACCATATCATGCAAATGATCCAAGAGGTGGCAGGTCAAGTCCTCGGCTATAGTATTATCCTGGTCTACCATAAGACGTATCCCAAATGGATTGACCAACAACACCTATTGTCAAGGAATTATCGACCGGATTTTGCACCATTTTCAAGCGATCCTTGTTAATCAACCATCGATTACGTAGGTCAATTCACTATATGACGCAAGGAAGGACGTGAGGTCGAGCTTCGTCCTCCTCAAGAGGATAACTATTCTGAATCCACGAAACTTCTTTGCACTCCTCACAGAGACTTCTCGAATCCATGAGGAAAGAAAGCAGAAAATAGAAATAAATTATAATAAATTCGAAATTGATTAATGAATGAATAAAAACAAGTTCACAACCCTTTAAATAGGGGTGCCAAGCAATGGGAAAGAAATCAGAATCAAACTACAACTAAAACTCCTAGAATTCGTGACTTACTATAAATAGTAAACTTACTATTTATAGATGGTCGTGATGTCTGCTAGTGCACAAGGTTTTTGGCTAAAAATAGTAAGTATCCTATTTGGTTTTACCAAGTTATTCTCCTAATTTTTCTAAGCTCTTTTCACATTGGACGCAACTCCTAAAGCCCAACGGATGAAGAGTTATAATCAAACTAAAACTTACTATTTATAGTAAAAACGAAATTAAAATAGGGAAACGACTGTCGATCTGGCGGTATTTCGCAAATCCAGCTTGGGCAACCCGGCATAGCAGGGTTAGTTGGCTAAAGTAGCTCGTTTTATCCCAAAATCACATATTTTATGTTAGATAACTCCTTCCGGATTGCAAGATACACTCGATTTAAGGTCCGATGGTTTGGATCACTTCTGTCTCGACCAGGCCTTTTCTGATTCATCTTGGTCATGTAACTGTCTGCGACCCACTCTACATCAGTCTCCTCTAGTTCAAAAGAACTCTTCCTCAAGTTCTCGTCTTGCTCTGGTTCATGATACTCGATTAGGTCCGCGACGTTGAAAGTCCGTGAGATCGCCATGTCATTTGAAATATCAACAACATAAGTGTTGTCATTGATATTTCGGATGATTGGTACCGGTCCAATCTTTTTATTCTTCAACTTGTTATACGTTCCAGTCGGAAATCTTCTTTGCGCAGATGGACCATTACTTGGTCGCCCACCTCGAACACTTTTTGTCGTTGATGCTTGTCCGCTTGCTCCTTATACTTTTCGTTAGAGGCATGTAGCTTGGTCTGCACCTCCGCATGAATGCCCACGATCCTGTCTGTCATATGTTTTGTTGTAATGCTCATGCCTGGGATCTTGGACAGAGGGATCAAGTCTAGTGTGTGGCGAGGTACTCGTCCGTAAATAACCTAGAACGGGGATTTCCCTATCGAGCGATTCACCATGTTGTTGAATGCAAACTCCGCTTGAGACAAGGCCAAATCCCACTACTTCATTTTTTCTCATAAAATACATTGAAGGGGGTTTCCAACGCGCGATTCACAACCTCGGTTTGCCCTTCAATCTGTGGGTGGTAGGCGCTGCTGAACTGAAGTCGTGTATCGAATCGAGTCCACAAAGTCCACCAAAAGTGGCTTATGAACTTCGTATCATGGTTACAAGTAATAATCTTGGGAACCCTGTGTAGCCGCACAATTTCTTTGAAGAATAGATTTGCCACGTGTGTTACATCGAGAGTCTTCTTGCATGGAATAAAGTGCGTCATCTTGGAGAAACAATTTACTACCACGAACACCGAATCCATGCCACGTTGTGTTCATGGTAGATCAAGCACGAAGTCCATAGATAAATCCTTCCAAAGGCTGTCAGGCACGGGTAACGGGGTGTAGAGGCCCATATTATGAGATTGTCCCTTAGAGGTCTGACAAATATAACAATGTTGGACTGTCTTTCCTACATTATGTACCAATTGTGGCCAGTAATACCGTTCTTCCACAAGAGCTCGTGTCTTGTCTCGCAAGGTGTCCACTAAGGTCACCTCCATGTAGCTCTTGGATTATCTGTTCCCTTAGCAAACTGTTAGGGATGCACAGTCGATTTCCCTTGAAAAAAATCCGTCTTACATATGTAAGTCACCGGGATGACCTTCTTGGCATCTAACTCATGCGTCATTGAAGTCGTCATCGTCGGCATATATGTCTTTGAGGTGCTCGAACCCGATAACCTCATTGCTCATAGTAACTAACAAAGTTGCACGGCGACTTAGCGCATTGATTACTTTGTTCTGTTGCCTTGACTTAGTTTTAGTATGAACGTGAATTTCTGCAAAAACGAGATCTATCTAGCATGCACATGGTTAATGTTAACTTAGTTATTAATGAATTTGAGAGCTTGATAGTCCGTGTAAAGTATGAATTCCCTTTGAATCAAATAATGTCGCCAGTGTCATAGTGCCTAGACCATCGTGTACAACTCAATCTCATATGTAGACCACTTCTTGCGTGCATTACTAAGTTTCTTACTGTAGAAGGCTATTGGCCTACCTTCTTGAGACAAAACTCCCCCAACCCCGACATATGAGACATCACATTTGACTTCAAACAATTTGTTAGAGTTGGGAAGTATAAGAACTAGGGTCGTGGATAATCTGCACTTGATTTCGGCAAAGCTCCTGTCGGCTTCGTCAGTCCACTGAAACTGTCATTTCTTTATGACATCTGTAATTGATGACACAATGGTACTAAATTTTTTCACGAACCGATGATAGAATGTCGTCAGTCTATGAAAACTTCACACTTCGTGAATATTTGTGGGAATCGGCCATTATCTGATTGCCTTCACCTTTTCCTCATCCACTCGAATGCTCATGGATGTTATGACAAAACCCAGAAACAATAGGCTATCAATTATGAAACTGCACTTTTTAAAATTGAGATACAGTTTATTTTCAGTGAGCACTTGAAGGACCTTCTTGAGGTGTTCCATATGGGTGGTTTCATCTTAACTGTATATCAAAATATCATCGAAATAAACCACAATGAACCGCCTAATAAAAAGTTTCAGAACTTGGTTCATCAATCGCATGAATGTGCTAGGCGCATTCAAAAAACCAAAGGGCATGACCATCCATTCGTCCAATCCTCCATTGGTCTTAAAGGCCATTTTTCACTTATCACCCAGCCGTATTCGAATCTGATGGTAGCCTCTCCTTAGGTCTAATTTAGAGAATATTTTTGCACCATCTAGCATGTCCAGCATATCGTCCAACCATGGTATAGGAAACCTGTATTTTATGGTGATTTTGTTGATGGCCCGGCTGTCGACATACATGCGTCAACTCTCATCTTTCCTTGGAGTTAATAGAGCTGGTACGACACATGAGCTCATGCTTTCTTGAATAAGACCCTTACATATCAGCTCCTCCACTTGCCCTTGCAGAATCTCGCACTCATTCGGACTCATTCTATAATGATGACGATTAGGTAAATTGGACCTAGGGACAAAGTCGATATGGTGTTGGATATCCCGCATGGGGTAAACCCATCGGGAAGGTCATTAGGCCAGATTTCTTTGAATTCATATAACAAGGGCCTTAGTCTTTCAGGGATGATGGTAAGCTCGAGTTATTCCCCTTTTACAATTAACGCATAAGCATGTCCTCTTTCTTTGGATTCTTCCACGAAGTCCCATATGGTTAAGAGAAAATGACCCTCCACTTTAGAAGTTTCAGGTGGTCCCTCTGGATCCATAGGGGCTAATATGGTCTTCTGGCTGTCCTTGACGAAGATATATATGTTATATCGCTCTTTATGAGTGGCGTCACGGTCAGATTGTCAAGGTCGACCGAGTAGTATGTGACATACTTCCATGTCAACCACATCTTATACTACCTCATCCTCATAATGCTTTCCAATTGAAAAGGATATGGTGCACCGTTCAGTTACCTTTGTTTCGCTAACCTTCTTGATCCGACCGATTGTATATGGAGCGGGATGATGCTTCATTTTCAATTGTAATTTTTCCACTATGACCTTAGAGACGATGTTCTTGCTGCTTCCACTATCAATGATCACGTCACAAACCTTTCGATTCACCGTACACCTAGTGCGGAAGATGTTATGCCATTGTGGATGCACTTCTTTTCTTGACGCATATAATAGCCGCCTCATGACAAGCGACTCGCCGCGATCTTGCTGAACCCAACCTGAATCATTTACCTCATCCTCGGTGGTATGCTCCTGTTCTTCATCATCTGGATCTTCATAGGCGTTATTAGCACTACCATCATTGATGGCGAGGTTTGCCATTTTTTGCTAGGGACAAGTATTTGATAGGTGGCCCGGTTGGCCACAACGATAACAGTTGTCTGGCCTTAACCGAGCATCGGGGTTCGAAATTCTACTTGGACTAGCAGCAGTCGATACGCCCCTTTGGGGTGTAGCTTGTTCGCTTCCCTGATATCGGCTCTCAGAACCTAGGAGGTTGAGTGCATGCTCCTACAGGCTCCTTCCCCTTGGGCTGTGGAGCTCCCTGGGGAGGACCTGCCGCAGTGATCCTTGCGGTAGGACAGGTCCGTGTGTTATGACGTTTAAATTACGCTTCCACCTGAGTAGCCAACTTGATCGCATCGTTCATAGTCCAGACAGACTGCATCTGGACCCGATCCTGGATCGCCATACGCAATCCACCGTTGAATCAGGCGACTTGCTGCGATTCAGTCTCAACCAAATCGTTATACGCCGCTAGGCGGTAAAATTCTTCTGCGTATTCTCTCACCAACCTACTACCCTGTCGACAATTTTGGTATTGTTAGAATAATACCTGATCATAATTGCTAGAGAGGAATCGGGCACGTAGTAGCTGCTTCATCCACTGCCATGTGCAGATTGGTGCTTCCATATACCTGTTTCGTGCAAGTTGCAGTTATCCCACCAAGCTGAAGCTCCGCCTTTCAACTTGTAGGCCACAAGCTTGACCTTCTTTGCTTCAGGGATGTTATATAGTAAAAAAATCACTCAACTTCAGAAAGCCAATTAAGAAAATCCTCAATGTGTAGTTGGCCATTGAAGTTAGGAATATCAACCCGCATCTTGAATTCTCGATCTATTCGAACTGCTCGATTGCCGCCTTGTCTGGGGTGTTGGAAGATTATGTTGTCGATCTCCTCCTCACTGGATCCCCCTTCCTCAGGAATGACGCTTGGATGCACTGCCGGTATTATCTTGCGATTAAGGCGATTACGAGTTTCAGCAATTGGCGGTGGAGGATTACCACCAGGAACACGGAGTTATCCTAAGGTTTCCGCCAAGAGATCCACTATGCGGTTGATGGAAGCCTGCAACCCTTGCATGACTTGCCGATTCTCTTGCTGGACTACTTCGAAAGCTGTCACCATTAAAGGTAAATTCCATAGAACACCACCTATGAGATTGTTGCCCGACCCATCGTTAGAAGCCATCTATCCGAGAAAAAACCTCGGTCTGATACCAAATTGACGCAGGGAAGGACGTGAGGTCGAGCATCGTCTTCCTCAAGAGGATAACTATTCCGAATCCACGGAACTTCTCTAGACTCCTCATAGAGACTTCTCGAATTCATGAGAAAAGAAAGCAGAAAATAGAAATAAATTCTAATATATTTGAAATTGATTAATGAATGAATAAAAATGAGTTCACAACCCTTTAAATAATGGTACCAAGCAATGAGAAAGAAATCAGAATCAAACTATAACTAAAACTCTTAGAATTCGTGACTTACTATAAATAGTAAACTTACTATTTATAGATAGTCATGATGTCTACTAGTGTTCAAGGTTTTCAGCCAAAAATATTAAGTGTCCCATTTGGCTTTACCAAGCTGTTCTCCTAATTTTTCTAAGCTCTTTTCATGTTGGACGCAACTCCTAAAGCCCAACGGATGAAGAGTTATAATCAAACTAAAACTTACTATTTATAGTAAAAACGAAATTAAAATAGGGAAATGACTGTCAATCTGGTAGTATTTACAAATCCAGCTTGGGAAGCCCAGCGTAGCAAGGTTGGTTGGCTAAAGTAGCTCGTTCTACCCCAAAATCATATATTTTACATCAATAACTCATTTCGGATTACGAGATACGCCGGATTTAAGGTCCGATGGTCTGGATCACTTCTGTCGTCAATCGGACCTTTTCTAATCTATCTTGGCCATGTAATTATCCGTGACCCGCTCTACATCACTATACAATGTGGTGAAGTGGCTAACAATGACTACCATAAGTTGCAATTATTCGGTCATTTATTGACGACAACAGCTTTCACGTAGTACTCCAACTTATTGCCGAATTCAATCCCTACTTGGTAGGAGATTGAGGAAATAAAATCCACACTCAGTTATTTTGTAAGGACAAGGAGATGATCATGGTCGACATCTCATGCTTCCGACAGTTAGTAGGGGAATCTTGCGAGAGTTACAATACCTGGTTTAAGAGAGCAAAAGGTTGGTACAAAGTCGTCACGACCAAGGCTAAGTTTACGCAACCTACGCAAGATGGCCTGGAATACAAACTTCGAAAGAAATTCATCGGAACAGAGTTTGTGGATTTGTATGATCTTAAAAAGGCCGAGCTATATGTCTTAGGGGGGTGAATAGGACTATGCCAAATAAAAATTAATAAACGGAATATAAACAATAGATAGGTAAATGAAATGCAAATAACAAAATGAAATAACAACTTTAAAAATTAAGTATTGAGAGGTTGATACAAACTTGATTTTAAGGACAACCTAACACTAAAAACCAATGGTTTATGGCAGGACAACCTTACTAAAATGTGGGTGAGTATCAAAAACTCAAACTCAAGAGGATATGAAAGAAATAGAAACTAATCTATTACAACATTTATCACATAATGCTGAAATATAAAGATTACAACATTTACATCCACAAATACATCCCACAATCTTAAACCATAAAAGATAAAGAAATAAATCACACATCCACCAAACACAGAGAATTATAGTGGTTCGCTTGTGTGTACACCAACTGTTAAATAACAGCCACACAACTACTCCACTCCTAATGTCCACTCCCACGGGATATTAGCATTCACTAATCCAAAATAGGTTTTTCAAGATTCACCTAAAACCTTCACAATTTATAGGTGGCGACATAGATGTTCAATGTTCAGTCTCACAAGTGTATAAGGTTCTAAGTCTAGATGATTTTTAATTAAATCAGCAAGGGCTTTTTATTGATTTTGATCTCAAGAAAGAGTAAATCGAATATTCTTTTTCAATATAAGAATGGAATAAAGATTCAAAATCAAATTACAAGATCTACTTTAAAGAATCTAAAATATGCACAACATAGCTTAGAATGTACTCAAAATAATCTCAGAGTGATAGCTTAAGAATGATCAGAATCGAATAGAAAACTCTGAAATTCGAGTACAATTTATAGGTGAAAAATCGGTTCGCATGACTGGCCTTTGATTAGCTACAACTAGCCTTATCCAAACATATTTTCAAAAATTCTGGTGCGATAAGATTTTTAGTTGCACAACAGGCCTTGTGGGTCCCATGACTAGTCAAGTGGCCTGATCAATTGGTCGTAGACGCCACATGACTGGTCGTGTGAGTCTAGATTACATGCTGGAAAATGAGTTGAGTACTACACGACTGGTCAAACACTATAAACACGACTTATCGAGTAGTTTCCAGGACTGGTCATAGACTAATAGAAAAATTTTGAAAATTCATAACAAATCATGGACTGATTCAGGAAATATTAAGACCGGTCGAGCCAGTGCTAGGGCTAGTCGAAAGAACAAAATTTTACACTTATAAAATGACCAAAATGACTGACCGAAAGTATGAAATGATCTAATCATGATCTAAAGTCAATCTAAGTCAATCATACCTTACTTGTGAGATAGAACATATGAACACTTAATCTATCGATCACTTCAGTAACTTTAATTCTTACGATCTTCAAATCTTGAACTCGATATACCAAACATAATCTTCAACTAGGTCTTTAGTTCATGGACTTTTCTGGTTCCAGATCTTGAACCGCAATGTTCTTGAAAACTAAGTCTTCACTTAATATATGAAAGTCTTCACTTTCTTCTAGTTTGAAGATCTCGGTAAGTTCGTCGTAGATATCGGTAAGATAGATTCAGCATGAATAGAACGAACGTCGAAGATTTAATGTGAACAGATGCACAAGCTTGATGCAAGTCAAGATACAAACTTGAATTGGTTTATCACACCAAAATTTGACAATACATAGGGTTTATCAACATAGCACTTTCAGATCTAACCATGAAAATTTCCAAATATGAGGAACTCATTCAGGAAGGAACCATGCTAAAAAACTCGATAATCAGGACATATTATCATGACCCTAACTGCGAAGTAGTGGCAAATAATCCACTTATATGCTCAGCATTTGTCAAAGCGAAAATAATTGCACCGACTATGCAAAAAGCTAATAAGATATATACTTTTGATATTACTCGGGCCGATGAAATATTAAAAAAACTATTAGCTGGGAAGTTTATTAAAGGTCTTAGTAATCACAAAATACTCACGGCCGATTGAAGACACCCCACCCCAGGCTAATAAATTGATTGAGTTTGAACTGATGGATGGACAACCAAACCCCAATCCTAAACCCTAACCCGAAAAGCCTAAACCCTAAGAACCCTAGTCATAAACCCTAAATTCAGCCCACGAGTCAACTCACCTGGTTAACCTACCTAACCTTGCAACCTAGTCAACTCACCTAGTTAAGCCCAAAACCAAGCCCGGACCTAAGGTCGAAAACAAGCCCAATTGGAGAAATGGGTGAAACCTCAAAGTAACAACCTTTACAACAGAGTCTTCACATGCTTGGAAGATGCTGCATGCCAAAGTAGAGAGTCAAAGTGGGGACTGACGTGTAATGCCTCGATTCTCGAAACCTGAGTATACTATTGTTCTGAAAACTCGTGTGTTATCTTTTAAAGATAGCCCAAATTTCACGTTTATATTTTTTTCTTCTATCTTTTTCGGAGTGACCAGTTTGGCCAAAGAGAAATAAATAAAGCATAAAGGAAAGTTCATGCACACATTCAGAATATATAAGCAGTTGCCCATAGGGCTTATACAAACTAATGTCTCAATGCTAAAAAATACGGGAAGAAAACAATTTAACACGTGAAAAGGAATAAAATGCTGCTAGACTTGAGCTACATGATCACACAGATTCTCTTAGGGCAGATACGACTACATATCCCTGGAATCTGTATCCCGCTCCTCTTCAGTCTGACCATGAGTATCGTTCAAATCACCTGCACCATCTGTACAATTGTATATTCAAAGAATGAGTGGTTAGCTTAGTGTGAATTCCCCTCAAGATTACACACTACCGCATTAGTTAAGTATAGTTTAAATAAGCAGGAATAGTAGTTCACATCGTACGAAACATTCGAGAAGTCTTGTTTAAATGTATGAATGCATGCACATGCTCACATACCTGGGGATGCACATCCAAGTGGCAAAAGTCACCCATGGAGGATTGGCTACCTAAAAAAGACTATACAACGAGGACACCCAAGGTGAACTAGTCTCCCGAAAAAGTATTTTGGAATACGCCCAAGAAGAACTATACACTAGGAAAAGTCCATACGAAAAGAACAATCCATAGTAGCTCGAATGCACGCGGCGATAACTTAAGATCACCTAATAAAATACTTTATGGTAAAACCCATAGTGACCCAATAAGCTCTATGTTTTATATTAAACACTCAGTAAAGTCCGCATGCCATGAATGCATGATTAGCCCAACCATTATTATTCAAATTGCAAGCATTAAATTTAAGCAAGCTCAAAGGTCACTATGGGGGCTTGTCACCTATGATAGGTCGACAACTCAGGTATAATATCTTATACCACCATCCCTAGCTTATGAGACTCTAACACTGGGATGTTTAATGGTAACCTCCTCAACTAGTGGCCAATTATAGTTCAACAAGTAGAACTTACCATTGCATAGTTATTCGAAAATAATTCATCGAAGCCACATAGGAGAAATATTCCATCAAAGCCACATAGGAAAAATATTCAATTAAAGTCACAAAGGGTAAATAGTCCATTTACGGATGCGATAAAAAATTGATTATCCTCAAAAGCCACATAAGCACAAACGATCCACAAGATGATAAGTCCATGAAAAAATTCTGTTTAATCCAACAACCAAATTTAACACTAGTTCGAGGGTCTATTGTACTCATAATCAATTAAGTTACATATCAAATTTAGATATACATATATAAGTGAAGTTTTCCATTAATCGATGTAGCAATTCAAGTTTCATAGACAATCCACAAGTATGAGAAGATATCCAAGTGCAACATGTAAGTGTTTATACTAAATAAATGTTAAGCATATGATTCGAGAATCAATTATAATAAGTAACACAAGTAATCATAAAATAGAGATATCAATTATCAGTCAAAATCGAAAGAGAAACTATCACTTAAACTAACATGAAAGCGGAAAGCCCAATGGGAGAAGTCATTACCTTATGAATCAAATCACCAACAAATGTTGTTAGGAATCGTGTGTGCCCGTAGCGTCAAATCCTACCACGAATTGTGAAATTGTACGGTTAGATTAAAGTTCTACACACTTCCCAGGTTGAGATCATTGCCTAGAGTTTAGATCATTCAGATTTAGGGTTTTAATTTAGAACCAGATTAGTTAACTTATAGTTTAGGTAGTGTTGAATTTTAAAATTCAAGCTTCCAACGAAATAATATACGTAATAACAGTAATGATTAATGATAAAAATGATAATACTATAAATAATAGCAATAAAGATAAGAATTGATAATAAGAAGAGTAATAATTTTAATTATAATATTAATGATAATATTTGTAATTATAAGTAAAATATTATCCAATGATAACATTAATAATATGCGAATTATTCTAAAAATATACATATTATAAGTAATATTCATGAAATTGATCTATTATCAGTTAATAATGATAATTAATATAATATCATTTAATAATATACAAAATTAGAAGTTAAAATGATTATAATAATCTAATAACGGTAACTAATAACAATAAAGGATTCTACTAATATAATGATGAGTACTAATTCAATTAAAACTAATTTGAGAAAGAGGAATTGATTTACCTTTGTTGTATGATTTGTCCCGACTCTACTAGATTACCTGACTTAGAAACCCAACTCAGCCCCGATCTGGCAAACTGGTGAAAGCTCGAATACCCAAAAAATCGTTGTGTTGTTGGACTGGATCAACAACACTAAGCTCCCCAACATTTCTGGACTCAGTAAGACCAACTAAGTCAACTCAGTTGTGACCCAACAGAGAAGAACCCCTTCTCCATATTCCATTCTTCTTTGTAATTTCTCCTTCATTCCTCTCAACCATCAACCAAGTAGCCCAAAAACTCGACTCCACTCCTAACTGAGTCGAGAAAGCGACTTATTCTCAAACTCGGTCCTCTCTCTCTCTCTCTCTCTCTCTCTCTCTCTCTCTCTCTCTTCTTCTTCTTCTTCTTCTTCTTCTTCTTCTTCTTCCTTCGTTCCTTTCTTCTTCGTCTTTCAGGCAGGTCCAGCAAGTTAGCTGGATCAAAACTCGATCAGACTTAGACTCGATGAGTCCACTCGACTCGACAACGGCTCACGACCCGAGCTCACTCTCTCTCTCTCTCTCTCTCTTGTTTCTCTTCCTCTCTCTCCCTCCTTTCTCCTTTATCTATTATGCCTTCTTTTAGGACCCGCACATATCCCAGACAGCCCAAAACTCACTAACTCGAGCTCACGACTCGAGTGAGTCGGAACGGTGTGATGCAACCTAGCTAACTCGCCTCTCTCTTCTTTCTCTCACTCTCTTTCTAGCCTTTTATAGGTCTTACTAACCTCTTCTAGGTGCTTTGAATCGAACTCACCAGGGATTAGTTACAGGATCTTCTCATTGATCTAACCGACAAGTTTGAGTTGCTAAACTCAAATCCTATTAGCATGGTCGTAAACCAATGCTATAGATGGACTTCTGACATATTGGTCCACCTGATGAATGACCTAGATCAACAAAATGGGGCCCAAGCCAAGATGTGTGGTTTCCAGTCAATTGAAGAAGATGACCAACCAATTAATGGCAAAACCCAATCGGGTGGTTGATCTTTCATTCTATTGATCATAAACAACCTAGATAGGGCCAATAAATGCCGTGGGATTCATATTCTAAAGAAATGTCATCGGTATTTCAATGGTTTGTGATATTTTCATCTATGCACGATTTTCTTGCACTCACGAGATCTCTCCCGAGAACTCCAGGCTGCTCACTATAGAAGCTACCAGGCACCCTAAATCTAACGCCTGAAATGATGAGAGAGCCAATGGATGGCTCGGATCACATTGTAAAAAAATCTTCTAACCTAAAGATTCCCTCCGCTGTGGCTCTCTTTCCTTGCTGTGAAGCCCTAAGGCGTTGGGCTGAGATTCGTTGGACAAACGACTAGGATTCTAGAGAGAAAAGATCTCACAGATTGCCAACTAATGTGCAACAACGAAGTTCCCATTTTTAGAAATTATACGTGCATAGCCCTATTTTCACCCGGATTTGTGCACACACACATGTGATGCAACATGTGAGATTATTAGTATTTTGGTTGGCTTTGGATGCTCTACAAAATGAATGGTTTGGATCATCCAAGTTTTTCCCTGATGGTGGGCCATAGCAATCCCAAGTGGATTTGTTCGGGCAGGAAAAGTCAGAAAGAGAGGAGAGAAATCTCAATTTTCTCGGTTTTCATCAGGTCAGTGCTCAATTGACCTAGGCAGTGGTTTGGTGCTTCACGGGTGCACACGCAAATCATGTACATGAAATACTTGTGTACGGCCCACTTGTGATGCACAGTGAAATCCACTCCATCCATTCACTTTGGAGGTCCCAATCAGGGCATCTGACCAAAGATGGAATAAATTCAACTCTTGGGTGGGCCACACCAATGAATTTTATTATATCTATTGATCTTCATTGATCCAATGATTGGATTGATCCCAATTTGAATATCAACAGCCAAAAGAGTCATGGGGATCATTTGTGTGTTCAGGCCCACCTATTTCATGCGTTGACAATACCATTATTGCTATTAAAATCTCTATAATAATAGTATTTACATTATTATACTATTATCATTTTTTATGTTATTATTATATGTGTCTACATATATATATATATATATATATATATATATATATTTGTAGGACTTGCCTTTGATTAGAGTCATCAATGATTTGAATCATGTCTTACTGAGCCATGTGTCTAGACCTCAGGCACATCTACTACTCAAGTGGTTTTACGGTCGATTTTATAATACGATGGTTAAATTAGGGATCGATCAACGGAACAGTATAGATCTAATGAGCAGTGATTGATTTATGGTTTCTCTAATGAGTCCTAATGCAGTTGTATGGTCTACCTTAAGATTGAACGATGGGTTTGGTGATCCAGGAGCTAATGTTAACCATGTATGGTTCGATTTGACTCTAACAGGGTTCAATGACTGTCCAAGTATTATGAACAATTGGATGGCTCGATGAATGGATGAAGATTACTCTTATTGGTCTGATTTAGGCTAGAATGAAGGTGAACGTTCAATTAAGTTAGATTCGTGTTTATAGTAATATAGGTCCTTATGGTAACACTCGAGTACTGAAAAGTATGGGGTGTTACAAGCAGCACCCTAGTTGCCATCGGCCACGTAACACTTCCCCTCTTTGGGGGCAGTGTCCCTCAAGCATATGGAACTCTTTTTTTTCAAGCCTTAAGTGTGCGGTTGAATTGTATTTATTCTGATGCCCATCTCCTTGCCTAAAATTACACTTTTACTACCTCATCCGACCCATGAGATGATGCCATGACAATCTCCAATCCCAGCCCTTCAACCATCTTTTGCCCCTAAGATTACCAGGAATTACAAGAAAACCAGTTTGGAGGCTATAAATAGTCCCCTCTCCTTCTCATTTTAAGCATCAGAAATCATCCATTCTCATTTTGAGACACCAACTACACCCAGAAGCCTTAGGCTTTCAGGGAAGCATCCCTCCACCAAGGAGAGTAAGGGTGAGAGAGAGTGCCCAGCCCTGGTCTAGCTTAGTCTATCCAGAGTCAAAGCCTCATGAGCCACCTAAGTTCAAATTTAAGCCACTTAATCTAACCTTGTGACACTACAGTTCATCCAACCATTCACGCTTAAACTAGTTTCAACAAACTAAAGCACTAACATCGTGTAACATTCATTCCCTTCTCAACCCCCTTGCTCATAACATCAGCATTACAATGCATTTCATTGTTTTCTTGTATCTAACCGATGGGCGTATGCTCTGAGGCTTGCCGATATAATTGGGTCTTGCCCACCAGAAACCTTAGCTAGTTAGTCGTTGTTTTAACATATACATTGCATTCCATTATTTTCTAATATCTGACTGGTGGGCATATGCTTTGAGGCTTGCCGATATAACCGGAGTAGGTCCACCAGAAACCTTAGCCGGTTGGCTGTCGTTTTCTCATAAGCATCAATATAGCATTAAGCATCCCATACATACATACTTTACACTATACACTCAATCGTTTCAAATGTATGCTCTGCGGCTTGCTGATATAATCGGATCATGTCCATCATAAATTCGGATCTATCAATTACCATTGCCATTGCTTCACATTATATTTTCGGTACGCAAGAACTAGTCCCATTCCTTAGAAATTAGTCCAATCTTGTGAAGTAAAGACTATACATCTGTATGGGTAGAGTGGGTACCTGACATCTTCATTCTTTATAACCGCAGTCCCTTACTTGGAATCTATAGAACATAAACTCACAACTTATCTTAGGGTTAATGATCTCTAGGTTCTTAGTCTTAAGCGTTTATATGAGGTCTAACTGACTGTCGAATCGTAATAATTATTTATTGGCGACTTTGATCAAATATAACACCCTTGTAGCCCCAAACGAAAGCTCTCAAGCAAGGTAACGGGTGGAATCGAGAGTTGATCTCCCGTCCCCTTAGGAAATTTGCCCTCCAGTGTCCACACCAATGAATTGAAAAAGGTTAAGTACTGCAAATGGCATGGGATGCATCCTCATTCAAGTAAAATTAATTAGGAATTAATGAAATTCCCTTAGAAGGGTGAAGAAGCAATGTTGATCGAAATTGACATGCTCTTGTCTACACTAGATGTCAACATGGTTGAGATGAATCTATGGAAATTGTATCGACTGCGACAAAAGGTTAATCTTGATCCTGGTAGTTACCATGGCACGTCACGATGACTAAGGTCAAGGCAATATTAGTCCTATGTATTGACCACAGATTTCACAGAGCTGACCGAGAGCAGTACAACATAGCGGTCGAGAATCGCAATTATGCGATCGATGTGCCAAAATGGTCCAAGACCTAGAAGCTTCGCCTCAGCCAACGATGCAGGTCAGATATGCAACTCTAGGAGGGATCGATAGCGGATCCCTGTTGACCATGAAAGGTGTTTCTATCTCATAACCATTATTGGCAACGAGGTCAAGCAGCTAGAAGAAGAGAATTGGTAGAGATCGAAAATGCTTCTCGATCGAGAGCCATGCAACCAAGTCCATTTTAGAGAATTCCTTAACCAGAGGAATAGTTAACTGTAAACACGGTTGAAGCGATTTTAAATTCCATCATGCATGATCAAGTTATGGAAGAGGTTACCCAACCTAATAATACAAAAGAAGTGGGGAACGCTGACAATCGTGATGACTCGTCCTATTATCTTAGTGACAAGTGGTTCTCTGGTAACGATCTGTTAATCAAAGAACTAATGGTGACAACTGAAGCATTAAAAGTGCCGTCACCCGCTTTCAAGCAGATAGTGTCGACTTCGACGACCGATAGGAATGACGAATGTTTCAGTGTAAGCTCTTATGAGCAACACAGTTCGAAAACACTTGGGGGACAATGTTTGTGTAACACTCCAAACTTTTCAATACCCGAGTATTGAAAGTTCTCGAGTGTCACCATGAAGTTTAACTTAGTATGGACATGTGTACGATATCAATTTAGCTATCCTAACCTTACATCTATTCTCCAACATAAATATGACTATTAAGACTGATCTTCATCTATAGATCAAGCCATCCGATTGTTGATTTTAAAACAAGATCATCATATGTCCAAGTACTCTTACTTGTCCATCATAAGCAACCATTTAGCCAACTATCCACCGATAGGTAAAGATATCTGACCGTCCACTTTGAGTTTCGACCACCCAATCATAGTAAACTAATTATTTGATATCTGCATCTGCTCGTATACATATCGAATTGAAATTCTTATTCGTTCATCTTGTTCACCACCTATGAATATGCTTAACCCACCATCAAAACTATAATATTATAAACTTACACATGTGAACAAGTCACTTTAATATAACGGTATACACATATTCTGCCTCTTGATCACTCTAAAAACCCAGTTGTGATCATCCATTTATAAAGTTGACTGTATACCCACTTACATACTTGATCAGAGTGCTAACTATTAAGTTTTTTTATTTTTAACATGTCATTTGACCATCTATTATGTTGGTTGATATATGTACATTCCCTTAATTAATTTAGTGAATAATTCTTTATTCATAATGATTTAGATATAAGTTCTTTTGTAAGAATTACTTAGAAACATGCCTATAACTATGTAAAACCATTAGATTTTCTAAAACTCTCATATTAACAATAATTATGAAAATACCATTAACCTAGACCTTGAATTCTAGATCACGTGGTTCTCACGATCCGTTTAATGTGAAATTTTATACTATACCTATGTATTATAAAGTAACTATATATGTCAAATTTCAGCCCTTAGATCATTGTAAAAGTGACCCAATTGACAAATCAACCCGTTAACCATTGATTTTGGTGTCCATCGAGTGAAGAAACCTCGTGGGTAGTCATAGTAGGATATTTTTCTTCATATGAATGACTTGGATTGCCCATAATATGGACCAAGTGTGAAATACGAAGACCCAACTTTGGTAGGCTTTTCCTTAAGCTTGGAGGCTTACCAACTCCTTATAAATCTTGATCTTCCAATTTAACTACTTCCTACCATCCATCGCAACTTAAATTTGGACAACACTTTGGTCTCATATGATTATGAGATTATACAAAATTTAGACCCTGATCTATGATCCTACACCGTTGAATGTTGAAGCCAGTTCCTTCCTTTTGGTACAAAAGGTGAAATTTTAGATTTAGACTTTTTTCACTATCGATTAACCACCAAATTTTTTTCAACTGTTTGCCTATCCTAACTATACATTTTTTCTAAAATTGGGCCCTGATCATTAGGTGTGGACCGTTAATTGAGAACAAGTTTGTTTTGGCACCCATTTAGAGAATTTTCAAGATAGGCCAATCTAAATTTTGGATCACCGAGAAAATCATATACCTCGGCCCTATTCGACGAACCTTACACACTGGACGAATTAGATTTAATGAAAGATTGCTATAAAAGGTCAAATTGGAGAAATCCAATACAAGTGGGATGTGAAACACCCCCCCTCTCACACGCCTACTCCTTTATAAAAGGAGGAGTGCGTCCCCTTCTCCTCTCACACGCCCATGATCCCACGTCTAAGAAAGAGAAAGAGAAAGGAAAAGGGAGAGAGAGAGAGAGAGAGCCTAGTCGCCTATCATTCTCCTCCTCCACACGTGTGGTGTCTCTCTCTTGTTCAAGAAATGTCATAATTCATGTAGAAACTTTCTTACATCGAGATCTACCTAAGGTTTAGATCTAAGGCTAAGGTGATGGATTCCTTTAAAGCTTACACTAATTTGAGTTGATATGATTTATCTTATTTTTGCATAATTTCATATTACTGTGTTTTTCCATGCAATTGATTGGTTTACCATTATTGATTATTTATTATTTTAGGAATTATGGTTAAGGTATGATTTTAATTATGTGTGATTTTTATGAATTTATGTGGGCTGATGGATACAAGCCTTGCCCTTTGTCAATTTTGAGAGCGACACGTGCTTCCACTTTATATTGAGTTAGCCTTTTGCTCATCTCTCCTTATTCTTATTGAGTCAGCCTATTTGCTACTCTTCTATTTTATTGAGATAGTTTAATGCTACTTTTCTCCTTTATTAGGTTAGCCTTATGCTACCTCCCTTTATGGCTTGGGCATGTGTCTTGGAATTCCAAAACACTCATGGTTTGACTTATTTCTCTATTAATGTAAGTGATGTGCTATAGGCCTCATATATAGTGGTTTATATATATTAGCATGGACATAATACATTTCGGGTAGTGGGCCTCTTGGTCGGCACGTAATCTCATAGGTTGGTGAGTGGTGTACAATCGATATAAATAAATCACCATGCATGTTACATCACTTTTCGGGATTGGATGTTGTAAATAGTCACTTTATGAACACATCGTGTCACGTAAATCCTCCAATCACTTTGTTATGTCACCTTGAGATATTCGCATAAATCTATATTAATGTTGGATACATCAGCGAATCTCCGTAGTGTGAGAATGCGGGGCGAGCCGAATTTTCTATGAATTATATTCCACATTGTGATAATCACAACGTATGATGGACCACATACACTTTGCTAGGTATGCATTCATATATATATATATTGGTTGCATATACTGATACCACTCGTAGTGGTGGAGTATGAGACGTATTAGAACCTTCACATTATTCCTATGAATATCTTGCATTTATCTTAAAGGATAACCATCACTATGAGTAGGGCATTGATCATCTCCAACCATACAAATATTGGAGGTGAATTACAGGTTGATGATACGGCTGAGAATCATTCTATGGAAGATTTTTTCGAAAAGAAAAGATGAAGGATAACACCACGAATTGTTTTATTTATTTTCTGTTCCAAACTTTAATAATGTAATAATTTCACATTGAGAGGGCATTAAAGAATTATTTATACGCTTTTTATTCTAATGGAATAATAAATATAGTCAATTTTATTCTCATGAATAGTTACTTTCGTCAATGTAATTGGTTGTGATTTATCTTGAAAAAAAGAAAAAAAAAAAGCAAGGTGCGATTTTGAATCATCTAATTTTTACATTATTAACACCCGAAATTCTCAGGTACGAGTATGTACTCTGGCCACAAAAATTTGGGATGTTACAATTTGGGTTTGGAGATTATTTTTTGGATCATTGCCACCAATGGTGTTTGATTGTAATATGGTACTTACTCTCTCATCCAGTTTTCAGGCCAAGCCATATCAACCTAGTAAGATGGTAGGTGATGTTGAGGATTTTGGCCTTCCTATAGTGATACAACATACTTTGTTTCCTAAGATGTTATTGAAGAAGCACCGAGAACAAGTGAAATACCACATGTAAACTTTATCATCGTGGAGTTAGGTGCATTGTCTGAAAGTGTGGTTATAAAAAGGCCCACTCATGTCATGACACAACACCTTAAACCATTGTACATATCCGTCCATCTCGAGGGTTGCCTAGTCATCAGAATTTTAGTCGACAATGGGACTTTCGTTAATATTCTCCCAATGAGACTGATGCCAAAATTGGAAAAGACTCTGGCTGACTTGATTCCATATGAATTTAATGTTAGTAACTTTACCGAACATGTCACAAATATGCATGGTATGTTACCTGCTGACTTGACTATCAGAACTAAAGAGTATTAGCCCTTTCTTCGTGGTCGACATTTTATCCAATTACAATGCCCTGCTCGAGAGAGATTGGATCCATTGTTTTTCATGCATTCCATCATCCTTTCATCAGTATATAATATTCTGGAATCAGGATAAAGTCAAGTTGGTACTGGCAAAAAACAAGTCATTCTTGGCTACATCAAATGTAAATGAGGCCTATTACTATGGGGATGAAGTAGGACCGATTTGCTTCACCAGAAGGAACAAGTATAGACGTCTAACTGGGATATCTGTCAAGAAGAATCCAGACAGTATTGTACAAGATAGTACTACTATAATTCCTCCAATTAATAACCTGTCGAGGGACATCGAACCTTCTCGAGTGGTCCTAAGTTGCACCATTAAAGAAATCCCATGACTAGTACATCGATAGATGATGAGCGCATGGACGACTTCATAGCTAGAATAAAGAGGTTCGAAGAGAGCCTAAAAGATGCTGACAACAGTTGCTTCGTAAATTTAGCTGATATGGTTGTTTCATCTGATGAGGTAGATGGAGGCGAAATAGACATGGATTTAAGGGAAGCCCCTGATAAGTTGGAAGATTCCAAGGCTCTAGTTAAGGATCCTATAATGCTTTAGATTTCGTAACTTGAGTTTAGTACTCATTTTCTAAAATCTAAAATGTTAACATTAAAATTTAAAGTCTTAATTCAAACAATCTCATAAACATTCAAAGTTGGTAACAAATATTAACAAAGTAAACTATGCATTTAGTAAAAGTTTCCAATCCAACTTCATACCAAAAATCCAAATGTGGTGCCCAAAAAGGACTTATACAAATCAAATTCCAAAAGTTTACTAAAAGCATAAATGAAAATCTATCAACTAATAATGGAGACCAATATGCTCCATTGGGACCTCGCCTAGCTCCATAACTACCCAATCCTTTCCAACAACAAGATAAACACCGTCGACTCACTCTACACCTCCATTAACTGATATATTTTTGTAAGTGCTATATTGTATAAAGCATACCTTTGTTTGTCAAATTTCATTTAGACAAAACAACTTATGAAGTGGCCCGTCTAATGTGGATCAAGATGGAAAGTTCAAGACACTACGATGGAAAGTTCAAGACTTTACTTCAAGTCAAGTAGTGGATCAAGATGGATAGTTCAAGACATTATGATGGAAAGTTCAAGACTTTACTTCAAGTCAAGTAGAGGATTAAGATAGAAAGTTCAAGTTTTACTAAGTTCAAGATGATTGAGTTCAAGTTCTACTAAAGTTCTAGTAGAAGATTAAGCTCCATCTTCAACTACAAGCTCTATTGGAGAATCAAATAGAAGAACAAGTTCCATGAAGTTCAAGCATCCCATCTACTTCAAAGTTCAGTCTTTTTAGGTATAACAAACCCTAGAAAGTCCTTAGGCTTAGGTACTTTCAAAACATAACTTAAATGAGTTTTTATAATAATGTTAAGCTAAAGTTCGACTAGTCTAAACTTAGGTTCGACTAGTCTAAGCTGTGGCTCGACCAGTCTAAGTAATTTTCAACTAATCCAAGTTTAAATTGCAGAAAAATGGATTTTTGTATTACTTCTTCGACAACGGTCGAATATGGGCCTTCGACCAGTCGAGGGTTTCTTGACTCGAAGTCCAGCAACTGAATCAGTTTAGATTTTTCGCACCCTTGACTAGTCGAAGACCATGCTTGACCAATTGAACAGGGCCCTCGACTACTTGAGCAGGGCCTTTGATCAGTTGAAGTTCTGTTTTATCTTATCGTGCTCAAATTTGAAAATTTGTTGGAACGAAATCCAGTTCTTAGACAAGTCGAAGAATGTCTTAGACGAGTCGAAGCAATGACTTTTCTGCCTATAAATAGAGGCTTTCTCTCAATCCAAAAAAACAATTGAAATACATCAAATCTATCATCAAGAGAGATAGAAGCTCCTATTATACTCAAGCTATTGCACGATATTTATAAATTTTTAATAGCTTATTTGTTTTAATTCCTTGATCTCTTATTCTTTGAATTTTATTTTATAAAGAGAGTAAATACTCTTCTTTAAGATCTTAAGGAATTCAAACAAGTAGCCTTTGGTTTGAATCTATTTAAAATCAATCTAGAACCTTGAACCCTTGTCTATGTGACTGAACATTGAACAATCTATGACAAGAGAAGCGGTTTTACGGCTACATCGACTGATACGTCTTCAAAGGTGAAGATAAGTATATTCTACTTTTGCATTTTGGTTTTATTGAGATAGCTAGAAAATCTCATTTGTTGGTTTTATTGAGATAGCTAGAAAATCTCATTCGTTGGTTTTTCTGAGATAGCCAAAAAATCTCAGTGAGGGTTTTTTAAAAAAATATATATTTGTGATAGCCCTTTAAAATCACAACTGTATCAGGTTTTAAGGTGACCCTGAGAAAACCTTATTTATAGTGAAAGCCAATATCACGTGGATAGTGATTATTGGGAGTGGAGTAGGTGTGGCTGTTTGAGAATAGTTGTTGTACACACCGAACCACTATAACTCTTAGTATTGTGGTGAAAGTTTACTTTTTGCATTTGTGAAGAATATTTGTAATTTCATTTATGCAAAGTGGTGAATGTTTGTAATAGATAGCTTTATTTTCTCTTGCTTGGTTTGATATCTTGATTCTTACAAACATTCGTGAAATAAGGTTGTCCTATCTAAACTTTGTTTTCGGTGTAGGTTGTCCAACGAATTAGTTTGAATCATATTTTCAATACTAGCACGATTGAGATTTTTGATTTATTTATTATTTCAGTACTTTAATTTTTATTTAGCATAGTCCTATTCACCCCCCCTCTAAGACTTCTTAAGCTCACCTTTCAAGTGGTATCAGAGCTAAGTTGCTCATTTTTTTTGAATTAAATTCCTTGAGTTAAAAGATCTAGAGCTTTCATAATGTCAAATTTCGATAGCTTGTCTATTACCAGGCTACCACCTTTTGATGGCTCTAACTATGCATACTGGAAAGCTAGAATGAGGATATTTTTAAAATCCTTAGATGAAAGTGTGTGGCAAGCTACTGTAACCAAATGGAAACCTCCTATGACTGAGGTAGTAGCCCAAGATGGAACCAAGTCCATGAGAGAAATTGCACTCTACTTATGGACTGGACCTCAGAAAAGTGAAAGCAATGCAAATGCTAAGGCCTTAAATACCATAACTTGTGCTCTTTTGCCTGATGAATTCAAGAGAATCATTTCATGCGATACAACTAAACAAGCTTGGGATATTCTTGGAATGACACATGAATGAACTAATATAGTCAAGAAATCAAAAGTTCAAATCCTCACTACTAGATTTCAGAAAATTCATATGGAAGAAAAATGAAACTTTCATGGACTTCTATATGAAACTAAATGATATAGTAAATTCTGTGTGGGGTCTAGGAGATGGAATCCTAGAAAGCAAGGTCTGTGTAAAAATACTGCGATCTCTTCCTGAGAGATTCAATTTTAAAGTTACTGTCATTCAGGAATTAAGAGATGCTGATTATATGAAGGTTGAGGAGTTAGTTGGATCTCTCCAAACATATGAGTTAAATTTTAAAGCTCTTAAAGGTAAGTCCATTACTCTTAAATCTTCTAAATCTGTTTCAAAAGAAAATTGTGTTAATTCTGATTGTGAAGATACAGAAGATGACATGGCATTACTAGCCAAGAAATTTTATAAAATTTTTAAAAACAAGAAAAGATCAGATTTTCAAAAACCATTTGACAAAAGAAAAGGAAAATCTAAGTCTTGGAAATCTAAAAAGGATAGTCAATGTTTCAACTGTCATGAATACGGGCACTTGACGAATAAATCTCCAAAAAGGGATAAGTCAAAAAGAAAGGGCATGATAGCTACCTTGGATGAATCATCTGGCTATGAAAGTTCTTTTGAGTCTGATGAATTAAAAGAAGAAAATACAAATGATGTAAAAGCCCTTATGACTATAGACAGAGTCACCTCCTCAAATAGCTATAACATATCTGATTATAAAAATCTCAGGAGTGACCTTAAAAATGAAAATGAGGACGATCTTCAAGACGCCTATTGTAGCACCCTGTACTTTCCAGTACTCGAGTGTTACCATGTAATCTAATTTAATATAAATACAAGCATAGCTTAAGTGAACATTCACGTTCATTCTGGCCTAAATTCAATCGTTGAAAACAATCCTCATCCATATACCAAGCTATCCATCTATTGTCGTTCAAGATGGACCATCACATCGCTAGAGGCACCTATTTTTAGAATCCTAATTTCATTGGTGGGTAAATCTAGCTGACCTTTCTGGATTTAGAACCCTGAATCATGGAACCCACCATTTGCCAAGTTTCAATGTCTTGTAGGATGATGTAACGTCTTGGAAAAATCTGTACAAAGACCCGAGTACCACCTCAGGCAGAAATCACCCAGGACCAAGTCCTTTAGAAATGAGGCTAGTTTTAGCAAGTCTAAACTAGAGTACTTATGAAATTAGCATTAATCACTTTAAATATGGTCTTCAAGACCCAAACCGTGCAGTATCATTGACGCTACATTACCCTGAAATCTAGAATCCATCCCTAAACCCGGTTGCTCTCGGGAGCACACCGAAACTCCGTATCGGACCTGGACCGCACGTCGAAAGTCCGATAACCTCAAAACTATACAGTTATGACCGCATTATTGGACTTGACAACCTCCTCAAAAATTAAGTCTAAATTGCATCTAGAAATGCACAACTTGAGCCCGGAGCAAAGTGTGGAGAAACGTGAATATCTTTAGAAATGAAATCTAAATTTAAGTAATCTGAGTCGTGTCACTTGTGGGCCAAATATAAGGATTTAGACCGTCAGAATCTGACCTAAATACACCCTCGGATCAGGGAAAATGTCCCATACATGGCCATGTACTTGTGGCCCTGATCGAGTGACCGTGACCGTTGAACTGAAACTGTCTGCCACGGCTGATCTGTAAACCCTATTGGAACGAAAACTCAGCTTGACCTAGATCTAATGTCAGGGAGCTTAAGTCCTACCGCACGTGAAAAAGGGGCCACCAGAAGTGCTCCGATGGGCTGAAACAGACGCCCTTTGGATATAATCTAAGTATATGTTGGCCCTGGGGCCATTCCCATCAATTCTAGGCCTATATAAGGGCCTTAAAGTCCCTCTCTCATATTCCATACGAATTCGAAAATCCTAAGAAAGAGAGTAGAGGAAAAGGAAAGGAAAGAGAGAGAAAGTGAGAGAGTGACTTGGAGATTCCTCCTGGGATTCGATCCCATTGCTCCTTGGGTTTAACTACCACTTTTACATCACTATTCTGGTGATTCCGACTCCGTAGTTAGGTAAGAAAACCTAACCCTAATCGGTTATAGGGTTTCAAACATTGTAAGTAATGGAATAGCTAACGTATGTCATACTGTAGGTTGCCAATCCGCCGTTGACAAAGGCTAAGTGTCTAAAATAAATCCGTTACGCGTTTACCGGTGTAAGGTGCAGACTATAAATGTTTAGGTTATGGTTTTCAAGGCTTTTAATGTCATTTAATGATTTATGACTGACTTGAATTGCTATCACATGCTTAGACATGATGTTTCCCGCACTTTACACATATATATGAACTAGGTTGAATATAGTACATTCTTGTGTTTGTTGATATGATTGAATGAGTATGGAATTTGGATTCGCGCTTGCCATGATTATCCATCATGGATATATGGTTGTTGTATATGTGACAACTCTGTAGTAAAAGGGTTTGCCTTAACACCTGTTATAACCAACATACGTCATGTATGTTGGAGTGTGTAGACTAAGTTTTTGTTAAAGTGTCTGAATGAATATGGAATTATGATTAGTACTTGTTATGATGGATGTTTGGTAATACAAAATCATTGTATGTGTTGCAACTCCTATGTGAAAGGATTTGATATAATATACGTTTTAAGTAAATTAATCTATGTATGTGATATGTGTAGTATAAGTATTTGATAAAATGCCTGTATGAGGAAATGCTTGTTTAAATATTTGAAATAAGAGTGTTGCGATAGGATTCTCAATCCCTTTCTCTATAACTATAGTTTCCTTCATGTAACCTATCTTCCTACTATGTGATTTATGAAAGTAATGCCTAGGTAAGATAACATATGTACTATGTGTTTCGTGAAATGCTTAAATGCTCGAAATGGTTAAACTGTTGTGTAATGCTGCTATGCATATCATATGTGATATATAAACTGCAACTGAGTGTGATTGAGACTATGACTTAGTCTAAGCAATCGGTAACAGATCTCGATTTGGTGGCTAAGGTTGTTTTCGCCCCACAGGACGTGTTCGATGAGTCCGAGCCGTACTTCAGCTGCCGACAGTGGTTAAGCCACATGGAGTGCTCGTGCACTCCATGTCGGTCAATTCGATGTGCGCTCGTACTAGTTGAGCTCGTCATATAACCCGATTGACCCGATGTATGTTCATCATGTATGGACGCTACTGCTTGAATCTAAGGTACCAAACTCACCAGTGAAAACTCCTTTAACCTTGGTACTTCGATCCGCTAAGACTCATGAGCAAGGAATGGTGGTATGGGACACCGTGGTCGAGCTGTCGGCCTACGCTGGGGTGACGAGCCTCCCCGTAGTGTTCAGTGAGCAATACAGCCTCGTGAGCCGAATACAATGGTTTGGGACACTGTATTCGAGCTGTCGGCCTACACTGATAAGGTGACGAGCCCTTTGTAGTGACCTCAAGCGTACACTAAGACTGTGTAGAGGCAATGAGCTTTTCCGTAGCAACACGAGTACAAACTAGGCCTACACTGATAAGGTGACGAGCCCTTTGTAGTGACCTAGAACCGTAACATCATATGAGATTTACTAGGATTGACGACCCTAGAATGGATCATCATTTGGGAATTGATATAAGGGAGATACCTTAGCTTTCCAATCTTGCTGTATGAAAAGGACTAATAAGAACTTGTTGATCACGTTCATGCACTGCACTGCATGTGCCGTTTGGCGTTAGGTAGAGCACTGAGGAAGTGATTGACATGCGTGACCATTAGATGAAGATCGCGGAGGGAGTGCAGGCGAGGGTATGCATCATTTATACATACCATTCTTGCATTAATTAGAGTACCTAGGGATGTTTGATTGTATTGTTTTATCATTACTGCTTGACTGAATTGAGAACATGTTAACCTTTGCTTTATTGTTCCACTGAGTTGATCACTCACTCCCACGTTACGGGATGGTGTTTTAAACACCAACTAGACTCTGTCTTAGTTGCAGATGGAGACCCGACTGATGAGGCAGAGACGGACTTCGCAGATGATGAGGATGTTTTCTCATATATGCAGTATTCAGGAGGATTTACATAGACCATTCTGATCGGTGGGGCTTCAAGGTTATACTTGTAGTGGACTATTACATTTTTGATATTTTGTATTTAGAAACAATACTTGTACTATTTAACCTGGCAATGTGTTCATACTTTGGGGACCTACAATGGTATATATATTGTATCTACTTATCACAGTCTTCTGCTTGCGTAAATTTAACTGTCCCTGGAGTATGATCTGCTGATTTAGCTTAATCTCATTCATGTTTTATGCACCAACATGGACAACATCAAATCATCTTGTATGTTGCATAAGTGATGCGTTGGAACTTGGGAGTTGGGTATCTGCTCGACCCCCGATTTTCAGGGCGTTACAGATGATCCATCATTTGAGAACACAGGACAGATTATCTGGCTTCATATCTAACTCCTAGACACTTAAACATTCTTTAGGTTCCCTAGGGTTATCGACAACCGAATACGAGTCAATCCAACCGTCAGATTGTTGGAATGGCCAGGAAACCGTCGTTTGGTAACTAGAGACTCATGTGGTATGGCTCACTTTAATGGAGAGTAACCCTAACATTAGGATATGTAGCTAAATGGCGCATGATGGATAGTCCCACATCTTACATATAAGCATAATAATAATAATAAATAAATAAACAAATAAATACAATGATAAATAAATAACAGTGTGTATAGGTAATAATAATGATAATAGTAATAATAATATAAAATCATGAGATAGATAGTCTTAATAACCTATAGAGCGTGACCCACAACATGATTAAAAATGCACACATGTGGAAATAATAATAATAATAAAGAAATAAACAATAATAGTAATAGGTGGTAATAGTATTAGAAATTAATATTAATATTAGTATGTGGTTAGTAATATGTTATAAGAGTCTTACAAATGATCCACTAGAACCTTTTGACCGTTGATGCTCAGATTGAAGTTGATTCGACCGTTGAATCAACATAGTCGACACTTAAAGGATGTAAATAAATTCGTATGGCCCACCCGAGTTTTGGACCCACCTGATTTTTGGCCAAAGTCTCTTATAACGCCCACCAAGAGGAATGAACGGAGTGGATCTGTTAAGACCATCTCTGTGAGCCCCACCTTTAGTGCATGTGCATGCGGAGTGCGTGCACTCGCTGTGCATCGGTTCGGGGAGCCTAGTCAAAGCAGGCTGACCGACATTTTCCTTAAAAAGGAGAGGATCTCTCTCTCTCTCTCTCTCTCTCTCTCTCTCTCTCTCTCTTTTTCCCGCTGCTTGGATTTTAAACGGATCGAGCTCGTTTTTGGGTCACGAGATAGCCCACCACTGGCTCTTGATCAGATTATCTGAACCATCCATCATGTTTAAGGCATGGCCTCGACCAAAACCCAGCAGTTTGGCATATTAAAACCTACAAGCAGCGCGCGGTTTCAGCTGAATCGAGTCGACGCGTGAGCAGGGTGTGCTTTCAGCCTCTCCAAAACCGATCCATCATGATCGAGGTGGGCTACCTTGAGATGATCCAAACCGTCCATCTGATTCAGGGGGTGGGGCCGAACAAATCCACGCCGTCCGTACACACCCATGCACACGTGCATGTACCCAAACTCGAGCCCAAACAGAGCCGCGGGTGGTTGTTTCCATAAATGGAAACTTGATTTTTGGTGCTGCCAGCTTGGCAATCCGCGTGCTCTCTCCCCTTTCCAATCCCAGCCGTCCATATCAGACAATCCTAGCCCTTCAAAGCCAGGTTTTTACAAAAGAAAGAAATTGAGTGAGAGGCAGCTGTGGGTGTACTGGCAAGATCTCAGCCGCCTGCACACTGCTAAAAGCTCATCCAAATACTTCTGGACCATTCATCCCAACACCCTCATATGTAAGAAACCCTAAAAGGCATGCTAAAGACGTTACCATTCACTGTTCTTGCGTCAGCATGAAGAAAACCGTCATTTCCTTCTTCCTTCGAAACCACCACCCAAAGCCTTTCCAACCTTCATTTCAATGCTTCGAGAAGCTCCATGGGGTTCATCTGGACTGCCTAGAAGAGACGGTTCGAAGAAAGATGTTGTGCGGAAGAAAATACCATTAATGGCGGTCTTCTTCTCCATCGCATAGGTTGGGTTATCGGGCGAGTGCGCTTGGGCCTAGAGGGGTTGTTGTAACAGCTGTTAGAAAGAGAGAAGAGGGAGAAAAATAAGAGAGAAAGAGAGGAAGAAAGTGGGAGAAGAAAGGAAGAAGAAGGACGAGAAGACGGTGGGTGTGGCTGTTGCACCGTGCCAACCCGATGCAGCTCAACTGAGCTCGAGTCAGGCCGGGTGAGGGTGAGTTTGTGGCCTCAACTCGGTAGCGAGAAACAAGGAGAGAGTTGGGGCCGGGATTACTGATGTCGTGTCGAACCTGAACCTATATCGAGTTCAGGCAAAGTGGGTTAGGTTTGGGCTGAGTCTGCCGAGTTGGGCCTGCTCCAGGTCCGCTGGGCACTGGCAGAAGGAAGAAGTAGAGGAGAGAAGAAGAAGAAGGAGAGGAAGAAAGGAAGAGAAGGAAAGAAGAGGAGAGGGAGTTGAGTCTCGAGTCACTGCCGAGTCAACTCAGTTGGAATCCACCGAGTCTACCTGGGTTAAGCGGGGCTCAGGTCTAGCCTAGGTATGGCTGGATATTCCTGCAAAAGAAAGGGAAGAGGTAGGAAGAGAGAGAGCGAAAGAAGAGAGAGGTGAGAGGGTGATGTCGAGTCAACTCAGCCGTCATTTCTGCCTAGTTGACTCGATCGAGTTGCATGTGGAGTTGGGTCAATACAGTTGAGTTGGGTCGTGAAGCGAGCCACTGGTTCAAATTTAGGCTGAGATTGAACTACTAAATCGACTAAGGTGAGTCCACCTTGTCCTTCCTGATTAAAGTTTGTTTCAATTACTGATATCGATGTTAACCTTATTATCATCATTAGGGTTGTTAATACTAAACATGATTAAGCATTAGTAAATTACCTATACTAATGTTAGATATTATAGACGAATTACAATGGTTAAATATAAGTGTTTTATTCTTCACTCTTAAATATTATTATTGATAGTTATGACCATCATCATTAGAAAATATTATTATTTTCCTTATGGGATTAGTATAATTCTTGTTAATATGATTATTCGGTGTTAGTCCTTATTATAGTATTACTTGTATTATTTAAGAGATTATAAGTCATTATAAGAGTATTAGATGATGTCAATATATTTAAATATGAACTTGTGAATCATCATTATTAATATTGATTATTTTATACTTCTATTATGACTAAGTATTTCATTCATGGAACAAAAATAACAATAATAATAATAATCAGAGTCCAAATCCTAAAATCTAAGCCTATGACTAAACCCTAGGATGAAAATCTTAATTCTACATCACAACCCTAAAGATAAATAATTCAAGCCCTAGGTTATGACCTTAAACCTAGGTAGTGCGTAGAACTTGGATCTAATGGGATAAGTTCATGATTTGTGGTAGGATTCGACTTTAAGGGCACAAGCTTTCCCTAACAACACTAGTGGCGATTCGATCTTGAGGTGATGACTTTTTCCCTTGAGCTTTCCATCTTTAAATTAGATCAAGGATAACTTTTAAATTGATTATGAATGATGCCTTAGAGCTTGATTAATTATATGATTAGCTTACTTGGACATACGTTTGAAAATTGATCATGAATATTAGATGCATATGGTAGACCTTGACTCATTTCATAATTCCTAATTTGTATTTTCATTTGTACCTGAGTTGTACTTTATTAGAATGGTTTCCTAGTTCGATACTTGATCTCTATGCCATTTGGACCTGCTATTGTACTGTTTGCAAGACACATATGAATTGAAATTTCTCTAGTCTGTAAGGTGAACCTCTATTTAAGAAAGAGAGTCCGTACTTAGGGTGTAATGAGATTGACGGTGTTAGAAATAGAACCTCAATATGGAGATTATGTTAGTGGCAATTTATTCATGGGACTTACCATCTATGGGGTGATTCCACCTATTTGATCGTGGGAAGAACCATTTGACGTTTTTATCGCTGTTGCTTATTTGTGTTAAGGCATGCCTACCGACTCCTTTTTAATCGTTATATTTTAGTATCCTTGACATTCATTTCCACTCAACATATGATGATAGTTCCCCATACATTGAGAATTGATTGACCACGTGTTGATGAGTTCTATCCACACCTTAAGGTGGTAGACTCATGGGCCGGGGATGGTGGTTATGGGACACTATGCCTGAGCTATCGGGCTACGTTGGGTGACGAGCCCCCCGTAGTGACCTTGAGTTTTATTAAACCAGCTGATTGTAATTGGACTAATAATGGCTTGGCTAATTATGCATACATAGCATATTTATTGATGTACATGATGTACGATAATAGTCATTATGCGGTACGTGATGTACGCACATGATGTGCTTCGCTAATGGCTAGCCTTTACATGGGTGACGAGCCTAACTTCCGAACGGATGAGCATCCCCGGGTCGATGATGCATTCACGCATCCATGCATATAATAAAACTGCATTTTATTATGTTTTGTTTGCCTTGTTGCTTTCATGCTATACTTATCTAAGGTGGCAGTGTGTAATCTTGAAGGAAATTCACACTGAGTTGGCCACTCATCCATCAAATATATAACCGTACAGGTATCACAGGTGGCTTAAGTGATTTTCAAGATTAAACTGATGTGGAGCTGGGTACAAGTGCCAGGGATGCACGACTGTATTGTTACGAAAAGCTGCGCAATCTTGCAGCTCAAATTTACATGCATTCTATTATTTCTCATGTATTAAATCATGTAAATTTTGTATTCGTAAATTTCAGAGACATTGGTTTGTATAAGTCATTATGGGCCGCCTCTTGCATATTCTGTATAAAATTACAAATTTTCCTTTATGTTGATTCGTCCATTCTACGCTAAACTGCTAACTCTGAAGATACAAAAAGATAATTATATATATATATATATATATACCGAAGATACAAAAAGATAATTATATATATATATATATATATATATATGGAATTTGTTTCTCTATAGGTTAACATTTGGGTTTTTGGAAAATGAGTCATATACTTGGGTCCTGAAAACACGGGGTGTTACACCTATAATGCCCCATACAGGAAAAGTAGTAAAATTGTTGTCGAACTGAAAATTCAAAGAGAGAAATATGCTAAATTAAAAGAAGAACTTGAAAATAATGTTTCAGAAAAATCTCATCTTTCATATTGTTTTGAAAAAACAAAACAAAACTTAAATTTTAAAACCTCAAAATTACAAAAATTCAGAACTAAAAATAAGAAACTAAAACTCGAAGTTTCTTACCTTTTGAGTTCTAAGGATACTTGGAGATACGCCCATGGAGACCCAAAATTGAAAAAATTGTTAACCTCATCTAGAAAATGTGGTGACAAGTCAAGTCTGGGCTATATCAAGAATGATTCCTTGAAATTCAAGAATTCAGCTCCTACATTTGTAAAAGGAGAATCCTCAAACTCTAAAGGTAAGAATTTGAAAAATTTTGGTCAAAAAAATGCAAAAATTCAAAACCTCTTCAAGTTCTTAAAATTAATTCTAATGCCATCAGCTATATAAATCAAAGATGCAATAAATCACCTTTAGCTGAAAAAATCGTGGACTTACTTTAAGAGCTTCTAAAATCCAATACAGATGGAATTGATAGAAAGTGGAGAAATTCCATCTCCCAAAGACAGAGAAAATCCAATGGAACTCCTAAACCCATATGGGTTCCAATGGTTACATGTCTTGTTGCCCGCACAGCCTTCGAAGCCACTAGCCATTCAAAATGGTACCTGGATAGTAGATGTTTAAGACATATGACAAGTGACAAAGCGATATTCACCAACTTCAAAGAAGTAAACGACGACTCAGTTACTTTTTGAGATGGAAGCAACTACAGAATCATAGGCTAAGGTACTGTTCAACTCTCCAATCTTCCTCCCTTTGAGAATGTATTGTATGTTGAAGGTCTAAAACATAACCTCCTAAGTATATCTCAAATCTGCGATAACAAACATAGTATAAAATTTTCAAATCACGGATGTGAGATTACAAATAAGAAGGGAAGTGTGATATTAAATGGTCATAGGACCTCTGAAAATTGCTACATTATTGATGACTTATGCTCTTCTAACTTTTCATGTTACATGGTTCAAATAGACGAAATAGAACTATGGCATAAATGTCTTAGACATGTTAACTTTAGAGTTTTTTATAGATTGAGCAAGAGAAATCACATTCGTGGCTTACCCAAATTAAAAAAGGTAGAAAAAATATGTGGCACATGTCAGATTGGCAAGGAAATTAGGAGTAGTCACAAGAAAGTGAACTCCTTAGCCACAGCCAAACCTCTTGACCTACTCCATATGGACTTGGTGGAACGAGAACAGAGAGTAGAGGTGGAAAGAAGTATTTTCTGGTTATTGTTGATGATTTTACCAGATATACTTGAGTAGCTTTCCTAAGAGAGAAATTAGAGACTCTCGATCAAGTCAAAAAAAATTTAAAACGAATTCAGACTGAAAAAGAAGTACATGTGATCAAAATTAGAAGTAATCATGGTATTGAGTTTGAAAATAGCAATTTTGAGAAATATTGTACAGACCGTGGTATATTACATGAGTTTTCTGCTCCTTAAACACTTCAACAGAATGGAGACATTGAAAGAAAGAACAGAGTATCGCAGGAAATGGCCAATGTAATGTTTAATAGCATGAACTTATTGAAAAACTTATTTGCTAAAGCTGTTAATACTGCTTGCTACATTATAAATCGTGTGTATGTTAGAAAAGCCAAAGATAAAACAACATATAAATTATGGTTTAATAAGAAGCCGACAGTTAAATACTTTTAGACTTTCAGAAGTAAATGTTTTATTTTATGTGACCGTGAAAATTTGAGAAAGTTTGAAGCCAAGAGTGATGAGGGAATATTCTTGGGTTATGCTCTAAATAGTCGAGCATATCATGTTCTTAACAAATAAACAGGGGTGATTCAAGAATCTATTAACGTTGTAATTGACGATCACCTGATCACACCCACACCAAGTCAAGATGATGATGAAGTAAACATTATCAATAAACCTGACTCTTCATCTAAATCAGATAATACTGAATTAAGATTAGTCAAAAACCATCCAACTGATCAGATATTGGGTAACCCTCGTACTGGTGTTCAGACAAGAAGACAGTTATAAAATATCTGTAATTACATTTACTTCACTTCTCAAATTGAACTGACAAATATAAAAGAAGCACTTGTCGATAAAAGTTGGATATTAGCTATGCAAAAAGAGTTAAATCAATTTATCAGAAATGACGTTTGGTACTTGGTTCCTAGACCTTCTGATAAACATATAATCGGAACCACACAGATTTCTAAGAACAAATATGAGGAAATGGGGAATATCATTAAAATAAGGCACGATTGGTTGTACAAGGCTACACTCAGATAGAGGGAATTGCCTATGATGAAACCTTTACACCAGTTGCTCGCCTTGAACTATTAGATTATTCATTTCAATTGCTTGCTATAAGAAATTCAAAATATATCAAATGGATGTCAAAAGTGCACTTCTAAACGGTGATCTACATGAAGAAGTATATGTTGAACAACCTAAGGGTTTTGAGGACCCTAAACTTTCTGATCATATGTACCGTCTTAAAAAGGCACTTTATGGTTTGAAACAAGCTCCCAGGGCATGGTACGAAAAGTTGACTATATTCTTACTTAGTCACAACTTTATCATGAGAAGTGTTGATAAAACCTTATTTGTCAAGAAATATAATGAACATATATTGATAGTACGGATCTATGTTGATGATATTATTTACGGATCTACATGTACTATCTTGTCCATTGAGTTTGTAGATCTGATGAAATCCAAGTTTAAAATGAGTATGATTGGAGAATTAAATTACTTTCTTGGATTATAAGTAAAACAACATGAAGATGGGATATTCATCTCACAAACCAAGTATGCTTTGAATCTTATAAAGAAATTTGGGTTTGAGAATGGGAAAAAGTTTGATACTCCCATGAGTACAACTCTTAAACTCTCTAAGGATGAATCGGGTAAAAGTATAGACTCCCGTTTATATTGGAGTCTGAGTGGTAGTCTTCTATACTTAATTGCTAGTAGATCTGATGTTGCTTTTAGTGTTGAAATATGTGCTAGATATCAATCTGATCTTAAGGAATCACCTTTAATCACTGTTAAATGGATAATCAGATATGTCACAAGTACTGCTAACTTAGGTCTATGGTATCTGCATTGTTTTTTACACGCACACACACCCCACACACTCATGCTGGTGGAATTTCACCACCTATGGGTACTCAAACCCTTGACTGGGAGTTGAAACTCCTCAGAGTCTATGGTATCTGCATGATACAACTATACAACTCACTGGATATACCAATGTAGATTGGGTAGGAAATATCGACAATAGAAAAGCTACCAGTGGTAGATGCTTCTACGTAGAGCATTTTTTAGTTTCCTGGCTCAGTAAGAAATAAAATTATATATCTCTCTCAACAACTGAAACCGAATATATCACAGCTGGTAATACTAGCACCCAGCTGATCTAGATGAAAAGGATGTTAGCTAATTATGGGATTGCGCAAGATACAATGATATTATATTATGATAACTCAAGCGTAATTAATATTTCAAAGAATCTTATTCAACATTCTTATATGAAACATATCGACATTCGATATCATTATATTCGAAAATTAGTTTAGGACAAGAGTATTTCATTAGAATATATTCCGACTGAAAAGCAACTTGCAGACATAACGACTAAACCACTCGGCAAGAATAGATATTCCAAATTAAGGCATAATATTGGTTTGTGTACTTTTAATTAATTAATCATGTTGTTTATGCATTTTTTTAATTATTATATGTTTATAATGTTTAAATGCAAAACATGTAAATAAATTTAAAATTTTTTTGGTTGCTCAACGGGTTGAGTACATCCACGATCAACGACCTTCGATGGGTTGAGGACCATACTCGACCAGTCAAGGTACACGACTTTGCACATTAAAAGGGGGAAAACACTTTTCTATTTCATTTTCTTATTTCTTCCTCGACTAGCCGGTACTTCTCTTGACGAACCCATCTCCTAATATTTGTTGTAAGTTGTCTATTTACATTTTCTTTCTAGATTTGGGTTCCTCTTTGCTAGTTTATCTTTCATTTGTGGTTTATTTGTGATTTACAACCTTTCTTTAGTGGGTTTTTGAGTAAAAATCTAATCTAAGCTAAACCTATCTATCTTCATTAATCTTCTCCTTTGCAATCTCTAAATGGAGCATCGTATTAAGAGGAAGGCTACTCGGAAGGACCTTAGCTCCTCCTCCTCTAGGTCGACTCCAATTAGGGTGAGAACCTTAAGATCTCCCGAAGAAGATTCGGAGCATGTTAGGGATTTCCGCACTAGGAAAATTATCATAGAAAGGACTGTGAATGTAGACCACATTACACCATCTCAACTATTGCCTATCCTTACTGCTATTGGTTGGGAAAATATTCTCAGTTGGGGTGGAACGGCTTACTGTTCCATAACGCAAGGCATGTATGCATCCATAAGCGACTTGTCTCTTGAAAATATGACATTTACAATTAATTTTCGAGAAGGGACTGTCCCTATTGATTGCCACCTGATTTCAGGTTTGCTTGATGTAAACGTCAATGATGATGACATTCCCATTGCCACTCTCACTGAGAAAATGACTCATACTGAGCGACAGGCGATCACTCACAAATTGTGTCACTTTGATGCTGGATGAAGTTGTGGCAATCCCCTCCGTGATAACCAGATGCTTCCCAAATATAAAGTCTTACATCGCATATTTATGTCCAATGTGTATCCACGATTTGGGAATAAGTTTGAACTTACTCCCTTCATGACTCGTGTCATTCACTCGTGTCTAGTATTCCTATTTGTCTTCCTTCTTTGGTGTGTTATTTGATTATTCAATTCTGTATTCATCCTGGTCATGGGTCGATTCCTTTCGCTTATCTCATGACTTGCATTGCTCTTTATTATAATGTTGTCATTCCTTCGACCGAGGCACCGGAGTCGGAATTACCCTATGATAATTCAAATATACACAAAATGAACCTTGCATTACTTCTCGGCCAGCGAGATGAAGGAGAAGAAGAAGAAGACGCACCTTTACCAGAGGACATATCTATAGACGACGTATTTACCGAGCTTGATGAGTCGGATGATGAAGCTGATCCAGACTATCAACCTTCCCAGGTTGATGATTGTGAGACTCGTATCCTAGCTCGTACCGATCCGTAGGCTTCTGTGGTCCTCCTGGTCGAATTCCGGTGACCCGCGATCTGTTGTCGGTGTTTGCGCGCGATCTTGAGTCTTGTCCCATATATCAGAGTCAGCTCGACTCGAAACTTGTACCCTTGTGACCGCGTCATCGCTATGGTTCTGATGCCGTGTCTCGCGCGTTGATCCGATACTCGGGCCAGGAGATGTGGGCCCGCGTTCAGTTCGAGGAAAATGCCGCACATTACAAAACTCAAGAGAAATGTCCCATCAATCATATCAATCAATCAAGTACCATATCACATCATGTCAAGTACTAACACCCATCCCTCTCTCACCTAAAGTCAACTCTCTCTTACAACCAAGTACACCCATCACTCACTCGCCCATCACACCCCATCACTCACCCATCTCTCTCTCTCTCTTACAACCTCTCTCTCTCATCTCTCTCTCTCTCATTTCCCCCAAGCACCATGAGAGCAACCATCTAAGCTTCCATGGACAAGTGAGTGTGGCCCACTTCCTACCTTCCATCTCCACCATCCAAGTCCAATCTCAACCATTGAAAATGTACACCTTGGAGCTCTAGATCACATCGGTGGAATGAAGAGTCCAAGATCTAATGGTGGGTGTTCATTTCATTTGATTTTTGATGTAAGGTCCACATGATTTGGGACCCACTTGATTTGTGCATTGTATGGGGAGGGCCCATAGTGGTAGGGTCCTTCCCCTTCACTGATTTCTCTCTCGTTTTCTCTATCTCTCTCTACCTCCTTATTTCTTTTTTTTTTTAATGTTGAAGATGATATGTGTGTGGCCCACCTAAACCAGACCATTTGATCATAAGGCCCACTGCTGCTGGATTTCAGCAGGCCTTGGATGAAGGGAATCACAAACATTAGCTAGATTTGTGGACCCCCACACGATGTACGTGTGAAATCCACACCGTCCAGGCCTTGAGGTCGTGTGATGCATCCGTGGGGCCCACATTATTTAAGTGTGAGATCCAAACCGTCCATCCACTGCACGCAGTAGCTACTGTCTCACATAGCAGGTTTTGTGCATCCCATCATACGGTACGTATTATATACTTACCGTCCATCTATACGGACCCCACCATGATTCCTGTGTTTTACTCACGGACCCCACCATGATTCCTGTGTTTTACCCAAGCTATGTGAGATGGCCACGTGTGTGGACCCCACCATGATTCCTGTGTTTTACCCAAGCCATGTGAGGTGGCCACGTGTGTGGACCCCACCATGATGCATTTGTTATATCAGGTGGCCACGTGTGTGGACCCCACCACGATGCATTTGTTATATCTATTGTCCATCCAAACATCCAATGTCTGGATGCTGGACGCTGTAGGTCTTAAAAAAAATTTAAAAAAACTAATATAATAATTGATATATATTATAATATATATACGATATATTATGGTGGGCCCTACATGGGACCCATCTTTGTGGGATGCTGATTGGACGGTGTACCTACAACGGCTATATAGCTGCTGTATTACCGTCAATAAGTTCCGTGGCCCCGTCTTGATGAATGTGGGGTAAAATCCACACCGTCCAGCCCTTTTCAGTCTGTGTGGGACCCACCTCACACGTGTTGCACATGTGGAGGTGGGCCCACCAGATGAGGTATGTGTTTTATTCATCCATCCATCTGGACGGTGGTTAGGTGGGACCCTCTCTGATGTATGTGTTATATATATGCCGTCCACCTATTTTGCCAGCGTGGACACTACCATGATGTATTATTTCATCAACGCCGTCCAGATTATGCTGGATGGTGCTAGACAATGGTTGGGAGGTGCTGTCCAATGTTTGGACGTGCTAGGCAATGTTTGGATGGTGCTGATTTACTTAGGCAATGTTTGGATGATGCTGATTTATATGGAAAATGTTTGGATGGTGTTGATATACATTGACAATGTTTGGATGGTGCAAAATTACATGGGAAATGTTTGGATGGTGTTGTTGTACCTGGACAATGTTTGGATAGTGCTGATCATCATTAGTGGGCCATGTGCCCCACGGATTGATAATGTACAGTGATACACAAGTTACACCTACAACTATTGAAATGATTTTGGTGTGGCCCAAGCCCACTTGAGGACCATTGGTGTGGCCCATCCATGAGGCCCATCATGATGTATTTTGGCCCATGGGCGGGGCCCAACTGTTTATATTGTTAGGCCCAAGCCGTGCGGCCCACTTGTTGTATATGAGGCCCACGTATGAGGCCCATGGTGATGCATTTACGACCCATTTGATGAGGCCCATTACGATAGGTTGGAGGCCCATGGGCGAGGCCCATTATGATGTATTTGAGGCTAATGGGCGTGGCCTATTATGATGTATTCGAGGCCTATGGGCAAGGCCCATTTGATGCATTTGAGGCCCAGATACGAGGCCTATTTAACGCATATGAGACCCATGTGTAGGGCCCACATGTTATGTATTTGAGGCCCATGTGCAGGGCCTACCTGTTGTGTATATGAGGCCCATGAGTGAGGCCCATTGTAATGTGTTCGAGGTCCACGTGATGTGGCCCATAATGATGTGTATGTAGTCCTTGTATGAGGCCCATTGTGATGTATATTAGGCTTCTGTGTGAGGCCATGGGCCCACTTTATGTTTGGCTCTTTATGGGCCACTCCTTGGTGAAAGTGCCCTGGTTTGTCAATTAGCGTGAGTGTTGAGTCAGCTAGACTATAGAGCCTCATAGGAAGATCAAATCAAAGTGTCTGTCTCAACTGAATATGTGCAAGCTTGCCACAGGTAAATCTAAGCCTCACATCCCATGTCCCAAAACACCAGGTATATAAAACCCTTAAAACAAACTAGAATATCATAGGGTTTTTAAGTTAAGAAAACTTTTTCAAAATTAAAAAATTCTCTAAGTTTTCTTGCTTTGTCAATTTTATTGATACACTTCTCGATAGAATCGACCTGTGCTGTCGATGTCCTCGATGCTTAAACGATATCATCGAAATGAGGACAAAATACGTCCAGCAAACACATATACCTCTAGATGGATTTATCGATGTATCGATATACCTATCGATATCATTGATAATTGAATCTTTAGTCCATCGAAGTTGACTCGATAATATCGACAGACAGATATCCGGCGCCCTTGTTTTTACCAAAGAAAATCACATGTGCATCGATATATCGAAGCTGTTATCGATACCATCGAAGTTCAAATCTTGATGACATCGGAGGGCTCTCAATATTATTGATTATGGGTGCTTAGTCTTTTAACAATTATTTCAGAGTTGTTTATCTGTAATCGAGGGTCACTCGATAGAATCAATATTCAAATATCGATGATATCGGTACAGTTTCGATGGCATCGAACAAGGACAGAAACTGTCTAGCAAGCTTAAACGAAAATCCCTTGGATTTATCGATGCCTCGACACATCTATCGATATCATTGACATTCAAATTCCTATGATCTCGAAGGTCCCTTGATCATTCTTGTAAACCTGAAATATTTCAAAGCAAGTATCTCTCATTTTCAAATGTCGAGGAATCGAACCTCGCATCGATGGAATCAGAGTTCGAAATTCGATGACTTCATACATGTTTCGATTCCCTCGACCAGCTGGCAATTGGTTTCAAAAGTTTATGACATTTGAGTTTGTGTCATCGAGCGGACCGTCGATGCTATCGAGAGTATACGCTCGATAATATCAATCCCGCTCGATGATATCGAACTCTGTCATAAATGTGACCGTTTTATATCTGTTGGAACCTTTTGCCTATATAAAGAGAGCTTGTCCATTATTGCTGGTAGAGAAAGAAGAGAGTGCTTTTGAGTGTTTTACCTTAGATCATATACCCAAAGCCCATTCTCTCAGGGAAGTTCATCCTTCAATCCACCCTCATCATTGATATTCAGTAGAGTAGATTGGGGAATGAACTTCCGCATTCAAGGATCCTCCAACTACTATCTTAATGGCAAATCATTAAGCTGGGATGCCTTGAATGCATAATCAGAATCACTCTATCTTTCTTATAGGAAAACATTTTATAGAGTAGGATTCCGTTTTAACCTTGACCCAACCCGAAGCCTCGTATTGGTACATCATCTGAGTTGTGGATCGAGGAAGTCGAAGATTCTTCATAACAAGGAGGAGAACTTTGTCAACATGCTGAATGGGACTCATCCACTTATTTGTAAGTTATTAGAGTTCAGAGGACACTTGTGATCATTCCTTTTTAGGATTGGGTCTAAGGTGTTTCTCACCCTTACAAGCCCTCGTAGGAGGCCTCTGGTAGGAGTGTACGTGGTAGGTGCGTTGTGTTGACCCTTGCTTTGTGGAGAGCATAAACAGTTAGGGTCTTGTGGAAGATCCTTGGCCAATGTGCCTAAAAGTAGGTGTTATGTGTTGACCCTTGCTTGTGAGAGCATAAACAGAAGTTCCTTGTGTGGATCCTTGGCCAGTGTGCTTAAAACCCGGGCACTATGTGTTGACCCTTGCTCGAGGAACATAAACAATTAGCCTCATTGTAGGTTATACAGGTTGAAGGTGAACCTGATTTAAAACCTTAGGTTTGAGGTGAACCGCCGTGAAACCTCCTTAGTGAAATTCGGTACACTCAAGGGTTGAGTATGGTTACCAGGAGTGAACTAGACAAGTAGTCGAACCACTATAAAAATGACTGTGTTTGAGATTATTATTCTTTTGATTGTGTGATTTACTTTAATACATTCATATCTGAGATCACACCTCACACACATACACAGTCATATCCATCATAAATTAGTTTGCATATTGTTCATTTCTTAAATAGTTTATGATTGGATCCTCTACGGGGCTTGGAAGCCAGTAGAGTTACTTTTGAGTAATTCTGATAAGTATCGTTTGTTAGGATTAGTGTAATAGGATTTTTAATAAATCATAAAAACTTTAAAAAGTCCTATTCACCCCCATCTAGGACATATTGGCATATTCCTACTTCAACTAAAGCGGTCCTCATCGCAATTTCAATTGGTATCAGAGCGGGTCTCTCTTTAAGGACTTCACCGCCTAGAGAGTGATCTTAACTGAAGTTGGGAATATGGCCAAAGGAGAGGGCTCATCGGTCACTAGACCTCCAGTGTTTGATGGGTCAAATTATGTATACTGGAAGGCTAGGATGCACTACTTTCTGAGATCTTTGGATCATGATGTTTGGGATATAGTTGAAAGTGGATGTGTGCCACCATCTGAACAAGTTGTTCTTGACAGTGGCACAACCATCACAAAACCCAAACCGAAAGAAAAGTGAACGATGTTCGATAAAGAAAAACAGACTGCTGAAGCTAAAGCTATGAATGCCATCTATTGTGCCGTATCCCAAGATATATTCAATTAAATAAGTATGTGTGGGACATCCAAAGAAGCATGAGATCTATTGGAAACAACCCATGAAGGCACAAGCACTGTGAAGAGATCTAAACTACAACTCCTAACTTCACAGTTTGAAAGTCTCAGAATGGAAGAGCATGAGACCTTTATGGAGTTTTTCACTAAGCTGAATATCATTTGCAACTCCATGGGTGGTTTGGGAGAAAAAGTTCTGGTTCCTAAAATCTGTAGGAAAATACTGATATCACTGCCGAAACGGTTTAATCCCAAAGTAACAACCATTGAAGAGTGTAGGAATATTGATAAAATGAAATTAGAAGAACTGGTAGGTTCCCTACAAACTTTTGAACTACACTTCAAACAAACCCAAAAATCCAAAACTACTGTCCTAAAAACTTCAAAGAAAACAACAAATGAGGATAGTGGAAGTGAAAAAGATGATAAGATGTGGCTTTGCTGGCACAATGATTCAAGAAATTTTTTCAGAAGAATCGTGGCCGTCCCTCCAAAGGTAGAAATGTGGACAACAAATCCTCTACAGGCAAATTTGGTAGAAAGACCAAAGAACAACAATGCTATGCCTGTCAGAAGTATGGACACCTATCTACTGAATGCCCAAACAGAAAAACTAAGGGCAAGGCTATGGCTGCCAGATGGGATGATACAGAAGAGTCAAACTCAGAATCTCGTGACTTAGAGAGTGATGGAGATTAGAAATCCTTGAAAATTCTTATGGTCTCCACTACTCCAATCATTCCCAGTGAATCTGAGAACGAAAAAGAATAGCAAGCTACTGAATCATTTCCGTCAGATAATGAGGAAACTGAAAAGGAAGAAGAAGAAGAACAAAACAAGCTACAAGATGCTTACAATCAACTATACATTCATAGCATCAAAGTTATTAAAGGACTTGGAATATCTGAGAACAAAAAAGAATTATTACAAAAAAGATTTGGATAAAACTCTAGAAATTAATACACACCTAATCAATGATTTACAACAATCTCACTTAGATAATGATAGACTTGAAAGAATTAACACCTTCCTTGAATCCGAATATGAAAAACTAAATAAACAGGTTAAGTAATTAAAAGATAAAAACATGCTCCTTCAAAATGAAAATCATACACTCCTGTTTGATTTAGAGGAATCTAGAAAAATTGCTAAGATAAACTACAAATTTTCCTAGAGTGGTGAGAAGTTAGAAAAACTCTTAGGTATGGGAGAACTTGGAAAAGATAAGAGCGGCTTAGGATATGAAACAAAGATTGGAAATGGAGCACTAACAACTGCAAAATCTACAGCCTCAAGTAGTAATTGTAGAATTACTCCAGTTTGTCATTTGTGTGGTGATTCGTGTCATTATCAGGATGAATGCTTGACACCTAGGAGGCCTCAACATTACTCTGGTCAAAAGCTTATTGGAAAATTCAAACCAAATAGAAAAGTACAAAATGTCACGAGTCCACCTAGGAATATGGATAAAATAGATTCACATCCACCACCACCTAAAATGACTAACACAGAGTAATTGAATCAAGTGTTCAAATTGAACACGAAAATAAAATCTACCACTGTTAAAAATCCTGTCACAAAATGGGTCCCAAGAGAAAAGAAGAATTGTCTGGTTACTCATTCAAACCATATGCCAGGCAATGAAACTAAGTGGTATCTGGATAGCGGGTGTTCAAGACATGTCACAAGTGACAAATCCCTCCTTACAAATTATTCAGATCTTAATAATGGGATAGTCACCTATGGAGACGGAAGCACCGCTAAGGTAATTGGACAGGGAATCATTAAAGGAATCCAGTTGCTCAAAAATGAGAATGCCTTTTGCATAAAAGGATTAACACACAATCTTTTAAGCATTTCTCAAATATGTGACACTAGGCATGTGGTTACATTCAACAAGGAAAAATGTGAAATCCTGGACCTCTCAGGAAAATCAGTAATGAAGTGTTCTCGCACAAATAACCACTGCTATGTCATCAAAGGTAAAGGAAAGGATGATCCTTATGCCTAGAAATACTGAACATAGAGAAAACAAATCCAGGTCATGCATCAAGATCTGGATATTTTTTGCTAAAATAATGCAATTTTGCTGAGCTTTTAATGATATATCTGAGGTTTCTCATCTCAATCTTTTTTTGTATATAAACATCCTCATGTTTATAATTTTGATTTGTACAATGCTTGTACAAAATTTTGCTGTGTATACTGTCGATACATAGATATACTAATAGTATACATGAAAGGTTGTCTGAATACTGAAAATTGAAAACATTCACCTGTGAGATACCTGTCGATACATCGAGTGATTGGTTCGATTACATAGACCATAAATCGATACCATCAACGAACTCTCGAGAAGCTGAATCGTCGGGATGATTGGACTTCCCTCTGATCTTCATTGAAAATATCAAATAGGGTTCCTCGATGTCATCAAAACGATGTTCGATTATATCGACGGTTACCGCTGAATCAAAAATGGAAGAACAGAAAAAGAGACTCTCTGGTTATCTTAGGATGTGATTGCATTTCTTAGAACAGGTTTCTCTTCTCAAGCAAAAATGTCTAAAGGCGGGGTTCCTACACAACATATCTCAACAGAGAACGAGAAAGGTAAGAAGAGTGCAACTGACTCATCTCCTTGTCTCAACTTAAACTTTGTGGTAGAACGAACTGTTCAGAGAAAATGCATTGAACCTTTTGGGATTCCTGGTATCTTCGAACTAATTGGGTGGAGGAATATCATGAATTTTGGTGGAGGATTTCAGCATAATCTGGTGCATCAGTTTTTGAGTTTGATCTACAATATTGAGAATAATCCTCCAATCATTTCAGTCGCTGTCATAAATCGGACGGAGCACGTCACCCCTAGACTAATAAGCCGGTTGATTGGGGTAGCGGTCACTAGGATACCTGTATCAGAATGAAATATGAATGGTCGTGGTGTATGGGGAGAAGTTACTCGCGCACTATGTGATGGTGCTACTATACCGAGGAATGCAAAGAATGCCCTTCATGTTAAATATCTTAATCCTGCATACAAAATCCTTCACAGCATTTTCAGCACAAATGTCTATCCCTGTGAAGTCTCTGGAAACAAGCTTTCTCCATACATTCTAAAGGTTTTGTATGATGTTTATCTTGGTATTCACGTCTGCCTACCCACCCTCAAGCTTTCTCCATACAAGCTTTCTCATTCTTCAACAATTAATTCGGGTGTCTTCAGATGAATCCATCACTACACTTCCATTCCCATGTCTTGTGTCCAAGCTATCATGACAATTTGGGTTGTCTCCTACTAATGATCCACACCCTTGCGCCTGGTTTAATCATGAAGACATCTGCAACATCATTGCCAACTCATCTCGTGGGGGAAAAATCGATTCAAGCTCAAACAAAGGCCATCCTGTGCACATTTCCGTCTCAGTTGAGAACATTCAAGCTATCACCAAACAATACACTATATAAGATCTTCTTAATAGACAATCCTACATAATGAAAGGCTGAATGTCTGTGAATCCTATCTATTGGAGATCAAAACCATGCTAACAACTCTACAACATGATACACAACAAATTCTGGATGTCTTATTAGGACAGTAAAAGGTTTTTGTCTATAGTACGATTAATGCATTTCATAGCTGGATCCTTCCTTGAAATGCTTAGGGCATAAATATCTTTTTGAATGCTCTTCGCTCATACATAGGTGTGATGCATTATCAACTTACAATGTTGACAAGTCTCTTTTTGGTATAATATCCTCTGTGTGAGATATATTTTCTTATGACTCTCGGTCATACTGCCAATCTGGGGTAGTATGTGTTTTGGATATTTTTGAATATGGCTGAATATAATTCACTTCTATTTATTGCCATGATTATGTTTTAAGATCCCTTGGTTTATCTAGTTTCTGATATGGAATGCATGTGATGTTTTTTATGATTATTTTATCTGCTTTTATCACTACTTTATTTGATCTGATATGCATCCATAATTTCTGAAAATGATGTTCGCTCAAACTGAATTAACCATTATACATCTATCTGATATATGCATATTCCATGAATATTGGTTCCCCCACATGTCTTTAAACTTTTGTCAATATCAATTGCTATACCTTTGCCAATGACTGACAAAAGGGGAGAGAACAGTTAAACACCCCGAATGAAAAATTGTATATCTGCTTGAATGGTGTTGCTGGTGTTAGGGGGAGCAGCTGCACCAAGATAAGGGGAGTTTATAGTTAGGGGGAGTAGATACTATGTTGTGTACATGGTTTCACTAGAAATTGTAAAATTGTGTAAAATACATATACACATAATTTAGGATGTGTTTGTCTAGATACTGTTTTAGGGTGTTTTTGTATTTTGTCATGTAATTGACAAAGGGAGAGATTGAAAGTGCCCTGGTTTGTCAATTAGCGTGAGTGTTGAGTCAGTTAGACTGCAGAGCCTCATAGGAAGATCAAATCAAAGCGTCTATCTCAACTGAATCTGTGCAAGCTCGCCATAGGTAAATCTAAGCTTCACATCCCATGTCCCAAAACACCAGGTATATAAAACCCTTAAAATAAAGTAGAATATCTTAGGGTTTTTAAGCTAAGAAAACTTTTCAAAATCAGAAAATTCTCTAAGTTTTCTTGCTTTGTCGATTTTATTGATACATTTCTCGATAGAATCAACCTATGCTGTCGATGTCCTCGATGCTTAAACGATATCATCGAAATGAGGACGAAATACGTCCAGCAAACACATATACCTCTGGACGAATTTATCGATGTATCGATATACCTATCGATATCATCGATATTTGAATCTTAACTCCATCAAAGTTGACTCGATAATATCGACAGACAGATATCCAACGCCCTTGTTTTTACTTAAAAAAATCACATGTGCATCGATATATCGAAGCCATTATCGATACTATCGAAGTTCAAATCTCGATGACATCGGAGGGCTCTCGATATTATCGGTCATGGGCGCCTAGTCTTCTAGCAATTATTTCAGGGTTGTTTATCTGTGATCGAGGGTCACTCGATAGAATCGATATTCAAATATCGATGATATCGGTACGGTTTTAATGGCATTGAACAAGGGAAAAAACTGTCCAACAAGCTTAAATGAAAATTCCTTGGATTTATCAATACCTCGATGCATCTATTGATATCATCGACATTCAAATTCTGATGATCTTAAAGGTCCCTTGATCATTCTTGTAACCTGAAATATTTCAAAACAAGTCTCTCTCATTTTCAAATGTTGAGGAATCAAACCTCGCATCAATGGAATCAGAGTTCAAAATCCGATGACATCGATACGTGTTTTGATTCTCTCGACCAGCTGGCAATTGGTTTCAAAAGTGTATGAAATTTGAGTTTGTGTCATCAAGCAGACCATCGATGCTATCGAGAGTATATGCTCGATGATATCGATCTCACTCGATGATATCGAACTCTGTCATAAATGTGACCGTTTTATATTCGTTGGAACCTTTTGCCTATATAAAGAGAGCTTGTCTATTGTTGCTGGTAGAGAAAGAACACCTTTGTTTGAGAATAAAGCACACTTTTGTTATAAAGAGTGTTTTGTCACGAATTTGACAAAGGAGGATATTGTAAGTGTTGTATTGTATAAAGCACACCTTTGTTTGTCAAATTTCGTATAGACAAAACAGCTTATGAAGTGGCCCGTCTATTGTGGATCAAGATGGACAGTTCAAGACACTACGATGGAAAGTTCAAGACTTTACTTCAAGTAAAGTAGTGGACCAATATGGAAAGTTCAAGACACCACGATAGAAAGTTCAAGACTTTACTTCAAGTCAAGTAATGGACCAAGATGGAAAGTTTAAGACACTGTCATGGAAAGTTCAAGACTTTACTTGAAGTCAAGTAGAGGATCAAGATGGAAAGTTCAAGTTCTAGTAAGTTCAAGATATTTGAGTTCAAGTTTTACTAAAGTTTTAGTAGAAGATTAAGCTCCATCTTTAACTACAAGCTCTATTGAAGAATCAAGTAGAAGAACAAGTTCCATGAAGTTCAAGCATCCCATCTACTTCAAAGTTCAGTCTTTTTAGGTATAACAAACCCTAGAAAGTCCTTAGGCTTAGGTACTTTCAAAACATAACTTAAATGAGTTTTTATATTGATGTTAGGCTTAAAGTTCAACTAGTTTAAACTTGGGTTCGATTAGTTTAAGCTGTGGCCAGACTAGTCTAAGTAATTTTTGACTAGTCCGAGTTTAAATTGTAGAAAAATGAATTTTTCTGTTACTTCTTTGACACTAGTCGAAGATAGGCCTTCGACCAGTTGAGGGTTGCTCGACTCGAAGTTTAGCGACTGAATCAGTTCAGATTTTTGGCACCCTCGACCAGTCGAAGACCATGCTCGACCAGTCGAACAGGGCCCTTGACTAGTCGAGCAGGGCCTTCGACCAGTCGAAGTTCTGTTTTATCTTATCACGCTCAAATTTGAAAATTTGTTGGAACGAAAACCAGTTCTTAGACGAGTCGAAGAATGTCTTAGATGAGTCGAAACAACAACTTTTCTGCCTATGAATAGAGGCTTTCTCTCAATCCAAAAAAAAATTGAAGTACATCAAATCCATCATCAAGAGAGATTGAAGCCCCTATTATACTCAAGCTATTGCATGGTATTTATAAATTTTTAATAACTTATTTGTTTTAATTCCTTGATCTCTTATTATTTGAATTTTATTTTATAAAGAGAGCAAATACTCTTCTTTGAGATCTTAAGGAATTCAAACAAGTAACCTTTGATTTGAATTTATTTAAAATCAATCTAGAACCTTGAACCTTTGTCTATGTGACTGAACATTGAAGAATCTACGGCAAGAGAAGCGGTTCTACGGCTACATCGACTGATTCGTCTTCAAAGGTGAAGATAAGTATATTCTACTTTTGTATTTTGGTTTTATTAAGATAGCCAGAAAATCTCATTTGTTGGTTTTTCTGAGATAGCTAGAAAATCTTAATGAAGTTTTTTTTTTTTTTTTTTTTTGTGATAGCCCTTTAAAATCACAACTGTATCAGGTTTTAAGGTGACCCTGAGAAAATGTTATTTTTAGTGAAAGCTAATATTACGTGGATAGTGATTATTGGGAGTGGAGTAGGTGTGGCTATTTGAGAATAATTGTTGTACACACCGAACCACTATAACTCCTGGTGTTGTGGTGAATGTTTACTTTTTACATTTGTGGAGAATGTTTATAATTTAATTTATGTAAAAGTGGTGAATGTTTCTAATAGATAGCTTTATTTTCTCTTACTTGGTTTGAGATCTTGATTCTTACAAACGTTCATGAATTAAGGTTATTATGAAATTGCTGTAATGACCACTTAAGTTGAAGTGAGAATATGCTAATATATCTAAGAGGGGGTGAATAAGACTTTTTAATACTTTATGGTAATTTAAAATCCTATCAATCTTATCCTGACAAAATATACATGCACCAGGATTTCTTCAAAGTAACTTTAATGGCTTCCAAGCCAATTAGAGGATCTAGTCATAAAACTATTTGAAAGAAAAACAAGATGCAAATCATAGGTTATGATGGATGTGACTGTGTGTGAGGTGTGATATCAGATAAGCAAATATGAAAATATTTATGGAAATCATACAAGCAATAACAATCTCAAACACAATTGTTTTTATAGTGGTTCAACTACTTGTCTACTCCATTTCCGGTGGACGCACTCAACCCTTGAGTGTACCTGATCTCACTAACAGAGGTTTCACAACAGGATCACCTCAAACCGGAGGTTTCAAATCAGGTTCACCTCAAACTAGTACAACATCCACTAGGCTGACTCTAACGTATCTACACGACATAGTTTATACCCCACACAGGAGCAAGGGTCAACACACAACACCCAAATTTTAAGCCATATAGGCTATGGATCCATACAAGGAACCTCACCAGTTTATGCTCCCAAGAGTAAGGGTCAACACACAATACCTGACTTTTAGACTACACAGGTCAAAGACTTATACAAGGACCTAAGAGTTTATGCTCTCCACAGAGCAATGGTCAACACAAAGCACCCCCATGTACACTCTCGCCGGAGGCCTCCTATGAGGACTTGAAAGGGGTGAAAAACACCTTCGACCCAATCCTACACAAGGAATGATCACAAGGGTCCTCTGGACTTTAATAACTTACAAATAATTAGATGGGCCCCATTCAGCACGTTGATGAAGATCTCCTCCTTTGATGACGAAGAATCTTCATCTCCCTTAAACCGTAACTCAGAAGATGTACCAATATAAGGCGACGGGTTGGGTCAAGGTTATGATGGAATCCTACTCTATTAAATGTTTTCCTATAAGAAGGATAGAGCGATTCTAATCATCTATGCATTCAAGGCATCCCAGCTTAATGATTTTCCATTAAGGTAGTAGCTATAGGATCCTTAAATGCGGAAGTTCATTCCCCAATCCACTCTATTGAATGTCAATGATGAGGGTGGATTGGAGGATGAACTTCCAGGAGAGAAAAGGCTTAGGGTATATGATCTAGAGTTAAACACACAAAAGTACTCTTTATTTTCTCTACAAGAAACCAAGGGCAAGCTCTCATTAAATAGGCAAAAGGTTCTAACGGATATAAAATAGTCATATTTATGACAAAGTTCGATATCATCGAGCGTATATTCTCGATAGCATCGACTGGCCGCTTGATGATACGAACACAACTATCAAATGCTTTTGAAACTTTTTACCAACTGGTCGAGAAAATTGAACGTTCATCGATGTCATCGGATTTCGAACTTTGATTTCATTGACACAAGGTTCGATTCCTCGACATTTGAAAATGTGAGAGCACTTGCCTTTGAAATATTTCAGGTAAGATATGATCGAGCATCACTCAATATCATTGGAATTTGAATATCAATGATATCGAGGATAGTGTCAATTCATCGATAATTCTAAGGAGTTTTCCTATCAGCTTGTTGGATAGTTTATGTCCTATATTGATGACATCGACCATGCCTCAATATGATCGATATTTAAATATCAATTTTATCGAGTAACTCTCGATCCAAGAAAAATAACCTGAAAACTTGCTGGATAGATATGTGTCCCAATCCGATATCATCGAAGGTCTTTCGATATCATCAAAATTTGAATTTTGAGGATATCGAGGAGCCCTTCGATATATCAAGGATTATATGATTTTCCTTAACAGTACTTAGGACACAACAGACCAGATGTCGATTTTATCGACTCGGCTCAATGGACTCGAGATTCAAATTTTGATGATATCGATGGGTCCATTGATTCATCGATAATTCAGTCCAGATATCTTTGTGGTTGCTGGACATCTTAGGTCCTCATTTCAATAAGATTGAGTGAGCTTCGAGGACATCGACAACGGGGTTCGATTTCATCGAACCACTTGTCGATAAATCGACAATGGTAGAAAACTTAAAGATTTTTCTGAGTTTGAAAAAAGTTTTCTAACTAAAAACCTTAGGGTGTTCTATTCAATTTTAAGGGTTTTTATATACCTGGTGTTTTGGGATATGGGATATGAGGCTAAGATTTACTTGTGACGAGTTCGGGCACACATCCTGTTGAGGCAGACGCTTGATCAATCTTCCTATGGGGCTCCTTTGTCTAGCTGACTCAACGCTCACGCTAATTGACAAACTAGGGCACTTTCATGTCCTACTTAAACTTTATTTTGGGTGTAGGTTGTCTTAAAAATTAATTTGAATCAATATTTCAATACTAGTGCGATTGAGATTTCTTATTTATTTATTATTTCAGTACTTAAATTTTTATTTGGCACAATCATATTCACCCCCCTCTAGGACTTCTTAAGCTCACTTTTTCAGTTTTGATATCATTAATGGCTATCACAATGAGGAATACCCTCTAAGATTACGCGTTCAACATTCATAAATCAAGTATAATTCGCAAGACATAAAAAGAGATATATTCAACAATAAAATTCTACCTAATGAATATATACACAAAGAATATAGCCAGCTAACATAATTCCACCATTAACAAAAATATGGTAGAAAACATTATATGAGTGAATATAACAAGATAATCAAATAATCACCACGTGACCTTTAGCTTCACCTGAAAATCACGTTGTATGTAAACTCTGCAAGATGACTAGAAAATCAAAAAGTGAACTTCAACGTCACCTATAAATCATACAGAACTCCGCAAGATTAGTAGAAAATCAATAACTGAACTTCAGCTTCACCCAGAAATCACAATACAAGTGAACTGCACAAGGTGAATAGAAAATTAACATGTGAACTCTGACTTTACCTGGAAATCATAAAGAAATCTGCCTGATGGCTTAGAAATTGACAAATTTTCATTCAACTCACTAATGTATCTAATAATAACCCATAACATTCTGAATCAATCCTTCAACAAATAATTTATACAAAATTCATCACATGTACAAAGTAATTTAATCCGTACGCAAACTCTAACAATTCTTATTTCACATAAATCATTCTCAAGTGTTGTTTCACAAGTAATACTCAAACATTACTTGATATTCATATTGAACACCTAACATGAAGAACATTCAAATACCATCACACTAAAAATACATATCATGTGGCACAATTCATGACTAAAAATAATATATTAAATTAAGATATCAATAACATGTGACATTCATTTAAAAGAATAATTAAACTTCAACTAGACTATAATAGAGGCATCATACGACAACAATATACATTCGTGCACAATAGATTCGAAGAGACAATTAAACAATTCTATACAAAAAACAATTTCACATGAGATCAACATATTAGAATAATGCAACATACATATTAAGAAAATTAAGAAATCTAAGTATAAGGAATTAAACAGTATAACATAAGATATGAATTTTCTAATCATTTATAACAAGATTAATGAACTTAAGCAGAAAGCTAAAAGGGGAAACCTCACCTAAATTGCTTAATTCAACTCAACTCTGACAAATCTAGGAGTGGAATTTGGGAAAAAAAATTTCTCTACACTTCAACTCAAAATTTATAATTAATTAGTCTAGAATAACCTCATTTAGAATTCAAATGAAAGCTTGAGATATCAACTCACCACAATAACTTGAGTTGACCCAACTCAACTCCAAACTAGATCCAAACTCGATAAGGTGGATCGAAATGGAGTGTTTGAAAACTCCAATTCCCTTGTTGATAACTTGGCCTTGACTTAGAAGTAACTTTGTTTAAACCTTGAAATGCATTAGATCGAAACTTGAGCTACCAAGACCAGCTACTACTGCCAGACTAAACAAAAAAATAAAATAAATCATTTTATACATTACACACAAGCTAAACGCAACTCACTAAATTAACTCACCTAAAATGCCTTAACTCGAATCAACCCGACTCATTGATATCCCGAGTTCTCTCAACTCTATTTTTCAAACCTAGCCGGTTGATGTAACTAAATCAAAATACATCAAACCAGCTCAGGACTGGTCCAGGTCTAGGTGCTCAACTCACTGAGTCGATGCAAGAGTAACTCGGCAACCTAAAAGAAAAACAGAAAACTCAATTCAACCTATTAACTCACTGACTTGTCGAGTCACAAGTCAAATCCAATAAGTCTTTCCAAACATCTGAATAGAACTCAGACCAAGACAGGTAAACTCACCTCCACATACGTCCCCATAACTCAACAAGGTTAGTAGCTAGCAAAGTTAACCCATCAGCAAGTCGAGACTCATCTCTTCATCTCTTCATCTCTCTGTAATCTAGAGAGGACTCAGGCTTGAGAAAACATGCCTCAACTCAACGTAGGCCTAACACCACAACACAACAAAGAGCATGACTTGACAAATTACTCCAACGAGTCAGCTCAATGTAGCACAACCCAACTCTCTCTCTCTCTCTCTCTCTCTCTCTCTCTCTCTCTTCTGAAATTTAGGGTTTTGAAAGGGATTGCTTTAGGAGAAAAATAGGCTATTTATAGCCCTTCATGTGTTTCAGAGACTTCGGGAACTAAACATGAGATTAACTAATGATTGACTTATGATTGTTATTAACTTTTAATTTGAATTATTGCTCGATTTTGGATGGTGAATATTGACTTCATGGCCCACCAAACGGTCGCTTTAGATTAGAGTCAGGTCTCAATAATGATAAAACAAATCTTTGTCTAAACGAAGAAGATGACTAGCTAATGTCAGATTTAGATTGGAGCAATTATCTTATTGTCCGATGGTCAGATTAATTAGGAAGAGCTCATGGACCCACAAAATTAATGGATCAAATGCGTTCTCCCACAACCAACTTAAAACGGAAGAATATTTTGCATATTTGGTTCTCCTGTAGAAACATCCCACAACTAGCATGATTAAAAATAGAAGGTTTGGATATTCTCCCATGAATGGCTAAGATGAACCGAGAGGAATCCTCTCGGATCGCCAATTTGGCAGCGAAATGGTTTTTATTTTTGGAAAATTTCTCCCACACAAATATGCTTGCGAGCAATATTGTGCACTCACACATGCATGCCAACGAGTGAAAACCTAAGGGTTTTGGTCTAAATTCGCTCCTCCACATGATAGATGGTTCAGATCATTGAGGCCATTAATGATGGTGGGCCACCAACATCACAAACAGACTTTGTCCATTCGAACAACGGCTGGGTGGAAAAGAAGCGAAAGAATTTGCTTCTTCGGGTGATGTCAGGTCAAATACTGTTTGACTGGAATTCAAGTCTAGTGCACAACGGTTGTGCACATGCTGTGTATACACAGCTCTAATGTAAGGTCCACAGTGATGTGTGATCCAATCCATGTCGTCCAATGGTTTCTAGTGTTACTAAGAGTAGATTAGTCGAAAGATAGGGCAGATCCATAGCTCAGGTGGGCCATACTTCGATGATCTTGCCTTATTTGTGGATATTTATCAATCCAATGACTAGATTGCTCCCAATCCGAATATCAACCGTTAATATCACTCGAGGATTGAAAATACGAAGTGTTGCAATCTACCCTCCTTAAAGATAATTTCATCCCCGAAATTCAACACTTCTACCATTATTACAAGTGATGATGTTTCAATTCATATTATCTAAATTACCATCATTCTTTTAGTCAGATAGTTTTATGAGTACAAGTGTGTTTAAATGAGTGTAACTTGATAAACAAACTCAAGATATTACAATCTACCCCCCTTTAAGAAGAGTCTCGCTCTTGGGATTCGATAGTGTACACCTCAAGTATTAACATTACAAGTAGTAAAGTTATCCTAATGACGTACCCTATCTTGTATTTGTCCAAGTGTGCCATTAGAGTATTTGACAGACTATTTCTAAATTTTCCACACTCTTATGTCTCTAGACTAACAAATTGATTAATTTATTTAGGTTCCACCGAAAATTAGAAATCTTTCCAGTACTTACCAAAAATTAGGAATTATTTCAATGGTCACCAACATCACAATTTCCTACTATATCTCTTAAGATTAGAAGTCAATTCGGTGATAACTAATGTTGAGGGTTAAATATTGTATATTAGACCCTAGTTATTACTTGGTTTTATGCACATGATAATGCTTAATGCTCTATTTTAATCATGTTTGTGTTGCAAGGTGAATTCAAGAGCTTGGATTGAAAAGGATGCTAAAGGCATTGATTTAACGCTTAAGAATCACCAAAGCTAGTGGACAGACGGACCATTGATAGTTTGGGGCCACCTGATCTCTGGATATGCCTCAATTTTGGACTCAACTCATTAAATTGGGAGGAGAAACGAATGGATAGAGTAGATTTCCCTTACTCATTAAGGTGGGCCCCACTTCACAGGCCTAATGATCATGAATGAACTGTATACAACAAAGATCGGCCATTGGATCAGTGTGATCAGTGGTTAAAATGGAGATTCATGCAAACATGGACCACTTAATCTTTAGATCTCCCAATCTTAGGTCCAACCCCTTAAAACCAGATGAAAAACCGGATGAACGGCGTGGATTTCTTCGGGACACCTCTGTGGACCCCACATACAGGGTGCGTGTGCACAGATCACACGCACCCATGATTTACAACAATTGTGAGCATGGTCAACCCAAGGTGGACCGTGCTCTCCACGAATAGAAAGAAAGAATCCTCTTTCTAGAGGACTTCCCGCTGCGCATAAATTCAAATAGGAGGTTGCGGGATAATTTCGTGGGCCATCATGATGGACCCAGATGAATGATCCAAACTGTCCATTCGAACTAGACAGTGGGACCGACCAAGATCTAGGTGGCATTGATCTGGGACACGTCAGAGAGCGATCGTCAACTTGCTGAGCGTCAGAAATCTCAACGCAAGATCAAACAGGTGGGCCTCATCAACGGTGAGTCAAAACCATCCCTCCCGAATTGAAATTTCACTGCGAATCCACTGGACGGAATGGATTTTCCAGACTATGCTGATCATGGGCCCCACTGAGATCGTTGTAACCTTCTTTACATAAGGTGAGTGCGTTCAAAGCAATCGGATGATCTGGCACCGAGGACGATCAAACTTGGGATCAAGACATTGATCCTGGCCATCCAAATCAAGTAAGAAAGAGATATGGTCGCCTCCATATCATCCGAAACAAGGAAAGCACTCCACCGACTTCCGTTTTGTAAAATGTGGCTGTCCTGCTGCGTAAAGAACCACTTGCGGGATTGCACAGGCCACAGATCTGTGGGCCAGAACCGTCGGATGATGATCCAAAACCGTCCAGAACTTCAGCTATTGGATGAGGTGGGCCGAAATGGAATTTATTGATTGGATTGATGACCGATCCATCTCTCCCATGCTAGTCTAGATTGTTGCCCAGAAATGAGCAAAGAGAGCTGCGCACTCTCTCCTATACACAGGGGGGGTTTGGAAAGTCTAGATCCCTATAAACACATCCCAATCGGACATTGAGAGGGAGGACGGATGTGAGGAAGAAGAGAGAAAGAGAGAGAAAGAAAGGACTGGCCGACTATCTCCATCAAGGGTTTTTTTTTTCTCCCCTTTCCTAGTTGTTATTGTTATGATTTTCTTAAGAGAGTCTAGTTCAATCATGTCTATGATTGGCTAAACCTCTTAGATAGGGTTAAAAGGTGAAGCTTGTAGCATGATGGGATGTTTTCTAATGCTTTGATTCATGTTTATTGAACTCTCTTTGATTCTAGTTTAATTACAATGAATCTGCGATAGCTTTGAGTATATTCTTTTCATTATTAAGATTGTGAACTTAGGAGATCCTGTTGTTCACTATCATCCCTGAGACATGGCTGGATAATGGAATCCTCCCTAACTCTCACAATTCTCCCAGATAGGTTGTGGATTGGTAAATTCTGTTGTTTGCTTTGTCTCATGGGCATGGTGTTGTGATGGAATCACTTCTAGTTCTCACACCTCTCATCCATTGAGAACTAGATCAAAGGAAGTTCATATTTGATTTTTAATGAGTTATTTTCCAATTGGATGAAGATGAGACTCTGATTCCAGTTGTGTTCATGAATTAAGCATAGATTTCCCTGCTCTCTATAGGTGGATCCTTGGATCCTACTTTTGAATTTAAAAGTTTTAGTTAAATAATTCACAATTATTCTCTTACATATTCTAGATTTAGTTTTTCATCTTCTAGTTCTAGTTCTAGTTGCTCTTAGAAAACACACGAGTTTAGTCCCTGTGGATTCGACCTCGGTTTCACTGAGTTTATTACTACATCGTAGCCTTACACTTGGGGTTGTGAACAACTAATATATAAAGAAGAATTTTATTACCAATATTATATCTTCTTTATATCCTTTTTTATATGTATAATAACCATATGTTAAGTTATTATGATCTACCCTCCTTTAATAATTTCCCCATCTAGATTCAAGGCATATATTTAAATTGTTATAGTTACACTAGTAATCATTCACAAAGCTTTCAATCATCACGAATTGATTTCATTACTGCTAAGAAAATTTGTAAAGATCACACCTTGATGGGCTTCCTTAAGGTTGGGTGTATCTAAGGTGTACATGCGATGGGTTCCCTATTTCTTTGTTTGAGGTTACGAGGCTTGAGTAAGATTTGAAAAAATCTGAATTGGTGGTCAAGGATCTTCTTGTTGTGGAGGGAAACTTCTCTCATCTCATAATTTTTTGTAACATTGTTTTAAGAAGTGACTCAGTTTCCCACAATATTTGCACACCTAACTTTATCTGAAGGAGTTGGGTGAGATATGAGTTTCACCCTCTTTTCAGTCATATGAGGTGCAAATGGTGCTGACCTAACTTTAATCGCTAAACCTTGAATAGGAATACATGTTCTGACTATACGCTTGAATCTTTTTCTACTTGTATGGCTTTGTCTACAACATCCGTAAAGTCAATAAAATCCACAATGCACAATCTCGAATAAATTTCAGGTCGAAGACCTTCCTTAAACTTTTGTAGTTTATATGTGTCATCCTCAGCAACCTTTAGTGCATATTGTGACAACTCATCAAGGGGTGCCTCATATTGACACACTGACATATCTACCAACTCCAAATTTAGAAACTAAGTTATTGTTTCATTGCGGTATCATTGGAGAAAGTATTTTTCTTGTCAACATTTATAAATCAAGTATTGTCCGCAAGACACAGAAAGAGATATATTCAATAATTAAATTCTACATAATGAACATATAAGCAAAAAATATAACTAGCTAACATAATTCCACCATTAAGAAAAATGTAGTAGAAATCATTATAACAGTGAACATATCAAGATAATCAAATAATCAACATGTGACCTTCAGCTTCACTTGGAAACTATGTTGTATGTAAACTCCACAAGATGACTAGAAAATTAACAAGCGAACTTCAACGTCACCTGTAAATCATACAGAGCTCTGTAAGATGACTAGAAAATCAGCAAGTGAACTTCAACTTCACCCAAAAATCACAATACAAGTAAACGTGCAAGGTGAATAGAAAATCAACACGTGAACTCTGACATCACTAATGTATCCAATAATAACCCATACCATTCCGAAGCAATCCTCTAAGAGATAATTTATACAAATTCAATACACATTACAAAGTAGTTTAATCCATATGCAAACTCTAACAATCCTCATTTCACATAATTCATTCTCAAGTCTTGTTTCACAAGTAATCCTCACACATTACTAGATATTCATATCGAACACCTAACATGAAGAACATTTAAATACCATCACACTAAAAGTACATATCATGTGGCGCAATTCATGACTAAACACAATATAACAAATTAACATATCATTAACATGTGACATTCATCTAAAAGAGCAATTAAACTTAAACTAGACTACAATAGAGACGTCAGGCAATAGCAATATACATTCATGCATACTAGATTTGAAGTGACAATTAAACAATTCATTATAAAAATCAAGTGCACATGAGATCAACGTACTAGAATAATGCAACCCAGAAATTAAGAAATTTAAGAAATCTAAATATAAGGAATTAAATACTATAACATAAGATATGAATTTTCTAATTATCTATAAAAAGATTAATGAACTTAGGTGAAAAGCTTATAGGGGAAACCTCACCTAGGTTGCTTAATTCAACTCAATTTTGAAAAGGCCCAGCTATATGTATTAGATGGGGGTGAATAGGACTATGCCAAAGTTAAGCTTTAACAACAAAATAAAAGAATATGATAGCCAAATAAAGGAAATCAATTCACAATGCAGAAATGAAAAGTAGCCTCAATAATCAAGTATTAAGAGATTGATACAAATGTTGTTCTAAGGACAACCTTACACCATAAAAACCAAGGGTTTATGGCAGGACAACCTTATTTCTAGAAAGTTCTTTGTATTAAAAACTTAAACTGAAGAGGAATAAATAAATAGCAAGGAATAGGAATATTAAACTATTACAACATTCCCCACAATGCTTGAAATGTAAATATTACAACATTCACATCCACACATACATCTTACAAACTTTGAATGATAAAAGATAGAAAATAAATCACACATTCACAAAACACAAAGAGTTATAGTGGTTCACCTGTGTGTTCACCAACTGTTAAACAACAGTCACACAACTTGCTACTCCATTCCTAATATCCTCACTCAGTGGATATTAGCGTTCACTATGAAAATAGGTTTCTCAGGTTCACCTAAAACCTTCACAATTGTGTCTTTCAAATGGGCTTACACAATTCAAAAAACCCCACTTCTGAGTTTTCTGGCTCTCCTCAGATAACTAACAGATTGAGATTTTTCTGGCTTAATCTCAAATAAAACTAAAAGAATGAAATTTACAATAAAGTAAAATACCTGGATTTCTCCTTTTGTTGTAGCCCGGAAGAACCAAGTCGGAGTAGAAGTTCGAATAGAAGTTCAATGTCCAATACTCATTTAAGAAATAGTTCTAGGTTCTAGATTGATTTTAAATTAAACTAGTTGGGCCACCCGTATTTGATTTTAATTCCAAGAAGAAGGAATATCACAATTCCTCTTTTCAATTTAGATTGGAATATAGAAAAAAAATCAAATCAATAAAGCTAACAAAAGAGAATATCAATATGCACAAATTAGCTTAAAATGAACACACAAAAACTTATCTTAGAGTGATGCCTTGATTTTACTTGAATTGGATTATCAAACTCTAAAATTTGTCGCCTATTTATAGTTGTAGAAACTCGTCTACGACTTGTCCTAAGGACAGTACAACTGGTCGTAGAAGAAATGAATTTTTGAAATTTTAAGTGCGATTGAATAAAACCGTTCTACGACTGGTCGAGGTCATCCACGACCGGTCGTGAGCCCTCCACAACTGGTCGTGAGGTACCAAGTTTTGTTGCTAGAGTTTGAGTCAAAGGTGCATGACAGGTCAGGAACAAGTCGAGCACTGTTCACACGAACGGTCGAGAAGACTCTAGGAGTGGTCGTAACTCAACCAAAAAATTCTGAAAAATTTTAACAACTTAGGACTGGTCCTGGAATTTCTTGGACTCATCGAGCCAGTTTTAGGACTAGTCGAACAGGGTCCAGGACTAGTCTTAAAACAGATCAAATTCATATAAAAAGTTTTAATATGAATTATGTATATAAAATGACCTACCCTAAGGTCAATCATACCTAGAAAGTGAGATATGAACATCGAGACTTCATATGATAGTTGACCTTTGAAGATTGTAAAGCTTAGGATCTCTATACTTGATGTAGCATTGAACTTGAGATCTTCTAGAGCTTGAATTATACTTCATTTCGAGTTGTACACTAACTTGAGTCTTTGAACAAGATCACTTCTTTCGTTGTAGCTTGTACTTACATTTCTTGAAATGGTTTGAAGTAAATCTTTGTTCTTGACTTGAAGCAACGTGTTTAGAGAGGTGATGCAATGTATTGATCATATATACCAATGAGCTACACAAGACATAGATTACACAAGACATAGATTTATGTTTTGGCACCACAAAATTTGACAACTAAAGGACCATAAAACCATAACACTTACAATCTCCCCCTTTGTCAAATTTGTGACAAAACATACTCAACAATAATGTCACCAATACACATTCAAAGAATCATGTATGCACTAGTTATAAGAGAAAACCAGTTACAACCTGGTTAAAGAATCATGCACCAGTTATCGTCAACTAGCACATAACATTATGAACTAGGCATAACATAGGCAAAACATCTTCTCACATACTCCCCCTGAATAGCACACATATATCCAAAAAAAAATTATATGCTACCCACAATCCATATCTATGCCATAAGCAATCAATCCAAATATATCCATGCCATAAGCAATCAATCCAAATATTTCTCCCCCTTTCTGGCACAATATGACAAAGGAGGAAGAAGAATAATGAAAAAGGATAAGAAACAGGAGTAATAAAGAATTAACTAGACAAGATATAAACAAATTAAAGTCCACATACCATTAACTAGTTTAAACAAAAGTTAGTAAACCAAATAAAGTTAACAAACCAACACAAGTAGACTTAAAGTTATTACAGACTAAAGAGTAAAGCACTTAATCAGATCCTGAAGAAGGTGCAGGAATGGTAGGATCAAGTTAATGAAGGCCCTTGTTTAAGCGCCTAAGATACTTGTGCATATATTTAAACTGTAAATCATGGGCCACATTCATATTCTCTACCTTCTCCTCTAGAGCACGAAGACGAGCATCAAAATTAGATGGCTCATAGTCAGGATCATTAGCAGAATCAGATTCAATTTCATCAAAAATATCATCCATATTTATATCATCAGGAGGAAGATTACCAGCTTCTTCTTCATTCCCTGCTTCAGCTCCACCACCACCCACATCCACTTGGCCAGGAGCCAATTCCAATTTCATCTTGTTAATATTCGAATTGTTAAAAATAAGATGATGGATAGGAGCCGCTTCAACAGGCATAACAACTAGCATGTGAGTAGCTAAAATAGTCATAAGATAGGCAAACGGAATATCACTATGACCTGGATGGAGACGAAACTGAATGATGAAATGACATATTAAAGAAGGAAGACAAATTTTAGTACCAGAGATGATAGAGTGCAAAACCCAAACCATAAAGGACGTCAGCTCTGTTTTATTTTCAGAACGCAGATACAGATTTGAAATAAAGATTCTGTGGAGAACTCTGTATCTGGGTAACGAGTACTTTGAGTGGAGCACATTCCCTTTATGAGTCTATTGCACATTCATATTACATAGATCTCTAATGAGCATGCGTTTTTCTGATTCTGAGGGTTTCTCAGCTAGAGTATGAATAGGTATACCCTCGTCATTAATAGGTATATCCATTAGCCCTGAAATCAGATGGTGGTCAATTTCAAATGGACCTTCTCTAGCATCAATTTTAAACATTAAATTCTCAGTCGAGAAATCAGAGATACATGCAAACATGGACTGAGCAATAGATTGGTATGCAGGCCCACCCCAATGTAAGATGTTAGCCCATCCTACAGCTTGAAGAAGTGGGAGAATACCAAAAGGAGCAATGTGTTCAAGATCGACAGATCGCTCAACAATAACATTGCGCAAACGCAAATCCCGCACATATGAGGGATCATCTTCGGGTGACCGAAGGTGGCGCCGTGCTATTGGAGTAGATCTATAAGAAGATGGACCATAGGAAGTTTTCTTTTTCCCTTTAGCATCCATTGGCAATAAGAAAATCAATGTATTAAGGAGTTGTAAAAGAAGAGGAATGAGTTTTCTCAAAAATAGAAATTTGAGAAGAAAATCCCAAATAACTCAACAAAGCTTGAAATCAAGTACTCCAATGAAGAAATTGAAGAAAATAGACCATGAATCTTTAAGTAAGATTGAAAAAATATACTAACCTTGACGAATCAAATAGTAGGGTTCGACTACTCGTGCCATGGCTTGTTGGAGAGAAAAGAAGAAATGAGGAAGATGATGGTTTTCCCCAAATTAAAGAGACCAGTGCGCTACACGACCGATCTTGGGCCGTCCTCGACCGGTCGTACCACGACTGGTCGAGCACATCCTTGACTGGTCGTGTACTAACATAAACATGCATTTTTCATACAAATTTGAAATTTAAACCAATAATTTATCAAATATATATACATTATGATACAACTATGCATGAATAATTAATTTAAAATGCACATACCAAGATCAAATTTTAATTTATTAAACCTGCTTTTGTCGAGTGGTTTAGTGAAAATGTCAGCAAGTTGAGTCTTGGTAGGCATGTATTCCAAAGATATCAGCTTTTCTTCCACTAATTCATGAATGTAATGATACCTAATGTTAATGTGCTTGGTACGTGAATGCTGGATTGGATTTTTTGAAATATTTATAGCATTGGAATTATCACAATATAATATCATTGATTCCTGTGCAATTCCATAATCGCTTAACATACGTTTCATTCAAACAAGCTGACTACATGCATTTCCTGTTGCGATGTATTCAGCCTTAGCAGTTGAGAGTGATATAGAACTTTGCTTCTTGCTAAACCAAGAAACCAAATAATTTCCATTATAGAAACAACCACCATTGGTTGATTTCCTGTCATCAATATTACCAGCCCAATTAGCATCTGAGTACCCAGCCAGTTGAACACTAGTATCATATGGATACTAGAGAACTAATTTAATAATACTTGTGACATATCACATAAACCTCTTAACAACTGTTAAATGTGACTCTTTAAGATCAGACTAATATCTAGCGCAAATACCAACACTTAAAGCAATATCAGGTCTACAAACAGTTAAATAAAGTAAACTGCTAATCATACTACAATATAATTTAGGATCCACATTATTACCTGTAGAGTCCTTTGGGAGTCTTAGAGTTGTACTCATAGGAGTATCAAAATTCTTACCGTTCTCAAATCCAAAATTTTTGATTCAGTTCAGAGCATATTTGGTTTGAGAAATGAAAATGCCATCAGATTGTTGTTTCACTTACAACCCTAAGAAATAATTCAATTCCCCAACCATGCACATTTCAAACTTAGATTTCATTAAAGCTGCAAACTCAATAGTCATGTTAGAATAGGTAGATCCATAAATAATATCATCAACGTAGATTTGCACTATTAAGAAGTGATCATTAAGTTTCTTAACAAAAAGAGTCTTATCTACACTTCCCATTTGAAAATCATGACTTAGTAAAAACTTAGTCAATTTCTTGTACCATGCTCTGGGAGCTTGTTTTAAGCCGTAGAGAGCCTTTTTAAGGCGATAGACATGATCAGTGTTCTTAGGGTCTTCAAAACCCATTGGTTGTTCAACATACACTTCTTTATACAGATTACCATTTAAAAAGGCACTTTTCACATCCATTTGATAAATTTTAAAATTTCTAAAGTAAGCAATGGATATAAATAATCTGATTGACTCAAGATGAGCTACTGGGGCAAAGGTTTCATCATAATCAATACCCTCAATTTGAGTGTACCCTTGTACAACCAGTCTAGCCTTGTTTTAAATAATATTACCAAGTTCATCAGACTTATTTTTAAAAATCGACTTAGTTCCGATAATATGTTTATCTTTAGGTCTAGGAACAAGATACCGAACATCATTTCTCACAAATTGGTTAAGCTCTTCTTGCATCGCAACAAGCCAGTTTTCGTCAATAAGAGCTTCTTTTACATTTGTCGATTCAATCTGAGATGTAAAACATACGTAATTACATGTCTTCAAGTTGTTTATGAGTGCAAACACCAGTGAGAGGGTTTCCAAGAATCTGAGTGGTTGAACGATCTTTAACAGTCCTCAGTTCTTAAGTGTTTTGACTTGGTGAAGTATTTGGTTTGTCAATTGAAAGAACTTCATCATTATCTGAACTTGGGGTAGGTATATTCAAGTGATCGTCTATGACCACATTAATAGATTCTTGAATAATACCGGTCCTTTTGTTCAATACTCGATATGCGTGACTGTTTAAAGAATATCTTAAAAAGATCCCTTCATCACTTTAGTGTCAAACTTTCCTAGATTTTCATAGTCACGTAGAATATAGCAGTTGCTGCCAAAAACTTGAAAGTATTTGACAGTAGGCTTCTTATCGAACCACATTTCATAAGCCGTTTTATTATTAGATTTACTTATATAAACCTGGTTAATTATATAACAGGCAGTATTTATGGCTTCAGCCTAAAATTTTTTAGATAACTTCATACTATTCAACATTACATTAGTCATTTCTTAAAGCACTCTATTTTTCCTTTCTATAATTCCATTTTATTGTGGTGTTTTGGGCGCAGAAAATTCATGCGATATTCCCTGATCACTACAGAATTTCTCAAAACTGCTATTCTCAAATTCAGATTCATGATCATTACGAATCTTACAGACTTGAGAACCTTTTTCCGTTTGAATCCATTTGAGAAATCTTTTTACTTCATTATAGGTTTCTGATTTATCTCTTAAGAAAGCTACCCAAGTGAATATGGTAAAATCATCCACAATTACCAAAATGTATTTTTTACCACCTCGACTCTTCATCCTGGTAGGTCCTATAAGATTCATATGGAGAAGCTCAAGTGGTCTTGATGTGGCATTGGAGTTCACCTTCTTGTGAGAGCTCCTTGATTGCTTGGCAATCTGGCATTCACCACATATTTTGTTTTTTTATTTTTTGTAATTTAGGTAGACCTCTTATTAGTTCTCTTTTGCTCAGTCTATACAAATTACGGTAGTGCACATGTCCAAAATGATTATGCCACGAATCAGTCTCATCGCTATGGACCATGTAACACGATTGACTAGATGAGCTGGATTCGTTAACAATATAGCAGTTTTCAGAAGTTCTATGACCAGTTAATATTACTTAACCCTTATTATTTAGAATTTCACAACCTTGGTTAGAAAATTTTACACTATGATTGTTATCGCATATTTGAGATATGTTTAACAGATTGTGTTTTAACCCTTCAATGTATAAGACATTTTTAAACAAAGGGAGGTTATAGAGTTGAACCGTACCTTAGCCAATAATCTTGCAATTGCTGCCATCACCGAATGTGACTGACCCATCAGCCATGTCTTTGAGATCGGTGAATAAACCTTTATCACCAGTCATATGCCTTGAGCATCCACTGTCTAGGTACCACTTTGAATGGCTTATAGCTTTGAAAGCAGTGTGGGCAACCAAGTAGGTAACCTTAGGAACCCATTTCATAACTGTTTTGGGTTTAGGAGTATAGTTGGTCTTCTTTTGTTTGTAGTTGTTGTAAGAGTGACCCACTTGAGGATTTCGGTTCTGATTTTTATAGTTGATAAAATTACTTTTAGGTTTGAAAGATTGAAAAGTTTTAGCATTTTTAGAAAACTTTTGATTTGAACTATTCTCTTTTGAGTTTGAGGATTCTCCTTTTACAAACTTAGGAGGAGTATTCTTCTGTTTAGGAGGAATATTTCTATTGTAGCCCAAACCGGATCGGTCACCACATTTTCTTGATCCAGATAAAAGTTTTTCTAACTTTGGATCACCTTGGGCATACCTCCAAGTATCCTTTAAAAGTCAAAAGGGAAGAGACTTTAAGTTTAAGTTTATCATTTTCATATTTAAGATTTTCAATCTGGGAAGTTTTGAATTCTAAATCGCATTTGCATTTTTCAAAACAATTTGAAATATGGAATTTTTCTAAGACAAGAGAATCAAAGTTTTCTTTAAGTTTTAAATATTTTTCTTTTTGAAGTTTTAGTTTTACAGTAATTTTACAACTTTCCTTGTATAGGGCATTGTAAGCATCTTGAAGATCTTCTTCATTTTCATGATCACTATTCAGATTTTCTTCACTAGTTAAATCATCGTGATCTGAAAAGGTGAACTTAACTAGAGTTATAAGGGCTTTAACTTCATTGCCCGCCTCGGTTTCAGAGTCTTCTGATTCAAAAGAGGCTTCAGAGCTAGAAGATTCATCTCAAGTAGCCAACATACTTCTTTTTGGGTTTGTCCTTTTTAGGACACTTGTTTCCTAAATGCCCATATTCTTGGCAGTTAACATTGACTATTTTTCAAAGATTTTGAAGTTTTAGATTTAGATTTAGATCTCTTCTTATCATTTGATTTTTGAAAATCAACCCTCTTTTTACTTTTAAAAATCTTATAAAACTTTTTTGCTAAAAAAGCCATATCATCTTCAGAATTGCTATTATTTCTTGAGAAACATTTTTAGAAGACTTAAGGGCAATAGATTTACCTTTAGGAGCTTTAAAATTTAACTCGTAGGTTTGTAAAGACCCAACTAATTCTTCTACCTTGATAGTATCCGTATCATAAAGTTCCTGGATTGCAGTTACCTTAGAATTGAACCGTTCAGGGAGTGAGCGCAGTATCTTTGCACAAACTTTACTTTCAGGGATTTTGTCACTAAGACCCCACATAGAGTTCATAATGTCATTTAATCTAGTATAGAAGTCCATAAACATTTCATTTTCTTCTATATGTATTTCCTCAAATTTGGTTGTGAGGATTTGGACTTTAGATTTGTTGACAATTGATGTACCCTCGTGTGTCATTTCTAATATATCCCAAGCTTGCTTTGCTGTATCGTAAGATATAATTCTTTTGAATTCATCTGGTGATAGTGCGTAAGTGATTACATTTAGTGCTTTTGCATTGGCACTACTCTTACTTTTCTGAAGTATGGTCCAAGTAAAATAAGGTGAGACTTTCATTGATTTTGATCCATCGATACCAGTTACTTCAGTGGTAGGAGGGGTCCATTCAGTCACTGTGGCTTGCCACATGCTTTCATCCATGGATTTGAGAAAAATCCTCATATTGGCTTTCCAATAGGCATAATTGGTGCCATCAAATGGTGGAGGCCTAGTGACTGAAAGGCTATCAAAATTTGACATCTTATAAATAGCTTAGATCGGTTAGCTCAGGAAATAAATCCAAATATAAAGAATTAAAACGAGCTATTAGGCTTTGATACCACTTGAAAAGGCTAAGCTATATGTCCTAGAGGGGGGGTGAATAAGACTATGCCAAATTTAAGCTTTAACAGCAGAATAAAAGAATATGATAGCCAAATAAAGGAAATCAATTCACAATGCAGAAATGAAAAGCAGCCTCAATAATCAAGTATTAAGAGATTGATACAAATATTGTTCTAAGGACAACCTTACACCATAAAAACCAAGGGTTTATGGCAGGACAACCTTATTTCTAAAAAGTTCTTTGTATCAAAAGCTCAAACTGAAGAGGAATAAATAAATAGCAAGGAATAGAAATATTAAACTATTACAACATTCCCCACAATGCTTGAAATGTAAATATTACAACATTCACATCCACACATACATCCCACAAACTTTGAATGATAAAAGATAGAAAATAAATCACACATCTACAAAATACAAAGAATTATAGTGGTTCGCCTGTGTGTTCACCAACTGTTAAACAACAGCCACATAGCTTGCTACTCCACTCCTAATATCTTCACTCAGTGGATATTAGCGTTCAATATGAAAATAGGGCTCTCAGGTTCACCTAAAACCTTCACGATTGTGTCTTTCAAATGGGCTTACATAATTTAAAAAATTTCACTTCTGAGTTTTCTGGCTCTCCTCAGATAACCAACAGATTGAGATTTTTCTAGCTTAATCTCAAATAAAACTAAAAGAATGAAATTTACAATAAAGTAAAATACTTGAATTTCTCCTTTTGTTATAGCCCGGAAGAACCAAGTCGGAGTAGAAGTTCGAATAGAAGTTCAATGTCTAATACTCACTTAAGAAATGGTTTTAGGTTCTAGATTGATTTTAAATTAAACCAGTTGGGCTAGCTGTATTTGATTTTGATTCCAAGAAAGAGGAATATCACAATTCCTCTTTTCAATTTAGATTGGAATATAGAAACAAAATCAAATCAATAAAGCTAATAAAAGAGAATATTAAATATGCACAGATTAGCTTAAAATGATTACAAACTTATCTCAGAGTGATGCCTTGATTTTACTTGAATTGGATTATCAAACTCTGAAATTCGTTGTCTATTTATAGTTGTAGAAACTCGTCTACAATTGGTCATAGAAGAAACGGATTTTTAAAATTTTAAGCGCGATCGGATAAAACCGTTCTATGACTGGTAGAAGGTCATTCACGACTAGTCGTGAGCCCTCCACGACTAGTCGTGACCAACCGACGATTGGTCGTGAGGTACCAAGTTTGGTTGCTAGAGTTTGAGTCGAAGGTGCACAACAGGTCGTGAAAAGGTCGAGCACTGTTCACACGACCGGTCAAGAAGACTCCAGGACTGGTCGTAGCTCAACCAAAAAATTCTGAAAAATTGCAACAACTTAGGACTGGTCCTGAAATTTCTTAGACTGATCGAGCCAGTTCTAGGACTAGTCGAATAGGGTCCAGGACTAGTCTTAGAACAGACCAAATTCATATAAAAAGTTTTAATATGAATTATGTATACAAAATGACCTACCCTAAGGTCAATTTAAGGTCAATCATACCTAAAAAGTGAGATATGAACATCGAGAATTCATATAATAGTTGACCTTTGAAGATTGTAAAGCTTGGGATCTCTATACTTGATGTAGCATTGAATTTGAGATCTTCTAGAGCTTGAATTACACTTCATTTTGAGTTGTACACTAACTCGAGTCTTTGAACAAGATCACTTCTTTCGTTGTAGCTTGTACTTGCATTTCTTGAAATGGTTTGAAGTAAATCTTCGTTCTTGACTTGAAGCAACGTGTTTGGAGAGGTGATGCAATGTCTTAATCATATATACCAATGAGCTACATAAGACATAGATTACACAAGACATAGATTGATGTTTTGACACCACAAAATTTGACAACTAAAGGAGCATAAAACCATAGCATTTACAAATTTTGACAGATTTAAGAGTGGAATTTGGGAAAAAGCAATTTCTCTACATTTCAACTCAAAATTTAGAATTAATTAGTCTAGAGTAACCTCAATTAGAATTCAAATGGAACCTTGAGAAATCAACTCACCACAATAACTTACATTGACCCAACTCAACTCCAAACTATGTCCAAACTCGACAAGGTGGATCGGAATGGAGTGTTTGAAAAAACTCTAATTCCCTAGTTGATAACTTGGCCTTAACTTAGAAGTAACTCGGTTTAAAGCTTGGACTACATTAGATCAAAACTTGAGCTACCAAGACTAGTTACTACTGCCAGACCAAACAAAAAAAAATAATCATTTTCTACATTACACACAAAACGCAACTCACTAAGTTAACTAACCCGAAATGCCTGAACTCAAATCCACCTGATTTGGTGATATCCCGAGTTCTCTTAACTCTACTTTTCAAACCCAACTAGTTGATGTAACTAAAGCAAAATATATTGAACCAGCTCGGGACTGGTCCAGGTCTAGGTGCTCAACTCACTGAGTTGAAGCAAGAGCAACTCGACAACCTAAAAGAAAAATAGAAAACTTGGTTCAACTTATTAACTCATTGACTTGCCGGGTCACAAATCAAATCCAACAAGTCTTTCCAAACATCTGAATAGAACTCAGAACAAGACATGTAAACTCACCTCCACAAACATCCCCAAAACTCAACAAAGTCAACATCTGGCCAAGTTAATCCATCAGTAAGTCAAGACTCGGCTCTTTATCTCTTCCTCTCTTTGTAATCTAGAGAGGACTCATGCTTGAGAAAACATACCCCAACTCGACTCAAACCTGACACCACAACGCAACAAAGAGCATGACTCAACAGATGACTCCAACGAGTTAGCTCGGTGTAACACAAACCTACCCGCTCTCTCTCTCTATCTCTCTCTCTCTTCTAAAATTTAGGGTTTCGAAAGGGATTGTTTTGGGAGAAAAAGAGGCTATTTATAGCCCTTCAGATACTCCAGAGACTTCGGGAACTAAACATGAGATTAGTTACGCACTAATTTGCACTCGATTTCGTTTTCTAGTTACAGATTGACTTATGATCGTTATTAACTTCTAATGTGAATTGTTGCTCGATTTTGGGTGGTGAATATTGATCTCTTGGCCCACCATATAGTTGCTTTAGATTAGAGATTGGGTCTCAACAATGATAAAACAAATCTTTGTCTGAACAAAGAAGATGACCAGCTTGCTAATGAGATATTTAGATTGGACCATTATCTTCCTACCTAGTGATCATAGATGGACCATATTAATTAGGAAGAACTCATGGACCCCCGAACTCAATGGATCAAATGCATTCTCCCACAACAAACTTAAAATAGAAGAATATTCTGCATATTTGGTTCTTCCATAGACATAGCTAGTAACCCGCGTGATTAAAAATAGAAGGTTGGGATATTCTCCCATGAATAGGTAAGATGAACCGAGAGGAATCCTCTAGGATCGCCAACTTGGCAGTGAAACGGTTTTATTTTTCAAAAAATTTCTCCTGCACAGATCTGCTTACGAGTGAGATTGTGCACTCATACGTGCGTACCAGCGAGTGAAACCTAAGGATTTTGGTCGAAATTCACTCCACGTGATAGACAGTTCAGATTGTTAAGGCCATAATGATGGTGGGTCACCAGCATAACAAACAGACATTATCTGTTCGAACAACGGCTGGGTGGAATAGAAGAAGAAGAATTTGCTTCTTCGGGTGATGTCGGGTTAAATACTATTTGACTGGAATTCCAATTCGATGCATAGCGGTTGTGCACATGCCATGTATTCGCAACTCTAATGCAGGTTCCATAGTGATGCGTGATCTAATTCACTCCATCCAACTGTTTCTACTACTCTTAAGAGGACATTAGTCCAAAGATAGGGTAGTCCATAGCTCAAGTGGGCCATAGTTCGATGATCTTGCCTTATTTATGGATATTTATCAATCCAACGGTCATATTGCTCCTAATATGAACGTAACGTGCTTGATGATCTGCCAGGTTATCGTTTTATTATTCATGATCGTGATTATGATGCATGGTATCACAAGTTTGGTCAGGGATCACTTCTTCCCCCTCTATATGATCCTTGTCAGCATCATCAATATGTAGGTGGTCTGGTGATAGCTCATCTCATGGAGCAACATCGACTGGAGTAATGAGAGAAAGGAGATGACGATGATTATGTTGGTGACCTGTGAGCCCTTTTTTTCTTGGATTTTCTGCCTTTTGCTTTGTTTGGGTGGCCTATGTCAGCTTGTAAGACCCAAATTTAGTGGTTTCTCTGCTTTTGTATGCTTCTGATGGCTTTTTATTAATGAATTGTGCTCTTTCGCTTCACCACTATATCTTCTTGATGACTTTTCCTTGTAATTTGATGCTTATGAATGGCTTGAATGTTTTTGAATGGCTTGGATCATATTTTGTTAGTTTTGATTACCAACTGGTTTTCGATTGAGGGTTGGGGCATTGTTAACCTCCTTGATGCTTAATCTCGATGATTTATTGACTTTGAATGCTTTGAATCATAATTCAGGTGCTCTTGGACGGTTTAGAGTGTGTTTTCCTTGTATTCAATAGTCCAGATCATGGGTGGCCCATTTTGACAAGGGGTAGGCCAGTTTTGAGCTTACTTGTGCATTTTCTGGACAAAATCTTCATAATCTGGTGCTAAGGGAAGGATTTGGACGGTCTAGATTGCATTTTAAGCAAATATGGAGTGTTTTGGAGGTACCAGTGGATGCCTGTGCATTGTTCACTAATGTGGCTCTGCCATTTCACATACCATGGGGCCCATCTGTTCACAACCCCAAGTGCAGGGTCGTGATGTTGTAATAACTCAATGAGAACAAGGTCGAATCCACAGGGAATGGGAAACGTGGTCTAGAATTAATCTAAGTCTAACTTGGTTAGTCTGGGTTTTTAATCTAGCGAGATAAAAGGAGTTTTGAATAGTAAAGATAAAAGACTAAGGATCCATGAATCCACCAATAGCAATGTCAATATTAATTTATTTGATTCAATGATAACTAAATTGGAATCGAAGTCCTATCCTATCCAATTGGATGATGGAACGGTTAAAATAGAATCTGAACCTTCATTGGATTAGTTCCCAAATATTAGTCTAATTGTAATGATGGTAGGGAATCCAATCATCCACCATGCCCAGGAGACAATGATGAGCAAGGACTTATACACATCACGTAATTTAAAATAAGTAAGAAGATATTCAAAGTTCTCATAACATTTACTGTAATTGGAGTCACAATAAACCATAGAAAACTGAAAATATTCCTTAAATCAAACTAGAAATTAATAAAGTTCAATATAAACTTGCATCAAAGTATAAACTATAGGTTTTATCCCATAGCCTTAGCTAAGAGATTAGACTAACAAGACTAACATCCTATAAGAAAAATAAAAAGATCAACTAGAACCCATGAATAAATTGAAGTGGAAGAACGTTGTCGGCGCTCCACATAGGCATTATCTCCCTTTCCAAACTCTAGAAGATGCTTTAGAACATCTTAGGGACTCCTATTTATAGTTTTGGAACTCCAACTTTTGCACCAACTTGGAGATTTCACAAACTGACTTTGGATTTATGCAACAGAGTTACGCTTTGGTCGAACCGAAGTTGAGTTCAAATTGAGATTTAATTCTGTCTTCAACGGTTACTCCATTTCGGTCACATCGGATTGAATTAACTCTTTCAGTGCTGGAGCTTTTTGTGCACTTTTAGTCTCACTGAATCCTTCCTTTGGTCGAATAGAATTTAGTTTCGGTCGGACTGAATTATCCTTCGGTCGAATCGAATTAGCCCTCAATTTCATCTTTGGTTGCCGGACTGTTTTGTGTGATTTCGGTCGGACCGAACTGGACTGTTTTTTTGTTGTGGACTTTGTAATCTTTCCAGTTCTTTCTTCTTCCTTTGCACTTCGTTTTCTTAGATCTTTGGCATGTGAATTCTTCATTAATGACTTTCAAATCTCTAAATCTTCGTTGCCTTCTGTTGAGATCTAAATGCATCCTTTTAAGCACATTTTCATCATAAGCTTTCGAATCACCTCGCATGACAAAAACGTATATAATTAAATCAAATTATCAATTAAATGCTAACAAAACTAATGTAATTGAATGGTTAAATATGCAATATTTGAGTCTGTACACACCCCCAACCAGCATTTTGCTAGTCCCAAGCAAAATATGCAAAAGATATTTCAAAAACTAAGGAATAATTTCAATAAGCTCAAGCGATTCTAAAAACAATCCAGATTATAAAAAAATATAAAATAGATTAACTTTGAGAAGTACTTTCTCATAAACTCTAGTACTTGGTAACTTTCCTAATCAAGTTCAAAGCATTAATCATACAATTAGAACAATCTTAAACATTGAGTTCCATGGGTGCATAGTGAAGTCTAGACTTATCACAATTAAATGTTCAATTCTCTATTTTCATGATAAAATTAATAATCAAAAGTGCATTCAGGATAACTAAAACCTAAACTAAAACTTGTATTACAATTCAACATTTTATTCTTCCAACTTTTGATTTTTCCATTAATGGCTTTCACACTATGTTCACTCTTTTTGTTCTTTTTATCTTTCATAACAATCTTTTCAATGAATTTTGATAGGTAGCCCTTTTTTACGATAACTATTTTTTTAGTTGGGTATTACTTTTTATTTCTTTTCAATTCTTTCATTGAACATAATGGACAAGTGTCCCAGGTTAGTTCCTACCATGCTTAATAATCATCAAGTTAATAATTCAATATCAAACTAAAACTTTAATGTGTAAGTTAAATGTGACATGTGAAATTATGACTCAATCAATGTTTAAAAACTTCTAATTATAAATTAATAACTCAAACTTAACTTTGAAATCTACTAAGTAACTAAAATTCAGATTTCAACAATTCTCAATAATAAGTATCTTATCATTCTAATCTCTAGATTATATTCAAAATCATTTGAATTCATAGAAAATCTCAAGATTTTTGAAGAATTTTAGCAAAAAATTAGTATAATTTTGCTCAAATTCTCAAATTGGAAGAATTTCAGAAGGAAACCTACCCCCAACATAAAATCCATATTGTCCTCAATGTATAAATATATCCAATAAGAGAAAAATTGAGAGCAATGAAAAATAAAGGGAAGTAGATGAAAAAGTACCTGGAAGGTGACAGACAGATGGGATGGTGTGATTTTCTTTTCAAAAGATGTTCCAGTAACTAAACTAAGCCTAATAAAACAAACCAATCCTAGAAAAGCAATAAATTCCTAATCATAAACTAGGAAAGCAAGGGAAAACTGCTCAATCATGTAGTAAGGTTCCTCCTCTGTCCAACATCTCAACAAATTTCTCAGTCGATTTCTCAACAAGATCATTTAAAAGCCATTTTTGTAGTAGGCTTGGTTGCCTTAGAGTATGAATGTCCAAAGAAATTTATGAACCTCAGTAAAAATCATCATTTAATCCCGTGGGGTATCCAAAGTATATACGATTCACCTGTGATAGAAAAAATTTCACTGTTAGTACACCATGGTGAATTAAAGACTACAAGTAGGTGAAATTAAGAGAAATTCTCATTAGGTAGTGTAGTCTCAACACATTCTGAAGTTTCAAACTTTGGTTCAATTTTTAGTTCCTCCTCCTTTAATGATAAACATTCTAAATGTGTGGATAGTGGGGCTTCATAATAATGATTCCCTCGGTCAGTTTCAACTACCGATGTATTGTCTCGCAAAGCATTCACTATGTCTTGTATCATAGGATCGTTTGAATCTGCAAAGTGTGCCAAGCAAACTTCTAAAGAGTTAAGACATTAAGTTGAAAGGGACTCATCCTCCACATTGAGGTCTATGGTGATATGCCCAAGTACTCCTTCATCATCTTTAAAAATAGAGGGGAGCACACTCTCTTGCTCTTCATTTCGGTGAGAGTAAATCATCATCGGATACATCTCGCCTTGTCCTGCATAGATAGATTGAGGATTAGTAGGCGAAGATTTAATGTGAAGATTTGGTGCTTTTTAAGGTCGATCTACTCTCAGAATGCCTTGGTGTTTTGCTTAATTGCTGAGATCTTATTTTTAGGCTGACGCCAATCTTCCACTACACTGCATTTTGAGGTGCTTGGCTAAGTTTCTTAGAGGAGGAGCATTGTATCCATAGTGTTGGTTGAAATCTTTCATGGGTTAACAAACTGTGCACTAGGACACACACAGGTCTTGCATGACTATTGGGCGTTTCTCTAGGTATTTTTATTTCATTACTTTGTATGCTGCTTTGCTTGTTATCCATGCATTGATTTCAGATTCTCTGACTTGACATATTTGGCTCTGGGAACGTCTATCGATGGAGATTCCGATGTCTTATCTCGGGTCAGATTGTGCAAATAACTTACATCACATCATAGAGGATTCACCTCGTACTGCCGGGATGAGCGAGCCCATGTACAGGCATATGTTTTTTCTAGTTGCGGAGTTGGGAGGTTTCCTAGGTACCATCTTGGCTGAAACTTTCTCTAGTGCCTTGTAGTGCTCGTCATCGCTCCCTCGTTCTAGTAAGCCTTCAGTCCCTTTGTTCATATCATCCCATCCGATTCTTGCGTTAGTTTGGGTATCGACAGGATATTCCCCCATTTGTATTCTCTGATTTCAGCCATCATTCCTATTCTCAGCTCATTGTTGATCTTTAAACTAAGGCAGAGGCTCGCTGGATTGGTTGCCTTATTGTTGACATGATTGGATTCGAGTGTTGAGGCATTCCGATGACTAATGCCCCTTGCTTGTGCTGGGTAGTTGAGTAGTCTCCATTTCATCGCCTTCCTAGCTAACATCAGACTGAGGAGGAGGACGAGTTGGACATTTTGGGCAATGTAAGGTCTTCCACTGGCTCCTTTAAGCCCTTTGAGGCACGTCCCTTCATTGATCCCGACTTCCTGTTAGCCACTCATGGTCATTGTTCAATTCAAAAATTCCCTATGATAAATGAAATCGTAGGGCTACCTGAGTCTTTATATTTTGAGGGAGCGTTTTGCTTGATAATTATGCTCCCTTGTTTTGTAAAAAAGGCCTTCTTTTGAACATTTAATTTGCATTTAACTGTGCAAAGGTCTTTAAGAAACTTGGCACATGAGGAAATTTGTTTAATTACATCTGATAAGGGAATGTTGATTTTTACTTGTAGGAAAAGATGTCCTAATTCTCTAATGGCCGTTTTAATGAGACTAGTCGTTGGAGAAACAGGGCCATGGGCTTGTGTTCACTCACCGACTCTTTGTCTTATGGAGTTGGGCTTGGTCCATCAACCTTGTTAGATTCTTCCAAATCCTTACGCGTGTTGGCCTTCATCGGTATCGTCTTGTCTATTTTCTTACCACTTTTAAAAGTGGTGATGGTTTTGTCATATTCCACATGTGGGTTAGGAGGATTTGAATCACTTCATATTGCCCTTTTGGGTTAGGCTGAGGTGGGGCTGAAAAGGTCCCTTTCTCCCTAAGAGTTAAGTGTGATTCAATCCTTGAAACCGACGTTTTAAGATCAGTTATAGCCTTCATCGTAGTTTGATTGAATTGCATTTACCCATACATAAATACTTGTAGCATATCCTCAAGGGTCCTCTTTTGTAGTTGCACTCGTGATGTAGGGGAAGGTCCTTGAGAAGTGCTTGCATTAGCATTTGGCCTGTTTCTCCAACCAAAGTTGGGATGATTCTGCCAATTAGGACTGTACGTGTTAGAGTTGGTAAGCATTTATGGTGTTCACTTGAGCTTGCAACATATCTTGAAAAGCTGGGATTAGAGGACAATCCTTTGTAAGGTGTGCATCACTCTCGCATATGCCACATGCACTTTCCACAACCACATTAGTAGGTTGGATCATTTCCACCTTCCTTAGTTCTATGGCCTCAACTTTTCGAGTGAGGCCCACAATCTTTGTATTCACATCCTCCTCCTTCTTGAGGACATACATTCCCCCTTTTCTTGAGGGTTGGGATTGGGATTACTTGGTTTGTTAGTGGTGTCCCATGATTGTGCATTTTTAGCCAACCTATTAAGGTAATCCCACGCCTTCTCTGGGTTCATTGTCATGAACTCGCCATTGCATATCATCTTAACAAATTGGTTGATAGTCCATCATAGAAGAAATTGATTACTCACCAAATCTCATAATCGTGGTGTCGGCATGCGAGTAACAGGTCCTTGAATCTCTCCTAACGTTGGAAGAATATCTCATCTTCCTTTTGGGAGAAGTTCATGATGGCAGGCCTTAGGGTTTAGTTTTGTGGACTGAGAAGAACTTTTAAAGGAATTCCCAGGTCATCTCAGCCAACGTGCCGATGGATCACGGTCTCAGTGAATGGAGACATGACTTGGCCCTCTCCTTTAGAGAGAAGGGAAATAGCTTAAGTCTAATAATGTCTTGAGAGACATTGTTGTAATGTAAAGTCGCCACAATCTCATCGAATTCCTTGAGATGTAGGTACGGGCTTTCTAAGTCAAGTCCGTGAAATTTAGAAAGAGGTTAGATCACTCTCGGTTTGAAATCCAGGTTACCTACATTGACCGAAAAAATTATACAAGATGGTGTGGTTGTTCTTGCAGGTTGAAGGTAATCTCTTAAAGTTCTGACCAGGGGACTGTAGTGTACTTTGTTTTCATCATGCACCATCCTAGCTGTGTTGCATTCTAAGGTCGATCCATAGGGAAGTTGGTAAGAATATATTACGAGTTTAATCTTATAACACGGTTGGTCTGGATGTTTAATCCAGTAGATTAAAGTTGTTAAAACAATGATAAAAAGGACCAAGGATCTAGGAATCCCCAATCAATAGACTTTGAATTCAATTCATCTTTTCGAGTTGATAATCAACCAGAACTGCTTCAAATCCATTTTAATCGAAAGATAACACATTAATATCAATAAAAAACATCTAATATAGATTAAAATTATGAATGGCTTGATCTATCATGAAGATCTAGGTAATCACATCACAGGAAATTGAAAGCATTTAATGTACCCGAATGCGACAATAGATAAAGTAACTTTACAGATTGATTCCTTCCCCAATATCGAGATTTAATCACATCCAATCACAATTCAACATAAAAACCTTAACTTTTATTGAAGAAACAAATTAAACATTAAATATCCATCAAAAGGTTCATCCCTTAGCCTTACCTAAGAGATTAGCCAATCAAAGATATGATTGAACTAAAATTAAAAAAAGAAAACATAAAAATTGAATGAAACCAAAGTATTGTAGAAGGAGGACTCCACAAAAGCTCCACAACTCCTTGCTCTATCCTTTTTACCCTAATCCATACCTATGAAGGCCTATAACACCTCTTTAAATAGGAAAACTCCGCACTGACTTTTAACCGACTTCAATTTTTACACTTTTGTTACGCTTTGGCTACAGCTGACTGTAGCCTTTGGTCACACTGAGTTAGTGATTGGTTCCAGCTGAATTTCTCTAATTTCTATGTAAAGTCTCTATCTCCCTCAGTTCACACTGAACTCCCCTTTCGGTGGCACCGAACTGGGCTTCGGTTGCACTTAAAGTCGAGCCAAATTATGTCTGAAAATCACAGTTTGTTACTGAATTGTTATGTGCACATTCAGTCAAACCGAACCAACCTTAGGTGGGACTGAAAGTTTGTTATTTCTGCTATTTACACTGTGTGATTTTCAATCTTTTTTCCACCTTTTGTACTTAGTTTTCTTGGGTCTTTGGCATGTGATTACTTCATTATTGACTTCCAAATTTCTAAGACTTCTCTTGATTAATCTTTTGAGCTTTAATCCTTATTCTTAGGCATGGTTTTATCTTTGTTTCCTAGATTACATCGCATGTAGAAACTAAATGTTAATCAATCAATTAAACACTTTGAATGTATGGAAAATAATGCACTTGAGAGGATAAATTAGATGTTATCACACACCCAACCAGCATTTTGCTATTCTCAAGCAAAACATGCTAGAAATTCTGAATTAATTCCGAAAGGGAACCAATTCTATAATCTTAAATAATTTCAACCTAATCCAATCCAGAAAGAACCAAATCAAACACATCATTCACCTAAATTCTAGTACCTTGATAAATATTTCAATTAAACTTAAGTAATGATCATATAATTGAATAATTCCCAACAATTTGTTTCATGAATGTATTATATAATCCAAACTCAACAATACCATAGATCCAGTTTTTCTACTTTCATGTCTAGAAGAATAATAAAATAAATGAACAAATCAACCAAAACTAAAACCAAACCTTGTCTTATAGTTCAACAATTCACTATTCCATCTCTTTGATTTTTTTTATCGACGACTTTCACACTATTACTTCCTCTTCTTTCTTTTTTTTCAAACAGTCTTTTCATAGACAATTTAAGCTCTTTTCGATGACAACTATTTTTTTTGCTGGGTAATACTCTTCCTTTTTTCACTTTTTTTTTTCAATAAACATGATGGAGAAATTCCTCAGGCTCAATTCCTAGTATTCTTAATAATCATAATTTCAACAATTTAGTGTCCAACTAAGGTCTAATATATGAATTAGTGGCACATGAATTCATAACTCAATCAATGTTTAAAAAAATTTCAACAAAATATCATTAAACTAAACTTAATCTTAAAATCAATTAAGTAACTAGAATGTAGGCTTCAACAAATTTTCAATACTAACTCTCGAATTTTAACTCCTGACA